>NC_047089.1:229759093-230367939 GCF_902459505.1 Geotrypetes seraphini | reverse complement strand
AACAGATACAATAATACTTAAAATAATATATACCAAGAGCATTATCGTAAAACAAATTTTCTACTAGGCACTGAATTAGCACAAGTTTTGAACGTATTGTGCCAATCATCAGTACTTCAGTCCAAAATCTGGGAGATGTTTACAAGGTGCAAAATGTGGGGATCTATTCACAGTTTGAAAAAGAAGCCATCTTTCTTGGCTCAAAATTAATTAGCTCTGCAAAGGCTGCTTGCAAATGTAGTGTCTAGCAGTCTGAGGCATTTGTAAAGCTTGTAGCATTAGCTTTATTGTCCTGTGGTACATTGTCCTGTGGTACAAGACCCATTGCCTGAAGTGCTACAGTAGCTGTTGTGGCTCTGGCAAGTTTCTTGTTTGGGCTCGCAAGGCTTGGCTGATATTCATTTCCATTCACCATCACCTAGACCAGAAAACAAAGATCTTAATAACCAGTCTTGATGGAACTTTTTTTTATTCTGCATTCTAAGATGTCTAATGGTAAAGGGAGGAGAGCTGCTAAAACACTACTTAGACTTTTAGACAGAGAAATATTACATTACATTAGAGATTTCTATTCCGCCATTACCTTGCGGTTCAAGGCGGAATGCAAAAGAGTTAAAGAATGTGGGTTACAAAGGAAGATCTCTGGTCATTTCTAGTGAAGGTAAAGAGTAGATTAGGTAGTATCGGGGTGACAGGAAGGAGATGGGAAGAAGGAAGGTAATGTTGGTGTTAAGACTTTTTCAGGGATTTCTTGAAGAGTATAGTCTATTTCTTTTCTGAACATCTTGTAGTCTGGGGTTGTTATCAGTAGACTGGAGATTTGGTTATCTAGTTTTGCTGCTTGAGTGGCTAGGAGGCCATCATATAGTTTTTTTCTGTTTAACTTCTTTGATTGGAGGGTGTGTGAATGGGGTGTGAGTTTTTCTATGCCTGGTTGATACCTACTGTAACTATAAATTACCTTGAGCTTGTTTCTGGAAATGGAAGTAACCAATTTTAAATCCAAAGCCACTACTTGTCAATATTGTGCTACATATATCAGCTTCTGCAGTAGCTAGCTGTTTCTTTGCATAACAGATTTTAATGTTTACTGTATCCTGGAATGTGAAACTGCCTGGAACTGGACTGCATTTGCTCACATGACCATATGGCCGCAGTAGCCATCATTAGGTTTAGAACCACAGTCAATAGATTATGCAGCCTCAAGTTATTAGCAGGGCAATGCTATAGAATAGAACCTAAAGATATGTGCCATGTATGTGTGTCAGAGACACCCTTGACATTTAGGTGCCTATTTGCATTAGGCACTATTCTATAAGTCGCCACCTTCTAGAACAGTGTTTCTCAACCTGCAGTACGCGGGCTGCCTACTGGGGGTATGTAGGCTGGCCGCTGCCTGGGATCTCCCTGCCTGACCCCCTGCTGAAGCCACCGCCACCGCCGATTCCCCTGCCCCACCCCTACCATCCGACATGCTCCATTCCCACCCCCACCACCACAGCAGCAACACAGACGGGCAAGGCACATGCAGCAAATGCACGCAGCCAACACACAAGCCTTCTCCCCCCCCCCCCCGATGTTAATTCTGACATTGCAAAGCAGGATCCGGGCCAATCAATCGCTGCCTGACTAGCCCGGAACCTTCTCTCCAACAAAAGAATTAACATCGGGGGGGGGGGGGGGAGAAGGCTTGTGTGCTGGCCATGTGCAGTTGCTGCACACGCCTGGCCCATCCCTGTTGCTGCTGCGGCGATGGGGGGTGGGAATGGAGTGTGGCGAATGGCAAGGAGGAATTGTCAGCTTCAGCAGGGGCAGGCAGGGAGAGGAAGAAAAAGTTGGAGGGAATGGAGTGTGTCGGGTGGCAGGATCGGCTTCGGGAGTGGGGCGGGAAGGCAGGGAAAAATCGGTGGCGGTGGCTTCCGGAGGGGGAGGCAGGCAGGGAAAGAGGAAGAAAAAGTTGGACTCATGAAGGGACAAAGAGAAATGGTTGGGGAATGAAATGAGGTCTGGAGGAGAGGAAGCATGCAATAGGCAGAAAGAAAGAAATATTGGATGCACAGTCAGAAGGAAGTGCAACCAGAGACTCATGTAATCACCAGACAACAAAGGTAGGAAAAATGATTTTATTTTCAATTCAGTGATCAAAATATGTCCGTTTTGAGAATTTATATCTGCTGTCTATATTTTGCACTATATTTGTCTATTTTTCTATAGTTGTTACTGAGGTGACATTGCATATTTTAACAGTCATCTGCCTTGACCTCTTTGAAAAACCCCCCAAATATAAATAATAAATGATAATTAACATTTTCTCTGCATACAGTGTGCTTTGTGTTTTTTTTTTTAATTTTGTGGTTACCATTCTGTATTAATAAGATTATATTGTGTGTATATAAAAAATGGATGGAAGAAATTGCATTACAATTAGTACTATTATTATGGGGTGGAGTCAGTGGCGGTTCTTGGGTGGGAGTATTGAGAAGGGAGGAGAGAAAGAGAGCGCGAGAGTCCTGTACAGGTGACAGGTGAAGAGCCTCCCCTGAAATCCCCTAACACATTAGGCCAACAAACACAACTAAAGGCCTAAGATGGCTGAGAATGCTCTGATTAAACTGTCAAGCCTTTGCACAATCTATGCTTGCTGAAATCAGCAAGCCAAGCGAAAAATGAGCGAGTGAAACAAAACTTATTCTTTTACATGGCAACTGGTGTCACATCTGACACAGTAAAAAAGTTCAGACCCAAACATGGGCACATCAATGCCAACATAAGCTAGCATTCTATAGCAGAATCTTTGTTTCAAGATGCCATTATAGAACTGGCACTCTGGGGTTGATTCTATACGCGGCGCCTGCCGCATATCAATCATAGGTGCCACATATAGAATTGAGTATACCAGCACCTAGCATGGACCTTAAGCACCAAAAATATAGGCCAGGGTTTCACAGGCCTACATTTCCGGCACCTAGGGCACTTCATGAATCGCAGTCAGCATGGCCTAATGATGCGGAAGGCCGGCACTGCCCCTAACCATACCCACTGCTGGCCTTTGGCATTGCTAGGTGCAGGTAGGCACCACAGACCATGGTGCCGGTCAGGTAGGCCGCATAGCAGGACCTTTTTTTTTTTTTTTGAATGAGTTTTTAATTGTGCAACTGATTATTGTGCCACATAAACCCAATAGCGGATGTAGGGCAGCTACTGCTGCCTAACTTAAAGCACCACATTGAGAATCTGGCCCTATGTGCATGGCATTAAGACACCTAAATTAAGGCACCCATTTACAGAATTGCCCATATGGCTTTTCTTTGTTTATTGGGGGGGAAATGTTAATAAATTATGTCCTTAGACTGTTAAACTTTTTTCACCACCAGTTACTACTTCTGTTAAAACCATGAAAATAAATCTGCAGTGGCATAGTAAAGGGGGTGCAGCCAACTCCAGACATGGTCTTCCTAAGGGCGCGGCGCCCTCTTCCCCTCCCTCCTCTCCTTGCTGTGTGTCTCTTGTCTTCTCCCATACCATTTTTGTTACCCCAGCGTGAGGTTGCTGTCCGTATTAGCGCTCTCTCTGATGTCACTGCCGGGACCTGCGTCTAGGAAGTGATGTCAAAGGGCTAACCGATGTGGGCATGCTGCTCACGCCGGAGAAGTTAAAAAGGGAAGGGGGAGCTTTTTTTATTTTTTACACCAAAGACTTTTCTTGTAGCAAAAGAGGAGGGAAGGGGGTTACCTTATATTTTTATCCGCCTTGAACTGCAAGGTAATGGTGGAATAGAAATCCCTAATGTAATGTAATGTAATTTAGCTCTTTTAAACTCAAACTAAAGAAAACTTTGCTTGCTATAAAATGAATCTAGGTTTTCATGCTCTACATTCTCTCCCTCCCCCTTGATTTCAAAAGTCTGAATACCATAGATTTCCCTCTTTGTTGAATTTACACTGGAGCATCACTTCTAAATTAAGAATACCTTGTTTCTTCTGGGTATTATGTTTTTTTTTTTTGGGGGGGGGGGTTTGTATATTGTTATTAAATCTTGTTTTAGACTGTAAGCCGCCCTGAAGGTTCTCCCTAGGGCATGATAGAAAATTTTAAATAAACTTAGAAACTAGCACTTCTAAAATACAAGGTACGAGTAGGCTCCTGCCCAGTTAAACCATGCTAAGTGGGCTGGCAGGGATATTCAGTGGCACATAACCAGGCAAGATTAGTTATATTGGCCTTGCCAAAACTGAGCAGTGGAGAGATAGAGCCAGAAGTTATGTGGGTGCTTGCAGTATTCAGAGCTGCTACCATATAACTAAATGACCAAACAGGACTGCACAAAAAGTTGTCCTAACTTTGGTTGCTTAGCTTTACAAACGTTGGCCAGCACTCACATAACTATTGATTTAGAAATACTTAGTTCAGTCTTCCATTGCACCTATCAGAGCAGTTTACATAATAAAAAATATAATACAGGTGACAGGCATGCCAATCTGCCTCATGCATATTCATGCATAAAGTATTTCCAATCTCTCTCCTAATAGCCTAAAGCAGTGTATCGCAAACTGCCGTGGCAAGAATCCGGGTGTACCATGAAACACTGGCGAGGAGGAGAGGTGCTGGTGTCGGCTGCCTGCCTACAAGATGTGCCTCATGGCAAGAGGCACGTCCTGGAGGCAGTTCACCAGCACCCATGCCTCTTCTCCTCGCTGGCGTCACTCCTCTTCTCCTTGCCTCTCCTGCTCCAGCACCCCCCTCCCACTGGCAGCTAGGGCCCCATCTGGAGATCCTTCACGCATGTGCAGACGTCAACGTGATGATATAATGCATGCACGTGATGTCATCACGTCAACATCCACACATTTCTGGGTGCCCTTCAGCCATGACTCGGAGTTTATTGTGCTGCCGAGTAAAAAAAGTTTCCAGGACACTAGTCTAAAGAAAAATGTTATTGAGATATCTAGTCCTCGTGTTAAAGGTAGTTGTACTCTAGCAATTAAAGATCTGAGGCAACAGTTTAAATACTTTTCTTCCAATGACTCTCTTTAACGTGTAGCAGGTCATATTATCCCACTTTGCATCTGCTCTATACCATTCTTTTTCACATTTTTTTTAACTTCAACTGAAAAGAATGGCATCATCTTCATTTTTAAAGCCATCCTTCAAGCTCAAAGCTATTATGTATATCCAGGTGACTCCTTCAAAATGGATCCTGTTTATTACATAGTAACATAGTAGATGATGGCAGATAAAGACCCGAATGGTCCATCCAGTCTGCCCAACCTGATTCAATTTAAATTTTTTTTTTATTTTTTTTTATTTTTTTAATTACAGAAACTAAATTCAAAACTAAACTAAATTCAAAACAATTTTATTGTGAAGGTGATACAGTTCTGTACAGGTGAGGGAGACAATTTTAAAACAATGTTTTTATCAAAAATGAGATCAGTTTTTACCTTGAAAAGGAAATGTCTACGATGATCTGGACCATTGTCATGCACCAAAACAAACTCTGGTGGGGACCATTTTCTTTTATTACAGATCTCCATCAGCGCAGAAATTGGGTGTTTACCTTCATTAAGACCAAAACATTCAACATCTTAATTCACTGCCTCATCAATCAACTATAGCTACATGTACTGTTCCTAAAAGGAGCTTACCTGATAGGTCTTTCATTACAGTCAAATTGCCAGATTTCTTTTGGGTTTTTTCACCTTCTGCAACCAAGCCTGTAGAGTATATGAAGAATGTTTGCACTTTAGCTCTTCAAACATCCTGCTTTACATTGAAGTGTACATTTTTTTCTTCTGTATACCATACCATATAATTTCTTATATCCTACAATTTTCAACAAAGAATCATTGCGGCTTACAATAAGATTGGGATCAGTTACTACATTAGCAATTAGATTCTAGAGAGCGGTTTGGATAGAGATCAGTCTAAAAGTAATATACTGAAGAAACAAAGATAAGAGTGGTTTAAGATGACATGTACCTGATAGGCTATTAGAGTGAAAAAAAAATCCTTTAAAGAATGGAAAAAGGATCCAAATGAAGAAAATAGGAAGAGACACAAGCACTGGCAAGTTAGATGCAAAACATTGGTAAAGAAAGCTAAAAAAGAATATGAAGAGAAACTTGCTAAAAAGGCAAAAACTCATAACAATTTTTATAGGTACATCAAAAGCAGAAAACCTATGAAGGAATCTGTGGGACAGTTGGATGATCAAGGAGCAAAAGGGGTGCTCAGAGAGGATAAAGGCCATAGCGGAAAGTCTGAATTAATTCTTTGCTTCAGTCTTTACGGAAGAAGATGTAAGAGATCTACCTGAACCAGAAATGGTTTTCAAGGGTGATGATGCAGATGAACTGAAAGAAATCTCGGTGAATCTGAAAGATGTACTAAGCCAAATCGACGCGTTAAAAAGTGATAAATCACCTGGACTAGATGGTATACATCCCAGGGTACTAAAAGAACTCAAACATGAAATTGCTGTCCTGCTCTTAGTGATCTGTAACCTGTCGCTAAATCGTCTGTAATATCTGAAGATTTGAGAGTGGCCAATGTTATGCCAATTTTTAAAAATGGTTCCAAGGGAGATCCAGGAAATTACAGACCGGTAAGCCTGACTTCAGTGCCAGGCAAAATAGTGAAAACACAGAGGAGGAGGAGCTTAAACAAGATGGCCATCTGAAAGCGTTTGGCGGAATGCGCTCGAGCCCTTTTTGCTTATCCATGGTGAAGCGCAAGTCAAAGACCTGGGTTTATCCTTCTGAACCTGGGCAGCAAACACAATCTGGCCCGATGGACGCGTTCATCGAGCGTGGGCCAGAGGAGATCCGGACGGAAAGTCCTTGACGCGAGGTGGGGGCATATCGGAGAGCCACAGCACCTCTTTCAAGGAGACCAGTCTCTCACTGGAGGAGCGTAATACGCCATCGCAGCCCCCCACCCCCGACGAGTGCAGCAGGATGTGGGAGTGAGGGTAGCATAGCAGTAACCTCCCAGAGCTGCGAAGAAGACCAAGAAGAAGAACTAGCAATTAGGAGACTGTCAGTGGCTCCCTTCATACAACCGACGCCGAGAGGTAAACTGTCTTTGGCAGGGGAACAGCAAGTCCCGGCACCGACTAATGCTCAACCAGGAACTGTGAAACTAAATTAGCTAAAATTTACCTATACTGTGGCACCCTTGGTAAAGCCCACAGTAATTGATTTAAATTCTATATGGGAAGCCATTGCCACATTGCAACTTTCCCTTGCAACCCAGTTTCAAACTTTTTCCACTCATTGTTCTGCTATTTTAAGTGAGACATTAACTTTGCAAAAAAAGGTGGACAAATTAGAAGAAAAATCAACTGAACAAGAGAAAAAATAGGAAATTCTTGGAGCACAAAATCAGCTCCTAATGAAAGAAAATGGTAATATTAATTTCAAGATGGAAATTTTGGAAAATATCACAAGGAGACAAAATTTAATGTTGATTAATTTTCCTAAATTAATAACTATTTCGCCAAAGGAGATGTTTAAACGATATCTTCAGAGATTCTGAAAATCCCACAGAATTCATTTCCGCCTATTTCTAAAATAAATTATATTTCCTTGGGAAAGAAGAAAACTCTGGAAGATCACCAGGAACAAGAATTAAACCTACTGGACTTGACAAACTTAATAGAAAAATCAGATCCAGAATAGATTACTATAGCTACATTATTTGTCCAACTAGCTTTAGATTCAGATAGAGATTGGTTATTGAAGCTGTTTTTTAAATATAAAGATATTTTGATTCTGAATCAAAAAATAAGAATGTACCCTGATGTATCTAAATTAACCCAAAAAAGAAGGAAACAATTTTTGCTTATGAGACCTCAGGTTCTGAAACTGGGAGCTACTTTTGTATTGAGGTTCCCTTGCAAATGTTTGATTAATTTCAAGGGTGCCAGATATACATTTTATGATTCTTCATAGTTGACAAGATTTATTCTAGAAAATGAGGTGAGGTCTGCAAGTACTCCTGTCAATGCTCAGGAATGAACGCTCAAGAAATTTAGTTTAGGTCCATTTCAGGCTACCATTATTTTCCTTAATAAATGAGGGAATAAAATAGTCTTCGATCTTTTTGGAACTTCTCCTTTATCTTATTGTGGACTAACAAACAGTTAAACTTTTGTTCAATTTACCCCTTTATTGTATTTCCTTTTTATTGATATTAGTTGGGTACTGTTGATTTCATATGATTATTATTGTCATAAAAAATTGAAATTTAATAAAGAAAGAAAGAAAAAAAAATTGTGAAATCACTTATAAAAAATAAAATTGTGGAACATGTAGACATACATGATTTAATGAGACGGAGTCAGCATGGGTTCAGCCGAGGTAGATCTTGCCTCACCAATTTGACTTCTTTGAAGGTGTGAATAAAGGGGAGATATGATAGAGACGTTTAAATACCTACATAATGTAAATGCACATGAGCCGAGTCTCATTTGAAAGGAAGCTCTGGAATGAGAGGGCATAAGATGAAGTTAAAAGGTGATAGGCTACGGAGTAATCTAAGGAAATACTTTTTTTTACAGGAAGGGTGGTAGAAGTGTGGAACAGTCCCCTGGAAGAGGTGGTGGAGACAGACTGTGTCTAAATTCAAGAGGGCCTGGGATAGGCACATAGGAGCTCTCGAAAAGAGAAAGAGATAATGGTTACAGCAGCTGGGAGGACTAGATGGGCCATTTGGCCTTTATCTGCCATCATGTTTCTATGTTAAAGGTGAGCTGGTTGATGTAGTGTATCTAGATTTTCAGAAAGTTCCTCATAAAAGGTTCCTGAGTAAATTAAAGTGTCTTGGGATCGGTGAGAGGATCCTGAGTAAATTAAAGAGTCATGGGATAGGTGGCAAAGTTCAGTTGTGGATTAGGAATTGGTTATCGGATAGAAAACAGAGGGTAGAGTGTTTTTCTCAATGGAAGAGAGTAAACAGTGGAGTCCCGCAGGGATCTGTACTGGGACCGGTGCTATTTTATTTATTTATAAATTATCTGGAAATTGGAACGACAAGTGAGGTGATTAAATTTGCAGATGAACTAAACTGTTCAAAGTTGTTAAAATGCATACAGATTGTGAAAAATTGCAGGCAGACCTTAGGAAATTGGAAGACTGGGCATCCAAATGGCAGATGAAATTTAATGTGGACAAATGCAAAGTGATGCACATTGGGAAGAATAACCCAAATCACAGTTACCGAATGCTAGGGTCTACCTTGGGGGTTAGCGCCCAAGAAAAGGATCTGGGTGTCATTGTAGGCAATACAATGAAACCTTCCGCCCAATGTGCGGTGGCAGTCAAAAAAGTAAACAAGAGGCTAGGAATTATTAAAAAGGGATGGTTAACAAGACTAAGAATGTTATAATGCCTCTGTATCACTTCATGATGCGACCTCACCTTGAGTATTGCGTTCAGTTCTGGTTTCCTTATCTTAAGAAAGATATAGCGGCACTAAAAAAGGTTCAAAGAAGAGCGACCAAGATGATAAAGGGGATGGAACTCCTTGTATGATGAAAGACTAAAAAGGTTAGGGCTCTTCAGCTTGGAAAAGAGATGGTTGAGGAGAGATATGATTGAAGTCTACAAAATCCTGAGTGGAGTAGAACGGGTCAAGTGGATCGATTTTTCACTGTCAAAAATTACAAAGATTAGGGGACACTCAATGAAGTAACAGGGAAATATTTTTAAAACCAATAGGAGGAAATATTTTTTCATTCAGAGAATAGTTAAGCTCTGGAACGCATTGCCAGAGGTTGTGATAAGAGTGGATAGTTTAGCTGATTTTAAGAAGGGTTTGGACAATTTCCTGGAGGAAAAGTCCATAGTCTTATTGAGAAAGACATGGGGCAAGCCACTGCTTGCCCTAGATCGGTAGCATGGAATGTTGCTACTTTTTGGGTTTTGGCTAGGTACTAGTGACCTGGATTGGCCACTGTGAGAACAGGCTTCTGGGCTTGATGGACCATTGGTCTGATCCAGTAAGGCTATTCTTATGTTATTATTCTGGGTCATACCAAAGCATCCTGTCTCCATTAGTGGCTGATCTGGGTTACAAGTACCTGACCGGATCCTTAGAGGCAGATCAGATTTTTATTCATATACAGAGATGAGCAACAGCTTTCATAGAAGCGAACTCTCTGGGTGTCAGAAGGTGTTGAGCGCCCACACTATTGAGAAAGCTACTTCACTGGGTCTGAGGAGGAATAATCTGTATTATATTTGGTATCCTCAATCATTTTGTAATGCTGATGCCTATGATGGCTTTCTAAGGCCTACATAGCTAATATGGTTTATGGAATTTTCCTCTAAGAACGTTTCTCAATTTTGACATCCTGAGTATGGGTTCAGCCTTGTCTCTCAATTATTTAATATTTTTATGAGTACATAGGATTCTGTGACTTTGGATAAGTTTTTCTATTCTTACATAGAAGACATTTTTAAGTTACCGATAATACTTACTTGTAGCATATGTTCTTCGAGGACAGTAGGCAAATATTCTCACATATGGGTGATGTCATCCACGGAACCCAGTATGGACATTGGCAAGTGCAGTTGAAGGCAACACAAAGCACAGAAGACCCATTTCAGAATTTTGAGTTCAAACCAGGTTAAGTTTACAGTGAACTGGCAAGACTCAAGGTGAACAAAGCCATGGGACCAGACAATTTGCACCCAAGAGTGCTCAGAAAATTGAGCGATGTCCTGGCAAAACCGTTGGCTGAGCTATTCAATCTCTCCCTAAATAAGGGGAAAGTTCCCCTGGACTGGAAATTAGCTAATGTCGTTCCTCTGCATAAAAAGGGTTGCAGGGCAGAGGCTGTGAATTATAGAGCGGTGAGTCTCACATCAATTGTGTGCAAACTCATGGAAACACTAATTAAAAGCAAATTGGACACGATCTTGAATGAAGGGAATCTTCGGGATCCCAGTCAGTATGGATTCACCAAGGGTAGGTCCTGCCAATCCAATCTCATCAGCTTCTTTGACTGGGTAACAAGAAAGTTGGACTTGGGAGAGTCTTTGGACGTCGTGTACCTGGACTTCAATAAAGCTTTTGACAGTGTCCCACACCGCAGGCTGCTAAGCAAGATGGAGTCGGATGACACGCGCGACCTCGGGAGACCCTTGACACAGCGCCTGTTTGGTGCGAAACATGTTGGGTTAAACTCCCTGGCGTTGGCTGAGTACAGCTATGCACACAAGCTAAGTACATTTATTATTTAAGTTTAAGAAGTTTTAAAAATACACACATATGGAAAAAAGGAAAAAAGAAGAAAAAATATTAAATAGCAGATTAAAAATGGTTATGAGCGGCCAATGATGAAGTGCCACATAATTCTCTCCGCAGTCATGAGATAGCACAGCGGTGGAGTGGTGGGGCTGAGGCGTACTCATATTCTATTGAAGTACTTGAAATACACCATTGTTATATGAATTCAATAGATGTAGAGCAGAAATGAGCTACTGAGGCAGCCATAGCTCTCACACTGTGGGTTGTTACACAGCCTTGAAGCATTAGCCCAACCTTAGTATATGTGAAGGAGACAGAGTCTGCCAGCCAAGTGGGATGGTTCTTTTAGAAAGAGGAACCCCTAGACTGTTAGGATCAAAAGCCACAAAGAGCTTTGAGGACATCTTTGGGATTTAGTGAGATTTAGTCCAGTCTAGGTGGTATGCCAGAGCATGCCCGCTGTCCAAGGTATGAAGCACTGCTTCTTCAGGATGAGAATGTGGTTTTAGAGACAAAAAAAACAAACAGGTAAAACTATGGATTGGTTAAGGTGGAATTCCAAGACAATTTTAGGGAGGAATTAGGAATGTGTCCAGAGGACTAACCTGTCATGATAGAATCTTGGGTAGGAATGATCTGAAACAAGAGCTTGAAATTCACTTCTAGAGTGTGCAGATGTGAAAGTGATAAGAAAAACAACCTTCCAAATGGGAAGTTTCAAAGAACAAGATGTAAGCTGTTCAAAGGGAGACTTCATAAGAACAGAAAGAACCACATTAAGATTCCAAACAACAGATGGAGATTTTGATAGATGGTTTTGTGTGAAATAGGCCTTTCATGAATCAGACTATCACGGGATGAACAAATAAAGGCTTCTTATCTAGAAGTGAGTGGAACGCACTGATAGTGCTAAGATGAATGGTAAGTTGGTCTTTACACCACATTTTGATAGAAGTAGAAGGCAGTCTATTTATGATGGAAGTGGGTAGGTAATAGGTTCTAGAGAAAGCAATGCACACCAGGAAGAGAATTGTGTCCACTTAAAGTAATAACAGCACTGAGTGGAAGGTTCCTAGACGCTTCTACGACATCAGATACTGCGGCCGAAAGGCAGTAAGAGTTAACTTGTTCAGAAAAAGAAATCACATTGTTAGTGCTAACGAGTGGGGGTTCAGGTGAAGGAGAGACCCCTCATTCTGAGTTTGTAGTGTTGGAAATGGTTGGATTTTCTATAGTTTCTTGGCTGAGAGCTCTAGGAGTGGAAATCAAACTTGGCATGGCTGGAGAGGAGCTATTAGAATCATAGTGCTCCGATCCTGGTGAAGTTTGAGTAGAGTTTTCTCTATGAGAGGGATTGAAAGAAAGGTGTACAGGAAATTGTTTACCCAATGAAGCAGAAAAGTGCCCAAAGCGATGTAATTGGGAACAAAGAGTATGGAACAGAATTGTTGAAGTTTGTTGTTCTTAGGGGAAGCAAAGAGATCTATGTCCTGTATTCCCCATCGAGAGAAGATTGCATATAAGGCGGATGTATTGAGAGACAATTCATGAGGCTGAAGAAGTCTGCTCAATCTGTCTGCAAGAACATTCTGCTTCCCCGCTAAATAAACCGCCCTGAGAAATATTCCACAAGCAGTAATCCAAGTCTAAATTTTGACTGCTTCCATACAGAGGGGATGAGATCCCGATCCTCCTTGTTTGTTCAGATAGAACTTGGACCATTGAGTTGATAGAATCCAATGTGGGATTCTGAAGTGAAGACATGCAAATGGGGTCATGAGAACCGCTGATGCCATTGACTGAGAAGGCATAACCTCTAGCATGAGGAAGTGCATTTGAATGTGAAGATTGTTTGACACAGGTGAATGAGATTGCTGACCCTCTGTCTGGATAGAAACGCTTGATCCTGAATGGTGTCCAAATAATGCTCCTATGAACTCTAAGATTTCAGATTAATTTAGATGTGATTTTTTTGTAGAGGAAGGTAAAACCTAGAAGCTCAAGACAAACTGTTCAGTTTATGGCAATCTGAGCTATTTGTGATGATATCTTGATCAACCAGTCGTCTAAATAGGGAAATACGAGAAACCCTCATATGTGAAGAGTTGCCACTACTACCCTATGAAGTGTCTTTGTGAAGACACGAGAAGCAGAGGCCAGACTAAACAAGACTAACAACTGGTGTGGTAGTTGTGGTTTATCAAAACCAGGGGCCAGACTGCAGGTTTTTTTAAATGGAATTCAACCTCTTTGGAGCTACTGGTATACAAAGGGGGGGGGGGGAGATACTCAGTTTTTGAGCAAAGTCTCGTTCATAAGGTTGTGTAGAGGAACTTTTAGGCAGTGTTTGGGCAATTCCTTATAGCTGAGTGCCTCTCTGTATTCTGCAGAGGGCTCTGTTTCAGACTCCATTGTAATTGGAAGATCCTGCCCCATTTGTCTAATAAATGTGATAAAGCATAGGCTGGCAGGTGGTAGAATCTGATCAGGCAGTGAAGTTGAATCTGAAAGACTACCATCTGAGAATTCATCATTGTAGTCAGACCTGCTAGAAACAGAAAGAGAAGTCAAAATCACAGTCCTCCTCATAATACCCCACAGACCTGAAACGGTGGTGGGAACGAGGGGAGTGTCTGGCAGGACGTCTGGTCATGCTATGATGTCCAGGAGTAGAACTGCGACCTCAAGGGGAGCGTTGACATGAATGCTGTGAAGGCTCTCTGGAGAAGTGTTGAAAAATCAGAAGATACACTCCAGCCCCCAAATGATGATGTGGTTATAGATGCAGGTGACAGGCGAGTGTTATCATCGCCTTCATTAAGTGTACATAACGCACATGCAGGAGTCAGAGAGCAGCGGTCTCTGGTATCTCGCTTACTTTGCTCGGCTCCAGTCGAGACTAAGGACATGTTATCAGGAGTTATCACAGTGTGCGACTGTAGTAGCCCAGCTAGTTCATCCACAGCAGCATATTCAGATGATCTTGAAGAGCAGAGGCCTGTACGGTAGTCGGTACACATGGCACCTGTTGATGGAAGTAGAGTGCCTGAGCGGTTGACAGCACAGAAATGCGCTTGCTGCTGTAGAGATAGCACTTGTGCGGTAGGTGGCACAGAATGCGCCTGTGCAGAGACCAGTTATTGCTTCTTCGACGGAGGAGATGCTTTTGTCGCAGCAGCATTGGAAGGGGAACAGTGCTTTACGCAGATCCCCTGATGGTGGCAACACCGAGGAGGCTGAATTAGAACTAGATGTTGAAGTCGATGGCGCTGGAGTAGGACTATGAAGAGGAGCCTCTGTGCTGGAGTTGGCCACCTTCGACGTCAAAACTGATCCGAAAGTGTAAAAATTATCGGGAGGAAAATGACCCCAAGAGAAAAGCTGCTGACATGAGGTTCCTCAGAGAGGAGGAGGAGCCTAGTAGGTCGAGGTCTAAAAGCATTCCTTTTAGTTATACTGGCAAATTAAAAAAAAAGAAAAATAGAAAATAAATTTAATGCGGGAAGGCACAAAACATAATACACGCAGAAAATAAACACGTACAATATAAGTATTTAAAAACACATGATAAAACCAAAAGATGGCTTTTTTGCTCAGCGGAAAACAAATAACTGATGGTCCCGCAAACAGGCAAGAAGGCACTTTCGCATGCGCGGTATGGACAGTCTTTTGATTTTTAAAATGACAATTCACTTTGGATGGTCCATGCCAGGTTCTGTGGATGAGGTCACCCACATTTGAGAATATGCTGCCTGCTTGTCCTGGGATAACCCATTTAATAAATACACATAAGCCTCCCACTTATAAAAGCAGACTCCAAAATGGCTTAAAGAAATATGATCAATACTCACCTTTTCTATCTCTTTTAAAATCAATCAGTATGGGCTCCACATTCCCTTCATTGTTACGGCCCAGGCCCTCTCCTTCTCTCCAGCCCATTTTTCTCATTAGCTGGGCTCCCATTCCTCCAGTTACAGGAGCTGCTTTCAGAAACTGATCCTGTGGAGAAGAGAGAAGGGGGGAAATTCCATTCCTTACATTAGGACAGTGTGGAATTTACAAATAAGCAAAAGGCAACTCCTTATCCTGACTCAGTCACAGTATTAATTTATTCAAATAAGATTTATAAGAGATTCTGCATGTTACAGCCATAAAATAATCTAAAATCTTTTAGTGTTTTACACTAACACAAATCTGAACAGTACCTATCTGGAATATAGACAGAGTGAAATATTGCAATATAACTGGTCATATTTAAATTCAGGAAAGTTTGAAATGTGTAAAAATTCTTTTTGGCTCCAGCTTAAGCTGGGCAGTCGAAGGATTTTTACTCTTCTGATTTTGGTATGTCTACAAATCATAGATAACTTAAGTAGCTTGTAAAGCAATCAAACATTTATTTCAAACAAAAGCATGCATCTCAAACTCTATAGAGCCATGTAGCAAATTTATCAAATAAAAATGCAACAATTTTGATGTTAACAAAAAAAAAAAAAAGAAAGAAAAACTCCTTAAAATGTTTACATACCTAGGCCTCTGTGGCTGCAGTGTTGGCTGGCACTGACCGTGGCAAGGAGGCAGCTACAAGGATTTGACCCTGCAACAAGTTTCCATATAGAGGGGTGAAAGTTCACAGGCTACTCTGTGAACTATCACCTCTTCTACCCACACCTGCTGACCCAAGTGGTGTTAAGTGAGGTTTGTCACAGCTTAGCAACAAACTGCATCCTAAAAAAATTAACTTTGTTGCACAATGCCACAAATTTTCAGTAACACACAGGTAGTAAATTACAGCATTACACAGCACAATGCCTAACATTAATGCCATATCATCATACTACTGTTGTATATTTGAAGTACTGAATGATGTCCGAGATAGGGACAATTTCCTTCTTTATTTATATTCATCCTTACATTTTAGGGTTCTAAACAAAGATAAATCCCAATTCCCAGGTTCCAGGGATTCAATGTGTGTGTGGGTTTAAAAAAAACCAAAACCAACAAAAAACATAGCACATACAATTAGCAGAAATTCTTAAAATAAATATATTGAGCTGGGTTAGCAGCACAGCCTTCACAATTTATATGGTCAATGTAACCTGAAGGTGCACCAATGTGCACCAGGTAGATAAAGGCAACTTTAGTTTTCCTGTTCATAGGTTTTTCATTGGTATGCCATGCACTTTGTATATAACACAGAATCATTAATCAGTTCTAAATACCAGCATCCTTTACCTATCCACCTAAAACAGCTTTTACTTACTTCCAGTTTCCTCCTCCTCTCTCTCTCTTTTCCAGGCACCTCTCATAAGAAAAGGGCAAGCATGCAGAGAAAAGTACAAACCCAGCCAAAGTCCCCCAGGCCTCCGATGCCTCTTTTGTACCTGCTTTGTAATGATAGAATTTTTTTAAACATCAAGATGTGTTTCATTATCTCCAACATGTAGTCAGTTCACAAACGACAGACCAATTCCTTGGGCCTTCCGCTTTCCCCTTAGCAAGTCTTGAGAAAAGATAAAAATGTTGTATTAAGTACCATCACAAGGTCAATTTTACATCTTGCTATTTTCTCTATAAGAATGAAACATTTTCTGTGCATTGTGTCTTTCCCTACTTTCTAGCAAAAAATTTTTTTTTTGGTTTGTTTAAGCATGCAGTGAACATGGCACACCATATACAATAAACAGTGGTGCTTCTCTGCCAACAGCTGTCTGGTTAGACTGCAATTCATGTATTAATGATGAGAGAGGGGCAGTTTCCTATTCAAATTTTGAAATGGAGCTGGAGGAATTTTCCAAGAGAGCAGGGTACATTTCACATTTAATTCTGACATATTGCAAATAATTAAAAAATAATCAAGTAGTTTATATAAAGCAATAAATCTATCGTTCCAGCTTGAAAAGGAAAAATTCACAAAAGGAGACCTAGGTTTAAAGTGAAAACAGGACAAGGAAGATGAAACCAGTTCACTCTAAGATACGTATTGAAGGGAGGACGATAAGAAGAGAGACTCTCGACAAAGCCGTCATTGATTAGTGGCACATGAAAAAGGCAGCTGAATAAGTTGAAATAACTATCTCCAAGTGAAAGGCCCAGGCAAAGTAGTGTGTTTTCAAGAGACAAACCGAAATTCCTTTCTATTTCTATATGCAAATATGTTAAGAGAGAAGATACACAGGACTACCTGTTTTTTTGTTTTTAAAATAGAGGAGGGTGGATTAAAGAGATGAGATCGGAAGATTAGGTTCTTACCTCAATAATCTTCTTTGTGCTAGATGTGTCTAGGACTCCCGTCTATAAATGATGTCCCAGTTGATTGCAGAAGGATGAAATATACATTCTTCAGCTCTGCCTCCTCCAGTGGCTATAGTATCCCCCTTCAGTTTGTACCAAAGCAATTGATCATCATTATAACATAAGAAATAAGAAGTAGGGGTACAGGGAACATTCCCAACAACACATTTCTGTTAGGAACATAAGAATTGTCGCTGCTGGCTCAGACCAGTGGTCTATCATGCCCAGCAGTCCGCTCACGCGGTGGTCCTCTGGTCAAAGACCAGCGCCCTAACTGAGACTAGTCCTACCAGCGCACGTTCTTGTTCAGTAGGAACTTGTCTAACTTTGTCTTGAATCCCTGGAGGGTGTTTTCCCCTATGACAGACTCCGGAAGAGCGTTCCAATTTTCTACCACTCTCTGGGTGAAAAAGAACTTCCTTATGTTTGTACGGAATCTATCCCCTTTCAACTTTAGACAGTGCCCTCTCGTTTTCTCTACCTTGGAGAGGGTGAACAACCTGTCCTTATCTATTAAGTCTATCCCCTTCAGTACCTTGAATGTTTCGATCATGTCCCCTCTCAATCTCCTCTGTTCGAGGGAGAAGAGGCCCAGTTTCTCTAATCTTTCGCTGTACGGCAACTCCTCCAACCCCTTAACCATCTTAGTTGTTCTTCTCTGGACCCTTTCGAGTAGTACCGTGTCCTTCTTCATGTATGGTGACCAGTGCTGTATGCAGTACTCTAGGTGAGGGCACACCATGGCCCGGTACAGCGGCATGATAACCTTCTCCGGTCTGTTCGTGATCCCCTTCTTTATCATTCCTAGCATTCTGTTTGCCCTTTTTGCCGCCGCCACCACACATTGCGTGGACGGCTGTATCGACTTGTCGATCAGAACTCCCAAGTCCCTTTCCTGGGAGGTCTCTCCAAGTACCGCCCTGGATATCCTGTATTCATGCATAAGATTTTTGTTACCGACATGCATCACTTTGCACTTATCCACTGCTCTGTAACGTAACTCCAGGTGGAACAAACCTTCCACCTGTCCAAGTGCAACCAGCACTAACACTTATTGAGCTCTAAAAGACTCATTATACTTTTTTTTCGTTTCATTCAGTATTTTACTCTTCATATCAGATTGGCAGGAGAAGATCTCCATCTGTGGACACACTCTGTTTGAGGCAATAAGTAAGTGAATTCCAACTGACAGGGCGGGGTTTCAGGACTCCTAGGCACATCTACCAAAAAGAAGATTATTGAGGTAAGAGCCTAATCTTCTGTTCTAGGTGCAATGTGTTTAGGAGTCCTGATTATAGATGATGTACCAAAGCAGTCTTCTGAGATTAGGGTGAGACAGATAAGCTTGCCCTTAAAACCGAGAACCCCAAAGCAGAATCCTCTCATGCTGCCACATCCACTCTGTAGAACTTTGTAAAAGTATGGAGAGTGGACCATGTGACTGTTCTATAAATTTCTTCAAGAGGAATTGCCATTGTATCCACCTAAGACATTGCCACACTCCTGGTAGAGTGTGCTCTGAAGGAAATTAGCCGCTGTTTTCCATAGCCAATGTACACTGATTAAATCGCCATACAAATCCATCTGGAAGTGGTTGCCTTAGATGCTTGCTTGCCCAGCCTAGCAGCATTGGTTAAGACAAAACAAATTATCCGAAAGATTAAATTCATTGGTTACTTCAAGGTACTAGAGAAGAACTCTCCGTACATCCAATAGTTGCAAAACTTTGTCCCTCTTTTTGGAATCCATGGTCTGAAAAGCGGGCAGCTGGACTTCCTGATTGACATGGAATGATGAAACCACCTTCGGTAGAAACGAAGGAACAGTGCGAACAGAAACACCAACCTCTGTAAATCTGAGGCATGGCTCTCTGCAAGACTGTGCTTGTATCGCCAACACTCTTCTCACAGAAATGGTAACTATGATAAAAACTGTCTTCACTGTTAGATTCAGCAATGATGCCTCCTGCAAAGGCTCAAAAAGTGCCTTGCTAAGCTCACTCAAAATGATGTTAAGCTTCCATGAGAGAAAAGGTCTTACCAGAGGCCTCATCCTGAGCACTCCCTTAAAAAATCTGACTATGTCCGGGTGTGAAGCTAAGGAACCCTTGTCCAACCAGCCTCTGAAACACATGAGACCTGCCACTTGCAATCTAAGGGATCCAACTGCCAGCCCCTTTTCAAAGCTGGTCTTCAGGAAAGCCAAAACCACTGTTGAGGGTTCCATCTGGGCTTTTGTGCACCGCTGATGAAACAACTTCCAGGCCTTAGCATAGATGGCAAGGGTGATAGGCTTTTTGGCTTTAAGGAGGGTAGCAATAACCATCTCCAAATAACCTTTTCACACTAGGGCTACATGCTCAAGAGCCATGCCATAAGACTAAAGCGTTCCGGACTCTATGGGAGCTGGATCCTGCAACAGAGATCTGCATGCAGCAGAAGCTTGAGACCTCTGTCTTTTTGCAGGTGCACTAGATCCCCATACCATGGTTACCTTGATCAATCCAGAGCCACCAGGATTACCTGTCCATGATGGTTCACTATCTGACGGATAACCCGGCCTATCAAGGGCCACAGGGGAAGCACATACAGCAGACTCTGAGCTGGTCACTGTTGAACCAGGGTGTCCAAACCATCGCTTCCTGACTCAAATCTTCTGCTGAAAAGAAAGTCTGTCTTTTTGTTGTCCACCAATGGCATGAGGTGGATCATTGGATGCCCCAGCGTCATACTATGCAGTTTAATTCCCCCTGATTCTAGGGTCTTCTGGCTGAGATAATTGGCCTAAACATTGTCTATTGCCACTATATGTGTTGCAGATATCACTTGCAGGTATCACTTGGAGCTCTGCCCAACTGAATAGCATCTTGGTTACTGAGGAGCGCTTCTCATGCCTCCATGATTGACATAGGCCAACACCATGACGTCTGAGAAAACCCTGACCGCTTTGCTTTCCAGAGATTTCTCCAACATTTGTAAGGCAAGCTGAATGGCCCATAACACTAACCTGTTTATGGACCATTCCCTCTGTGATGGAGTCTATCTCCCTTAGACCAAGTGTCCTAGACAATGAACTCCCCAACTGTAAAAACTGGCATCTGTTATTTGTCTAAAAAAAAAAAAATTCCTCAAAATGATTTTGAAAAGGTTAATGATAATGTTATACAAATAGATTTTGAAAATATCTCTGCTCTTTTGGAACAAACTATAACAGAAACTTCTGAGAGAGCAGCGCTCTTAGTATCATTTGGTTTGAGCAGGACATGAACATGGTTCTGAGATTGTATTTCAAAAATTCTCAAACTTTGTTTGGGGGGGGTCAAAGGATCTGGGTTTACCTAGATGTATCAAGATCCACATAGAATGGAGAAAAATGTTTTTCATTGAGACAAGAAACTATTAAACTGGGGGCTATTTTTCTCCTTGCTTACCTTTGCAAATATTTGGTCTGGTATTTGGGAACTAAGTATACTTTTTTTTATCTCCAGACCATTTGAAGGAGTTCCTGGAACTCAAGAAGATCATCAAAGAATAATTTTAGGGCATATAAATTAATGAAGTGATTCACATTATTGCCTTTTCTTGCAAACATTTTTTCCTCGTTATTCTCCAATATTATGTTTGTCCACTCTCTCTTAATTGAAGTCTAAGGAAGAGTTAAGGATATTTCTTTATTTTGTTAGCTGTTATGTTACCTTAAACTTATTCTCTCTGGGTTGTCTGTAACAAGATTTTCTCTTGTGACTTGTAATTTGAAAAATGATTAAAAAAAACAACTGGCATCTGTTGTCAAACACCCAAGTGGCAATGTGGAATGGGACACCACTTGCCAGGGACTCCAGTCGCAGCCACCAATGCAAGCTCTGCTGAGCTTCCACTGTCCAAGCCAGTAGTTTCTGGAGCGAATCTGTCTGTGGAGAACAGTGGGACAACAGGCCCTACTGGAGGGGACACATATAAGCCTTCACCCAAGGGATCACCTCTATGGTTTCTATCATTGAGCCTAGAACCTGGAGATAATATCATGCCTTCGGAGCTGGCATCATCAAGAAGTCTAAAATTTGTATTATGAGCTTCTGTTTGCATGGCTAGGGAAGAAAGACATGACCTGCTGTGTTGAAACAGATTCCAAGGCATCCAATTTCTGAACTGGTTCCAAGTGACTTTTTCGGAAGTTGACAATCCAGCCCAGGTCCTGCAGCAGCTGGACCACTTGAGCCACCACCTTCTTCCCTTCCATCTTGGATGGAGCCCTGATCAGCCAATTGTCTAAGTAAGGATGCACCTGAATTCCCATCTCTGAGATGGGCACAAACCCAAGCTGCAGCCACCATTATCTTGGTGAAGGTATGTGGTGCTGTAGCCAGACTGAAGAGAAGTACAGAATCGCTGGAAACCATCCCCATATCATTCTTTAAGAAGAGTGATAAGAATCAGAGTATGAATGGGCACAACCACTGATCCTCAAGCTTTGCATTGAAGAATGCTGGTGTAGAAGGACTGAGGTTGAGATAGACACTAAAGAATGGCACAGGATGATTTACCGCGGTTATCTGCAGGGACGAAGACAAATTCTGTCACCATATCATTCTCCAGTATGGAAAATTGGAAGTGCTGCCCCAGAGCATGGAATCTCAAAAACTTGTTAATTAGTTGGTGGGTTTCATGAATCCTAGTTGAGTTGAAGAGGGAGGAAAAGAATATGTGGATTGTGTCTTTCAGTGCTGTGGTGTACAGTGCATGACAGTTTAAACAGGATATGTGTTTGTACAGGTAGCCAATGAAGCATGTGGCAGTACGCAGTGACTTGGCCATACTTTTTAGACTGAAGATGAGTCAGAGTGCAGTGTTTTGGATCAATTGTAGTTTGTGCATTTGGGAGGAGGGTATGCCCACATAGAGGGAATTGCAATAGTCAAGTTGTGTTAGAACTATCATTTGTACGAGTATTGCAAAGTGGTTGCAGTTGGAGAATGGCACGGGGACAAATTTTTCCCTGTCCTCACGGAAACGCATTTTCCCGTCCTGTCCCCGCAAGTTCTTTTCCTGTCCATGCCCCATTCCTGCAAGCTCTGTCCTCATCTGCACAAGTCTCAAACACTTTAAAATCATAAGTATTCGAGGCTTGTGCGGTTAAGGCAGAGCTTACAGGAATGGGACAGCGATAGCAACAAAACTCACGGGGATGGGATGGGGAAATTGAATTCCTGCGGGGACGGGGACAGATTTGTCCACGTGTCATTCTCTAGTTGCAGAGGAAGTAATGTTTAATTAATCTCAGCTGTCTCAAACTGTAGAAAGTGGTTGGAAAGTTGGAGTTCATATAGTGTGGAATATAGTGTTGGAGGTTTCTCAACAGTTAGTGTCTCGCCTGTGTGTAGTGTGTGGGTGCTGTCTGTGTGTTGGTATGAAACTAGAGTAATTTGGTCTTGTTAGTGTTTAGTTTTAGTTTGTTGGAGACTGCCCTGGAGTGGATTCTTTTAATACTGTTGGAAACATTTTGGGAGGGAGCACAGAGGCTTTGAACAGTCGGCACACTGTGGGGTCTTCCTCTGGTTCAGGGCCATTACCGCTTCTTGACCGCTATTCTCATGCAGAGAACCAGACTCTGCCAGAGAAACTGCATCCTGGGACAATAATGTCATGGAATCAGACTTTACATCCTCTCAGTCTATGTCAGGCTGAACATCCTGGTCCAGGCTCTGTGTCATCATATGATTGGGGTGCATGCTGAGGGGGAGATCCCCCTGTGCTCCTGCCTCTGTCGCACTTAACGCAGATGCTGAGGACCCTCAGCAGTTCAAATAGGCATTTCACATGAGGCTCACAAAATCTGGGGTGAAGACTTGTACTGGGGGTCTCAAGGATCCTGGCAGGAATCTCTGTAGGTTTGCCTGGGAACTACAGCAACCACAGGTCTATGCTTAGCCAATGCACCTTTGGGGGGATCTGGTAAGTCTCTCTTCCCTTGGGATCATGCTTCCTGCAGGTCCCCAGCCTTGGAAGACTAAGAGGAGGCTGGACCCAAGACTCCTGTGCGCTCCACCACACATAGGACATGGATACTCCTTGGACAGCTATCCAGCGCATACCTGGCATAATACAAAGGTCTGAGGGGGTCCATCCCTATTGATTGTAAGTAAAATCAAGGGGGTTTGAGGTAGCTGGAGGCTTCAGCAAAAAAGATCATTTAAAATCCAAGATGGCCCCACCAGCAAAATCATGACAAAAAGGGCCCGTGGGGACTCCCCTAAAGTACAAAATATGCAGGGATAAGGTTTCTAGAGGTAGGGGCCCTTGGTTCTGGCTACTCACTGTGCCACGTACCTGCCTGCTTCAACTTAGGAGTACAACTAGGACAAATGGAGAAGAGCTCTGCCTTACAGGTTCACAGTACAAACTTGGTCTTTGGGCTGCCAGTCAGACTGATGTTGGACTGAGCCTCAATGAAAGCGTCACGTCTTGAATGGGGAAAAGACATAAGAACATACGAATAGTCTTACTGGGTCAGACCAATAGTCCATCAAATCCAGTAGCCCATTTTCACTGTGGCCAATCCAGGTCCCTAGTACCTGGCCAAAACACAAGGAGTAGCAACATTCCATGCTACTAATCCAGGGCAAGCAGTGGCTTTCCCTATGTCAGGGGTGTCCAATGTCGGTCCTCGAGGGCCGCAATCCAGTCGGGTTTTCAGGATTTCCCCAATGAATATGCATGAGATCTATTAGCATACAATGAAAGAAGTGCATGCAAATAGATCTCATGCATATTCATTGGGGAAATCCTGAAAACCCGACTGGATTGCGGCCCTCGAGGACCGACATTGGACACCCCTGCCCTATGTCTTTCACAATAACAGACTATTGACTTTTCCTCCAGGAAATTGTCCAAACCCTTCTTAAAACCAGCTTCGCTATCCACTCTTACCACAACCTCTGGCAATGCGGTCCAGAGCTTAACTATTCTTTGAATGAAAAAAAATTTCCTCCTATTGGTTTTAAAAGTATTTCCCTGTAATTTAATCGAATGACCCCTAGTCTTTATAATTTTTGATAGAGTAAAAAATCGAACCACTTGTACCTGTTCTACTCCACTCAGGATTTTGTAGACTTCAATCATATCTCCCCTCAGCCATCTTTTCCAAGCTCAAGAGCCCTAACTTTTTTAGTCTTTCTTCATATGAGAGGAGTTCCATCCCCTTTATCATCTTGATCGTTCTTCTTTGACCACGGAGCTGAATCACTATTAAGCCTGGATGGAGCCAAACAGCCTGCACTCAAGCACCTGATAAATCAGCGATACGAGCGGCTACACAGGGGATAGCGCTTGTGCTCTAAAAAAATACGAAAGCAGGCTGGCTGGCTAGGTGTCCCTGAGGGCTGATCCTGCTAACAGCATATTTCTGCAGTGCAAGTCTGCATCTTCTCCCAGGCAGAGGTCCCAACAAATGGGAACCTCTGGGCACTGAGCCTCCAACCGAACACTAAGAAAAAATATCTGAAAATAATAAAACCGCAGAGCAGAAACCTTCTGAGCAACTTGCTTGCATAAAAAAACTGAGGGGGTAGGAGCAGCTTCCTGGGAAGGAGGTGGAGTTCAAAGATGATGGACAGCATTGTGCTAACAACTTGCAGGTTCAAATATAACCCTCGCGTTCAGGACTACTAGACACATTGCAGTAGAATGAAGTTTGAGCCTGTAAAGCACTCATAATCAAGCACTGAATAGTTGTAGTCTGGGAAACTCCAGATTTAACTCCTGCAGCAAATCTGGAGGGTTGGCGTAAAGGGCCACTACTCAGACTGGAAAGGGGTCACGAGCGGAGTTCCGCAGGGGTCGGTGCTGAGACCGCTCCTGTTCAATATCTACATAAACGACCTAGAGGCGGGAACCAAGTGTGAAGTCATTAAATTTGCAGATGACACCAAACTATACAGCAGGGCTCAAACCAGGGAAGACTGCGAAGATCTCCAAAAGGATCTAACGCAGCTGGAAAAGTGGGCCGTAAAATGGCAAATGAGCTTCAACATAGGGAAATGCAAGGTCATGCACGTGGGGAAAAAGAACCCGATGTTCACATACAAAATGGGGGGAACACCACTAGGGGTCAGTAACCTGGTGAGAGACCTGGGAGTGATGGTAGACGCAACACTGAAGGCATCGGCGCAATGCGCCACGGCCTCAAGGAAAGCAAACAGAATGTTGGGTATCATTAAGAAGGGTATTACGACCAGGACGAAGGAAGTCATCATGCCGCTGTATCGTGCAATGGTGCGGCCGCATCTGGAGTACTGTGTCCAGTACTGGTCGCCGTACCTCAAGAAGGACATGGCGGTACTTGAGGGAGTACAAAAAAGAGCAACTAAACTGATAAAGGGAATGGAAAATCTCCCATATACCGACAGATTGAAGCAGTTGGGACTTTTCTCCCTGGAAAAGCGGAGACTTAGAGGAGACATGATAGAAACCTTCAAGATCCTGAAGGGCATAGAAAAAGTAGACAGGGACAGATTTTTTAAATTATGGGGCACCACAAGTACAAGGGGGCACTCGGAGAAATTGAAAGGGGACAGGTTTAGAACAAACGCTAGGAAGTTCTTTTTCACTCAGAGGGTTGTGGATAGGCCAGTTACTGGGCAGACTTGTACGGTCTGTGTCTGTGTATGGCCGTTTGGAGGAGGATGGGCAGGGGAGGGCTTCAATGGCTGGGAGGGTGTAGATGGGCTGGAGTAAGTCTTAACAGAGATTTCGGCAGTTGGAACCCAAGCACAGTACCGGGTAAAGCTTTGGATTCTTGCCCAGAAATAGCTAAGAAGAAAAAAAAAAAAAAAAATTTAAATTGAATCAGGTTGGGCAGACTGGATGGACCATTCGGGTCTTTATCTGCCGTCATCTACTATGTTACTATGTTACATGGAACGCGCTTCCAGAGGCTGTTGTAGACAAGAAAACATTAAATGGTTTCAAAGAAGGTTTGGATAGATTCCTAGAAGAAAAAGGGATTGAGGGGTATAGATAGGTACAGACCATTACTCAGGCAATGGGCCTGATGGGCCGCCGCGGGAGCGGACCACTGGGCAGGATGGACCTATGGTCTGCAACTTCTTATGTTCTTAATGCAGCCACTTTAAAAAGACGACGGATGGTTGGATCCTCCTCCTGCTCAAAGGAAGTACAGTTTCCTGAACTCTAACATCAGACCGAGACCCCAAATCCCCTAGAAAGGACAATTCACTCTGGGACAGTAAAAATAGAATCCATTTTCCAGTACAGCCAATCATTATCTGACTGGTCTTCTGGCTGCTGTTCAGGATTCACTACTGGCAAGTGCACACTTGGAGAAATCAAGTCCTCTTGTGCAGTCCCCAGTGTTCCCTCGATCGAGATAGGAGACACTTGACAATTTAAAAAGGCTTTCCACAGCAAATTGACAAAATCCAAGGTAAAGCCCAGTCCAGATGGTCCCAAAGCACCCTTCAGGTTCTGCTTTGCCTTTTCCTTGGTTCCACAGGCTCCACGCACCTACACTTCACTTGGTCTCCGTCAAAAGCCTCTGGAGGGGGTTCTCTTCACAGACCAGTAAACTCTCTATGATCCCCAAGCCTTAGAGACACCAGAGGCAGCAAATCGCAAGGCTCTCATCCCTCCCTCATGTGCCCTGCAGCACGTGATGCACAGCCACTGATCAGCCATCCATCCATAGCAAATCTAGCATGATATAGGGGTATTTCTAGCAGAGGAGTCTGTCCCTAGTGTTTTTAAGGCAAAACGATGAGTATTGAGGCAGATGGAGACTTTGTAAACAAACTTGTTCATGGTCATGCTTAAAATGACCTGGGAAAACCCACTAAAGGTAAAAAAAAATTCAATTAAGGGGTGTTTGGGGGGGAGAGTGACCCTGAATACAACCCCTGGTATGATCAAAACCCTCAAATTTAGACCCCCTTCATTTTCCCATAGACTACTATAGGCAGTACTCACTGTCTGGCTGGTGCTAGCATGCTTTAGTCTCACAAAAACCAGAAATGGAGAAGACTGCCTCAATCCTCCAGAATGGGTCCAAAAACTGGATCTTTGGGCTGCTAGTCAGACTAAAGCCAACAGATGCCTCAACCCCTACAGATCCACGCAAGAGCGAGGGAAGGAATCCACCCAGCTGACACCCACTAAGCCCTACTTGGCTGACACCAAGGCCAAACAGCCTGGGCTCAAGCACCTGATAAATCAGGATGTGAGCTAGCTTCAAGGGGAATGGAATCTGAGCTCCACAAGTCTCAATGTAGGCTAGCCGGACAGGAACCCAGAGAGTTGCCTTACCAGCTGCAGACCTCATTCCCAGAGTCTGCGTCTTCTCCCAGACAAAGCTGCCCCAAACCTCAAAAAGCCTCAAATTTAGAGAAAACAACCTCCCAAAATAATAATAAAGTTATTAAAGCAGATCATAATTATACCTATTGAACTCTCTTGCAGAAGGAAAAACTAAAGGGGGCACTACAGCCACTGGAGAAGGAGGTGGAGCTGAAAAATGTAAATGTCATCCTTCTGCAATCAACTCATGAGTATGGGAAATCATCTATAGTCAGGACTCCTAGACACATCGCACAAGACATGTGTTACTGTGCACTATTTTCTGAAACACTAAAAAATCCAACTAAGTTTATAAACTAATACTGTATTAGAAAGGACCGAGACTTGGTCACCTATTTTACTTTCCTCACAAATAAAGCTTTGAAGCTTGGTCTCCAAAAGCGAATACATTATAGTGAAACTATCTACTCATAGGCATCAACTACACAAGTGAATGGAATGTGTAACCTAAAAATGTTTGTTTATAGAAATTTTTGCTATTTTTTAACTTCAAGAGGTGATATCAGAAAGAATGCACACTATTTCTGACATATGATAAACTAAAAAATTTCCCTTTTTATTTCAGCCTAAAAACACACATCCCTCTTCAGTATTGTTCCTGGATTCATTCTGCTTTCTTCCCCCCACCCCATGCCACCCTAAGAAAGTCCATAACCCTCAGAGTTAGATGGTAAATCTTTGGGACAAGAATATTTAATGCCATCTTACATGGCACTGCCTCTTCCACTAAAGTGACACCATTATCCTTGTACATTAGAAGAACGTTAATGAAAGTGTAAAGTTCTGATTTTCCTTAGAAGCTGACAATTTTGAAAAAGTACAATGGAAAGCATACAAGGTGCAAGTCTTTAAGGCCCTGATCACCAGCCCCTCCTTGGTTTGGAAGAGAGGGAGACATCCCCTTCAATAGCATCTCATACAGCGAGGACTAGTAAGAACACTTGCATCTTGCCTGAATTACAAGAGAATGGATTGCAGGCTACCATTTGTGAACTGATTACATTCATGAAGATAAAGTGAAACAGGAACCATTTCTGAGAAAAATACCAAGAAATATTTTAGCAGTGGAATAACACGATGGCCTGTCATTTTATTCCTGTTAGGGAATGCCAAACAGGCATTATTCAGGCCCAAATCCTCACAAGCAGAGGCAGGGACACACACTCTCTCTGTAAGTGAAACACACTAAAGCATCTCAGCTTGTACCACTCCCTAACAGGAGGTACGTTTAATACTCAAATTGTACATATTTGAAAAGTAAGTAACTCCCTTGTCTATTGCATCTATATGGCTAGCATTAATCATTCACTGTGCTTTTCATGTACAGAGTTATAGAAAAATGTGCTAACAAGGTAAAAATAAACTACAAAAACAATTTTAAGATTTTACTTTTTTTTTTTTTTTACATAGCACATTCTTCCTGTTTCTATCTTCCAACACAATCAGAAGAAAGGCTCCAATCTGTCACCATTAGCTTTCACAAATCCTGTAACTACTCAGAAAACTTTTGAATTTTTATTCCCATATCATATGCCCTTCTAAATTACTTAAGTCTAACTTGCTGATCATGGGTCATAAATCTGGCCACTAAGTGCTGCTGTTGAAAAATGCCTATGACTTCCTTAATGGGCTTTGAGCATCCCCAGCGACTATGCCAGAGAATGGAAAGTCAGAGCCAAGAATTGAGCCCAGATCACAGTCTACAGGATAGTGTGCAAAACTGGCAATAAGCCCCGGGTAGACTCCTTTACATTCTTTCTAAACCCAAGACAGATTGGATTTTATTTTAAGGACCAGTAAGATCCACAGCAAATTGACTCGTTTGCAAATAATTCCACTTCCATACTGAGATACTCTGTTCATTCCTGCTCTATTTAAATACCTCAAAGGTTTCTCCAATGTAACCGTGACTTAAAATGTAGAGTTGGGAATGTGGAGTGGAATGATGCCAAAGCCAAGGCTGAGAACCTTCCATTTTGCATAATGGTCATGGAAATGACCTTTTAATTCTACAGATCTTTACCTTATCCTTTATCTGCAGAAGAACTGTTCCAACAAAGTCTTCCTTTGTTCAAATAGAATACAGAATGTTAGTGCTGGCTACTCAACTGGATTCAGTGGGCATTAATTCAGAGTACAGGCCTCATGAATCTTGCCACTAATGTTGCAATTTTAAAAACAAAGTATTCAAACTAATTTTGATATTTTCCCCAATTCCATCTCTTAATAGTAATGGTGCACTTAACAGCAGAAATTATCAGATAATTATCCTCACCGCAAGCCTGCAACATGTAATTATCAACATGGCTACTGGCCTCATAACAACACCTGCTGCCATGGGCATCACTGCTTAAAGAAATGTCTCTAAATATTCAACCAGCTACACAGTCTGACTTGTCTAATTTTTTATACCTAATATACCTGGGGTCCTATCTATGCCTTACCTCTTTGTGATCTAATCTGATATTGCTATCCATTTCTAACATGCAAAGAGCTTATCTATATAGATGGCTAATTAACTCAGATCTTAAGATTTGTGCATCTAGCAAGCTACTAAGTTTCTGCTAATTAGAAAAAAAAACTCAGGTGAATGGTCACCTATGGATGTTAATGATCTACCTTTTTAATCCAGGCTTGGGGACCACTGTTGGTCAGCTCCTCTGAAGACAGAACCTGTGCACCAGTGCTTCCTGTGAACTGCCCTGGCAAGGAGCTGGATTGCGCCCATGCTTCAATCTGGAAAGCAAAATGAGCTATTAATAGGTGCAGCTACTAGCAAATCACACATAAAATTGCATCAACATTTTTGGGTTAAAATGGCGTATAAATTTTATACTTGATATGGCAGTCCTTTTTTTTTAACTTCATCTCATGCTGGGAACAAGGGGGCACATTTTTCATTGCTTATGAACTTTAGTTTCTAGATCCATTTTCCATATTATGAAGGCAATTTTCAAACTGTCTGCATTGCCACAAAATCTGCAGATATTTTATTTTATTTTTTTTAACTGACCATCTTTCAAACAATTTTCAATGTGAAAGCAGGCATGTACTGTTACTTGAAAGCTAAGAAAAAAGCTTCTCCCCCCCGAAACTTGCACCTACCTTTTCCAATTAAAACATGCATAGTTTTGAAAAGACAAAACCACAAACACTGTAGCAAACCTGTCCTGCTACTATTAGTAATTGTTTCTATAACCCAGTGGTCTCAAACTCAAACCCTTTGCAGGGCCACATTTTGGATTTGTAGGTACTTGGAGGGCCTCAGAAAAAATAGTTAATGTCTTATTAAAGAAATGGCAATTTTGCTTGGGGTAAAACTATAGTTTATAAATCTTTCCTTTTGGCTAAGTCTTAATAATAATATTGTAATTTATAGCTAAAGAGACATATGATCAAGAAACTGTTTTATTTTACTTTTGTGATTATGATAAACATACCGAGGGCCTCAAAATAGGACCTGGCGGGTCGCATGTGGCCCCCGGGCCGCGTGTTTGAGACCACTGCTATAACACTACTACACGTAAGCAACACTGTACACTAAATACATAATTATTTATTTTTTTATTTTATTTATTTCTAAAATGTACAGACCGTCTATGACTAAGGGCTCCTTTTACTAAGGTGCGCTAGTGTTTTAGCGCATGCACAAGATTAGCGTGCGCTATAGCGCGTGCTAGCTGAAAAACTACTGCCTGCTTAAAAGGAGGCGGTAGCGACTAGCGTGAGCGGCATTTTAGCGTGCGCTAAAGCCGCTAGCGCGCCTTTGTTAAAGGAGCCCTAAGTGGTTAACAAATGAAACATTCACAATAGTTCAAAGACAGTACAAATATAAAATACTTTCAATTATAGTGCAATCACGTAATAGCTTAATCCACTAAAGATAACGTCAAAAACTGGAGGAAATTATATGTTGTCAATCTTCACTAATTATAGTGCAATGATCACAGTTTAAGTTTCTTATTAGAAAACTCAATATTTTCTTATCAGGCAAAATTTCAGAGAAAATCCTCCACATACAGTTGGGTCTTTAATATTTTTTTCTAAACTGTAAATGGTCAGAACAGGTCCTCAGAATGCCAGGGAGGAAATTCCATAATTATATTCCCACCACGGACACAACTGCCGTTCTAGATTTAGCATACCGAACAGTTTTCTCCTTCATAGAGATCAATCTTATAGTACCCTTATCCCTCAGATTCCTCCTCGGCTGGTACACCTCCCACAGAGTTTGAAAATTCAATGGAACAGATCCATACAGACTTTGATGTACTACTGAAAACATCTTAAAGCAAAACCTTTGTGCCACTGGAAGCCAGTGTAGCTGCTTTAACACCGGGGTAATATGTTTTCTGCGTGAGATACTCCAAATCATCCTCGCAGCAGAGTTCACCTCTGCTGAATACAAGTGAAAATATGCACATTGTACCATATTTTTGCCTACATATTAGGTGGGCAGTTTTCAATTAGCTATTTACATAAATAACTCATCGCCAGAATGTCTGAGCAATAAATATCTATGATATAAGTTTGCATATAGTAGAGGAAATGCATACAAAAGTTTTTTGTGTATATTCACTACAGACATTCTGAAAAACAGACTTTCTATAAAACAGACTTCTATAGTCTAGCATCCAGTTTGCTCTGAATAACTACATGAACAGGTTTCATATCCCTCAACCCTTTCTTCCCTCTCTGGAGGAGGCCAAGGAAATAATTACCAGACACAAAAGTGAAGTTTAAACATTCCAGGCCTTGGAAGTTCTTGGTGTCCTACTAACTGGTAGGATACCAACCAAGAATCTCCCCAAATTACAAATGACTGGCCATTTTATTGGGTTTATGACATCACTTAAGGAAATAATTAAACATACATAGTTGGTACATCTTCCAGTTGAATTACAATTGCTTCATTAAGGTCCATTGATAAATTGCATACTCCAGCAATGTTCTTTTGGTTAGTTTCAAGTCGCATGGTTTCTTGTTAATCTTATTTCATTAGTAATTTTCCCTAGCAACAATGACGACTTAGTTATCACATGCTTAAGGTGTTCTATTTCAGTGCATTGCACATCTTGTAACAACGTGTTCATTTAGGGCACACTGCCCTTGTTCACATGCCCTAGGATATAGGTATTTCCTCTGGAACAAACATCTATTTAAAAACTTTAACATTTGCCAGTAATGCTAACCAAGCAATATTCTTTCACTATAACTCTGAAGCATTTCTATATCCTTCAACTTCATCTTTTATTATCTATATATTAGTGTCTTTTCAGGTTTCCAAGGCAAGGGGTGTCTCCTACATACGTGGTTATGGGCCCCCCCTTATATCCTGCTTAATATAATTATTGCCATCAGCACCCAGTAATATAAAAGAAAAAAGATGATTCAATTTAAGCATAAATTTTTATGAGTGTAACTGTTGGGCAGACTGGATGAACCATTCAGGTCTTTATCTGCTGTCATTTACTATGTTACTATATATCTCAAGGAGTACAAGTGGGTTCAGAAACTTTTGATATAGAAAGGTGCATTTAAAATGCATACCATAGAAACACCTCCTACAAAGTTAATAAAAGCAGAAATAATTTCTACCATTACCATTAAGTGGCTTTATAGATTTTCCTGATTTTACAGGAAAAATCCTCAATTTTTTGTTCTCTCTGCTCTCACTATTCTTTGTCCTTTTACCCTACTTTCCCCATCATTTTTGCTTTGGCTGTATCTGTGCTGCAGGGACAGTCTGTGTAAAAAAAGGAGTTACATGTAAGGGTGCTTCATAAGAACATAAGAATAGCCTTACTGGGTCCATCAAGCCCAGTAGCTCATTCTCACGGTGGCCAATCCAGGTCACTAGTAACTGGCCAAAACCCAAGGTGTAGCAATATTCCATGCTACCAATACACAGCCCCGTTTCGATCCCTGCTTCAGGGGTCCCGATTGCTGATTCTCTAAACAGGTTCCATTACTTTCATACTGGTAAAATTTGCTGTGGTGACATGCAGCTGAAGAAAATGCTGCTGGAACAAAGTGCCTTCTAAATCTTGAAACTGCCAGGCATTTTGTTCCAGCAGCATTTTCTTCAGCTGCATGTCACCACAGCAAATTTTACCAGTATGAAAGTAATGGAACCTGTTTAGAGAATCAGCAATCGGGTCCCCTGAAGCAGGGATCGAAACGGGGCCGCGTTGGGACCCCTTCAAACCTGCTTATAAGTTAAGTAAACCTGTTAGAATTTGCCACAGGTGCAGTGACAATTGCAAGTTTAAAACCAGTACCTTGTTTGGACATTTTTTAAAGTTTCTTGAAGTGGTTTTTTGCATAATACCTTTGAAGGAGTGATTAAACATTTTTCATAAGAGAACTTAGACTTTGATTGGGCAGGAAGGAAGGAGCTGATATGATTTAGCCAGTATGAGTTCACCATTTCTGAGCTCTATTCTATAAGATATAGAAGAAAATCCCAACACACCTGCTCCTGCGCACGATTTAAGAGGCACAAGGCCACCATGTCAAATGGATTTCCTGTGAGTCTCTTCTGAGCAACAGCTCGCTCGGTCATTGCAGCAGAGATGTCCACAGACTAGAAAGAAAGAGAAAAGTCTCATGTCTCAGTTCACAAAGCCCTGCTCAAGCTCCAATAGGCTAAAACTTCATATGATCTTTGTGTAACCTAAAAAAAAAAGTTAGCCCTTTTAAGATATAGCTGTTTTAAAGGGGAACTCCCTAGGGCTAGATTTGCTGGCAATCACAGGACATCAAGTAATATACTCAGTCATCAGTCAAAGGAGCTCTGAAGATGCTTCACTCCTGCTGCTTTAGATGCAGGGAGGTACTGTACTCAAATATTGAAGGGTAAAGAGAGAGAGTAGGGAGAACAGTGGAAACTATCCATGAGAGCTTTGAGAGAGGATGGGCAGCAACAGAAGGATGGCGACTAGGACTTTTCCCCTTCCCTTAGAGATGACAGGTTTTGGGTAATTCCATGTCAACTGGTCCAATTTCAAGGAGGGTCCCCACTCGACAACTTCCGCGGATACAAAGCAATGGCCCAAATAAAGGGGCCCCTAACTCTGGACCTGGTTGAGATCATGCCCCAAAACTTTAGATATATTTAATAGAGGACCCAACATATCCCCTGAAAAGATTTCATCATTTTTGAGATAGTTGAGTGGGGAGCTCTAAACAATTTGACATGGAATGACCCTTATGCAATTGACTATTGAAATCATCTGATAGTCTGCAATCATATTTAGTGGGGACGTTATCAATGTGGGCTACTGTTAAGATGGGTTATTTTACCACTACTTGTGCTATTTTAGCACAGATCCCATTTTATGCAATGAGGCCTAGTTTCTAATAGCCCAGTTAACAGTAAAATAATCCATCTTAACAGTAGCCAACATTGGCATCTTCCCCCTTAATGTAATTCCTTTTACAAAGCTGAGAAAATAATCTAAAATGTGCATGGAGATGAGGAAGAGGGGTTTTATTTTCATAGCATCTGCAATGAACATCCATTGGTTATCTGTTATTCTGTGGTTGTCATACACTTCTCCCTCCGTACTCGCGACTTCAACTATTCGCAGTTGTTTGCCTCCCAAACAATAGTAATTTTTAAAGGCTGCCTCTGATCCATCCCTGCCTCCCTCCTGTGTCCCGGACTGCTCCAGACCTTACTTATTGGTCTAGTGGTTATTCGGTGCAGGAGAGATCTTCCTATGCTCCTGCCCCATGCAGAGCCATCAACAAAAGTGGCTGCCTTGAGTTCCTCTTGTAGTTGCGTGAGACCACGGGAACTCACGGCAGCCATTTTTGTTGATAGCTCTGCATGGGGCAGGAGCATAGGAAGATCGCTCCTGCCCCACTTCACCGCTAGACCACCAGGTAAGGTCTGGGGAGGTCTGGGACGCAGGAGGGAGGCAGGGGTGGGTCAGAGTCAGCCCTAAAAGTCATATTTGCGGACCCGGCTCTGCCGCTAACACCCGCGAATACGGAGGGAGAAGTGTACCAATCCTCAGGGCACAACCAGCTAGTAAGGTTTTCAGGATATAAGAACATGCATATGAGAGATCTGTATACCAAGGAGGCACTAGATGAAAATCTATCTCATGTATATCCATTGTGGATATCCTGAAGAACTGACCCAAAGAACTACTGTTCTAATTTACAAATTATGGTTATGTAATCTGAACAAATTTGCAACCCCCAAGGACTGGGAGTTGAGACCCCTGAAAAGAGCATCTAGCAATAGGGGGGAAAAAAGAAGCAATATTTCCTCAGATAAGATTATGGTAATATAAAGATACAATTTTGGTCACACAAGTTATCAGAAATGTAGAAAAAATAAGATTTGAGTTCACAGGACAACAACAACTCTCATAAAAAAAAGTTGGAGCAATCATTTCAGGAGCGAGCTGACAATGTGATGTTTCTTTTCATCTCATTTTACAGTACAATATTATATATAACACCTTACGCACACATCTGGAAATGTTTTACAACTGCATCATGTCAATATACATACAGTGAAATTTACAAGCAACAAACTTGAACAGATGAGGCCAAAGTTAGTGCTTCAAAAAGACAGGAAATGGGATCTGAGGAGAGGATCAACGAGGGGAAAAGACACTCTGCTCGGGTCAGATGAAGGGTACAATATAACTGAAAGCTTTGTCCCCAGCTGTTATCTATAGGAACTAACCCTAGCAGGGGTGTTGTTATGGAATAAATTGACAGGGCCATTGAGAACACTTCTGGATTTACAAAAGTTTAAGAAAACTCTTAAAACCACTCTGTGGAGGTGTTTAAATTAAATAATTAATATTTTATGCAGATATTAACATTATTGGATGGGGAGGTGTATAAATGAATGAATTTAATTGTATGGAGATAGACATTATTGTATGTTGCTTGTAAGTATGCCTTATTACGATTGTACTGTTGTAAGCCATTTAGGCATAAGCAGGTAAGAAATCTTTTAAACAAATAACTAACCTTTCATAATTATTGGGGGTGCTAATCCCAATGGAAATTACCTCCCCTAGACACAGTCAAAGAGTATGTTCAATATTGAAAGTGCTCAAGCACCTACAGCGTTGGCTCCTGTGGCTTTATCTAGAGATTGTGTGGGTAACATTAACAGGGCTCCTAGGTTAAAAGGGCATGGAGAGGCCTATTTTGGTCCAATTTTATAAGGCTCCTATATGTCTTTTTAAAATACTAGCACAGGTCCTGCAGAAATTGCGCCCGTATTGGAGTGAAGGTATGGCAGTCAATACCCACGAGAATGACTACTATTCAAGCACATGCCGTCTTGCAATGTGCATACTTTTAAGCATGATCTGATTTTATAGGATATCAATTATGCACGTAAAAATGGTCAATAAAATTATTTTCCACATGCTGTACCAGAAGGAGTCCGAGTTAAAAGGACAATCATCCCATAGCCTTCTGGTGCCAACTGGAATTACTGCAAGGTTTTCCTAAACCATGTACTATGCCAGAGACACTACCCCTTCTCTTATCCCATGTAAGAGATTGAAGCAAAAAGATGCAGATATTCTTGGGTAGAAGTGGATCAATTTTTCACTCTGTCAAAAATTACAAAGACTAGTGGACACTCGATGAAGTTACAGGGAAATACTTTTAAAACCAATAGGAGGACATTTTTTTTTCACTCAGAGAATAGTTAAGCTCTGGAACGCGTTACCAGAGGTTGTAGTAAGAGCGGATAGCGTAGCTGGTTTTAAGAAAAGTTTGGACAGTTTCCTGGAGGAAAAGTCCATAGTCTGTTATTGAGAAAGATATGGGGGAAGCCACTGCTTGTACTGGATCGGTAGCATGGAATGTTGCTACTCTTTGGGGTTCCGGTCCGGAGCCTTTTGTTACTCTTTGGGATTCCAGAATCTCACTATTCTATAGGATTCTGAATGGAATGTTGCTACTCCTTGGGTTTTGGCCAGGTACTAGAGACCTGGATTGGCCACCGTGAGAACGGGCTACTGGGCTTGATGGACCATTGGTCTGATCCAGTAAGGCTAGTCTTATGTTCTTATCACTGGTAGTCCAGAGATAAGGATGTTTGTTATGTTTTATTTTTCTAAACACCCACCTTCTAGCTGTAAGAGGGCAATCACATTTCTTTCATTGTTTCATTATATTACCTGCATTGATCAAGATATGCAATCTTGAAAAGGCAGAATTTTTATTAGATAGTATTAACACAGGTTGCAATTTGTAGGGCAATCAGCTCTAATATGTCTTTACAAGCTGCAGAGTACTTTATCACGAAAGCATATGGTAACCTAGACTAAACACCAAAAACCAGCAAAAAAATAGGGAGTGGAAGTCATAACAGAGCTTCCTTCTCTCAGATATGGCTCTGCCTATTCTTGCTTTTCTGCTGTGCACTAAGCACCATCAGTGTTCACCTTTCTTTTTATTTCTGACTGCTGAATGTAATTGTTAACAGTTCACTGTATACAGGTAGTCCCCAGGTTAAGAACGAGTTACGTTTTGAAAGCTCTTCTTAAGTCGGATTTGTATGTAACTCGGAACTTGTAGATTTTAAGGTTCTTGCTGCTTACCTCTGCTCCCAGCTGACAAAAGGGCCAACTGTCCCTACCAGTGTTTCCTCTACGGCAGGGATCTCAAAGTCCCTCCTCGAGGGCCGCAATCCAGTCGGGTTTTCAGGATTTCCCCAATGAATATACATTGAAAGCAGTGCATGCACATAGATCTCATGCATATTCATTGGGGAAATCCTGAAAACCCGACTGGATTGCGGCCCTCAAGGAGGAACTTTGAGACTCCTGCTCTAAGGTACAGCATGCACAACCACACACTGTTCTTAATGTGGCCAGGCACCATTCTTGAATCTGCTGCAGGAGAAGTTGTAGGAGTCTATGCCACTGGAAATACTGCTCAGTGAAATCAAATGAAGCCGCAACCGCATTCTTAAGTGCGAGTTGTACTTAAGTCGGGTGTCTAACTCGGGGGACTGCCTGTATTTCAAATAACAAAACATTCAGGAAAGAACTTACACACCTTTCTATTCAAGAAATTTATCAAATGACCTAACTAAACCTGATCGACCCTCCACAGATCCCGACGCGTACTACATCTATTAACCATGTATTCTCCTTGGAAATGCCCAGGCCAACTCTTGTAAACTGCCTAGAACTGAAAGGTTTTAGCGGAATAGAAGACACCAATGTAATGTAATGTTCACTGCATTTTATCTGGGTATACTATAGACAGCTAAGTTATTCCAAAATTCTGCAGGCAACTACTAAGTTCTCACTGGAGACTGCCCTGCCTTACTTGGAGCTTTCTGGACATTTCCACAGGAGTGTTCCTAAGTCAAATGATAATTGTGCTGTAGAGCTGACCACCTGACCTGGGGTAATATGTATTAGTGAAAAGGTGATGAGCAAGAAGGGAGGATTCCTTACTCCAGAAATTAGCTGAGAAATAGGAGGTTACTATAGACAAAATAATACAAGAAACACAATTGGAAAAGGAGAGCAACAACTGCAATTTCAAGAGAGAATCTCAGTTTTATTCTGAATACAAATCTGAAAGTAATAAAGTACAAGGGACATTCTGCATAGGGAACTCAAAACTGAATTAATGAAATCAGTTTATAAACAGTCTTCTGGATTTTGAACATTATTAAAAAGTTAAAATACAATATGTGAAATACAATTGAAGTCACTGCAGCAGGCTGATGCTAAAAGAGGACATGTTGTTTGGGGTGCAAGGTATTGGTGGTATTGGTAACTGGCGTTCTGTGACAGTGCCCTTCCCCCTGGCTTCTTTGGAAGCACAGTATACTTGTTATTTTATAATTAATTGTTTTGGGCTGAACTGTAATTTCACATAGGATATCCCAACGCTTTACTGCTGTCCTCCTGCCTCCTATGTTTAAGCTATGCCTTTATAAATTATTATTATTCTGACTCCACCATATTCTTCAGGACTCAATGTCATGTAGCCACTACCCTTCCATACAAAAGGATTTTCTGATGTTATTCTTAGTCTACCTCCTTGGAGCTTTGTATCATGACCTCAAGTTCTGATGCTCTCTTTCCTTTGAAAAAGGTTAAATTGTACATTAATGAGATTTATTCTACTAACTGTACTGCATGCAGAAATACCAAACCATTTTCAATTACCGGAACATCCTGATTTGGAAGGGGGGGGGGGGGCGGGAGGACAGAGGGAAAAGGTGGAGGGATGCTTTTTGTACGTCCAGCTCTCCCCTCCAGAAGGCTTTAGCTGCATCAATTTTTAGCCAAAAAATAAACTGGTCTTTGAACATGGTATTGCACATTTCTCAGATACTATATATGACAGGAAAGCATATGTGTATACATGAAAGATTTGCAGTTTCTTCGCTTCTATATTGTTCACTACCACTGAAATGACAGACAAAAGCTAGCAGTCCCACTTACTCGCATGCCCTGGAAAAGAGTTTTGGCTAAACATGCCTTTAGAATTATTAAAATATGTTATTCTCTTTAGGATCTTTACATGGGACCTTGCTGATTGCTGTAGGCAGATTTGATTGTTATATAAGAAGTTAGAGGCATACAAAGACTCGGCTCTCTCTAGATAGGAAAGTGAGAGCTGTGGGACCAAAACCAATGCATATTTTCCCTTCTAAAGCTCCATTTGTTATTTTAGAAAAGCTTAGGGCTTAGACACATAACATTTCTTTTCTGAAAATGAAAATATTCCAACTGGGGTTTTTTTTTTTTTTTGTTTGCTATTTATTTGTCATTTGTGTTGCCAAGAAATCTCTTTGTTAAGTGTTTTCACTTGAAACAGACAGCCCAATGCTGCCAGCAGTGTCACAGCAAGGCAGGAATACGAGATGAACACTTTATTTTAGTATAATGCACTTTTAAAAGATTCAACCTCACTGAGTGTTTATACTGAAAGCAAGAAAATGTAGCGCACTTAATGCCATAGTCCATGTCAGCCATGCATGTTTTTAAGTGCCACACAGTTAACTAGAAAAAAATGTTTTCCTCTAGCCTGTATTACACAGAACTCTCCAAAGACTTGCAACGGTATTTTTTTCCCCCTCCTTTAGAAAGTGAGCAGCTGCTGTTACGGCAAGAAGTGAGCAGCTGAGTCTCAGTGGCTGAACAGCTATTCAGCTCTCATTACTCTCTCAGCTCCATCGCTTTGCTGAATGGTACTGTGCATTGGAAATCTGAATTATTTCGGCTCATCGGGGGCTTCCACAGGAGATGGTTTTCTTAAACTTGTCCTGTAGCTGTGAAACATTGGTCCTTAAATGTTCATTAGTGACCTTTTTTTGTAACCAGTCAGAACTCAGGATCTGGCAGCTTTTGGTCTTGTCGGGCCATTAAGCAAGGGGCTTCGGCCAATGAGAATGCTGGGGATTTGGCAACGGCTTTTTAATTACGGTTAATCCACTTTCCTCAAACAATTCTAGAACTGTAAAACAAAAAAATGCCAAAATGGCAGAATTTATATACAGGTTGCAAACTCTCCACCTCAAGTATATCACAGTCATTTAATTCATACGGCTTTGGGGGGTGGGGAAGAAAGAGGGAGATAATGGTGAAAGTAGAATGTTACAATCATGCAGTGGTCTTTTTCATATATATAAATATATATATGCTTGAGAGTATTAAAGCAGTGGTTTTCAACTCCAGTCTATAAAGATCCCAAACAAGGTTAGATTTTCCAACGATATCAGCATCCCTTTGGTGCAACAAGAAGGAAAGCAATATTGCTTACCTGAAATAGGTGTTTCATGAGGACAGCAGGAAATCAGTCCTCACATATGGGTGATGTCATCCAATACAGTCCAGGTTGGAAAAAATATTAACAAAGCTTTTGGTACTTTCTAGGGCTTCCTGCATCTGTGTTGTCTCAGTTCCACACAAATGATTAGAGACACCAACCTTTACAGAAGTAGCGGGGAGGGTCTGTGAGAACTGATATCCTGCAGTCCTAGAAGAACACCTGGTATATGTAGAAGGTTTTTTCTTTCTGAGGACAAACTGAATAAAAGTCCTCACACATGAGTATTCCTAGCAACAAGATGCCTTTAGCAAACAAGTGTTACTCATTAATACTACTACTGTGTTTCCCCGAAAATAAAGACAGTGTCATATTCATTTTGAGTCCAAAAAATACATTAGGGCTTATTTTCGGGGGGTGTCTTATTTTTTTCATGTACAACAATCATCTCTCCCTTCCTCTCCTCCATCCCAATTCTTCCTCTTTCCTTTCTCCCCTCTCATCCATCCCCTTGTACAGCATCTTTCTATCCCTCCCTCCCTCTCATCCCCCTATGAAGCAGAACCCCACTGTGATGCTCCCACTGTGAGGCTGATATACCTCCGCTAAGAGGCCTCTAAAAACAGCAGCGGCGGCAGTGCTCTGAATGGGCTGCTTGCGGCCTTCCCCACTGGGGCCTTCCCTCTGCTGCATCACTTATGATGTCATCAGTGATGCGGCAGAAGGAAGGCTCCGGCGGGGAAGGCTGCGAAGTAGCCCATTCAGAGAGCTGACACCGCTGCTGCTTAAAGAGGCCTCAGAGTGGAGGTATGTCAGGTCTCACCAAGCTGGGGGTTGCTGAATCGACAAGTCAGATTTTCTTCGGCAATTCGGGTAGCACTAGTGTCAAGGATGGAGTCAGGGAGTGTCGGGAACATTTGGGGGGGCTTCAGGGGTTGATCTTAACTAGGTCTTATTTTGAGGGTAGGGCTTATATTAGGAGCATCTTTAAAAATCATGCTTGGGCTTATTTTCGGGATAGGTCTTATTTCCAGGGAAACATGGTATTTTGTTAATAGGAATGACAAACACAATGGGGTAGATATTCAGTAGAGAATGACACAGGAACAAAATTCATCACCGTTCCCGTCCCCGTGGATAACCCCGGGAAATAATCCCATGTCATTTTCTAGTGTCTATTTCAACCTCAGTCCTTCTACACCAGCATTCTTCAAAGCAAAGCTTGCGGGTCAGTGGTTGTGCCCAATTATACTCTGATTCTTCCCTCTCTCCTTAAAGAATGACATGAAGATGGTTTCCCGCGGGGACGGGAACGGTGATGAATTTTGTCACCGTGTCATTCTCTAAATTATTCAGCAAGCAGTGAGCATTATTTTTAACCACCATTCCTGGATCTTCAATGTCAAGCCATGTCTGGGCACCAGCACTGACTAAACAGGTTTATGCAGCCAGCTGTCTCTTATGTGGTTACGTAGGAAATTCAACACGACTGCTTAAGAGACGCCACATAAAGACAGGATTGAGTTTTATGTAATTTAGCCACTAACTTACTGTGGCGTAGTAGGGGGTGTGGGTGGACCTACACGGGCACCGTCTTGGTGGAGCACTGGCATTTCTCCTCTCCGCCCCACTCCTTTCCACGCCGTGCACGCACCTTCCCTTCCCCCTCTCTCGTACCTCTAGCTCTTTGCCAGCGCAAGCAGCAGCTCTAACCTGCTGCTCGTGCCGGCACTGTCGCAGGACCAGGAAGTGATGACAGAGGGAGAACAGAGGTCGGCGCGGGCAGCAAGTTGAAGATGCTGCTCATGCCAGGGAAGTTAAAGAGAGTCGGGGGAAGGGAAGGGGCACAAATGCAGAAGGGGCGGAGTAGAGAGTAGGGGTGCCACCGCCCTGGGCATCTCCTACCCTCGCTACACCACTTGCTAACTTATAGTGGTTAAGGGCTGAATATTGTATTGGCACTAATCCCTGTAAGTGCTGATGCTGTCCGTGGACTATCCACAAAACAGACGGCTTTATCAGCCTGTGGTGGTGATAGTCAGCGCTACTAAACAGTTAAGTGCCACAAAATATTAGCAGATAACTCAAACAAATGATTTAACTGGTCAGAAGTCATTTTTGTCTAGTTAAATCATTTTGAATATCGACCCCAGAGTTTTTGGTGGTAACAAACCTGTTTTCAATTTTTTTTTTTTTTAAGGCAACCTGAAAGTAATAAAAAATGGAACCTAAAGAGAATGAATTTGGATTCTAAACCAAAGGACGGTCTGCAGGAAAAACTAACCAAACCAACCTTTGCATCAGGAATCCCCTCTTCAAACAGTATTATGATGTGAATGTGTGGACAGAAACCTACACAGACTTGCAGATCTCTACCGCGAAGGCTACCCTCAGGTGAGTTAAGGTGCCATCATGGCTTGAATATTATCAGTTTTGACCTGGGCAGAAGTGAAAGAGGTGCAATCTACTATCCAGTTAAGACAATGTGTGCTTGACTACAGAGGTACCAGCTTTACTGAGATCTAAAGAAAGAAAAATTGAAGTGATTTTCAAAGAGTTTCCATATTTTCCAAGAAGACGGCCAAGGCTCTCCTGCAATCCAAATTATGCAAGGCACATTCAACTTCATGTTATCTATGGCCTGGGGAGAAAAGGTAGAAGCACAACTAACTGGATAAGGTGGAATTCTAACACCACCTTATATGGGAGCTTAGGATATGTTCACAGAACTCCCCTATTGTCATAAAGTCACGTAGAGTACAGGTAAAGCACTAAAGTGTGGCACTTATTAAGTCTGAATATCAAAATAACTGCCACCAAAAATATGACTTCCCAGGTCAAATTCGTCAGCTCATCTAAGTCTAGTTGTTCAAAGGGAGCTTTCATCTGGTGGGTTAGATCCACAAGGTCCCATGACATAACGGCAGATATGATGAGAGGCCTGCGTAAGCAAACACCTAAAGGGTGTAAAGAGGTGGTTTTGCTTTTTATAAACTGGAGCTATATATCAACTGCATACAGATGTAGCCCAACAGAGCTAGTAAAAGGTACTTTTGCATTTTTGTGGTTGACAAGAAAAGGGGCCTAGGGCTTTTTCATCATACCAGACAGCAAACAATAAGACCCACTCTCTCCTGGAAGCTAGGAATATTTGACACACATTATAATTTGAAAATTACCCTCTCAACATCTAGGCTACGAAGGCTAGGGGACCTGATATTAGGGTGTAGCAGAGCTTTCTGATTCTGTATTAGAGGGGGAAGACTCCAACCAGATCAGTTCTCTGATGAGCAGGGAACAAATTTGTGTCAGCCAATAAGGAACTATGAATCTCATTGTTCCCTAGTCCTGTCTGAGTTTTAGAAAAGCCTTATTAACTACAGGAACTGAGGAATTTTGCTGTTCAGAGATTTATTCTAGGTGTTCCTCACCCATTGAATATCTTGTTTCTTCTCTTCAGTCCAGGTTGTATGATTTCTGGACTCAATTCACTTTGTGTGCTAGGATGTTGTCCTAATCTGCTAGGTACAGCCCAGTTCTATATGTTGACAGCCTCCCAAAACATGAAGTACAATCCTGTTCCTCCTTGGCTACCTGTCTGGATTAGGATGATTCATTTGGATAGTTGTGGTATCTGAATGCCATCAATGTTGTCAAATTTATTTTATGGAAGGCTTGAACTATCCCATGATGCAGGCAACCTGGTATAAATGCTAGCACCAAAGTTAGGCACGCTTACACAGCATATCATAGGCCCTGCATTTGGAGCCTCTCTATATGAACTCCCCAACCCAATTTTGACACATCTGTGGTTAGGACAATTCAAAAGGAGATGCCTCCTGTCCAGATTTGACTGGATTAGCCAAGAGTTCTAGAGTTGTTTTGTGACTCAGATGACATCTCTCATGCCTCCAGGTGTTGCATTAATGCCAAGATCCACTGAACCTCTTTCAGCATTAGTCTTCATGCAGATAAAGCTGTTGCATTGATCCTTGATAGATGGTGATTCAGTATCTCATGGACCTTCCTTGTCCAGCAACCCTTCAAAGACTGCTAAAGCCGATGCAATAAGAAGAGGTGACCTCCTGGGTAATTTGAGGTATACTGATGGACACTATTTGACTTCAGATATAGAGCATAAACAGTCCACTCTTTAAGAAGGCTTCAAAGGATGGACAGTGGCTGCCTTAATCTCTTTGTTCCTTTCATTATACATGAATGAGAACTGATACTTCCTTGCCTTCGTTCAATATTTGCCATCAGGACATCTCACATTAATGCATCAGAAACCACTGCATGCATCAGGTGGGTCTTCAGTGATAGTCTAACCCAATGACCTCTACTGAACTTAAGGTCAAGAGGACAATGTTTCCTAAATATCAATATATCCCTACCATCTGGTGCACCTCCAGGATCCTAAAGGATCAAAGCCTCTGATACTCTTAGAGGGAGGCCAGTCAAACCCAAGAGTTTGTTCTTGGTGGCCATGAAGATCCCTAGTTATCATCTTTGACATGTGGCACAGATGTGGCTAGGAATATCATGTTTAGGTCTAAGGCATTCCAGCCACATTTCATGGATGTTGGCAATTGACATCATTTGCCACACCAACCATATTTCTTGAAGTTGTTGGGAGTCCTCTGTTTTTGAGAAACTGGTAGAAAGACAGCTAATGCAAAATCAAATGAAAATTCAAACTGATGTCAAAAAATAAAATAAAAGACTAATTATGGTTCTTCCAAGAAGAAAAGGAACAAAACCAATATGGTGCCACTGCAAAAATTTTTGCCCTATCTGGAAGTGCCTGCTGAAAGTCTTTATGGACCCCCCTCGGCATTATCCAGATAGTGTCAAGGCAGAGCATGGGCATTCTGCCCAACTGTATGGAGAGCAGTGGCAATCAACAAAAAGGCTATCCAAAATGTATATAAATAGCTACAGATAATGGACTGGATATTACAATTATCCATATCGCATCAATTCTCACGACTCTATTTAATAATCAGTGCTACTTGCTATCTTTATAGCAGTGCTGATTGTGTGTGAATAATGTAAACATGGGGGGGAGAGGCGGTATTTAAAAAAATACTAAATATGGTATTTAAATATTGGGTAAACACACAACGGGAAAACCCCCACTAACTTGGTGGGAGAGATACAAAAATCAAATTATACTGCTTGACTGCTGTTGACATCCATTGAAGACTAGGGTGTTTTTTTCTGGATTGATGGATGTCCATTTACTCTGTTATGTTCTGTATGTACTGGTTTGCTCAATAAATAAATATTATACCAAAAAAAAAAAAGGAGGAAAAAAAGACCTCAGAAACCCCTCTTTGTAAAGATGTTAGAACTGAGCCTCTTTACAATACCAAGGGGATGGCTTCAATCGTGGGTCAAAAAAACTCTTTTAACAAAACTGTACTTGTAGTAAATATTATATCAAACACAATTCCAAAGAAGCACTTGAATTGAGGTTCCTTATAAACTTTTGTAAGTACAGCTTTAATGGTCCACCTCACCTCAACGTTTAAAGAAAAATGGACGGTGGACTCTGACCATTGTGCAGTGAACTGTATATTCTCATTACAACTGTTCAACCAGATTAGAAACTGTTTGAGTTGCTGTTCATTCCCCTAAATACACGAATCGTGATTTGTTGTTACATCACTAATCTCACCAACCGCAGGAACAAACTACCTACCCACATAAGATTATTAGAAGGTTTACTTCAGGAAGGCAATAAAAACTCACCTCTTCCCCCGACCCTCTCTATGAGAGTGCGCCAATCCAAACTCCCCAGACCTCCTGACAAAGAGCCTCGACCTTTCACTGTCTCAAATCACAAACACTGATGTGCTTCGGCCTATATCTGACTATATGTCATGTTTTGTTATACAATATTCTAACAAACTGTCATACTGTTCGCCATCCTTGTCCTACTACACTATACGCCATATTTACCACACTATGTTTGTCTTACTATGTCCTAAATATCCAACTTGGGGTTTATCAACAATAGAATGCTATATAGAAGTTAAAGGGTCTCAGAAATCCATGCCAGATCATACAATATCACATAGGCTATAATGTGGAGGGTATTTTCTTTCATCGATCCAAAAACCTTCAAATGTATATTTTGACATTTGCGTCATGAGATTTTTTATGCCTTGAGAAAGCCCAATGTTACAGGGTGAAATGGGTCCCATCACAGGTATAACATTTAGTCAGCTGAAGAGTTGGCGTACTATCAACAATAAGGCTACACTGTAACATAAGACGCACAAGATAAGTACTCTCACTGATTAATGAAGTTTGAAAATTCCCTTAAGTAATGCAAATGATACCAAAAAAAATATTTTTTTTCTAAGTAACATATGAGTGTATATATTTTTTAGATCGAATATCACAAAAGAGTGAAAGCAATTAAAAGTAAGACTAATATATTTTGTCAAAATATAAATTTGAAGGTTTTTGGATCGATGAAAGAAAACGCCCTCCACACTATAGCCTGTGTGAGATTGTATGATCTTCTGGCGTGGATTTCTGAGATCCTTTTCCTTCTATATAGCATTCTATTGTTGATAAACCCCAGGTTGGATATTTAGCAAATATTCTGGTCTATTTCATTTTTGCATTTTGGTTTAATTTTTGCCATACTATGTCCACCATGCTACGATCTCTCATGTCATGCTTGTCACACAATGCTTGCTGTTCCATGTCTTCCATGCTTTATTTCGTCATGTACGCTTGCCTTAATATTGTTTCCAAGTCATGTCATACTATATTACCATGCTATGTTTTGCCAAACTATGGTCACCATGCTATGTCTCACCATACCATGCTTTGTTAACTATATTTTGCCCTCTCTGTCAGACAATGTTTACCATGCTATCTTTTATCATACTATGTCTGAGAGTGTGGCACAGAGCTGCAGCCTCGGCACCCTGAGGTTGTAGGTTCAAGCCCATGCAGCTCCTTGTAACCCTGGACAAGTTGCCTGATCCCCCATTGCCCCAGATACATTAGATAGATTGTGAGTCTGCTAGGGCAGACGGAGAAAAATGCTTGAGTACCTGAATAAATTCCTGTAAACTGTTCTGAGCTCCCCTGGGAGAACAAGAAAATTTAATTAATTAAATTCGGATGACATCATGACTTTTGTTTTGAAATATATGTCAGGAGGCTCAGATTTTGAAGAAAAATTTGGGAGGGAATAATGAGGATTCATTCTGTCTTTAGATCACTGGGGTTACATATTGATTTTTTTTACCATGGCAAGAACCAAAAGAATTGCTACTCCCGGCAGTGTAACCCTGCCCACTGTCCACTACCTCCTGCTGTGATGGGAATTCATCATAAATGTGCTATAACAGTGGAATATGATTGTATTGTAAATCCATAGGGTGACAAATAGTATCTGCTCAGGCATTCCACGTCATGCAGATCGAGTCATGTTGTGTACATCTTAAGTTGCACCTGCAATAAGATTTATTCCCTCCTTTTACAAAACCGCGATATTGGTTTTTAGCCCAGGCCAGTGCACTGAATGCTCTGCATTGCTCCCGATGCTCACAGAATCTCTATGAGTGTTGGGAGCAGCACAGAGCATTCACTGCACCGCTATCACGGTTTTGTAAAGGGGGGTTATATAGGTAAAACCATTAGACCTTTACTTGGCAGACTTAATGAACATAGGTCAGCCACAGCTAATCTTAAACCAGGTGCTTCTTTGGTAAAACACTGCTCTTTGACAGGCCATAAATTTGAGTCTTTCTGGGCATTTGCCAATGACTTAGTAATTTTGGGATGCAGAAGCAGAGACGCAGCTAAATTACTAATCCAGCATGAGCAGCGCTGTATACATTGTCTGTGCTCTGTAGAACCTATAGGTTTAAGTCAAGCGGTAGAGTGGCAAGCTTGTCTACGATTACAAGCCATTCATTGGTGGTTAGTTGGGATTGGTGGTAATTGCTGTGGGTCTCACGTGATTGGCTGCCGTTGTTTGGCGTCTTGTGGTAATAGATGCCATGTTTGTCTTTCTTTGTAAATGACCGGTGAAGGCAGCCCAGCACTTATATTATGTAAGTTTTTGAGTTGCACCGAGTCCATTGTAATCATATTTTTGAAATAAGCTTTTTAATTGTTGACTGTTTTCTAACATGTTAGGTCACAATATGAATGTCTTTATTATATGAGGATCCCCTGATAAAGCTACCTGTGAAACAGTTCTCATATGGATCATCATCTTTAGATAAGTGTTTTTGACCTAAATTCAAGTACTATTTTGGAATTGTGTTTGATATAATATTTACAAGTATAGATTTGTTAATGGAGGGGTTTTTGACCCATTATTGAAGCCATCCGTTTGGTATTGTAAAGAGGCTCAGTCTCAGTTCTCACATCATTACAAAGAGAGGCATCTGAGGTCTTTTTTCCTCCTTTTAAGTCTTTAATGGATGTCAACAGCAGTCAAGTAGTATAATTAGACTTTCATATTTCCCCCTCCCCCACCCCACATTAATGGTTGTTTAAATATTGGGTCAACCTTTTTTTTTAACTCATGAAAATCTCTGGGAGAAACTGTGGCCGCTGGACACCATGTAAAGAAGGTGGCCCTGCATGATAATGTAGATAGAGGAAGCCACACAGAAGTATTGTTCTAGAAACATCCAAGAGCTTTGTTTACATTTTTCCGATCCAGATTCAATCAGACAATGCAACCCATTTGTGAACTCGCTATTCTGTTTGTCCTCAGAAGCTTCAAGGTCTGAGCCAAGATCACTGGATTATATTTTGCCTCTTTTTTTCTATCATCTTCCTTCCTTTTCTGAGCTAAAAGAAAAAGAGGTCCACAGTGTACTTTATAACCAATATTTTCTTCAAAGGTATATTTGGAAGATCTCATAAAATATCATAGTCCCATCAGAAGGTTTGTTTAGATTCTGCTGCAGTGAGTGTGAGGCCCTAGGCAAGCTTGATCCAGTGAACTATGTGGCAAAATGGAAAGGAAATACCAAGTACACTGTCACTTTAAATCTTTAGGCAGTACTCATACCATGCGCACATGCTGGTGCCTTCCCACCTGAAGCGGGCTCGCGAGACCATCAGTTCTTCATTTTCTGTGGAGCTAAAAAGCTGTGTCTTCAGTTTTCTCTTTAGCATGTCAAACTTTTATCATTCTTTTGTGCCTTTCTAAACTTATTTTTCATTGTTTTCCTCATAATTTGTTCTTTTTATCTTGTCCCATTATGTTACCCAAGTTTGGTTCATTTTTGCCAACTTTTTTTTTTGGCCTTCAAGCCACTCCGAGCCTTTTTTCCTTCAATTATTTTCAGCATCCTACTTACACGAACTCCTTAGACTATTGAGTCCTTTGACTTAACATTGGCTATTTTCCCCTCCATGTCAAAGAGGGTACAGAGTGGCTTTAAAGAAATGTTCTCGATGTAATCAGACCATTTCAGCTTGAGCACCTGAATGTAGCGGAATTAGAAAAGGTTCAAAGAAGAGTGACCAAGATGATAAAGGGTATAGCAAGCTCATGTTTATATATCCATTTTCCTCATCCAGAGTCAAGATCTTAGTATCTTGAGAGTCCCACATGTGAGAATATTATGCTTGCTTGTCCTTGGAGAAAGCAAAGATACTTACCTATAGTAGGCATATACTCTCACAACACCTCCTCTGGTTGGCTTTGTAGCTTTGTTACTGAACTGACGGTTCCATGAGCTGACAATGGGCGAAAAAGGCACTGGCACATGTGCGATATGGGCAATGCCTAAAGATAGTGCACTTGGTAGTGTCCATACCGGATTCCGTGTATGACATCACCCACATGTGAGAATATATGCCTGTTGTCCTCAGAGAACACCTGCTACAGGTAAGTATCTTTGCTTTTTATTAATTCATAAAAGTGAAAATATGCAAAAGCTGTTCAGATCAAAAAGGATTTGATTTTTTTTTTTTAGGGGGGTAGATGTGGTCTGGAAGGCTCCTTGCTATCATTATCTTTGTGCTTTCACAGGCCACAAAAATGTCAAAAACAAACAAAATGAGCAATGTGTTTTCCAAGAACAACATATTTTTGCAGATGGTGATGAAGTTCATTTATATTTGGCTAAAACAGTTTTCTTCAGCTTAAGGGAGCAACTTCTTTGCTAGCATAGACATGTGTAGATTGCAAGGGAACGGCATAGAACTCAAATCTTTATACACATCACAAGGCCAAACTTCTTGCTTTGGCACATTTTCATTTTCTTTCTGTTGGCATCTTCTAACACAGGTTTTCAGGATATCCACAATGAATATGCATGAGAGAAATTTGCCTGCACTGCCTTCTTGGTATGCAAATCTCTCTCATGCATGTTCATTGTGGATATCCTGAAAACCTGGCCTGCCAGTAGATCTCGAGGACCAGATTTGGGCAGCCTTTTAAGGACTAAGAAGGCAATTCTGCATAGTAGGTGTCTAGGTTCCTTTATAGACTACAAATGTAACCTGGTATTGAAAGGCCATGAAATTAGATGCCTACAGGTACACCAGTCATAGAACTGGTATAAGTGACATTCCCTAAATGCAGCAAAGGTGAGGAAAACTTACAGTATTCTATAAGTTGTGCCCATAAGTGGGAACCCTGACTTTGTCTCATCTATGCTCCTCCCCTGCGTACATCTCTTTACAAATGTCTGCTTTGTAAGTTAGGTGGGTATTTGCTGAACAGCATGTAAACACCCTGCTAGCACTTAAAAGGGCACATGTATACAAATTCATATGCACTCTTCACATGTATTGTTTTCTCCCAATCTCTATTAAGTTCTGACCATGTCAAAAATATTCTCTTTGCACTAAAAGACGGAATTTGTTTTACATTTTTCATGATGTACTTTCATTGCAGTTTTTTTTCTTGCCATTTGTTAAGTTTGGAAGAATAGTTCCTAGTTTTCCTCTTCCCTTTTAAACTTTGTCACCTCAGATCTTGTTAAATTATTTTCCTTCCTGATGACAAGCTTAATTTTGAATTCAATGATCGATCTCTCGTGACATATCAGAAAGCAAATTAAAGCGTACAGGCAATGGGTCACGAGCGGAGTGCTGCAGGGGTCGGTGCTGGGACCGCTCCTGTTCAATATATTTATTAACGACCTGGAGGTGGGAACAAAATGTGAGGTCATCAAATTTGCGGATGACACCAAACTATACAGCAGAGTTAAAACCACGGAAGACTGCGAAGATCTCCAAAAGGATCTGACGACACTGGAAGAGTGGGCCAAAAAGTGGCAAATGAGCTTCAACATAGGGAAATGCAAGGTCATGCATGTAGGGAAAAAGAACCCGATGTTCACTTACAAAATGGGGGGATCACTGCTAGGGGTAAGTAACCTTGAAAGAGACCTGGGAGTGATGGTAGACACAACATTGAAGGCGTCGGCACAGTGCGCCACAGCCTCAAGGAAAGCAAACAAAATGCTAGGTATCATTAAGAAGGGCATCACGACCAGGATGAAGGAAGTCATCCTGCCACTGTATCGCGCAATGGTGCGCCCGAATCTGGAGTACTGTGTCCAGTACTGGTCGCCGTACCTCAAGAAGGACATGGCAGTACTTGAGGGAGTCCAGAGAAGAGCAACTAAGCTGATAAAGGGTATGGAAAACCTCTCATATACTGACAGACTAAAAAAGCTGGGGCTGTTCTCCCTGGAGAAGCGGAGACTTAGAGGAGACATGATAGAAACCTTCAAGATCCTGAAGGGCATAGAAAAAGTAGACAGGGACAGATTTTTCAAATTATGGGGAACCACAAGTACAAGGGGGCACTTGGAGAAATTGAAAGGGGATAGGTTTAAAACAAACGCTAGGAAGTACTTTTTCACCCAGAGGGTGGTGGATACATGGAACGCGCTTCCGGAGGCTGTGATAAGCAGGAGCACGTTACAGGGCTTCAAAGAAGGTTTGGATAGGTTCCTAGAGGACAAAGGGATTGAGGGGTACAGATAAGAGTTGACTTAGGTTATAGGGATAGGAGTAGAGATAGGTTATAGAAATAGTCAAGGCAATGGGCCTGATGGGCTACCGCGGGAGCGGACCGCTGAACGAGATGGACCTCTGGTCTGCCTCAGCGGAGGCAACTTCTTATGTTCTTATGTTTACAAGCCAGCAAGGGATCAGAGAGCAGCAAATACAGTACAAACCTATAGAAAGCCTAGCAGGGTATTAGAGATCAAAACACACATATATGCTGCTAAGAGCCTAGCACAGGGCTTTCTAAATATTTCCTGGAAAATTCAGAACCAGCTGTGTTTTCAGGAGATCCACAATAAATAAAGTATGAGAAAAACCCTTATGCATTGGAAATCCAGCATCTGCACATTTATTTCATGAATATTCCTTACAAATGTCCTGAAATCCTGCTGGCTGTGGGGTCTCAGGACAGGCTGAGGAAGCCTATCCTACCAAGAGAGCAGTACAGGAACCTGATGGAAGTTTCTATGTGTCAACTGATGAAAGTGGAGCGTACCAAGTGTTATATTAATGCTAGATTAATCTAAGAACAAGTAGCTAGAGTTCTAATGTTTATGGAAGAGTCTGAGAAATATGTCATTTGCTATCAGAGAAGGTACAAATAAAACTGTTCCTACCTAGTGAGATAAACATTCTCTGGTTCCCTGCTCAGTATTACACCTGCACTGGAACTTTCATATTTACTCTGTCAGGGCTGGTCTGCTACACACATAGCAAATAAACACTTTCACGAAAATGAAAGAGGACGTCTGTTAGATGTCTGTGGTACCTTGCAAGCTAAATCATAAACAACACACAAATAGAGGAAAAAGCCTCAGACTGAGGCCCTCCCACCACCACAATGGTGGTTTACAGGTGGTTAGGCGATAACCTCGCTGGCAAAAAACCTCTGTAATGTTGTAAATAGATAAAAGCATTGCTCGGTGCTGTTGATATTGAGGCTGAGATGCTGTTCAGCGTCCCTCGTGAAGTTTGATCGGATCTGTTACATCCTGAGGCGGCAGAATTGTGAAACGCTGGCCACCGTCGGTGTACCGATCAACTACAGATAAGTGGAAGCTTTTTCCTCTATCTTTATAAATATATCAACAGCACCAAGCAATGCTTTTATCTATTTACAACATTACAGAGGTTTTTTGCCAGTGAGGTTATCGCCTAACCACCTGTAAACTAAACTAAACTAAACCTTAGGTTTGTATACCGCGCCATCTCCGCAAGCGCAGAGCTCGGCACGGTTTACAGAAGTTAAGAGGAAAGGAACTACAATGAAGGGATATAGGAGAGGGACTGAGAAGATAGAGAGGGACAGGGTACTAGAGAAAGGGAGGTGATTAGATTTTTGAAAAGAGCCAAGTTTTCAAGTGTTTGCGGAAGGATTGGAAGGAGCTTGAATTTCTGAGCGGGGATGAGAGGTTGTTCTGTGGTTCTAAAGGGTTAGTTTTCAAGTGTTCCAAGTTTTCCTGCGCGGGATATACCTTTTATAAAGGGGAAAGATAGCTTCAGTTTTTGGGAGGGTCTAGTGGAGTGTGGGTTTGAGGAATTCCAAAGGAGTGGGATAACGGGAGGAAGGACGCCATGTAGGATCTTGAAGGCTATGCAGGCACATTTATAGAGGACTCTGGAGTATACTGGGAGCCAGTGAAGCTTGGAGAGGAGTGGGGAGACGTGATCGAACTTGCCTTTTGCGAAAATAAGCCATTGTGGTGGTGGGAGGGCCTCAGTCTGAGGCTTTTTCCTCTGTTTGTGTGTTGTTTGTGATTTAGCTTGCAAGGTACTACAGACATCTAACGGACGTCCTCTTTAATTTTTGTGGAAGTGTTTCTTTGATATACTAGTCATTCACAATACTTGAGTTTTTGTGCTGCTACACACATAGACCAGCTCCAGAATCTAAAAGGAAAATTATTGGACAGAGGGTCTGATTAAGATGGTATGAACTGCTGGCTCTTGAGTTTCAGTGGTAACATGACTACACTGATACAGTAGAATCAATACTAAACCCCCCCCAAAAACTGTAGATAAACACCTACTAATAAAAACTGAAAAATAAGGGCTCCTTTTATGAAGCCGCGGTAGCGGCTTTAACGCGCGCGACTTTTAATCACGCGCTAGCCGGAAAACTACTGCCTGCTCAAGAGGAGGTGGTAGCGGCTGGCGGTTTAGCGTGCGTTAAACCGCTACCACACCTTCGTAAAAGGAGCCCTAAATGTAGTGAATATTTCCTCCAATTCTGCACTGAAATAAAATGTAAATAAAAGTAGGAAATCTGAGTATTTTAGTGCCCAAACAGTATTTTTTTCTAATGCCTTTATTTTTCTGAATCTCCCCCTCAATCTTTTTGCCTCCATTCACTTTCCTCTTTATAGTCCAGCCATTGCAACAATCCTCAGCTACATTTCCTGCCAGATCCAGATCCACATGCACTTTGAATTCCATGTCTATGTGTCAAAGTTGCAGAATGACCAAGCGGTAGCCTGCCAATTCAAGGAGTCCCAGACAGATTGGCTTTTCAAAACTGAGCATGGTAAACAACTAATGACATAGAGAAGGGCTCATGCTCACCGGTGGAGGGAGTGTGGTGGGGAAAACGTCATCTTTGTTTTCTTCCAAAGACTTCGGCACAGGGACCCATTCCCCGTAGGCGCCGTCCACTTCTTTCTTCCTATGCTGGGAGCCCGATGAAACTGGAAATTCTTTCGTCAACGTGACTTGAGTTTTTGGTGCTGGCTTTATCGTTGGATTCTTATGAAAAAAATTTTAAAAAAAGGGTTTTTTCAGTAAAGAATTTTTACACACAGTACCCCTCCACATCAACATCTCCGAAAACGGGCAATTAGTTCATGATTTATTATATTGTTGATTTATTTATTTTGCTGTAAAAATATATATATATATTTTTTTTAAAGTCCAACTTCAGAAATTGCAAAGCTGTCTGCTTCTGGCTTAAACTACCTTAAGCATTTATTCCAGGAAAACTGCTCAAGAAAACACTGGCAGTCTAGCTATATATGTTGATCAAACCAAAGGGACAATCACAATGATAGAGTAGATCAAATGCTATATGTTAAAAAGGGAATTGAATCAAACATTCTACATGACATAGATAGCAGCATGGAATCCATATGGATAAGAAATTCCATGTGTGAAGTGAAGGAATATACAGGCAGGGATGTACTACTGACCCTAGGACAGAATGAGCAGATAGATGAAGAAATGTTTACAGAGATGATGAAAGCCAGCAAATTGGGCAACAGTATAATAATGGATGATTTCAATTACCTCAACTGCACAGGATAGTTCGATATCAAACTATCATGAACATGTACAAAACAAAATAGCCAACAATACAAAGCTCACACATACTTACACACTTTCACAGTGGAGAAAAAAGCCTCAGATTAACAGATCACAAAACCATAAATTCAAAGACTGGCACTTCAAATGGATAGGCTCATATTAATTCATTGGCAAAAAAGCTTCACATATAATCACATCGATGTGCAGACACCACCTCTTTCAACTTGTATATAAATTGTTGTGTGTACCTGAACCAGAAATTATTTTCAAGTGTGATAATGCAGAGGAACTGAAAGAAATCTTGGTGAACTTGGAAGATGTACTGAGCCAAATAAACAAGTTAAGGAATGATAAATCACCTGGACCGAATGGTATACATCCCAGGGCTCAGATATGAAATTGCTGCTCTGATGTTAGTGATCTGTAACCTGTCGCTAAAATTATCCATACTACCTGAAGATTGGAGGGTGACCAATGTAATGCCGATTTAAAAAAAAAAAATGTTCCAGAAGTGATCCAGGAAATTAAAGACCATTAATCCTGACTTCAGTGGCAGTTAAAATAGTAGAAACTATTATAAAAAATAAAATTACACAACATGTAGGCAAACATGGTTTAAAGCAGTGGTCTTTAACTCACGGCCCGGGGGACACATGCGGCTCACCAGGTACTATTTTGCGGCCCACAGTCTGTACTAGTGCTGTCTGTACTAGTGATGCCCTGCAGAGAGGATTGCCGGTACTGTAGCGATCCTTGCAGGCTGCTGTCATCCTCAGCAGCATGTTCCCTCTGCTGCGATCCTGCCCCTGACATCAGAGGAAGGGCGGGACCGCGGCAGAGGGAACGTGCTGCGGAGGCCGATGGCAGCCTGCAAGGATCGCTACAGTACCGGCAATCCTCTCTGCAGACTGCGGTAATTAGCTGAAACTAAGACTGGGAGGCCAGGGGGGAAGCTGGAGGATGCTGCAAGAAGGGGGGAACATGCAGGCCTTTGGGGGGGGAGATTTATAAACTATAAAAAGTTTTACCTCATGCAAAATTGTAATTTCTTTAATAAGATTATTTTTTCTGCGGCCCTCCAAGTACCTACAAATCCAAAATGTGGTCCTGCAAAGGGTTTGAGTTTGAGACCACTGGTTTAAAGGGACTGAGACTTCATGGGTTCAGCCTAGGGAGGTCTTGCCTCACCGATTTGCTTCATTTCTTTGAAGATGTGGATAAAGGTGAGTTGGTTGATGCAGTGTATCTATACTTTCAGAAAGCTTTTCACAAAGTTCCTCATGAGAGACTCCTGAGAAAATTGAAAGGCATGGGATAGGAAGCAATGTTCTGTTGTGGATTAGGAATTGGTTATCGGATAGAAAACAGAGAGTAGGGTTAAATGGTCATTTTTCTCAATGGAGGAGGTTAAAAAGTAGACTGCTGCAGGAATCTGTACTGGGACCGGTGCTACTTAACATATTTATAAGTGGTCTAGAAATTGGAATGACAAGTGAAGTGGTAGAGGTTTCTATCACAGCTCTGAGATTGGTCATCGGGAGTTGAATGGAGGACAGCTGCACCATTGGTCGGGTGGTAGCTCAAATATAAACCGAGATCCCCATTTTTGGGCACAAAAATCTCAGCTTGTATTCGAGTATATATAGCAGGGATCTCAAAGTCCCTCCTCGAGGGCCGCAATCCAGTCGGGATTTCAGGATTTCCCCAACGAATATGCATTGAAAGCAGTGCATGCACATAGATCTCATGCTTAGTCATTGGGGAAATCCTGAAAACCCGACTGGATTGCGGCCCTCAAGGAGGGACTTTGAGACCCCTGATATATAGTAATAGACGCCTTATAAGTGCACCTCTTGTCCAACATTGAATGACAGCATGACATGGATTTAGGGCTCCTTTTACAAAGCTGCAATAGCATTTTTAGCACATGCAGAATTTTAGTGCGCGCTAAACTCACACTACGCAGCTAGAACTAACGCCAGCTCAATGCTGACGTTAGCGTCTAGTGTGCACGCTAAAACCGCTAGCGCAGCTTTGTAAAAGTTTAAGACATTGGCAAATTCTGCTACAAGCAGAACAGCATCTCATTCTTAAATTTAACACTGTTCAACCTTATAGACTTTAATCAAGAAATAGACTATAGTATAGACATTTTTTGTGAAACAATACCTTTAACATTCTGGGTCTAGATAGATGTTTTGTGCAGTGTTATTTAATCGCCTTATTTTCCTCATTTCCTTGTCTTTCCTCATTTTTCTTCCTTCCTTCCTTCCCCATCCCCTCCCCTCTTGTTTTCTCCACCCCCTCCTCTCCTCTCTTTTTCCCCTCTCTTTACAAGGGGGGGGGTCGCTGAAAAATTCTCAGTACAATCAACAAAGTTGGGACAGTCTCCATTTCAAGGGCTATAAAACTCAGTCCAGTGATTTTCCACTTTTTTCGTTTTGTCAAAAAAATATAGAAAAAAAGAGTAGAAAATTGCTAGACTAAGAGGCTGATTCTATAATGGTGCCTAAATTGGCCAGCGTCTAAAAAAAAGGCGCCAGCTACATGTCAGTCACACTTAGGCGCCATTTACAGAATCGTAGCTCGCGGCGCCTATGTAAAAACTTAGGCACCTGAAATGTAGGCAAAATTTTTAAAGGCCTACATTTCAGGTGGCAAAGGTTTTGAAGGATTGTGCTTAGCGGCACCTAATTCATGCTTTGCCCTTAGAAACGCCCAACTAGGTGTTATAGGCACCACTAAGCGCACTGCAATAGGCGCCAATTTTTTATATAAACAGATAGGCACCTATCACCCAATTAAATTTTTTTTAACCAATTATTGAGGCTGTTAAGGGTATTTTGCCAATTAAGTTAGGCGCCCTTTATAGAATCAGCCCCTAAATGTACAACCCTTGATGAAGACTGCTTCAACTTGATTGGTTGGGCTGAGAACTTTTCAGCAGCCCCTCATATTCCCTTTTCTCCACCTCCTTCCTTCAGGGAAATAAGTAAGCACTTTTATACACCTTGATGCATAAGGACTTTTAAAAATTATTTATTTGGTTCTCTTAGATTAACGTCACACATGGACCATTGATCATTTATCAGTGGTCCAGTCTATCAGTTACTTCTACTACTACTATTTATCCTTTCTATAGCACTGGGAGGTGTACACAGCGCTGTACATTAAGCATTCAACAGACGGTCCCTACTCAGAAGAGCTTACAATCTAATTTGGACAGACAGACAGGACATCTCGGGATTAGGAAGATTCTGGTAGAAGGGATGATACAGTGGGTATAGCTATCTGACAGTGAGTGGGAGTTAACAGTTGAAAGCAGCTTCAAAGAAGTGGGCTTTTAGCTTGAGCATGACATATTGATTCTGGCAGCCTGTTCCAGGCATATGGTGTGGCAAGACAGAAGGTATGGAGTCTGGAGTAGAGAGTTGCGCGGGGCCAGAAATCCCACCCATCCCCACCTGTCCCCGCCAGGATCCTCTCCGTCCCCACCAGGATCCTCTCCATCCCCACCCATCCCCATCAGGATCCTCTCCGTCCTCACCCATCCCCGCAAGGAATTACCTCCATCCCCGCCCGTCCCCATAAAAAGCAGCAATTACTTCTGACAGGATCATCAATTCCACAGTTTCTTTTGTGTTTGCGCTGCTGTTTTCCTTGTGAAATCTCTTTCGTGGAACCCTTTTTTTGTTTTCTGTTCAGGTAATTAACTTATAAACCCCCTCTTTTACTAAGGCTGACATGTCCATTATATATTATGGACGAACCCTGCTTCCAAAGCCTTCCATCCCCATGGTAGTCCCATTGGCTAGAGGGGGGTCCCCGTGGGAGTCCCCATGAGAGTCCTGTGGGTTAGGGGGGATTCCCGCGGGACCCGCGGGATTCCCGTTCCCGTGCAGACTTCTAGTCTGGAGTTGGCAGTGGAGGAGAAAGGTACAGATAACGGAGTTCACGGGGGGAGGGGGAGAGCATAGGGGAAGATAAGTGAGAAGAGATATTGAGAGGCTACAGAGTGAATGCACTTGTAAGTCAGTAAGAGGAGTTTGAACTGTATTTGGAAATGGATGGGGAGCCAATGAAATGACTTGAGGAGAGGGGTAATGTGAGCAAAGCGGCTCTCATGGAATGAGTCATGCAGCAGCATTTTGAATAGATTGACGGGGTGAGAGACGGATGCGCGGGAGACCTGAGAGAAGTACGTTGTAATAGTCTAAGCATGAAGTGTTGAGAGTGTGGATAAGGGTTTTGCTAGTGTGTTCGGAGAGGTCAGATTTTGGTAATACCATAGAGGAGGAAGTGACAGGTTTGTTGGATCTCAGCGGAAAAGGAGAGAGAGGAGTTTGCGAGCTGATGAAACAGGGAAGAGGAGAGAATTCTTTCTTACTGGTCCATGTACTATTGTTACAGTCATGAACTTCATACCATTTGCCCTCCCAGTTTTTGCACACGTTTTACTGAGTCTTGACTCATTGTTTTGAAGCACTTTATCTACTCTTGGTTTTTTTTTTGCTGACATTAACACTTTTCCATCATGTAAACACATTATAAGAACATAAGCAATGCCTCCGTTGGGTCAGACCTGAGGTCCATCGTGCCCAGCAGTCCACTCCCGCGGTGGCCCCTAGGTCAAATACCAGTGCCCTGAGACTAGCCTTACCTGCGTACGTTCTGGTTCAGCAGGAACTTGTCTAACTTTGTCTTGAATCCCTGGAGAGTGTTTTCCCCTAAAACAGACTCCGGAAGAGCGTTCGTTTTCTACCATTCTCTGGGTGAAGAAGAACTTCCTTACGTTTGTACGGAATCTATCCCCTTTAGAGAGTGCCCTCTCGTTCTCTCTACCTTGGAGAGGGTGAACAACCTGTCTTTATCTACTAAGTCTGTTCCCTTCATTATCTTGAATGCTTCAATCATGTCCCCTCTCAGTCTTTTCTTTTCAAGGGAGAAGAGTCCCAGTTTCTCTAATCTCTTGCTGTACAGCAACTCCTCCAGCCCCTTTACCATTTTAGTCACTCTTCTATGGATCCTTTCGAGTAGTACCTTGTCCTTCTTCATGTACAGCGACCAGTGCTGGACGCAGTATTCCAGGTGAGGGCGTGCCATGGCCCAGTACAGCGGCATGATAACCTTCTCCGATCTATTCGTGGTCTATATAAATGAATAGATATTTCTTTTTCCTTTTCTTTCTTTCTTTTTGGAAATAATGGATCTGATTCAAGTTGTTATTATACTTGACTGTTAATAAGAAATGTGATGAATAAAAAAAAAAAAAAAAGACGCCTTCGATTTATAATTCCTTGAAGTAGGATCTGACGAATACTGATTAGACATCCTTCGCCTTCTCATCTCTCTTTTTTTCTTTCTTTCCTAGCCCCATCCACTTTGGTTTTCCCTTTTTTTGTTTTCTATTCTATCGCAATTGTACTTGTCCCCTTCTCACCTATTGGTTCTGTTTGTCTGTCTGTAATTAGTTTGTAATTTTATCAAAATAGTTTGTACATGCTAATTTTTGTAACCACAGTAAAACCTTGGATTGCAAGTAACTTGGTATGCAAGTGTTTTGTAAGACAAGCAAAACATTTTACTCGATTTTAACTTGATAAACAAGCAAGGTCTTGCAATACAAGTAAATACAGTATAGAAACATCAATTGAGCCAATGGGGGTTCTCTCTCTGACACTGCAGGAGTGTAGTGACTGTTCTAAACAAGCAAGGTCCTGCAATACAAGTACATACAGTATTTTGTATTAAAGTTTTTGGGTTATGGAATGAATTGTCTGCGTTTCCATTATTCCTTATGGGGAAAATTTGCTTTGCTATAACGAGTGTTTTGGATGTTTTCGGAACAAATTTTGCTCGCAAACCAAGGTTTTACTGTATTTTTAATTTTGTACATTGAGAAGGTTTAGAAGCATTTTAATCACATTTTAATTAAAACTTGAAACTTGTAGCAGTCTGGTTTGACTGCAATAATAGTTCATCACATTATTTCAGTGATAAAAACATTTTTAGATATGTTTACTAGCCTTGCTGTTCCTGTTTTGCTTTCACAGCCATATGTTGTATTTAGACATGTATTATTTATACCTTTTCATGAGTTTCCATTACAACTAATGTCTTTTGTCTAGTCATATTTGGATATAATGTTAGATTAAAATGCTTACCTCATTATGAGGTTCATAATTCATTATAGCCTAAACTTACTCAGTTTTATTGAGAAATATTATTTGAACTGTCTCTTTTTTTTTAAGGCAGGGGTGTCAAAGTACCCCCTTGAGGGCCGTAATCCAGTTGGGTTTTCAGGATTTCCCCAATGAATATGTATGAGATCTATTAGCATACAATGAAAGCAGTGCATGCAACTAGATCTCATACATATTCATTGGGGAAATCCTGAAAACCCGACTGGATTGTGGCCCTCGAGGAGGGACTTTGACACCCCTGTTTTAAGGGAAATCTGTTTCATTAATATGTGATCTTTATATTTATATAACTTTGAGATTTTATGTCCAACCACCAATTTAATCAATTTTCAGTTTGTATCATTATTGCTATTTAATCATTTTATTAATTTACTACCAGTATATATCTATTTAAGATTTTTACATTTATATTTGATTTGTAAATATTTTTTATGCTCTGTCGAGTGGAAAGGCTAGGGTAGAGAAGCTCGTATCCTAGAGATGAATGCATGGCTACGTGGATGGTGCCGTCTAGAGCAGTGTTTTTCAACCTTTTTATACCCGTGGACCGGCAGAAATAAAAGAATTATTTTGTGGACCGGCAAACTACTAAGACTGAAATAAAAAAAAACCAACACATTTCCGCCCCGTCTCCGCAAGCTCGGTTCCTGCAAACCATCTGATCCCATCCGCACAAGCCTCAGTTATGATTTTATATTGAACGTGTTCCAGTACCTCCCCTCTTTTCCCCATCTTAATCCAGCAGATACCTTCCATCACCCTACTCCCGCCATTCCTTATTCAGCATCTTCTCCTTGTCTCCTTATTCCCCCTTTATCATGTCCAGCATATCCCCTCTGTCTCCCTACTCCTTCTACCCATGTCCACCCTCCTGTTCAGTATTTTCCATGTCTCTCTGCCCCCTGCAAGGTCCAGTATCTGCCTTTGTGTCCCTATTCTTCCAACTCCCACCTAGTTCCAATAGCTATCCTCTCCCAAGGGGATCCACCATCTCCCTTCTGTCACACCAATCCCCCCCACCCCTACCATCCCCTTCCCACAACACGTGGGAATCCAGCATATCTTATTCCCTCCCTTTGCTGCTGGCCCCCGAGTGACTCCAGTGTCACAATGGCTGGTCTCACCATAACTGACACTAAATTGGAAGCAGCTGGGTTCTTAACAGTTTACTTACAGTTCCCTTGCCCAGAACTCTAAACGAAGACAGAAGCTGCGGGACTTTTCCTCTTGCCTGCATTGCTATTCGCTATAAGCTCTGCCGATCTCAATCCTGCCCCTCAAACACAGGAAGTCACTTCAGAGGGGGGTGGGATCAGGATCGGCAGAGCCTATAGCGATGCAGGCAAGAGGAAAAGTCCCGCGGCTTCTGTGTTTCTTTTTGTTGTCTGCAGCCGATCCTAAGCCCTGGAAGATAAAGGGGAAGAGATACCGACGGGAAATTTAACCGCGTCGATCTCGCCGGCCCTCTGCGGACCGGCACCGATCCGCGGACCAGCGGTTGAAGAACAGTGGTCTAGAGCATTTTGGTTACCTGTACCATGGGATGATTTTTCAAGGGCTGCTGAGTAGGGATGGTGTGCATCTATCAAAGAAGGTCTTTGGCAGCAGGCCGGCTAATCCGCTGAAGAGGGCTTTAAACTAGAAGTGATGGGGCAAGGTGATCAAAGCCCCCAGGTAAGTAAATCACTGAATATCTCTACACGGCTGGGAAAAGGGGGGCAATGTCTGGAAAGTAGTATATACTAATGCTCGAAGTATGGGAAACAAGATTCTAAATCTAGAAGCTGTGATGGAAGAAGATGAGTTGGATATAGTGGCGATCAAGGAAACATGGTTCATGGAGAACCATGACTGGGAAGTAGTTATACCAGGCTATAATCTGTTCAGGAAAGACAGGGTAGGAAGAAAAGGAGGGGGAGTAGCGTTATATGTTACAGATCATATTAAAGCCACACAACTGCAGGATCTGCAGAGCAAAGAAGAGGCACTGTGGATCAATTTGGAAAGAGGGAATGGTGAATATCTTTTCATTGGTGTGATATACAGGCCTCCTTCACAGACGGAAAAAGTGGACAGAAATTTAATAGTAGACATTCAGAATACATCTAAAAAAGGGGAAGTCTTGCTAATAGGTGATTTTAACATGCAGAATGTTGATTGGGGTATCCCTATTGCAGGGTCTTCTACAAGTAGGGCTATCCTGGATTCTCTACAAGAACTGTTCCAGCAATTGTTAATGGAACCCACGCAGGAAGGGGTCATACTAGACTTAGTGCTTACAAATGGGGAAAGTGTTTCTGATGTTATAGTGGATGATCATCTAGCATCCAGTGATCACTGTATGTTACGATTTAATATTAAGATGGGTATAGAGAGGGCTCATTCAAAACCAGAGGTTCTAGACTTTTAAAAATAAAGTCATTTTGTTCAGATGGGGGATTACGTCAAGGAATTGTCTGGATGGGAACGTCTGGAAGGAATGGAAATGCATTGGGCAAAACTGAAAGGAGTAATTGTAAGAGCGACAAACCTTTTTTGTGAGGCAAGTAAATAAAAGTAAGAGGAAAAGAAGGTCGCTTTGGTTCTCAAAAATAGTAGCTGAGAAAGTAAGGAATAAGAGGTTAGCTTTCATAAACTACAAAAAAATCACCGAAGGAGAAAGACAAGCAAAAATATCTGGAAAAGTTGAGAGAGGTTGGTCTTGTAGTCAGGAAAGCAAAGATGCAAATGGGAAAAAAATAGCTGACACGGTAAAAAGGGGAGATGACATTTTTTCGATATATTAGTGATAGGAAGAAGTGCAAAAATGGCACTGAGACTCAAAGGTGAAGGAGAGAAATATATAGAAGCTGATAAAGGATGAATTGTTTCACAAATATTTCTGTTTTGTGTTCACAGCTGAAGCACCGGGAGTGGGACCCCACCCCCCTTAATGTTATTCTCCCTTAATTGTTCTTTTCTCTTAGAAATTGTAGTTCTACCCTCTTCCCCTCTCTTTCATATACATCTATAGTTAGTCCATTATATGTTTCTATGTGATCAATTTTAATGTACATCGCTTTGAATTCATTATAAAAGCATTTTTATCAAATTTTTAATAAAACTTGGAAAAGTTGGAAAGACAAACATAAATAGGGATGGAAGAGTGGTAGACCCTGATTGATTTTCAGATGGTTGTGTTTGTGAGGAGCTAGCTAAAATAAAAGTAGACAAAACGATTGGTATACATCCGAGAGTGCTGAAGGAACTTAGGGAAATTCTGGTGGCTCCGCTGACTGACCTTTTTAATGAGTCTCTAGAGTCGGGAGTGGTATCAGAGGATTGGAGAAGGGCAGATGTGGTCCATCTCCACAAAAGTGGAAGTAATGAAGAAGTAGGGAATTACAGGCTGGTAAGTCTGACTTCTGTGGTAAGCAAATTCAGGGAAATGCTTTTAAAAAATAAAATGGCTCTCTTTTTGGGTACAACTTTGAACACCAAAGTCTCTCTCAGCGCCTGGTATGCTCTTCTGTCATTTTACCTTGTTCAATATGCATCCAGCCCGGGAACAATTGTTTCTTAGTAAGGGTTATGTAGTAGGGAAAAATGTATTATAACCTATTGGCTTTCTGAGCAGCCTCCTTCTATTTGGTACTGGAGGAATAAACTACATAGGCAAGAGCAGTAGCAGGCTCCTGAAAGCAGCGTATAGCTTTCCTTCAAGTGTGGACTCCTTATTTGCAGGTCCTGAGTCTAAGAGGCCGCAGTCAGATTTTGAATACTCTATCAGCTGAAGTTTGGTGGGGTTTTTTGGAATGTTTACTTGGGTTGCATGTTGTTTCTTGTGGGATGCATGGGGGCAGGGGGGAGTGGGGCCACTGGGCAGGATGGTCCTGTGTGTGTGTGGGGGGGGGGATTGGTTGGGTTTGGGGTCATGTTCTTGAATTTCTTGTCTTGGGTGAAAGTTGTATATTTTGTTTCCCCTTGTTTGATATAAAAAGATTTTCAAATAAAAAAGAAAATGGTGAAGTTTCTGGAATCTGGTGGATTACAGGACCAGAGGAAACATGGATTCACTAAAGGTAGGTCTTCTTAGACAAATCTGATCAATTTCTTTGACTGGGTGACTAGAGAATTAGGTAGAGGGAGTGCGCTAGATGTGGTATATTTAGATTTTAGCAAAGCCTTTGACAGTGTTCCACACAGACGTCTAATAAATAAACTGAGTGCCCTTGGAATGGGTCCCAAAGTGATGGACTGGGTCAAGAACTGGTTGAGTGGAAGGCAACAGAGGGTAGTGGTCAATGGAGATCGCTCTGAGGAAAGGGATGTTACCAGTGGTGTGCCTCAAGGTTCTGTTCTTTGGCCTATTCCTTTTAACATTTTTATAAACGATATTGCTGCAGGGCTGTCAGGTAAGATTTGCCTCTTTGCGAATGATACATTATAATAGTTTTTTTTATTCTGCCAATATTTTGCGGTTCTAGGCAGATTACAAAAGGAAGAGATTCTGGTCATTTCCAGAAGATTACAGGGAAGCTATTGGTTGTAACATTTGGAGTCTGGTGATGGAGTGAGGATATTGGTTGTATCAGGAGTTTGTCTTGACATATTTATTGAACAGCCTGGTTTTTATTTCCCTCCTGAAGGTTCTGTAGTTTGGTGCTGAAATCAGTAGATTGGAGATGTGGCTGTCTAGTTTCGCTGGTTGCGTGGCAGGTAGTCATGTATTTTTTTACGCTGAATGCCTTTGATTGGGGGGTGGGTGTGGGGTGTCTGAGTTCTCCTTGGTCTGGAAGAGTTGTTCTGAGTTAGGTGAGTGTTCAGGTAGGATGGTCCATTGCCATGTAGGGTTTTGAAGAGCATGCAGTAGAATTTAAAAAGTATTCTTGCTTCTATCGATAGCCAGTGTGTGTCTTGGTATGCGGCGATGATGTGGTCGAACTTCTTCAGTGAGTTTATCAGTCTGAGGGCTGTGTTTTGCACTGTTTGTAGTTGTTTTATCATGGTAGCGGGACAGGGTAGGTATATGATATTGCAGTAGTCTCATAGGCCTAGTATTAGTGCCTGGACCAGGAGTCTGAATTGTGTTCTAAGGATACTAGGGTGCATAGGGAGAGGTATGGCCAGTAGTAAAAAGGAGGTATTGATGCCCCTCTATAAAACTCTGGTGAGACCTCATTTAGAATATTGTGTACAATTCTGGAGGCCACACCTTCAAAAAGATATAAAAAGGATGGAGTCGGCAAAGAGGAAGGCTACTAAAATGGTGCATGGTTTTCGTCATAGGGCGTTTGGGGACAGACTTAAAGATGTCAGTCTAAAGTAGACACCTTGGATGTTGTGAATAACATAAAGAAAGACCTGATAAAGCTTGAAGAATGGTCTGAAATTTGGCAGCTAAAATTTAATGCTAAGAAATGCAAGGTCATGCATTTGGACTAAAAAGGCCGAAGGAAAGTACAGTTTAGGGGATGAAGAACTTATGTGCACAAAAGAAGATCAGGACTTGGGTGTGATTGTATGTGATGATCTTAAGGTGGCCAAACAGGTTGAAAAGGTGATGGCAAAAGCTAGGATGCATAGGGAGAGGTATGGCCAGTAGGAAAAAGGAGGTATTGATGCCCCTGTATAAGACTCTGGTGAGACCTCATGTAGAATATTGTGTACAATTCTGGAGCCGCACCTTCAAAAAGATATAAAGAGGATGGAGTCGGTCGAAAGGAAGGCTATTAAAATGGTGCGGGGTCTTCATCCTAGGGCGTATGGGGACAGACTTAAAGATCTCAATCTGTATACTTTGAAGGAAAGTTAGAAGAGTAGAGATATGATAGACATTTAAATACCTAAGTGATGTAAATGCGCATGAGTCGTGTCTCTTTCATTTGAAAGGAAGCTCTAGAATGAGAGGGCATAGGATGAAGTTAAGAGGTTATAGGCTTAGGAGTAATCTAAGGAAATACTTTTTTTACAGAAAGGGTGGTAGATGCGTGGAACAGTCTCCTGGTAGAAATGGTGGAGACAGAGACTGTGTCCGATTTCAAGAAAGCCTGGGATCTCTTAGAGAGAAGAAGAGATAATGGTTTCTGCGGATGGACAGACTGGATGAGCCATTTGGCCTTTATCTGCCACCATGTTTCTATGTTTAAGCAGATTGTTATTTATGTGTTGCTCCTTTTATAGGCATTTCCAACTCCTGATGCAGGCGTCATTGCCAAAACACGGCCATGTCGAGTCTTTTTATTCTGTGCCATGAACTATAAAATGAACATAGTATTTTATTTTTTTAACTGGACTTTGTTTATTGGACCATATTTCTCACTTTTATTTTCTTGCTGTAATCCTTCTGTTTTCTATATAAGACTGTCTGAAGGAACAGAGATGACCCTGTAGAAGTGATTACAAGGTGCTGCTGAAAGCTGAAGAGGAGATTTACAGTTGTACTTGCTCCCGCTGGACATTGACATTCTTAGAGCAGAGGAAATGTCCATCTCATTTATAACCATCCTGCTGTGAAAATCTTGGCTCACCATCCCAAAGCCAGCTTGAGCTAAGAAGGAAAATTACATCTTACCTGAAGTGGTAGAATAATCCCATTGAGTTCAGTTTACCCAGGAAAGTGAGACTGGATCATTCTTATGGTTTGAAGATAAGTCTTTCTTTGCAAGGCAAAAGATTTGTTACACTAATTGGTGTGTGATTTGCATAGTCTGTTTTGTTGGTATTTTGTGTGAGAACTCACTTTCAGAAATCATTAGTGAACTGTAACAGAGATATATTATTTACCATATATACTCGAATTTAAGTCGATTCAAGTATAAGATGAGGTATCCTTTTCCCCCCCAAAAAAAGGTTGACTCAAATATAAGACCGGGGGGGGGAACGTTAATATTCATGTGCCCTGCCAGGATCTGTGCAATGTACGCCCCTCCCTCCCCTGCCAGGCTCTGAACATAAGAACATAATAATAGCCTTGCTGGGTCAGACCAATGGTCCATCAAGTCCAATAGCCCATTCTCACAGTGGCCAAAATCCAGAGTAGCAACATTCCATGTTACCGATCTAGGCAAGCAGTGGCTTCCCTCATATCTTTCTCAATAACAGACTAAGGGCTTTTCCTCCAGGAAATTGTCCAAACCCTTCTTAAAACCAGCTACGCTTTCCGCTCTTATCACAACCTCTGACAAAGCGTTCCAGAGCTTAACTATTTTCTGAGTGAAAAAATATTTCCTCCTATTGGTTTTAAAAGTATTTCCCTGTAACTTCATCAAGTGTTCCCTAGTCCATATAAGTTTTGAAAGAGTGAAAAATCGATCCACTTGTACCCGTTCTACTCCACTCAAGATTTTGTAGACTTCAATCATATCTCCCCTCAGCCGTCTCTTTTCCAAGCCGAAGAGCCATAACCTTTTTAGTCTTTCCTCATATGAGAGGAGTTCCATCCCCTTTATCATCTTGGTCACTCTTCTTTGAACCTTTTCTAGTGCCACTATATCTTTCTTGAGATAAGGAGACTAGAACTGAACTCCAGGTGAGGCTGCACCATGGAGCGATACAGAGGCATTATAATATTCTTAGTCTTGTTAACCATCCATTTTTTAATAATTTCTAGCATCTTGTTTGCTTTTTTGGCTCTTGCCACACATTGGGCGAAATGTTTCATCATATTGTCTACAATGACACCCAGACCAGTGAGCTCAGCATCAGGCAGGAGCAAGGGAAGGTCGCTCATGCTCAGTACACTGCTGGGCCATGTGAACTCGAAGCGACCATTCAGAGGTGCTCAGTGCGAACAGCTCCCTCCTGTCCACCACTGGATCACCAGGGATTCAAAAAGGTCCACAGGAGGAGAGGGAGGGAGGGAGGTAGGTAAAGAAAACTGGCAGAGTTGGCTGGGACAGGAGGAATCCCTCCTGTCTCAGCCAACCCCACAAGGTCATACACCAGGCCTGGTGGAGGCCTGCAACAAGTCCGGGAGGGGGGTGGGTGGGCGATAACCCAAATATAAGCAGAAACCCCCATTTTGGGGCCATTTTTTTGGCCCCAAAATCTCAGTTTATATTTGAGTATATATGGTATATTCTGTATTAATTTGCTGCCAAAGAGATCTATTTTGTATGCTAGAATGCTATATTTTTGCTAATTATTACCTACAACAAATCATAATATATTTTCCATCTTAACACATTCCTTCTTTAGTGCAGGCCCACAGGGACCAATATTGGTAGCATATCATCTCCTAGGCATAACTTGGGTGCTAATTGCTCCTTAGGTTAATTATGTCACTTTCAAGAGCTACCATAGACCAATCTCTTTGCTGAATATTGATGTTAAATTATAGGCAAAAGTTTTGGCAGAGAGGCTTAAAAGAGACATATATGCCCCCCTTGAACAGCTTTCAATATGGAAAGGCAAACTGCAAATACCAGTTATGTTACCGAGTGTGGGTGTTCAAAAAGCATTTGACCATGTGCTGGGGATTTCTGTTATATACTTTAAAGAAATATGATATCTAGGATGTAACTTAATGACCTGGATAAGAAAGTTGTACATACATAAAGTTAATTCAGAGTTTTGAGCTTGAATGAGGAATAATGCAGGGATGTTTTTGTGTACTCTATCGGGGGTAATCTTTGACTCATCTCTCTCCTCTTTCACATATCAAATAATTCTCATTACTTCAATGCATCAGTATCTACGAGATGAAAGATGTTTGATTTTATGTTTATGATTGTTTTTAGATATGTATTATTGTAACCTGCTTAGATTTTAAGTGGGATATGACTGTTAAATACATAAATAATTATCTAACAGACTGCAAAACCTGTTGTTTCTTTCTCTAAAATCAGATCCATCCTTTCCGAGTACACTGCCAAGACCCTCATCACCTCTCGCCTAGACTACTACAACCTGCTTCTCACTGGACTTCTACTAAACCATCTCTCTCTCTCCTTCAATCTGATCAGAACTCTGCTGCACACCTCACATCCAGTCAATGTCGCAAAGCCATTACCCCTCTCAAGTCACTTCACTGGCTCCCTACGTTTCCGCATACAGTTCAAGCTCCTCTTACTGACCTAGAAGTGTATTCACTCCACAGCTCTCCAGTATCTCCTTTCTCATCTTCCCCCCTCCTCTCCCCCTGGTACTCCACTCATCAGATAAGTCTCTTTTATCTGAACCCTTCTCCTCTACAGCCAACTTCAGACCCCCATCCCTTCTACCTTACTACACCGTTATGTCAGGCTCTGTCTCTGGCAGTATTCAAATCCAGACTCAGAGCCCACTTCTTTGAAGATGCTTTCAATTCCAAACTCCAACCCACTTTCTAAGCATCATTCCCTCTGAGCATAGTGTATCGATGCATCTTCTTATCCAGTTTGTCTGTCTTGACTAGATTGTAAGGGACTGTCTCTTCTGTGTTTTGATGTACAGCGCTGCATATGTCTAGTAGCGCTATAGCAATATTAGTAGTAGTACAGTTTGCTCTTTCTTTAGAGCTGCTTGTATACACTATATGATTAAATTCTGCCATTCAGGGAATTGGAAATATACATAAAATTGTTCTATTTGCCAATGATATTCTATTGACTCGCTCTAATCCCAAAGTACCCCTTTCAACTTTGACTGAAGAGATTCAAAGCTATGGGGCAGTGACCAGACTGAAAGTCAAAACAAAGGTCATGAACATATCTCTGTCAAAGCAGACTCAGGCTTGTTTCAAAGGAAGTGTTCCTTTTTGGTGGGCCCAGAATCACTTGAAGGCACTCAGGGATAAGAATCACCAACAATCTTAACAAGCTTGCAGAGGTAAACTACTACCGAATCATGTCAAGAATATTTCAAGATCTCAGGACACTGCAGAATTACTATGTTTCTTATTTAGCGAGGATTGCATGTATAAAGATGAATATCCTACCAAGACCGCTATATTTGTGGAGATACCATTGGTGTGAATAAAGCAAAAAGAGAGGAAGCTCTTTCACTTTATTTGGTAGAACGTACCCCCAAGAGTGGCCTTTGGGATTCTGTACCAGAGAATGGAGCCCTGAGGATTCCAAACTGAGGCTTGAAAATATTGTTCTATCTTAAAAACATTGTGGAAGTGGAGAGAGAACCCCCCAAAACAAGAGATAATTGAAAATAGAATAATTCTATGCATTTCCCCTCCCACTGTACTACTTACCATGAGCATATAAGCAAGATAGATGGAAACACACTAGTAATCCCTTTACGAAACAGATGTTTAAAATTTGGGATGGGTTACAAAAACCAAAAAAATGTGAATTGCACCTTACAGCTATTACAACCTATATTGGTACAATTCTAATTCCCATCCATGGACAACACAGGCGTTGTTTTTGCTAGATGTGAACAGAAAGGTCCAACACGTTTTTGGCAATGCTATGAAAGAGACACCCTGTTCTTTTGATGCATTGAAGCAAAATTTGATTTACCACACTCTGATTTTATGACTACGTGCAACTGAGACATTTCTTGCACCAGAATACAGAGTTTGGAGCCCTGGCCATGGGATCACAGTTGACTGAAAAGCTATTTTGTAAGCAAGGTATAGCAAAAGGGGTGATATATCTAATTTTTATAAATGCATAAGTGAGGGCATATGAGAGAATGTATTTCCATAGACAAGAATGCTCTCAATTTCCACTTTGATTAGGAAAAATAGTTATAAGATAGCCTATAGATGGTATCTTACCCCAGAGCAACTGAGAAGAATATGGATAGATGTTGTCGGAACAACTGGGTCTGCCCTTCTACCTTTACCTACTGAAAAATGATACTGTGAATGGTACAGCAGTTCTTCTAAGGAGAGACCGTCCATTGTATATTCAATGTACAGCGCTGCATACGCCTTTCAGCGCTATACAAATGATAAATAGTAGTAGAACTATGAAAAGTTGATAAACCATTTACTAGTTGCATCAAGATGTGAAATGTAAGTTCATACCAACAATCCAGTATCCTGGATAAGGAGAACAGGGTGCAGAGGGTGGAGATGCCGAGGCTCATGGAGAAACAGGAAAGAGTGGGCAAGAAGAGATATGGGAGCCTTGGCTATAGTGACTGGTTAGAGAGAAATAGGGCATGATGAATGAGGTTAAGGGAAAGGGGATGGGGACTTGATATACTGCCTTTCAGGAGTTACAATCAAAGCAGTTTACATTATTATATACAGATACATTTTTTGGTCCTGGGGCAATGAAGGGTTAAGTGACTTGCTCAGCGTCACAAGAAGCTGCAGTGAGAATGAAACCCAGTTCCCCAGGGGTTCTCAGGCCACTGCACTAACCACTAGGCTACTCCTCAGGGGTTTATAGAGAAAGGGAGGGAAAGAACTGGGTAGGAGGGGGAGAGGAATAAATTAAAAGGTGTATCTGCTATTGGAAATTTGGTTTATTAAACATTTGATATACTACCTAGCTTTTTCAGTTCATAGCAGTTTATAATATCGTAGTAACAATAAAAGGAGAAATGATGTTTTCCTGCATAATTTTCTTTTTTTTTTTTTTTTTTAGTCAGCCACATGGTTCTATACAAATGGGTGTTATCCCTTCCTGCCAGCAGGTGGAGGTAGAGAAAACTGGATTCTGCCAGTGGCATCACCTGCATAAATAGAGGTGTTCCCTGGAACAATCCAGTATGCATATGCCCAAACAGCAGAAGTTACCTTTGTAACACATCCATTCCCCATCAGCTGCACCAAGTGCAATGAAAATCAAGTGAGAAAAACAACACAGAGTGGCACTCGTTACCCTGCATATACCAAGATATAGCCATATCATGGGAACCCTGTAAAGCTGCCAATCACACAATAATTTTTATTTGAAACACTGAAAAGGAAGCACAGAGCACATCTAGAACCCCAGGCTGAGGTCTTCCATGGGAAGGATTTGAGAACAGTATTATTGACTAGAGAGAAGAAAATTATCCAGCAAGACATAATTTCTCCTTTCTTAGTGTCAGCACAAATGGGATGTACTGAAGCAGTCTACTGGGTGGGAGAAGAAAAGGCACCCCCCCCCAAACGGCAGCTGTGTCAGAGTCCAAATGGACTTTGGCTAACATGTCCAACCTGTAGCACATAGTAAGTGAATGGAGTTCAGCCAAAGTCACTGCCCTGCAAATGTCCTCAGGCTGCCTGCGCCTTAGCAGAGTGAGCTTTCAGCCCTTGAGGCACTGGATGATTCTTGCCAATTTAGGCAGTTTCAATAGCCACCTTGATCCCTTGTAATCGAGGCCTAGAGGCCGCCTGACCCTTCCAAAAGTTATGGAAAGCACTAAGAGGTGGCTAGAGACTAAATTCATTCATCCTCCTCAGGTACTGTTACAGCATCCTCCGGACATCTGCCACATGAAGCATCCAATCCCCAGGATTCAAATCTTCCACCAAAAAAGAAGGCAAGTAGACCTTCTGATCAACATGGAATGGAGATATCACTATTGGAAGAAAGTTGGAGATAGTACACAGGGACCTCCAAGTCCTCCGTGAAGGACAGATATGGGTTCCGGCAAAACACATTAATTCCTGCAGCTCAGAGATTCTACAAACAGAAGTGACAGCTACCAGAAACACTACTTCGATAGTAAGGCCCTTGGCGAAGCCAAATGCAGAGGCTCAAATGGAGCCTCAGACAGCACCTAGATTACCAGATTAAGAGCCCACAAAGAAAAAGAAGAACGTAGAGGAGGGTGCAGATGAGCCACCTCTCTATGCAAAGCCACCTTCACACAAAAACTGGCTTGAGCCACCACCTGGACCCTGAGGGAGCTGAGCCAGCCCCCGATCCAGGCCTAACTGCAGAAACCCCAAAATATTGGGAATCTGAATAGCCACAGTTGAACCAGGGCATCTATCCCCTGGGAGGCAGCTCCCTTCACTGAAGAGTTGATCCTGGATGCCATTATCAGACTGTGAAGGGCTTCAGCAATTCAGAATGAGCTGAAAGGCCTGCTGCCCCAGCATCCACTCTCCTGAATCCAGCAGGGAGTGACTAAGAACTTCCACCTGTACATTGTCCTTGAAAGGGCATGCAGATGGGTCTCCATCCACAAACAGAGACATGCTGCCTCCAGGGCCACCTGCACCTACAGTAGAAGGAAATTCCATTTAGCTCTTTATAATAGCATTATCCCTTGACAAAGGGCATACAGCTAGCCAGGCCAACTGAATTTATATTTGGTATATATGCTGCTGGAGCGAGCACTATTGGAAAGCCTGGGAGCTGCAGGGGGAGCCCATAGGAGGTACACAAAAACAGGTAAATTGGCAAGGGGGTGGGGGGTTAGGGATCTGTAACCCTTGGGTAAGGCCATGCAAGACCGAGTCAAAGCTTCACACAGTAGCACTAAATTGAGGGCTTCAGAGCCAAGTTCTGAGCTCAACCAAGTACGGTCCAGAGACTGTGACTTGGGAGTGGCCATTAGGCTCAATCATGAGGTACAGCACAGCCAGCAGAGCAGGAAGCTAGGCCAGGGACAGGAGCATCATCAGCATGACCTACCACCTGCTGAAAGTAGAGAAAAATACACGGGGCAACTCGGTTTATGCTGGTGATGTCACTGGTAGAATTCATAACACCCATTTGTGCAGAATGGTGGAGCTAACGCTAAGAAAGTAATCAGAAAGAAAATTCATGCTGCAGTTAAAGAATAGAGTTATCTCAGCTGGATTGCTAAAGAAATCACAATGATCCAGGTTTTGTTACATCTTGCTTTCTACATAAATATATTTTAAAAACATACATAATAGTTAATAAAAATGAAAACTACTACATTTCCATCTTCCACTCTTGCTCCTCCCCACTCAACCTATTCCCTCTTCTGTCTCTCCCTAAAACCACATTTCTATTCCTCTGAACATAATACCTTCCCCTGCCATTCATCTATCTTCTGTCTCTTGTCCCCTTATCAGCCCCATCTCCTTCCCCGTTACTCATCCTCTCCCTGGTCTTTTGTGACGGATATGACATCCTGCAGTCTGAATGGCCGAGGTCTATTACAGTGTATTGCAAACTGTGTGCCATGGTGAGATTCAAGGTGTGCCTCAAGACACCTATGAGGAGAGGCGATGGCCAACTACCTACAGGATGTGCCACTAGCAGCGAGAAGCAAGTTCTGTAGGCAGTCAGCTGGTGCCTGCACATCTCCTCCTCGTCGGCTTCTCTCTCCAACCCTCCTCCCAGGGTTACCAAGCTCAGGGCCCCGGATGGAGGGCATCCGCACATGCATGACTTGATAACATCACACAAGCGCGTGACATCATCGTGTCGACGTCCGTGCATGTCCAGAGGCCCTTCAGCCGTGGCTTCAAAACATTTGCAAGACACTGGTCTATTGACTGTGTAAGGTTCAATGAGCTTATCTCATTCTGAACATACCAGGGGTGTTATATGTACAGTTGAGGCCAGGAAACCCAACGTTTTCAAGATGTTCCATGCTGATGTCTGTTGAGTTCTTTGGATTTCTACCACTATGGACACTAGATTACTGACACCATTGCAATAAAAAGGCTTTCATTTGAATCATGCCTACCAGAGCTCCAATGAATTTCAACCATATGATGGGCTCAGCTGGGAATCAAAATGGTTTATGATGAACCCTAGTAACTTCAACACCCTTGTGCGCATTGATTTTTATATTTCTCCTCAAGATATTTTCTTTATCAGCCAAATGTCCAAAGAAACACATGTACCCTAAATCTGTGTAAATGAGCTGTTCCCCCTGATATATGGCTAGAGGCAGTCAGCAATTTTTAAGGCGCCAACCACCACGGGATGAATTCAACACAGATTTTCAGGGCTAGGCCTTATTCAGGAACTGGCACTCAATATCTGAGTCTTGCCTGGCTCTGAATATCAACTGGCACCTGGATAACTATTTGTAAAAAAGTTAGAACTGTTATTTGTGCAGTTCTATTTGCTTGGATAGTTATCCGAGCACTGGACCTGAATATTGGCAGTGCCCAGATAACTTCTGGGTCTGTTCCCAGACTACCCCAACATTAACTGGAGAGTGCTACAGCGGTTACAGCAGATATTCTGCGACACTCTCTAATATCTGTTCTAGGGCTGGTCAGTGCTATGTAACTGGGCAACAGCCTCTCCTGCCTGGTTAAATGGTGTGAAAATCTACCCCTCTGTGAATCCCAGATTAGCTGATGTGAGGCCAAAAGGTGGTGCATTTCTATGACAAATCTGGAGTACTTCCTGTGCCTGGAGTGTCTCTCTAGGTTGGTGTAACTCCATGTTTTAATTATAGTTAAGCTTGATTATACCAATTCAATTCTAAATGGTCTCTTCATCACTTACAAGTTGTCCAGAATATATCTATTGGGCTGATTACAAAAGAGCTCAGTCCAATGGACATCAGTTTAAGATAAGTGCTAAATTCAAAATTATGATTGCAAATGATTTATTAATAAGCTTGGCCAATGAAGAAGCTTAGCAGTGAATACTCAGCGCTAATAGCTTTTTGGTTGAGTGCCGCTTCTGAAGGCCTTTTGAAAACAAGAATTCTTTTGTTTGTTTGAAAGTGTAGCTCTTGCTGGTTTAGTAAATTATTATCATTTACCATAGCATTTGACCTCTCATGTTCCTGGTCAAGCCTTGAAAGATCATAACCGTATTGTTATACCGCCATTATCTAGGGCAAAGCTGGACTCTGTTAGACATTCTGTATATATATATATATATTTGCTTTTGGTCTCAACACTCTGGAACTCTCTTCCTGTGTATCTGAGAAATGAAATAAATATGACTAGATTTAAGGAAGTCAAAGCATACTATTTCAGTTTAGCTTTTCTGGATACCTAATTGGTACTGGGAGGGATACATGCTGCCATTTTTTTAATGTTTGTTTATGCTTTGTTATGCATTGTAAACTGCTCTGTTTCATGGGCAGTATATCAAATTTTATAAATAAATAGACATTTGATAGAGGAAGAGGGAGGGCAAGATGGCATCAGAGCAGGATGCACAGAAAAGAGTTCCCACTTCTTCAGTTCTAATTCCAATGACTAAATGAAAAGGCAAACAGAGTTAACTCTCCGGCTGTCCCTGTTACCTCTTCTGTGTGTTAAACTGCCACTGTGGGTGAATCATCTGCTGGGCCAGGGAAGGGGCCTGACAGAGACAATAAAGCTTTGTTGAGCCCAGGAGGACTTGAAACACCTCCTCCTCTGGGTATGCTTCAGAAGTAATTACAGCTGCAGCATCAGCGCTAAGAGAGGTCCTGCCATCATCAGGAGATGAATCACTGCTGGACGTTAGTGGTAGTGAGCGTGTGGAGATGTAGGGAAGCTCAGAAGAGGTTGGTCTTCAGGCCACCGACAGTAGATATTAATGCACTCTGGATAGCCATGGAGCACCTTCAAAAGGTGTGCGCCAATTGCACAGCTATTTCATAGAACACGTTTACTAAATTGCAAAATCTTGAGGCTACCCTTCAACAACATTCAACCAGAACTGATAAAGTGGAAAAATTGACTACTGAAGATAAAAATCTTATTGCTCAAAAGGTGGGAAATAAGACTTTATTAATAAAGAAAATAGAGAACCTGGAGAACTTAAACAAGAATTTAAAGTTCTTAAACTTTCTGGTTTCCAGGTTTCTAGCGCCTAAGGAACATTTTAAAAAAGTTTTGATATCGGTTTTGAAGTTTTCAGACTCAAATATTTCCCCTGTGCAAAAGTTATACTATCTTTCTAAGGTGGAGACAGAAGCTATGGAAGAGGAGGAGAAATGTTTAAGATGTTTCTGGGCTCCTTGAGTCTTCAGAAGTGGAAATTTCTGGTAGATCAATGCTTCTAGTCTCATTTGTTTTCCTGCAATATAAAGAAACGATATTGAAACTTTATTATAGAGCTAAAAATGTGTTATTTGTGGGAGATAGAATTTTTATATTTTCTGATGTCTCAAGAGTCAATTGCGAAGGAAGAAGTTCCTAACTTTTCAAAAGTCAGTTATTTCTTTGGGTGCTGTGTTCCAATTTACGTTTCCCTTGTAAAAAAATCTATATCCTCAAAGAACTAGATATATTTTCTATTAACCAGCCTAATTACAATTGTTCCTAGAAGACAAGAGAGCCTCCGTGGCTCTCCTGGGTTCATCCTAAATCTTTTCATGTTGTAAATATTATCAGCATTAGGTCTGCTCCTTTTCTTGTTAAAATTTTTGTGATGTATCCCAGCTTCCCATGGGCATTTCTCCTTGCTTACCTTCCTCTCATTTAAGTGGACTATAATTAGTCAATTGTTTTCTTATTTTACTTGCTAATGATGCTTAATTAGCTTTTGAATATTTCTGAATTTCTATTCAAAGTTTATTCTTTGATGTATAGTATAAATTGCAAAACAGTAAAAGAAAAAAAAATTATAAATAAAATAAGATAAGCAAGCATCCTTTGAGCCTGGAGACCATAACTAGTCTCCTGAAGAAACCATCCTGAACTTTTCTCTTACTAGGAACTTGTGGGACAGAACTTCTTTCACTCCTTTTTTTTTTTTTAGTTACCAGGAAGAGTGGTAGGGTGGGTTCAAACTTCAGCTAGATAGTGGCGATATTTATCTGCTTTTCAGTTAATGTAATCCAAGTAATTAAACGCAGATATAGCAGGCCTGAGATACCCACGCCCTGACAACCTTTATATATCTGGCTAAAGGTATCTAGATAACTTTGCTATCTTTAAATGGGTTTAATGAATATTCAACTCCAAGTTTCCAGCTCATTGTTATGACCATTAGCCCACCCCTCATCTTAGTCCATGTGTTCTAGTAAATTTGAGAAATGAGTATGTGAAAGAAGAAATCCACAAGTATGCTTTCATTAGTAGAAGAACAAAATGTTTTATGTATAAAATACCTGCCATCTTTTCCCTGTAGAACAGGTTCCACTGTGTTTGTGATTAGACGGAAAGGACCTCCTAAGTATTTCTTGATGATGAGAGCTTCACCATGATGCTATCGGTGGATTATATAGGGCCAGTAGTCTGCTAAAAATCAAAGCCTCTCACTTTCAAGAAGGCTGTCCAAATGGATACTGGGATGCTAGTTATATTCTCATGTAGGTAGTCAAAACCCCACCCCTATTTTGGATAGCACTGCTGGTTGGGTCAAAAGTGAGATGCCTATCTTGACTGAGAATAGAGAGAGAAAGGGGAATACTTATTCCTTTGAGAGTAAATCGAAGTTACTCACCTGTAGCATATGTTCTCCTACATAAAGTGGGTGATTTCATCCGGCAGAGCCCAGTACAGGGGATTACCTTGAGCCATGCAGCTTTTCTCTCATGATGGGGTAAGGGCAAGCAAGCATGTGATTTTTTTTAAATTGTAGTCAATCAAGAGATAGCATGCAGGACAGATTTAGCCAGCCTAGTTAGCTGGCTAGCTCTCTTTGAAAACTGACCTCTTAGTTTCACTTGATGTGATTTACCCCTCTTTGATCTATGATCGTTGGTTACAACTATTTAACCACTTTAATTAGCACTTATTAGAATGATTTAATAATGCTTATATTTACTTAATATCTTAAATCCAAAATTGTACTTAAATGCCCATAGATAATAGCAGCTTAAATTGTCTCTTCTGAGAATAGGGATGGTCAGATTGCCAGACGGGTAGCATAACCCTAACTGGCTGCAATCCTCATTAATCCCAGTTTTTTTTCAACCTTCAATTCTTATTTCTCTTATAAATTTTATTATTATTTTAATACTTTATAAATTATTCACAGTGATTTAGATAGCAAAGGACTTATCTTGCAGCGTCACCTCAACCAACCTGAGCCCCCATATCAACACCTTCCTCGGGGGAGAGGTGGAACAATGTAATACATTGACATTTAAACTGCATATCGAGAAAGATAACAACGCTGCTAAATATTTTACTTGCTAATTTAGCAGCATCATTATCTTTCTCGGTATGCAGTTTAAATGTTAGTGTATTACATCGCTTCACCTCTCCCCCGAGGAAATTACTGAAACGGGGGCTCACGTCGGTTGAGGTGACGCTGCAAGATAAGTCCTTTGCTATCAAAATCACTACGAATAATTTATAAAGTATTAAAATGAAAAGAAGTAAGAATTTAAAGTTGAAAAAAAAACTGGGATTAATGAGGATTGCGGCCAGTAAGGCTTATGCTACCCGTCTGGCAATCTGATGATCCCTATTCTCTAGAATATACAACTTGAGCTGCTATTATCTGTGGGCATTTAAGTACAGTTTTGGATATAAGATCAATAGCCAAGATTATAACTACTAATTGACTGGTCAAGTATTATGGCACAAATATATTTACCTAAAACATTATAAAAAGTAGTATTTTTCAGGAAATATGCAATACAGTCTATAAATCTACAGAAAACTATAACAATATCAAAAGAAACCAGAAGAGTAACCTAGAGAAGCCTCATACTTACACTTAAGCTGAAGGAAATGGATTTTGGTTCATTGACTTTGAAGGGATGATTGATGAAAGGGCGATCCTCCTCCTCATCATCAGACACATGAGGCTTATTTACAATCTCGTCCTCCTCCTTGCTTTGAGCAATCTGCTTACATTTCTTAGAAAAACAAAGACAATCCTCTTTATAGAATGCAAGAAAGGCAAAATATATCTAAATTCAGTGTCCTAGCGTAGATATTATTTCAGCAAAGTAATAGTCTGCAGATTGCTAGGACTTGTTACAAGACACCAGCTACAGAGGCTCTGAGGAAAGACTAGGAAAGTAAAAGAAGAACAAACATCAAGATGATCAGACGTATGAAAATAGGTTGAAGATGATGGGCTTATTAAGCCTGGAAAACAAAACACTAAGGCACTCATTTTCAAAGCAGATGAAAGTCTCAAAAGGGCCAAAAATCTGTCCATACCATCTAAATAGCGATTTTGGAAAGGCACAATTAGGACCCTGTACACTACAATGCATCCAAATATCAAGGGGACATGTTGTCTGCAGCTATGAGACAAACTTGGTTCTTTTTGTTACATAGAGCTTTTTGGACCCCTGTTAGATTGCAAAAGTTAGATAGCTCTAGGTCTAATAGATGCTGGCATTGTAATCTGGAAGCAGGGATTTTGGATCATTTAATATTTTATTGTCCCTGTATCATGGTTTTTTGGAAATCAATTTGGTCTCAAATCAATTGTTTACTAGAAAACCATGTTGCTTTATCATATGATACAATTCTGTTTGGGATGTCAATGAGAGCAAAAAGTCAAATTTCATCAAATAATAACAAGCTTTTATTAATAATGACAGGAGTCGCCATACAACATATTACCAATAATTGGAAAGATTACAATAGATTTAGCTATACATTTTGGTGGAATTCATTGTGTCATATTTATAAAATGGAAAGATCAACTGCCATACAAAAAGGGAATTATAATAATTTTAAAATGATTTGGGGGCCATTAACAAATTATTGCAATGAATAGACATCATTTTCCTAATGAAAGTACATTTACATGTAGGGGGAGGGGGAGGGTAAATAGTTTTAAAGGTTTGATTAATAGATTGAAATATAATATATAAATGATATTTTGAATTCAATTACTTGTGGGAAGGGTGGTTGGGGGGAATAAATTCATGTATGTAAAATCAGAATTGTATGAATATCAAGTGATTTGTAACAGTCAATAGGATGTAGTATTGTGCACTTGTTGTAAGATGAAAAATGAATAAAGAATTAAAAAAAAAAAAAAAAAAGGGCACATTTTGGCGATGTGTTTTCAGTGGGACTAGGGAGGGCCCAAATGGAATGTGAAGGAACAATTCCATTTGGGCTCTCCCTAGGGAAAAAAGAAGGGCAATTTTATCTAGACCTATTTCAATCACATCCAAGTTACAAAAGGCGATTGAGCAGCTAACCACTGGAGGGATTAAGGTATGACCCCTCATGAATCCCCCAATGGTGGCTGACCCCCTCCCTCTTCCCTGAAATTGAAACCAGAAAGGAATACCAGGCTCTACGACTGCCTAGTGGTAAGGGCAGTGGACTGTAAAACAGGGGACTCAAGGTCAATTCCCACTTTAGAACTCTCTTTTTCCTTTAAATTGTAAGCCCTCCAGAAACAGACATATACCTAATATACCTAAATATTTATGATACCTGCAAGCTTGAAGGCTATTGAGATCATGTACAGTTAGATAAGAGTATTTATTTATTTATTCATTCATCCATTTATTTAGCCCATCCTCCCAAAGGAGCCCAGAAAGGGTTACAAAAGTACATTTACAGTATAGACAGGACGGACTTGAGTGAAAAGTACATACTTGGCAGACATAGCTTAGTTGATATTGCAGCTTTCACAGTATAAGCAACTCTCCTGCTGGCATTTTGGGATGCACTGGGGAGGGGCTTAAGGCCCTGATTGGCTCAGATGCCTAAGGCCCCTCCTATGAAATGGCAGGCTTTCCCCTTCTCAGTGCATTTTGGGATGAACTGAGGAGCAGCAACGTGATTCTCTAACTGGTGCCTGTGACAAGGACACTGGTTAGAAAATAAGGGTGGTTAGGCGGACAATTCTCAAAAGCCACTTAGGCGGCTGCTGATACTGGGCATCCTATACAGGATTTCCCCCATAGATGCATATCTGTCTTTATAAAATAACCTCAAAATAGGCAATTACTTGGCCTCCTGATCTAGGTGACCTCTTTAAAATTAATCTCCATTTTGATGTCAAACCAAAGGTTATCCATTCAAAATGAAGAAGAGCTGGAGGTGTGGCAGGAGTGGGTTCAAACTTCAGCCAGGTAGTGGCGATATTTATCTGTTTTTCAGTTAATGTAATCCAAGTAATTAAATACATATATAGCAGGCCTGAGATACCCATGCCCTTACAACCTTTATATATCTGGCTAAAGATATCTAGATAACTTTATTTTGCTATCTTTAAATGGATATTATTCTACTGAATATTCAACTCCAAGTTTCCAGCTGATTGTTATGACCATTAGCCCACCCCCTCATCTTAGTCCATGTGTTCTAGTAAATTTGAGAAAGGAGTATGTGAAAGAAGAAATCCACAAGCATGTTTTCATTAGTAGAAGAGCAGGTATAGGTTCTTTCTTTAGAGGACACTGGTTCTCTTGGTAATAGGCTTTTGAACACCATCGGTAGACATTTCTTGCAAAGGTTAAAGCTAATTTCTCCATGCTTCTCCTGAGTTTTATTGGTATGACTGTATTATGTAGGTTATATTGCTATCCAGATTGGACAGATTTTCAGGTTTATGGGCTATAATACTGCTAAATATTAGCACTGCCAGCTATCAGATACAGGCACGGGGAGCATACGGGAGGGTTCAGGGAGTGGCAGGGGGATCTTCGGGGAGTGACAACAGGATCTTGAGATGTCAGGGAGTGTGAGGGTGGAGTCGGGGAGTGCTTGAGGAGCTTTGGGGGATGATAGGGCCAGCAGCAGGAGTGTGTGGGCATCCTGCCTGCTGGGGAATGTCTCGGGGAGTGGCGGCAGAAGGAATTGGGCACTTCTCCTGCCACGGAAATTCTAGGGGGGGCTTCTGGGGTTCTGGCAGGAGGGAGCGGGTATCCCTTCTGCTGGTTGACTTTGGGGAGGGATGGTCCCTGCTGCGGCCGCTAAACTGATCACGGCAGGAAGATTCCTTTGCAGCAATCGGCTCAGTGGCCGCATCTGTTTGAAATGTAGAGCAGCATTTTGCTGGCCTACATTTCAGGTGCCTATCATAGCCCTAAGGAGACGCCTAGGGCCACCTAAGCTCGCCTAAGGCCACTTCTGGGTGAAATCACGCACATGCCTAGATTTGGGTGAGCTTAAGCGATCCTACGCGCCTCCCAAGACTCACAAAAATGCTTACAATGTAGGCTGCCTGCCAAGGGGTGTTTTTTTCTTTTAAACATGCATCCCGATTGGATAGTTAAGACAGCAGTAGGATGCCTATTACCGCCTACAATTGGGATGCCATTTACAGAATTTTCCCCTATGTGTCTTTCTAATAGTATCACAAAACTTGACAAAGGAACTATTAGGTTCTTACCTGAAGATTCAGGAATAGAGTGTAAATCCACACTCTATTCCTGAACCTTCAGGTAGTCAATCCCTTCTCACACGAACCCTTGTAGGAAGCTTCATTTTAATATTTTCGGTACTCCTCTCTTACCTCTGAATTGCCCTCCAATTCCTCAGTGTGTAACAAAGCAGACAGTCATTCCTGTAGAGGACATAGAAGAGGGAGGGATGAGCTGCACTAGAGCTCCCATGAGGCTTGGGACTGAAGCAAGAAAACCTGAATTCTCAGAAAGGAGACTACTAGGCCCTTTCCAAGATCCTCTTGGAGAAAGACTAGCACCACCGGGATCGATGAAGAGCCTGGGTCCTCGTCCTTATGAGCGCACTAGGATTTTAAACACTTACAGGCCTTCATATATGCAGCAATGGTCAACCCCTTCTTGCTCTGTAAGATGGTAGCAATTACATCATTCAAATAGGCCCTGCCCACTAAAGATGTTTGCTCAAGAGCCATGCCATAAGACCAAAGCATTCCGGTTCCTGCAGAGCTATTGAGCCCTGCGTGAGAAGATGTGAGTGACAGGGAAGTTTGAGACCCTGACCCAGTTGTAGACTACTAGGTCTGATAGCATGGGCGTCTTGGTCAATCTGGCACTACTACAATCACCCAATTACTGCTTGGCTGGCCCGGACCTTCTCTCCGACGTCAGGGGGAAGGCTTGTGGGCTGGCAGCGTGCAATCGCTGCACACGCCTGGCCCTTCCTGGAGTTGTGGCAGCATCGGGGGAATAATTAAATGGAGCTGGCAGCAGCGGCCCGGGGGGGGAGAGGGGGAGGAATTGGTGGTGGGTTGGGACAAAGGCTGGAAGGCAGTGAGGGGAGGGGGCAAGAACTTGGGACTCAGAAGGAAGGGAGGGGGCATTAATAAGGAAAACAGTAAATGCGGCCATTTTACACAAGAGAGGGAGGAAGGGGGCATTATCTTGGGGCATAAGAAGGCGGGAGGGAGGGAGGAAATAAAAGGGACAATTGTTGGGCCCGAGTGTGGGAGTGAGAGGGAAAGAGATGGTGCACATGGGGAAAGGAAGAGGAAGATTGGGCATAGATTAAAGGGGATGCAAGGGGAGGAATGTTGGGCATAGTGATGGAGGGAGAGATGTGGCATAGTGTTGGAAAGGGGTGATAGAAGGAGAAATGGGCATGAGACTGGTGGGCAATAGTAAAAAATGCTGCATGTGATCTCTGGGGGATGAGAGAGGAAGAAAAGTTGGACTCCTGGAAGGACAGAGAGAGATGTTGGTTGGGGAATGGAATGAAGTCTTGAGGAGAGGATGCATGTAGGAGGCAGAAAGAAATAAATATTGGATGCACAGTCAGAAGGAAGTGCAACCAGAGACTCATGAAATCACCAGACAACATAGGTAGGAAAAATGATTTCATTTTTAAAATAGTGATCAAAATGTGTCAGTTTTGAGAATTTATATCTGTTGTCTATATTTAGCGCTATATTTGTCTATTTTTCTATAGTTGTTACTGAGGTGACATTGCATATTTTAGTCATCTGCCTTGACATCTTTGAAACCCCCATGAATATAAATGATAATTAACATTTTCTCTGCGTACAATGTTCTTTGTGGGGTTTTTTATTTTATGGTTACCATTAAGTATTAATAAGATTATATTGTGTGTATATGAAAAGTCAATGGAAGAAATTGCATTATAATTAGTATTATTATTATGGGGGTGAAGTCGGGGCAGAGTTGGGCGGGTCTGGGGTGGAGTTTGGGCGGGGGTACTCTGTTGGTATTTGTTAGGCTTAGGGAGTACTTGGCTTGAAAAGGTTAAGAAACACTGCCTTAGAGGACCAAGGCCTACTGTCTGGTAAAGATTTGGGTTTATGGTCCAGTACACTGGCCATAAGTTCATCCAGGCCCTTACCAAAAAGTAACTGTCCCTTAAATGGCAGCTTACTTAGGGTCGCTTTAGAAGAAGAATCATTTGACCATTGTCTGATCCACAGCATTCTGCATGCATAGATAGACTAAACCAACAGCTTGCTCACAACTTTGAAAAGGTCATACAGGGCATCAGCCACATAATCCACTCCAGTAATCAAAAATGGGAGATCCCTGTCCACAACAGTGGCCGGATTGTGACGCAACTTAGAGTGACAGACTCTGGCGACAAAGGATGCCACCGGAGCTGCTTTCAAACCAGAGGCCATGGATTTGAAAAGCTCTTTGAGTACAAAATCTATTCTGTGATTTTGGGGGTCATCCTTCAGCACCACGATGCCTTTACTGCACCACCAGAGAATCCAACTTTGGGGGAACAAAAAACTGGTTAAATGCAGCAGCCATTGGACAGAGCTTAGTCATAGTCTTGACCAGCCACTGGGGACCTTCTGACATTTCCCAGTGATCCATAAGCATCTTTGTGATGTGTGGATGTTCTGGAAAATAGGAAGGCTATGGCTTAGTGCTACTTCTAAGGGAGCACTGTGCTGCCAAGATCTGAGGAGTCTCTAGCTTTAACTCCTGGAGGGATTCCAAAATCATCCCTAACAATGCTGACAGTTTGAACACTCTGCGCACAGTGGGGTTCTCTCCAAGATCTGGAGCATCTCCCAGATCTGAGTCCTGCAGCCCTGTGGCTGCAGTATCATCACCCATTGTAAAAGTTCCTGCTAGGGAAAGTAAAGGCATAAAAATAGAATTCTGATCATCTGAGTCATCCGTAGGTGGACTGTCCTCAGACTGAGAATGGCACTTCTGCAGGGCGACTTGCATTCTTAGGATTCTGCGGGGGAACTCCAGGTGCTAGCAGAGCCATAATACCAGATGGGGCCCTTGTTAATAAAAAAAAGCCTTAAACATCATATTAATAAATTTAGAAGGGAATTCCTGCCCTTGAGGGGCAGAGTGTCCTGGTTTTGAACTTTTCTAGAATTTACCTACTGAATCGCGGCTGAGGCTCGCTGGGAATGCATTTGGCTGTCTTGGCTCAAATTTTGACTTTTTTGATTTTACTCAGTTTGACTGTGTCCCAGAACCCCCTCCCTCCCCGAGAGAACGGGGGGTTGGGGGTGGCTAAAGGAGCAGCTGCCATCCCCTCCCCTCTCATGTGCCACACGGCACGTGGAACACAGACATTCCTCAGATTGCCAGCCACTGCAAATAGGGCATGAATCCAAAGTATCCTGCCCTGAGGAGTCCATCCCATCTGTTTTTGAGCAAAAATGAGATGTTTTAAGGGAAAAGCTTTTTATTTCAAATCAGGAAATCCAGATGGCCACCACAGAAGCAATTTTAATGCCAAAAATGGCCTGGGGAAGCCACACAGAAAAATTAAAAACAGCGATTTTAGGATTTTTGAGGTGGAGAGACCTAGGACTAACCTTAACACCCCCACCAACACAATTTTGTTCCCCCCCCCAAAAAAATTTGATCTTCCATGCTGTCTGCTGGGAGCTGCAAGATGGAAGCTGAAACAGCTTACAGGGAGATCCTCTACCTCAACAAGCCTGGAAACTGGACTGCTTGTTTCTTCTGACTGCCTCTTGGGCTCAACGTCTCGGCCAGAGACCTCAACCTCATCTGTAGTCCGCATGTGCAAAAAGGGGGGGATGAACACAGTTGGCCCCGATCCTTGATAAACCACCACGGAGCCATGCAACCTATACTCAAACCCACTTTTGGATAAACCTGGAGTGAGTTATGTTTCTAAGGGAATGGTCTTTGAGCTCTCAAACTCTGAATGCAGGCTGTCCAAGTGGGTGCACTGCAAGGCAGCCAACTCCTTGGAAGCAGACTCTCTGCCTCAGAGTCTGAGGTCTCCTGAAGCCAGAGCTGTCCCTCAAGGGGATCCTCTGCAGCACGAAAAATAAGGCATGCAAATTAGCGGAAAAAAACTGAATTTGAAGAAATTAAAATAAACACAAGCAGAAAAGACAAGTTCCTACTGTTTCGCTTGTAGGAAGACAACTGAGGAATTGGAGGGCAGTTCAGAGGTAAGAGAGGAGGAGCAAAAGTATGCAATTGGAGCTTCTTACAAGAGTTCTCACAAGAAGGGATTGCCTACCTGAAGGTTCAGGAACAGAGTGGGATTGTACAAGAAATGGTCAGGAACCACTTCACAGGTCATAGTCCTGATGGGCCGCCGCGGGAGCGGACCACTGGGCGCGATGGACCTCTGGTCTGACCCAGTGGAGGCAACTTCTTATGTTCTTATGTTCTCTTATGGCTACAATACTTTATATCTCCAACTCTAGTCACCTTAATTTTTCAAAACACTAATAAATATATCAAATCATCCTATGAAAACAGGCTTCTAAGTGAACGCTCAGACCCATAATCAAACTCTAGTGAAAAATCACGGAGCCAGTTATTATAGAGACCATCATAGCTAGTTCACTGTCTTTGCCACCTGCTGTCTTAAAATTTAAGCATGAACCCGGAGCAGTTATAGAGCAGCAGCATCGCCACTTTGCATGTCAGATAAGTATACTGTTACGGTATTTTCTGTCCTTGTTTTATGACAGCAGGTGGCGGAGACAGTGAACTAGCTGTGATGGTCTCTATATTTACTGGCTCCGTGATTTTTCACTAGAGTTTGGTTACGGGTCTGAGCGTTCACTTAGAAGCCTGTTTTCATAGGATGATTTGATATATTTATTAGTGTTTTGAAAAATTAAGGTGACTAGAGTTGGAGATATATAATTATCACCTTAGCTGAACGAAGTTCCCCTGAATATTTGTGTACATTACTTTATAATCACATAATTTACATGCATACTTCATGACTCTAGCTGTTCACCCTAAATCCTTGTCTCCTACTTAACCCACATGTGCTTACATGTATGCTGGCTTACATTTATGGCTATTTAAAAATTTGCTAGACTGATCTTTTTAACAAAATCAAAGTGGTTCTGCAATTAAATTGTCTGAAGCTCCAATGGATGGCCTTGCTCTGTTGGGAAGGTTCTGCTGATAGCTGTGGATTCAGGAGTGGGGTGCCGCTGGGCTCGGTACTTGGACCCGTGCTCTTTAACATCTTTATAAATGATCTGGTCATAGGTATGACGAGCGAGGTGATTAAATTTGCAGATGATATGAAGTTATTCAGAGTAATAAAGACGCAGGGGAATTGCGAAGATCTGCAACGTGATATAATCAAGCTCGAGGAATGGGCATCGACATGGCAGATGAGGTTCAACGTGAATAAGTGTAAAGTGATGCATGTTGGTAACAAAAATCTCATGCACGAATACAGGATGTCCAGGGCGGTACTTGGAAAGACCTCCCAGGAAAGGGACTTGGGAGTTCTGATCGACAAGTCGATGAAGCTGTCCACACAATGTGCAGCGGCAGCAAAAAGGGTAAACAGAATGCTAGGAATGATAAAGAAGGGGATCACGAACAGATCAGAGGTTATCATGCCGCTGTACCGGGCCATGGTACACCCTCACCTGGAGTACTGCGTCCAGCACTTGTCGCCGTATATGAAGAAGGACACGGTACTACTCGAAAGGGTCCAAAGAAGAGTGACTAAGATGGTTAAGGGGCTGGAGGAGCTGCCGTACAGAGAAAGATTAGAGAAACTGGGCCTCTTCTCCCTCGAACAGAGGAGATTGAGAGGGGACATGATCGAAACATTCAAGGTACTGAAGGGGATAGACTTAGTAGATAAGGACAGGTTGTTCACCCTCTCCAAGGTAGGGAGAAGGATAGAGTTAAAAGGGGATAGATTCCGTACAAACATAAGGAAGTTCTTCTTCACCCAGAGAGTGGTAGAAAACTGGAATACTCTTCTGGAGGCTTTTATAGGGGAAAACACCCTCCAAGGATTCAAGACAAAGTTAGACAAGTTTCTGTTGAACAAGAACGTGCGCTGGTAGGGCTAGTCTCAGTTAGGGTGCTGGTCTTAGACCAGAGGGCTGCTGCGTGAGCGGACTGCTGGGCATGATGGACCACTGGTCTGACTCAGCAGTGGCAATTCTTATGTTCTTATGAGTCTAAAGAGGGTCCTGGTATAACGGAAGATTTAAGAATATACAACACATTTAGTGAAGGAACTAATATCTAATACACAGAGGTGTCGGGCTTCTGGTCATATTATAGGTTTTCCAACAGTAATTCTTTAAACAATCAACAGCCACCAATCCCCATTCTTCTACCTTTTGCAATATTACAAAGATCACAACTGGCCAGGAGAAGAGGATGACAGACTGAAAAGGTTGGACAAAGAAAACAATACAAAGGAGAGAGAGATGAGATAAACAAGTGGATAGGAAAAATAACATGGAGAGGAAAAGATTTTTTGTGTCTTGATGAGCAACAGCTGGGCCTAGCTTACCTCTGTGAGCTCTTGTATTGTAACAGCTCCTGACCTGTGAGAAACCTTGTCTTCCACTGGTGATGCTGCTGGTGCTATAGCAGGTTTAAGAATCTCTGGAAGAGGGACACCGGCCTTGGCACACATGGCAGCTGCATTAGCTTTGGCAATTTCTAGTAGCTGTGCCTTATCTGACCAAATAAACGATAAAAGGAGAGGCTGCTGGTTACTATACTAATGACAAGTAATTGAAATACAAATACTATGTAGTTTTTAAAACGAATAAAATATCTGCAACAGCTAATTTGGTTGAAAATTACTTTACAGTACTATAAAGGTGGTATTTCACTTCATAAAAAAGTAGTTTTCCCTCAGCCTCTGTCAAATGTTGATATGAATGTGGGCAGGTGGGAACCTTTTTTCTCCACATTTGGTGGGAATGTCCTGTAATCCAATCTTTCTGAAAAACATATTATGACATATGTCAAAGTATCTTAAAGGGAAGATTAGGTTCTTACCTTGATAATCTTTCTAGTAGAAAGGCATATAGGTCTTGAACAACTGGGTTTTAGCCTCCATTGGTTGTGAGACCCTGCAGAAGCAAAACAAGAAAGAACCAACAAGGCCTGCAGTAAAGGAACACAACAGAAAAACAAAATGAAACTGCAGGAAAAATGGAGAGTACAGGAATTTATTGAAATAACAAAAATTTTAAAAAATACATAAGCAACATAAAATACATTCAAAAGACTGGTTCTAATATTTCATGTGGACTGGACCTGACATGGTCCGTATTTCGAAGAAACACTTCTTCCTCAGGGGTCCCAATGTTAATGAATAGAGTATCAGAAAACCAGATTGGATGAACTAAACAAAATCATAGTGTAACGCATTACACAGGAGATTTTCACGCCTAGTATTGATTTTGTTTAGTTCATCCAATCTGGTTTTCTGATACTCTATTCATTAACATTTGGGACCCCTGAGGAAGAAGTGTTTCTTCGAAACATGAACTGGGTCAGGTCCGGTCCACATGAATATTAGGACCAGCCTTTTGGATGTATTTTATGTTGCTTATGTATTTGTTTTAATTTTTGTTATTTCATTAAAAATTCCTGTACCCTGTCCATTTTTCCTGCAATTTCATTTTGTTTTTCTGTTATGAGACCCTGCAGAAGGCATCAATCACATTTTATAATCTGCCTCCACCTGCTTTCTCAGTGGGTTGTGCCACAGCTCCTCAGTTTGTACCAAAGCACTGTCAAACTCTATAAGAATAAACATATAAGAAGGAGAGGTACAGGGAATCTTATAGTAACATAGTAAGTGATAGCAGATAAAAGATCTGAACGGCCCATCCAGTCTGCCCCATAATTACATGTATTATAATTTCATGATTAAATTAAAGTGTCTTTTTTCTTTGTTATTTCTGGGCCATAGAAGTCCTCACGATATTATCCTTACGTTCCAGCTACTGGAGTTGCTGTCAAAGCTCACTCCAACCTATCCAAACCATCTCATCATTTGCGAGATTCAGACCGTGAAAGTCTGCCCAGCACTATCCTCTTGTTCCAAATTGCTGGGGCTCCCATCAAAGCCTTCCCAAGCCCTAAACCAAATTGCTATATACGGGACAGGGATTGTGCAAGTCTGCCCAGTACCGGCTTTAGTTCTTCAATTTATACTATTCATATTCTAATTAGAGATCCTCTATGTTCATCCCACAATTTTCTGAATTCTGTCACCAATTTTGTGAATTCTGTCACCTCTCCATCAACTTCTTCGGGAGGGCATTCCAGGCATCCACCATTCTCTCCATGAAAAAGAATTTCCTAACATTATTCCTAAGTCTACTACCCTGCAACCTCAATTTATACCCTCTAGTTTTACCAATTTCCCTTCTTTGGGAAAGATTTGGTTCTATATTAATACTTTTCAAGTATTTAAATGTCTGTATCATATCACTCCTGTCCCTCCTCCTCTAGAGTATACATGTTCAGATCTTCCAGTCTGTTTTTATACAATTTTTGGCACAGACCCCTTACTATTTTCGCCACCTTCCTCTGGACTGCTTCAAGTCTTCTTATATCCTTAGCCAGATACATCCTCCAAAACTGAACACAATACTCCAAGAGGGGCCTCACCAAAGAAAGGAGTATCAACACCTCTTTTCTTCTGCTGGTTACACCTCTCTCTATACAGCCCAGCATCCTGGTTACAGCCACCGCCTTGTTTAGATCCTCCATTACTTCTGTTCCATGGTCAGATAATTTCTTAATTATTACAAATTATTGTCTTAGATCTCTCAAGAATAATTATCTCCTGAAAACGATCACTTATCGAGATTACAATAAAATTGAACTTTCCTCAATTAGTGCATCTTCTAATTTAAAAATCGAAGAATTTTGTCTTTTGCCAATAAATGAACAAATTATATCATGGCACAATGCAACAGAACAGTTAATAGAAAAGCTGGCTCCACTACGTAGTAAAACTATCAGTCAAAGGAAAATAAGAAACCCCTGGTTCACAGAAGAACTTTCGCTCATTAAAAAACAACTTAGGTAGGGCATTAGAACGGAAATGGAGACAAACGAAATCAAGGGTTAATTTAAATAAATACAAAGAACAAATGCAGTATTATAAAAATAAAATAAATTTAGAAAAAAAACTTATTACTCCAACAAAATTTCTAATGCTAAAAACTCTTCTGCTCTTTTCGCTATTTTAAAAAATCTTACAGCCCCAAAAAGAATAGAAGACCCATCTTTAGAAATTAAACCTATTGCACAAAATCTTGCTGATTATTTTGTAAATAAAATTAATAAAATTAGAGAACGCATCAACTCAAAAATTAATTCTAACACAGACGCGTAACAAATATAAATGATACCTATTTCCAAATGTACCAATTTCAATATACCAACTCTTGAGGATCTTAAAAGACTTCTGCAAAATATTAACATTAAAGGCAATCTCCCCTCTTTTCTTAAACGTTACTTTTCCTTTTTCAGTCCTTTTATTCAGATATTGATAGAAACTAGCTTAACTACAGGATCCATACCGAAAGAATGGAAAGAGGTAGTCATCTGTCCAATTATAAAAAAAACTCAAAATAATCTACTGCAATTGAATCAAATTACCAACCTATAGCCAATTTTCCCTTTCTTACCAATTAATAGAAAAGGTTGTCTTTAATCACGTAATCCACTTTGTAGAAAAAACTCATATATTACATTCCAATCAGACAGGTTTTACAACCAATATCCAATATCACCCGGATCACCATAAATCTGTCCTTCTGGTTTCACTCGATTTATCTGCAGCATTTGACACTGTTGACCATCATTTACTTATCAAGAGACTATCTTCCATTGGCATTTCCGACCAAGTATTAAATCATATTTTCAAGATTGGTCAGCTAAAGTTCTTTTTAACAATTCATTATCGAATAACTACACAAACTCTTATGGTATACTTCAAGGCTCAAGTCTGTCCCCGCTTTTATTTAATATCTTTTTGTCACCTTTACTTACCCTCAGTCAGTCTATTATTGGATTTTCCTCTTTTGCCTATGCAGATGACATTCAACTCTTACACCCATTAAATACAGTAGATTCCAATGAGATAACTAATATAAACAATAAGTTAAAATAATAAGTCAGTGGCTTGGCCCTGAATGTAACCAAATCCTCAGTAATGTTTTTTCCATGGAAAAATTATCTTAAATTTTCATCGCATATACTCTTAGATAATACCCCACTCCAAATAGTAATAACTATGAAAATACTGGGAGTGATACTAGATCAGGAACTTTATCATGATCAGATTAGTTCAGTAGTTAAAAACTGTTTCTATAAGTTATGTCTCGTTAGATCTTTATCAAAAGTTTTAAAACTAGAAGCTCTTAACATCCTCATTCATTCTTTAATTATTTCTAGGCTTTATTACTGTATCATGGTATAACCCAGAAAGAAATAAGAAGACTACAAATTATACTAAATATAGCAATAAAAATTATTACTAATTAAAAAAAAAATAAGACCATGTCACACCACTTCTACAAAAAGCACATTGGTTACCAATCTCGCATAGAATTACTTATATATAAAATATAATAAATATATATAAAATATATATATATTACTTATATATGAAATCGCGTTGTTAACCTTTAAAATCCGACAATCTAATGCACCAATATTTCAGGATCGTCTTTTGATACCATACTCTCCATTTAGGACACTCAGATCATCAGAACAGCATTTATTGACTATTCCTTCTTTAAAAGTAGTAGGTACTAGGAGATCTACTATTTTTTGGTTATAGCACTCCAGCTCTGGAACAACCTACCAAATTACTTACATGATGAACCCTCATTAGAAAAATTCAAAAGTTCTTTAAAAAGTTTCTTGTATAAAGACACATTTGAGACATATATAGGATAACTCGTCTAACATTAAATCTTATGCTCTAATACTTAATCTTAATCAGACCTTAAGTATAGGTCGCAAACTTTTCCACCTTCTCTTCTAAATTTATCCATTTTCTTATATTTATTCTTTAATTACCCTCCAAATGTGTTCTCCTTAAATGTTTCTTTATTTTCTTTAAAAAGATTGCAGTCATCCCCCCTCTCCTTTTGTGTCAGTAATTAAATTTGTACGTTTATACCTTATGTTTATTTGTAATACAATTGTTTTATTTTTGTCCCCTATTTTTAAATTGTTATGCGCATTGAAGTACTTGACATTGCATGTACAACAAATTTTTAATAAACTTGAAACTCAGAAACTATCAATCTAAGGTTCCTCTCACTGTATGTGCATATCAGCCTTTCACCTCCCAACACATGCAGCTCCCTCGAATTTCTACTTCCCAAATGCATCACTCTACACTTATTTGCACTGAATTTTAATTGCCAGACATTAGATCATTCTTCCAACTTTTGCAGATCTTTTTTCATGGTTTTCACTCCCTCTAGGATGTCTACTCTGTTACAAATCTTGGTATTATCTGCTAAAAGGCAAACCTTACCTTCTAATCCTTTGGCAATGTCACTCAAACATATTGAACAAAATTGGGCCCAGCACCGATCCTTGAGGCACTCAACTACTCACCTTTCCTTCTTCCAAGTGAGTTCCATTAACCACCACCCTCTGACATATGTCCATCAACCAGTTTCTAATCCAGTTCACCATTTTGGGTCCTAACTCCAGCCTGTCAAGTTTGTTCAAGAGCCTCCTATGAGGAACCAAGTCAAAGGTTTTGCTGAAATCTAAGTAAATTACATCCTCAATCCAATTCTCTCATCGCCCAGTCAAAGAATTCAATCAGATTCGTTTGCCACAATTTACCTTTAGTAAAATCATGTTGCCTTGGATCTTGTAACCCATTAGATTCTAGGAAATTCACTATCCTTTCCTTCAGCGATGCTTCCATTATTTTTCCAAAAACTGAAGTGAGACTTACCAGCCTGTAGTTTCCTGCTTCATCTCTGTGACCACTTTTGTGAAAAGGGGCCACATCTACTCTTCTCCAATCCCACTGAACTTTTACCGTCTCCAGGGATTTAGTGAACAAATCTTTATGTGGATCCACCAGAACCTAATCTAATCTAATCTAATCCTTAGGTTTGTATACCGCATCATCTCCACGTTTGTAGAGCTCGACGCGGTTTACAGTAGGAGAAATAGGAAGGAACTACAACAGAGGGTTAGAGGTAGAAGTGTGAAGAAAATTTAGAGGACTTGGGATGCCAAGATATAAGAGTTTCCTTGATTCCTAAGTTGGAACCTCTCTAAACTCCTTCAATACCCTGGGATTAATCCCGTCCAGTTACATGGCTTTGTCCACCCTCAGTTTTTTAAGTTGTTCATAAATATTTTCTTCTGTGAATGGCAAGGTATCCACTCTATTCTCACATGCAACTTTGCCAGCCAATTCAGGTCCTTCTCCAGGATTTCCTTCCATGAACATGGAAGTATTTGTTTAGCATGTTTGCTTTTTCCTCATCACTCTCCACATAGCAGTTCATAGCTTCTTTCCATCTCGCAATTCAATTTTATGTCTTCCTTCTTTCACTAGTACCTGAAAAAAAATTGTCTCCTCTTTTTACATTTCTAGCCATTTGCTCTTCTGCTTGAGCTTTTGCCAGATGTCTTTCTCTCTTGGCTTCTTTCAGTTTCATCTGGTATACCTTTCTGTGCTCCTCTTGAGATTTTTTATATTTCAAGAATGCCAGCTCTTTTTGCCTTTATTTTCTCCGCCACTAGTTTGGAGAATCATACTGGTTTCTTTTTTTATCTCGTTTTTATTTATTTTCCTCACATAAAGGTCGGTAGCCATTTTTATTGCTCCTTTCAGGTTGGGCCACTGTTTTTCCATTTCTCTTACATCCTTCCATCATATCAGCTCTTTCTTCAGGTACTTCCCACTTTTTATTAAAGTCCGTACATTTGAAATCCATGACTTTGAGTTTTGTGTGGCCATCCTCCACTTTATTGTTATATCAAACCAAACTGTTTGATGATCACTACCGCCCAGGTGGGCACCCACTCGGATATTAGAGACACTTTCCCCATTTGTGAGCACCAGATCCTGTATTGCTTTTTTCCCTTGTTAGTTCAGTCACTATGTTATAATGCCCCTGTATCGCTCCATGGTGCGACCTCATCTGGAATACTGTGTTCAATTCTGTTCTCCTTATCTCAAGAAAGATATAGCGGAACTAGAAAAGGTTCAAAGAAGTGCAACCAAGGTGATAAAGGGGATGGAACTCCTCTCGTATGAGGAAAGACTAAAAAGGTTAGGGCTCTTCAACTTGGAAAAGAGATGGCTGAGGGGAGATATGATTGAAGTCTACAAAATCCTGAGTGGAATAGAATGGGTACAAGTGGATCGATTTTTCACTGTCAAAAATTACAAAGACTCGATGAGGTTACAGGGAAATACTTTTAAAACCAATAGGAGGAAATATTTTTTCACTCAGAGAATAGTTAAGCTCTAGAATGCATTGCCAGAGGTTGTGGTATGAGCAGATAGCATAGCTGATTTTAAGAAAGGTTTGGACAATTTCCTGGAGGAAATGTCCATAGTCTGTTACTGAAAAAGACATGGGGAAGCAACAGCTTGTCCTGGATTGGTAGCATGGAATCTTGCTACTCCTTGGGTTTTGGCCAGGTACTAGGGACCTGGATTGGCCACTGTAAGAACGGGCTACTGGGCTTGATTGACCATTGGTCTGACCCAGTAAGGCTATTCTTAAGTTCTTAACTGGCAATGACTTAAGGTGACAATCTGTTACACTGGCCATAAGGTCATCCAATCCCTTGCCAAAGAGCAATTGATCCTTAAGTGGTAGTGACCCTGGAAGCCGAATCTCCTGACCAGTGCCTTATCCACAGCATTTTGCGGGCAGATATGGAATAAGTACAAACCTTGCTCATGACCCTGAATATGTCATAAAGAGCATCTGCTAAATAATTTACCTCCCGCAAGTATCAACAGCTAACGTTATTCCACTCCACAAAAAGGGCTGCAGGACAGAGACGGCGAATTACAGACCGGTAAGTCTCACATCCATAGTATGCAAACTCATGGAAACACTGATCAAACAGAAACTTGATACAATCCTGGATGAAGAAGATCTACGTGATCCCCATCAACATGGATTTACCAAAGGCAGGTCCTGCCAATCAAATCTGATTAGCTTCTTCGATTGGGTAACAAGACAACTGGATGCCGGGGAGTCCCTGGACGTAGTGTATTTGGACTTTAGCAAAGCTTTTGACAGCGTCCCACACCGTAGGTTATTGAACAAGTTGAAATCGCTGGGACTAGGGGAAACACTAGCTGCATGGGTTAAGGATTGGCTGAGCGGTAGACTTCAGAGAGTGATGGTAAATGGTACCCCATCCAAAACATCGAATGTGACCAGTGGAGTACCACAGGGCTCGGTCTTGGGTCCAATCCTATTCAACATATTCATAAGTGATATGACCCAAGGGATCAGAGGAAAAATATCATTGTTCGCCGACGACGCCAAACTGTGCAACATAGTAGGTAAAAGCACTATGCCTGACAATATGACACAGGACCTACTACTATTAGAACAATGGTCATCGACTTGGCAGCTTAACTTCAATGCTAAAAAATGCAAAGTGATGCACCTGGGTAAAAGAAATCTGTGCAGGACTTACACGTTAAATGGTGAGACCTTAGTTAGGACCACGGAAGAACGGGATTTAGGAGTAATCATTAGTGAAGACATGAAAACTGCCAATCAGGTGGAAAAGGCTTCCTCTAAGGCAAGGCAAATGATGGGTTGTATCCGTAGAGGTTTTATCAGCAGGATGCCAGAGGTCATAATGCCACTGTACAGATCCATGGTGAGACCTCATTTGGAATATTGTGTTCAATTCTGGAGACCACATTACCGGAAAGATGTGCTGAGAATGGAGTCAGTTCAGCGGATGGCCACCAGGATGGTCTCGGGGCTCAAAGATCTTCCGTATGAAGTAAGGCTGAATAAATTGCAGCTGTACTCACTTGAAGAACGAAGAGAGAGAGGGGACATGATCGAGACATTTAAATATATCACGGGTCGTATCGAGGTGGAAGAGGATATCTTCCGTCTTATAGGACCTTCTTCCACCAGAGGGCATCCGCTGAAAATCAGGGGAGTGAAATTTCATGGAGACTCCAGAAAGTATTTCTTCACTGAGAGGGTGGTCGATCATTGGAATGAACTCCCACGGCAGGTGATTGAGGCCAACAGCGTGGCAGATTTCAAAAATAAATGGGACATTCATGTGGGATCTCTAATGAGGTGAGGGCAGGGGGTGGTGAGCAAAATCAAACAGAAGGGTCAATGGAGTGGGCAGACTTGATGGGCTTTGGCCCTTTTCTGCCGTCATTTTTCTATGTTCTATGTTTCTATGTTTTCTATCCACAACCAAGGAACAGTGCAATCTAAAATCGCAGGCACTTATAACATAGTAACATATAGATGATGGCAGTCTGCCCAACCTTACCCTCTCTTAGCTATTTCTGGACCAGAACCCAAAACTCTGCCCAATACTGTGCTTAGATTCCAACTACTGAAGTCTCTGTCAAAGCTCACTCGAGTCCATCCTCAACCAAATGGCCATATAGGGGACAAAGACCATGAAAATCTGTCCAATACTGGCCTTAGTTCTTCAAAATATACCATTATTTTCTGATTAGAGATCCTCTGTGTTCATCTCACGCTTTTTTGAACTCTGTCACCGATTTCCTTTCCACTACCTCCCTCCACCACCTCCATTCCAGGCATCAACCACCCTCTCCGTAAAGAAGAATTTCCTTACATTACTCTTGAGTCTACCACCTCTCAACTGCAAATTATGCCCTCTGGTTTTATCATTTTCCTTTCTCTGGAAAAGATTTTGTTCTACGTTAATACCTTTCAAGTATTTGAATGTCCGAAATCATATATCCCCCATCCCTCCTTTTCTCTAGGCTATACATATTCGGAGCTTCCAGTCTCTCATACATCTTTTGGCACAAACTTCCTACAATTTTCGTCGCCCTCCTCTGGACCGCTTCAAGTCTTCTTATGTCCTTTGCCAGATACGGTCTCCAAAGCTGAACATAATACTCCAAGTGGGGCCTCACCAAAGACCTGTACAGGGGCATCAACACCTTCTTTCTTCTACTGGTTACTCCTCTCTTTATATGGTCTAGCATCCTTCTGGCAACAGCCACCACATTGACACAGTTTCTTTGCATTTAGATTTTCGGATACTATCACCCCAAGGTCCATCTCCCCATCCGTGCATAGAAGCTTCCCACCTCCCAGCACATATGTCTCCTTCCGATTTCTAATTCCCATTACTCTGCACTTTTTTGAATTGCATTTTAATTGCCAGATATTATAACATTCCTCTAACTTTTGCAGATCCTTTTTCATGTTTTCCACACCCTCCTTGGCGTCCTCTGTTACAGACAAAAAGACAAATTTTTCTAACCCTTCAGCAATGTCACTCACAGACATATTGAATAGGATCAGCCCCAGCACCGAAACCTGAGGGGCTCTACTACTCACTTTTCCTTCCTCCAAGCGAATTCCATTAACCACCACCCTCTGATGTCTGTCCATCAACCAGTTTCTAATTGAGTTCACCACTTTGGGTCCTAACCTTAGCCCGTCAAGTTTGTTCAAGAGCCTTCTATGAGGAATCTTGTCAAAGGCTTTGCTGAAATCTAAGTAAATTGATCCAATTCTCTGGTCACCCAATCAAAAAATTCAATCACGTTAATTTGGCACAATTTACCTTTAGTAAAACCATGTTGCCTAAGATCCTATAATCAATTAGATTCTAGGAATTTCAATATCCTTTCTTTCAGCAACACTGCCATTATTTTTCCAACAACCGAAGTGAGGCTTACTGGTCTGCAATTTTCTGCTTCATTTCTGTGACCACTTTTGTGAATAGGGATCACATCCACTGTTCTCCAATCTCCAGGAACCACTCTTGTTTCCAGAGATTTATTGAACAAGTCTTTAACAGGATCCGCCAGAACCTCTCTGAACTCCCTCATTATCCTGGGATGGATCCTGTCCAGTCCCATCGCTTTGTCCACCTTCAATTTTTCAAGTTGTTCATAAACACTTTTCTGTCAATGGCACAGAATCTACTCCATTTTCATGTATAACTTTGCCAGACAATCCAGGATTTTTTTCCATGAACACAGAACAGAAGAATTTGTTAGGTATTTTTGCTTTTTCCTCATCACTCTCTACAATTCGGTTCATAGCAACTTTTAGTTTTGCAATTCCATTTCTCATCTTCCTCCTTTCACTAATATATCTGAAAAAATTTGTCTTTCTTTTTTATATTTTTAGTCATTCTTCCACTTGTGCTTTCGCCATACATCTCTCTCGCTTGGCTTCTTTCTGTACTCCTTTTCTTGGGGGGTTTTATATTTCAGGAACACAAACTCTTTTGCCTTTATTTTCTCTGCCGCTAGTTTGAAGAACCATATTGGTTTCCTTTTTCTCTTGTTTTAATTATTTTCTTCACATAAAAGTCTGTAGTCATTTTTATTGCTTTCAGCTTAGACCAGTGTTTCTCAACATGGGGGCTGCTTGTTGGGGGTATGCGGCATGGCCGCCGTGGAGCATATTCCCTGCCCAGCCAGCCGTTGAAGTTGCTCTGCTGCCGGCAGGGATCCCTCCTTGCTGCCCGTCCCACCCGCTGAAGCTGTTGCCGGGGATCCCTGCCTGCCCTCCTAAAGCTGACCCACAGGGCTTCCCTCCGATGTCAGAACTGACATCAGAGGAAAGCTTTCCGGGTCAGCGGGAGGGGGGGGGGCGGTTCCCAGTTACCTCCTTGCCACACTCGCTCCTTCTGCCTTCAGCGGCTTGTTGCGGGGACAAGAAGCCGGCAGCGATTCATACGGTGCACGTAGCTGACCCGGAAACCTCTCCGACATCAGAGCTGATATCAGAGGGAAGGCTTGTGGGTCAGCCATGTGCATCGTGTAAATCTTTGCCTGCACATCCCCCCAACAAGCTGCTGAAGGAAGATGGAGCAAGTGCAGCACAAACAAGTAAAGGGACACGATCTTTCTGGGACAAAGAGAGAAAGGAGGGGGGAAGGAGCACATTGGGGCATTGGAGGGGCATGATTATGGGACAACGGCTGGAAGGCAGGGAAGGGGAAGAGGAGGGGCATGAATTCGACACAGAGGGAAGGGAGGTGACATGAACATGGGTCATAGGAGGGAGGAAGGGGGCACTAACTTGGGACATAGGAGGGAGGGAATAGAAAGGGAGAATTGTTGGGTATAAGTGAGTGAGTGAGAGAGAGGGAAAGAGATGATGGCACATGGGGAAAGGAAGAAAGAGGAAAATTGGGCATGGAGAGAGGTAGAGATGCATAGGGAAGAGAAGGATGAGAGAGAGAAATGTTGGATATGGTGATGGAGAGGGAACAGAGGGACAGATTGAAGGGGATGCAAGGGGGAGGAATATTGGCAACACCTCCACTATAATCTTCATCAAGGCTGCTGACTTAAACAGGTAGCAGACTGTTGGATCCTTTCCCTGATCTAGGGTTGTAATGGACTCCTGATCAGCTGTCCTAGCCTGGACCCTTCACCCTCTAACACTGAGGATCCATTGTGGGACAGCAAAGGCTCTACAGATTCTGACTCCCCTAATCTTCCCAGTCCTTTTCCAACTGGACTTTGGGATCCTGGGGAAGGACCTACAATGGGGGAATGGTGCCTAAGAGGGGCAGACTCCCCTGAGTGGCCGCCAAGTCCCTAGATGGCATGGCCTGATCCCTGTACTTCAGATAGGCCTCAAGCATTAGACTTACAAAATCTGGGGAGAAACCCTAAACAGGGAGCTTCAAGCATCCCTGCTGGACCTCCCATTGGTTCCCCGCAGGCTTAGTGGTGTCTGCGAGATAGTGCTTCACAGTAGACACTGGATCACTGAACAAGGGCTCCTTGAGGGACTTCTGATCCCCCAACCAAACTATCTGTGCATCCATCACCCTTGAGGGGTTAGAGGAGGCTAATCCCGAGGCTTCCGCCCCCCCTCACATGCTCCGCAGTACATGGAACACGGATGCTCCTCAGCAGGCCATCCACCTTGAATCTGGTATTTATCAGGGGTATCAAGGCTTGAGGTGTCCATCCCTACTGATTTTAAGCAAAATCGAGGGGTATAGAGGCAGACAGAGGCTTTTAATTTAAAACTGGGAAATTCAAAATGGCCGCAGTAGCAATTATGAGCCTTAAAACCGCCCGGGGGTGCTAAATCAAAGTTCAACAAAAAATTTTTGGAGGTAGGGAACCTGAATTCTGGCCCCAGAACCCCCCCCCCCAAAAAAAAAAATAAATGCAATTTTCAGACCCACACCCTCCGATTTTCCTCATAGGAATCTATAGTCCATACTCACTGTGCCTGCAATGGTGCTGGGAGCTGCTCAGCTTTAGGGAAAGTTGTAATAAAGAGAAGACTCTGCCTCAAATAAGAATGTAGGAAGCTCCAATGCCTGTTTCTTCAGGCTGCCATTCAGGTCAAAGTCTAGACTGAACCTTCGATCCCCCACAGGATCTCTCTCAAAGACAGGGGAAAGGGGAAATTCAGCCGGCACCTAGAGCTCCAAAGGCTAATTTGGGACCACACAGCCTGTACTCAAGCTTCAGATGAATCTGGAGCAAGCAGAGCTCCCAAGGGAATGGTCCCTGAGCCTAAAAGTCAACTAGCGCAGGCTGGCTAGGCAGGTGCTCTATACAAGGAGGAATCCCACTAGCAATAGACCTCTGTGCCGAGAGTCTGTTTCTTCTTGCAGCCACAGCTGTCCCAGGATCGCTGGGAACCTCTGCAGCACCAAAAGCCTCGAAATCTGGATCAAAACCCGAAAATAAAAAGATGATCTCAGAACAGATCAGAAAGACACTTTCAGTTTCACTTGCAGAATAAGAAGCTGTAGTACATCCCACTGAGGAAGTAGGGGGAGAAAGAGAAAAGGATGTGATTGATGCTTGCAGGGTCTCGTGACCAATGGATAAAACCCAGTTGTTCAAGACTCGTATGTCTTTTGAACTAGAAAGCTAGATTACCTTTGGACCCTAAAATCTTCCTGTTGCAGCTTTTGCCACCAATAAGACAGCAGCCTGCTGTATGGTGGTTTAGCTATGGAAATCTACCACAACGCTAGGACAATTGGTGATTTGGGAAGTACTGTGGAATGTGCAGCTCTTTAGTATATTAATTGCTCATAGACATGATTGCTTAGAGAAATTTGAAGAAGATTAGGAACTCTCTGTAAAATGGATCCAGAGCACTCACCGGGGTGAGAAGAGATCAATAGTATGACCAAAACAAGGATCACATACTAATTGTATCAATAAAATGGAGCTTATTGCTGCTTTAACATCTATGTAGCAGGTTGGAGGGAAGGAGGAGGGGGGTTTATGAGATATGTTAAATTCTCAGCGTCCTTATCAGGGGTGTCAAAGTCGGTCCTCGAGGGCCACAATCCAGTCGGGTTTTCAAGATTTCCCCAATGAATATGCATGAGATCTATTAGAATACAATGAAAGCAGTGCATGCAAATAGATCTCATGCATATTCATTGGAGAAATCCTGAAAACCCGACTGGATTATGGCCCTCGAGGACCGACTTTGACACCCATGGTCTATATAGTTGGATAACTGTGGCTTATTGTAAAACTTTTGTTAGAAAAAATTCAGTAAAAAAAAAAGTATCAGTCACACTAGTTTATTACACCACAATTCCACCAAAAGCAGACTAGCAATTTGCTTTTTTTTTTTTACTGTTACTTCTTCCACCTTTAGCATTACATCCATATCACTTTTCTCGCTTTACTCTATGCCTTGTATGTTCCTGCTTCTTTTAGAATAGAATACATTCAATTTTTATTATGAGGCTGCCCTGTTTTTAAACATATATTCTTCCTTAAATGTAACCTTTATTAGTTAATGGCTCGTGCAAGCTAACACCTGCCAGCCTGCTGCCTGCATGAAGTTCTAGTGAGAAACAGCACAGCAGAATTCCTAACTGGCTCATATTCATAATGGCTGGACTGGAGAAGTTGAAGGAACTTTCAAAAACATTAACAGGAATTTATTTCATTTAGCAAAACGCTTCACTGAGCGGGCACCTAAAGCAAGTTACAATATCTAAAACTTCAATTACAATAATTAACAAACATAGGGCTCCTCTTATCAAGCTGCGCTCGAGGTTTTTAGCGCGAGCCAACACAGTAAATGCTCTGACGCTCACTTAATTCATTGGCCCGCGCTGAAAACCTCTAGCACAGCTTGATAAAAACTGAAAATTTAAACCCTAATAAAAACACCTTTACCACCACTTATCTACACTCCCACAACAAAAATTAGTTTTCAATATTCCTCCTCCCTGTGAACAAAACAAAAGAACAAAATGGGATTCAGACTTCTAAAGTGACAAAGATCTGCAAAGGATTTACTAAGCATTCAGTGTGCACTTCAACATCACTCACCTAATTCCGTGAGACGCTTGGGTGACCTGCTTAAATCCTTTAGTTTTTCTGATGACCTTGATCGCTTTTGTCGATCAGGTGATCTACTAAGACTTTTTTTCCTGGTGGGGGATCTGGATTTCCTTCGTCTGCCTGGTAGTCTACACGGACTCCATCTTCTTCCCACAGACTTTGATCTTCTGCGATGATCAGGGGATCTGCTTCTGGACCGAAGTTTAACCCCTGTGCCATTGTGATCTCTGGAGCTGGACCACTGCCTTCTTTTGTCTACTGAACTAGAACTGTTCCTTGGAGACCACCTGCGCTGCTCACGTGAAGGGGACTGCCTATGTTTCTCACTTGAGGAGGACCGTCTGACCCTATCCCGTGAAGTGGACCGCTTGCACTTCTCACTGGAGGAGGAACGCTTACGCCGGTCCCGCGAAGAAGAACGCCTGCGCCGGTCCCGCGAAGAAGACGTCTGCCTGCGCCGGTCCCGTGAAGCAGTCCGCCTGCGCCGTTCTCGTGACGCAGTCCGCCTGCGCCGTTCCTGCGACGCAGTCCGCCTGCGCCGTTCCCGCGATGCAGTCCGCCTGCGTCGGTCCCGCGAAGCAGTCCGCCTGTGCCGGTCCCGTGAAGAAGTCCGCCTATGGGGGTCCCGTGAAGAGGAATGTTTGCGCCTAGCCCTTGAGGGGGTTCGCCTGTGCTTTTCTCTTGACCTAGATCTCTTTCCTTTAGATTTCGATCTGGATCGAGATTTTTGTCTGTGTCTTGTACGTGATAAAGATCGACTTTGAGATCGATTAGCAGTTTTCGATTCGGATCGCTGCACATCTGCTGGGGATTCAGACCCAGACCGATGCGATCTAGAATTTATTTTCACTTTATCCTTGTCTGATGTAGACCCAGAGCATTGACTTTTAGATTTTGGAGAACATTCAACATCTTTCCCTTTCTCAGCAGACTTGGATCTTGATTTGCGACATGATGGAGAATGGCTCTTTCTGGATTCGGAGTGGCTTCCACTCCTAGATCTACTTCTTGCTGACGGAGAGTGACTTGAGGTAGTAAGTGAGCCGGACAATTTCTGCTGCTTTCTAGATTTGGAAACAGACCTTGATCGGCTCCTTTTTTGCGCTTTTGTATCTATTTCTTCCTTTTTTTCATGATTTTGCTCCTCTATTTTGCTATCATCTGTTACAAAAGCTTGAACATTCCATTGATCCTCACATTTCAGTACTATTTCTAAAGATTGTTCAGGTTCCTCCTTACTAATGCCAGCAACACTGGCAATAGTAACAGGATCACTCTCTGGCTCAGAGGCCAACAGAAGTCCTACCGTTGTGTCCGTGTCCATTAGGTTCACACTTGTATGACACTCATCCTCTGATAGGTTCACACTTGTATGACACTCATCCTCTGATTGTCTCAACTCATGCATCGTTTCTTTGCTGTTATCTTCAACCGTAATTGTACTAAGATTTTCTTCATGGACACTCAATTTAGTATCCTCTAAAGCTGCCATGCTTTGCGAGTCCTGTGAAACCACATTAATTTCATTATCTTCTACACTTTTCAAAGGCAATTCAGAGTCGCTTTTCTGAAGAACAGACTCTGTATTCATCACACTGTGATCCTCAAGACCAGAATTTGACTTGCATTTCAAGAGACTTCTATTTTTCTCTTCTTTTTTCTTTTTCTTTTTCTTGCTTTTGTGTTTTTTATGCTTTTTTGATTTCTTTTTTGGAATTTCTTCACTGAAGTTCATTTCAGGAGATTTTGAGCTGCTTACTGTTGGAGTCTCCTTTGCATCTGTAAAAACAAAACAAAAAAAACACCAAAAACCCAAACAAAATAAATAAAGATGAATATTTTATATTACATTGTAGAATGTTGCTAACAATTTGCAAAACATTTGTACCTGCTAATACTTTTTTATTTTAATAAATACACTCCTCAGATATCCTGTCCTTCTATCACATGCATCAAGAGTTTTTTCTAAGCATTGATCTAAATGAAATTTTACAGGCCTGTTCCTACTCTATCAAATTTCAGCCAAATCTGTTCATAGACAAGGGCCTTGATATATGTACATAGATCAGTGGTTCCCAAACCCTGTCCTGGGGGACCCCTAGCCAGTCGGGTTTTCAAGATATCCCCAATGAATATGCATGAGAGAGATTTGCATATAATGGAAGCGACAGGTATGCAAATCTCTCTCATGCATATTCATTAGGGAAATCTTGAAAACCTGACTGGCTGGGGGTCCCCCAGGACAGGGTTTGGAAACCACTGACATAGATGGACTGACAATATGACAAGCTCTACACAAATGAAAAATGTCTGTATCTGTGTGTGTCTATGATAGGGACACCACTGAAGTTATATGGCTAACGTGACCATTTATTTTTTTCATCAAAATGGGACATCTATTCATTTTCAGTCCCACCCCCATCCTGCTCTAGCCCCACCCCCAATCCCACCCTAGTCCCGCCCCCAATGTCTTCCATTCATTTTTCATATACACACAATATCTTATTAATTCATAATGGTAACCATAAAATTTTAAAAAACAAAACAAAACACTCTACGCAGAGAAAATGTTAATTATCATTTACGAGTTTTGGTTTTTTTTCAAAGATGACTTTAAAATTTGCAATGTCACCTCAGTAACTATAGAAAAATAGACAAATATAGTACAAAATATAGACAGCACATATAAATTCTCTAAACTGATACATTTTGATCATTAAATTGAAAATAAAATCATTTTTCCTACCTTTGTTGTCTGGTGATTTCATGAGTCTCTGGTTGCACTTCCTTCTGATTGTGCATCCAATATTTCTTTCTTATTCAATAATTCTCCTGATAGCACTGGAGGTGTGTGGCCTTCTAACATGGCATCAGCATTCTTGGAACCCATGTTGTACTAACCTTGGACATACCCAACTTTTCATGAATTATTTTCCAAACTGAACCTACCGAAATGCCCATTTCTTCAGCTATTCATGAAATCTTCATTCATCTGTCTGACAAAATTAAATCTTTGACTTTCTTGCACATTTCTGTAGAAGTTGTTTCCACAGGCTGTCTAGTGAGAGAGCCATCTTCAATGCACTCTCTAACCCATTTAAACGGCTTGCTCCAAAATTTTACTTTGTAGGATGATGGGGTATACTCACCATAAACTGCAGTCAAGCGTTCATGGATTTTCTTTGGCTTTTTTCCTACTTTTGTAAGAAATTTTATCACTGAATAGTGCTCCAAATCTAGCAGTTTCTTATTATTTGATTCACATGAGGACTTTCATGACATCCTGTCTCTTGGAATGTTAGACTCGCATTGAGCCACAACTGTGCATGAGTAACCTTGAGAAAAGTCACAACATGCACAGAATTGTTTCAACATGTTTGCTACTTTCTTTCATACTTAGGTAGATAAATTATTGATTCCCCCCCCCCCCAGTACACTGATGTCAGACTATCCACCAGCTGACCTTTTCAATGCTTCTCTAGAATTTGGAGTGCCTGAGGACTGAGAATGGCAGATGTGGTCTCTCTCCACAAACGTGGAAGTTAGGAAGACTTCTGTGGTAAATAAATTAATGGGAATGCTTTTAAAACAGATAATAGTGATGTTTCTGGAATCCAGTGGATTACAGGACCCAAGACAACATGGATTTACTAGAGGCAGGTCTTGTCAGACAAATCTGATCAATTTCTTTGACTAGGTGATGAGAGAATTGGATAGTGCACTAGATGTGGTGTATTTAGATTTTAGCAAAGCCTTTGATAGTGTTCCACACAGGCGTCTAATAAATAAACTAGGTGTCCTCAAGACAGGCCCCAAAGTGACAGACTGTGTCAGGAACTGGTTGAGTGGAAAGCGACAAAAGGTAGTGGTCAATGGAGATCTGTCTGAGGTAAGGGATGTTAACAGTAGGTTTGGTTCTTGGGTCTCTTCTTTTTAACATTTTTGTAAGCAATATTGCTGAAGGGGTGTTGGGTAAGATTTGCCTCTTTGCAGATGATATCAAAATCTGTAATAGACACCCTGGATGGTGTGAATAACATTGAAGAATGGTATGAAATTTGGCAGCCAAAATTGAATGCTAAGAAATGTAAGTTCATGCATTTGGGCTGCACAAGGAAACGGTACAGTTTAAGGGGTGAAGAACATTTGTGCATGAAAGAGGAGCAGGACTTGGGTGTGATTGTATATGATGATCTTAAGGTGGCCAAACAGGTGGAAAAGGTGAAGGCGAAAGTTAGAAGGATGCTAAGGGTGCAAAGGGAGAGGTTTGGCTAGTACGAAAAAGGAGGTATTGATGCCCCTGTATTGTGTACAATTCTGGAGATTGCACCTTCAAAAAGATATAAACAGGATGGAGTCGGTCAGTGGTCTTTGTCATAAGGCGAATGGTTACAGACTTAAAGAACTCAATATGTATACTTTGGAGGAAAAATGGGAGAGGGGAGATATGATAGAGAAGTTTAAATACCTACATGGTATAAAATGCACATGAGGTGTGTCTCTTTCATTTGAAAGGAAGCTCTGGACTGAGACAGCATAGGATGAAGTTAAGAGGGGATAGGCTCAGGAGTAATGTGAGAAAATACTTTTTTATAGAAAGGGTGGTAGATGCATGGAATAGGCTCCCAGTAGAGGTGGTGGAAACAAGGACTGTGTCTGAATTCAAGAAAATGTGGGACAGGCAAGTAGGATCTCTTAGGGAGAGGAGGACATAGTAGATACTGTGGATGGGAAGCCTGGATGGGCCATTTGGCTTTTATCTGCCATCATATTTCTATGTTTCTAATCATCTGTTTCAAAATAATTTTGCTAGCCAACAAATCTGTGAAATTTTTTAGAGCATTCCATATTACACTCAGTTCCAGAAAATTTATCTAATGAAGTTTCTCCCGATGGTTTCTAATCCCATTTATAGGAGCTCCCCAGCCTAATTTGAATGCTCATCTGTCATAAGCATTTTTTTAAACTCTGGAATTTGGAAGAAAAATGCCTTTTCCCAGATTGGATTGCCCCATTCATTAGAAAGGAAGTCCTAAAGGGGCTATGTGACAGAAATGATATCCTGGAAATCTGCAAGTGGCCCGAATCCATTGCATGCATTTGGTTCACTGAGTTTGTCTCATTTTAAGACTTGCCCAGAAATAGCTAAGAAGAAAAAATTTAAATTGAATCAGGTTGGGCAGACTGGATGGACCATTCGGGTCTTTATCTGCCATCATCTACTATGTTTGTCAGGGCATTACATATTCTGTCAAGGCAATAAGGCTCAACATTCTCAATAAGCTTTAGGTCAATGGCTACTGATTCTCTTGGATTTCTACCACTATGAACACTTCTTATCTCAATAAAAGATATAGCAGCACAAGAAAAGGTTTAAAGAAGAACCAAGATGATAAAGGGGATGGAACTCCTCTCGTATGAGGAAAGACTAAAGAGGTCAGGGCTCTTCAGCTTGGAAAAGAGATGGCTGAGGAGAAATATGATCAAAGTCTACAAAATCCTGAGGGGTATAGAATGGGTACAAGTGGATCGATTTTTCACTCTGTCAAAAATTACAAAGACTGGGGGACACTCGAAGTTACAGGGAAATACTTTTAAAACCAATAGGAGGAACTATTTTTTTTTCCTCAGAGAATAGTTAAGCTCTGGAATGCATTGCCAGAGGATGTGGTAAGAGTAGTTAATGTAGCTGGTTTTAAAAAAGGTTTGGAGAAGTTCCTGTAGGAAAAGTCTATAAACTGCTGTTGAGATAGCCATGGGAGAAGTCACTGCTTGCCCTGGATCGGAGACATAGAATGCTACTACTATTTGGGTTTTTGCCAGGTACTTTTAACTCGGAATGGCCTCCGTGAAGACAGGATACTAGACTAGATGGACCATTGGTCTGATCCAGTAAGGCTATTCTTATATTTCACACAAACCCTGCTTTGTGCAAATAAGTAGTCTCAAAACATTATCCCAAAGCTACATGAATAGAAACATAGAAACATAGAAAGATGACGGCAGAAAAGGGCCAAGGCCCATCAAGTCTGCCCACTCTATAGACCCTCCCCTTAAGATTAGCCAATGTTTTGCCCTGACCCACGTAGGGATCCCACATGGGCGTCCCATTTATTCTTAAAATCTGGCACGCTGCTGGCCTCGATTACCTGTACTGGAAGCTTGTTCCATTGATCAATCACTCGCTCCGTGAAGAAATACTTCCTGGTGTCGCCATGAAATTTCCCGCCCTTGAGTTTGAGCGGGTGCCCCCTTGTGGTTGAGGGGCCTCTGAGAAGGAAAATGTTATCTTCCACTTCTATACGTCCGGTGACGTATTTAAACGTCTCAATCATGTCTCCCCTCTCCCTGCGTTCCACGAGAGTGTAGAGCTGCAAATTGTTTAGTCTTGCTTCGTACGAGAGACCTTTAAGCCCTGAGACCATTCTGGTGGCCATCTTTTGGACCGACTCGACCCTCTGCACGTCTTTGCGGTAATGTGGCTTCCAGAATTGCACGCAGTATTCCAGATGGTCCTGTACAATGGCATTATGACAGCAGGCTTTCTGCTGACGAAACTTCTACGGATGCAACCCAGCATCTGCCTTGCCCTTGAGGAAGCCTTCTCCACCTGATTGGCAGATTTCATATCTGCACTAATGATTACTCTTAAATCTCGTTCCGCTGAAGTCCTGGTCAAGGTCTCCCCATTCAAGGTATAAGTTCTGCACGGGTTTCTGCTACCTAGGTGCATGACCTTACACTTCCCAGCATTGAAGCCCAGCTGCCAGGTTGAGGACCAGCATTCCAATGTACGCAGGTCCTGCGCCATACTATCTTGTAAATTGCTCTCGCTTACCATATTACATAGTTTGGCGTCGTCGGCGAATAATGTTACTTTACCTTGAAGCCCTTGAGTCAGATCTCCTATGAATATGTTGAAGAGGAGTGGACCCAAGACCGAGCCCTGCGGCACCCCGCTGGTCACCTCCGATGTCTCAGAGAAAGTACCGTTAACCATCACCCTCTTTAGTCTGCCACTCAGCCAATCATTGACCCATGCCGTTAGAGTCTCTCCTAACCCCATCGATTTCATCTTGTTTAACAGTCTGCGGTGTGGGACGCTGTCAAAAGCTTTACTGAAGTCTAGGTACACTATGTCCAGTGAATCTCCTTCGTCCAGTCTTTTTGTTACCCAGTCAAAGAAGCTGATGAGGTTTGATTGGCAGGACCTACTTTTGGTGAATCCATGTTGATTGGAGTCCTGTAGATTCCCTTCGTCCAAGACCGTGTCCAATTGGCGTTTGATCAGTGTTTCCATGAGTTTGCATACTATCGATGTCAGACTCACCGGTCTGTAATTTGCAGCCTCTGTCCTGCAACCCTTTTTGTGCAGAGGAACAACGTTAGCTGTTTTCCAGTCCAAGGGGACTGTCCCTGTACTCAGTGAGAGATTGAAGAGCACGGTTAACGGTGTTGCGGTGTAGGTTCAACCGGAAAGTGCTCAGAAAAGAGTGGACTAAAATGGTAAATCTCTGCTTAGCCGTATGACCCTTCGTAAGATTGGAAACTGTTATGGGAAAGGTGTTGCTGGACATATTATGAAGCTTTCTCTTACAATTGAAAACCCTAGACCTACTGATGAAGGCATGTACGTTATGGCAATGTGGTTTAAGGGTGGGTCTAGCTATCAGCCCCATCAGTTTTTCTTACGGGATCTATCTACCTCCACTCATCCTTTCCCGCCATTTTGTGGGTCCCCCCAAACTAATCCACTGGCCCCCAAATTATATAAACTTCCTGATATGATGGCCATTGCCAACTCCACCTTTGAAGACACTATGGCTGTTGAAGCAGGATTTTCAGAGCGTAACCTCTGGCTAGAATAGATGAAATTCAATGCTGACCAACATAATAAGAGTAAATGTTACATATGTGCTCAAGTTAGACCCCATTTAGGAACTATACCTTTGGACCTCCCTCCTGGTATCCAACCATGCATTTTTGGGTTATTTATCAATACTTCCTCTAATTCCACCGATCCCCTTTGTGCGCTGTGGTAACCCTTTGTTACCTGGAAAGAAAAGGCCTGACATAGCCATTACCATCTATGAGGGTAATTATACATGTCATGTTTCTAATCTGACACAGGGTAGTTTTTTAGGTAATTTCCCCCCTGATTATTGTTCTGTCTTGGATTATATGTATGCCCCACTGTTGCAGCATCAGATTTTCACTCTAGGTGATATTCACTGGCTCTGTGGAGACCTTCGGCTCCGTGTTAAACTGCCCAGTTTTTATGTATCCTGTTACCAAATATGGTCTTTCCTACAGTCATATGCTAAAAAAAACCTGACCCATGTATAATGCTATAAATATGTATGCAGGACTCATAATAAATGGACATCTCTTTGGGATAAGCTTTTGCATGAGCATCCTTTCTTTCTAAAGAGACTGTCTCCAGATATTTGAGAGACGGCAGAGTGTGGGCAAGGTGGTTTTGGGACCAGAACCGGACTAGGTCTGTTTCACTCTCAAGGCAGGACTCAAAGAAAATAGGCAAAATTTAATATGATATGAAAAAAGACTTCAAACCCAAAACTGAGAAGTGATCATTGCATGGAAAAATTATGTTCTTACCTGTTAATTTTCTTTCCTTTAGACGCAGCAGATGAATCCAGAGACTAGTGGGATAGCACACATTTACCAGCAGGCGGAGATAGAGAAACTGATTAACAGGTGGTCCTATTGGCTGGCACGCCTCCTATATCGCTCCTTGCCCAAGCATCCGGAACTAGTAATATACTTAGCATGTAAAAAACTTCTTTCCCATAAGAAAATGCAAAGGTAGAAACACAGAAGACCACCAACAACCATAATGAAACTACTGAAACTCACGAAACAGAAACCGCGAGCTAAAAACCAGAAAGGGGTGGGGCTCTGGATTCATCTGCTGCTTCTAAAGGAAAGAAAATTAACAGGTAAGAACATAATTTTTCCTTCCTTAGCAACAGCAGCAGATGAATCCAGAGACTAGTGGGATGTAGCAAAGCAATCCTAAATCTGGGCAGGAAGCTAACACCATCTCCACAATGACCGAAGCAACAGCAGGCTCAGCATGCACTGCCATATACAACCAGGAAGGCATAAAAAAGGAATGCTTAGAAGAGTAATTAGCCCCAAGACAGATCTCCCCAAGGACAAAACCCTCTGGGCTCAGCCGAAAAAGCATCCAGAGCTCCCGCTGAATGAGCAGGAAGATCTTACATCAAAGGCTGCTTCACTGGAACTCTGGAAGGGAGCTAATGGATAGAAGAATCCAAGAAAGGAAAAGCCACCCAAAGGAAGCATCAGCCACAGGTGAAGACGTCTGTATCACTTGGAGAAGTGAAGAAAGAATCTGTATCGCATAACCCTTGCACGACGCAGTGCTGCACTGTACTTTGGAGCCGGAACGGCATTTGTTTGATTTGGTCAATACGGTTTGTATATACCTTATCCACCACGGACCCCTGAGGAAGGTGTTGTCCGAAACACGGACCATGTTGGGTCCACTGGTTGATAAGGTGGTATATTCACCATACTGCATTAATATTGTAATAAACAGTGCCTACATCTTGCACATGGTCTGCAGTTTTTGTTTTTGTTTTTACCCATTGAAGTAGAACCATAATATCACTCGCCAACCGCCCTGACTGTAGAGAACAACCACCATCCTAATCCTGACTGAAAAAACCGCCAGCATCATTCTGAAAGAATGGTCTGAAACTTCAAAAACGGTAGCTTGACCATGAGTCAGAGTAGCAGAAAGAACAAGTACCGAGTCGTCTCTTAAGATCAGGCTCCATGAGCTGAGGAATGAAGGCACTGAGCCCCCCAACTTGACAGCCTGGGATGTTCGGTGACTGCGAGCAAGGCCAGCAAAGACTGAGGTATGCCTTTGAAAAGAGTAAGCTCGCTGAGCCACCAAATTATACTGAGTGATGCTTGAGGAGCCTATGAAATAATACAACTGGGGCCCAGAGAAAGTGGGAACCACCGGAACAAAAGCGACTGCTGTCGCGTTCCAATGCGAAAGCAAGCCGAAGACCCTAGTGGAGGCAGCACCATGTAGCCCAGAACCTGAACAGAATCTCCTACTGTGGTTCTTGGAGACCAAAGAAGAAGGCAAGCATGAGACCGAAACCCATCATCCTGGTCTCTGGGAAGAAACACATCGCTCTCCAATAAGAATAACAACAGCTACCCGATATTCAAAGAATCAGTAAAGGAGAAAATAGCGCCATGCAAATGTGAAGAGTCACGTCCAAAGAACTGAAGAAAAGAAATTACTCTTTGAGGTGTATGTCACCCGACCCGGCTGGAAGACGCCCGAATCAAGCAGTCAGCTAAGAAAGAAAGGAGGTGAATCCCCTGTTCGTGCCACAACGTCACTACTGCCCTCATATTCCAAAAGGTTCGTGAAGCCTTGGCTAGGCAAAATGGCAAGTGCCAAAACTGAGAGCGCTGCTCAAAGAGAAGCAAGCGAATCTAGTGCTGATTCAGTAACCATAGCGAACATGGAAATATTCTCCCAGTGTTTCTTCAGAAATGTTTAACTTAGAGAAACTAATTCAGCACAATGAGATCCAGCCCCCAGTCTGACCAATTCCCTCATCCTGGGTACCATGACATAAGTGGAAGAACCTCCCCTTAGTTCCTGAAGAACTGACAGAACTGCCCCGAGGACCAGTAACACATAAAAGGGAAGCCTAATACATAGAGACCCCAAGAACAAACCGGAAATCGGAGGAGGATGCAAAGTGGCAAGCATTCTGAAAATGACCAAAGCCTCCTGACCTGACATCATAGTGTGGTCCCCCTCATGAGAAAGCCTAAAGAGTTAGTGGAAGAAGTCGAGATCCCTTCAGAACGAAGTGCAGAAGGTCAGGAAACGGCCGGATAAGAAATGTAAGTTCTGGAAGATGTTGTGGCTATGACAAATGGCATCTGCCGAAGTGGCAATGTTGCCCGAGGACAGAAAAGCAAAGATACGACCGATACAGTGGAACAAATCAACATGTAAGCAATCTTCTTCGAGAATCAACGCTGAAAGGAATTGCTGTGGTTGAACCGCTGTACTGAGCAATTTCACCGTTGTCATCCCGAAATAACTGATGTAGAATAAGTAAGTGAGCCAAAAAAGATCCAGTACCACACTAACCAAATGTCTCACCAGGGGTACCAGAAAGGGACAAGCATAACTGCCCTGACCCCAGCGGTCAAGAGGAACTGGAACCACTGTCCCGAATTCCATGAACTGCTGGAGTGGCCTACCACCACAACAACTTTGGCTGCACAATACATGGTGACCCCCAGAAAGAATCTGTAAAAGGAGAGAAGGATGCAAAGTTGCAATCAACCTAAATAAGGTCCAAAACCCACTGACCATAGAGTCATGTCTTCCCCTATGTGAGAAAGCCGTATGAGCTGGCAGAGGGAGCCAAGGTCCCAATAAAGAAAGTGCAGGAAGTTCCAGATAGAGTAAAGAAACCGCTATGAAAAAATCCAGTTTATGGCGAAAGAAGGAACATAAGAATGAGTCCACGAAAGTATTGACAAAACCCAACTGCCCGTAAAGGGAAGATGCATTAGGCAGAATGTTGAAGCTGCCTTAAGCACCCTATGGCAAACAAACTGCACCATTATGTCTATAAGACAAATCTGTGATCCCAAAAGGGAACCCCAGCTATGAAACCAACTTCCAGATATCCTACACCCCTCTGAAAAGCCACCTGTGTCAAAAAGAGAGGAAGCACAGACCTCTGAACCTGGAGTAATCGGTGAAAGTGTACTCGAGACAGTCCTTTTCAACCGTGTTTGGCCTTCAAAGAGGTAGGTACAGGGGAAAAATTGACTTACCCTCGGTCACCAAAAGTGCGCCCCGGGCTACAAGAAGCTGCATAGCAGGTGCTGCCAGCTCGGAGGATCGTCCAATATGCCAAATGAGAAGATGGTGTTCCTAGACTGCTGCTAAATAGATGCCGAAACCGGGAGGACTAGCTACTCAAAAAATAGAGGAAGATAGTTCCGGCACCTGAAGAGGAGAAGCGCCATCCGGCTACCTCGCTCCTCCTCTATTTCATCTTTACCACATAAAGTCTCACTGAAATCACCATGAAAGAATGCCATAGCTCTACCAAACACCCGCAGCGCTATCCAGTGACCCAGGGAATAAAACCTATCAATACTACTAATATTTCAGATACAAAAGACATAAATAATAAACTGGATAACATACAAGATTGGCTATATACAAACAAACTCGCACTCAACATAAATAAATCTCGTGTACTTCTACTTCCCATCAAAAAATCAGAATCATTACTCGGAACTATTTCTATAAAATCCACCCCATTACAAATGGAAACAAAAATTAAATTACTCGGCGTCATCATCGATAGCAATCTCACCTTTCATGAGCATATCAGCTCTGTAGTAAAAGTATGTTTTTTTAAACTCCGCATTATCAGATCTTTAACATCCATTCTGAACACTGACTCTATCACTATCTTGACCCACTCTCTGGTAATCTCTCACCTAGATTACTGCAATTCCCTTCTTAACGGCCTCTCACAAAAAGAACTACGACGCCTCCAGCTAATACAAAATACCGCTATAAAACTTATCTATAAAAAAAGCAAATATGACCACGTCACCCCTCTTTTAAAGGAAGCTCATTGGCTTCCCATCTCTTACCGTATTACTTACAAAATCATTCTTCTCACTTTCAAAATCAAACTTCTACATCAACCAACTTTTCTTGATAAGCTTCTTATACCTCAAAGTTCCCCGCGCACTTTGAGATCTTCAGACCAAAAGCTCCTTTTTATACCATCCCTAAAAGACTATTATTATACTCGTAAAACCAATTTCGCTGTTACCGCCCCAACATTGTGGAACGCACTGCCACAACATCTCCGTGATGAACAACAACTTGCTAAATTTAAAATAAATCTAAAGACATTCTTATTTCAGGATGCGTTTAACCAAACCTAAAAAAAAAAAAATGCTCTTTTTCATTCATTAGACAAGTATCCATTATTCATTACATTAACGTTCCCCCCTCCTCATGTTCATCCCCTCCCCACTTTCTCCATTTCTTCTATATAATGTAACTTTTTTTTCCCTTCCCCCACAATTTCCTCACATTCAAGTATGTCAAGTCTTTGTCATTTATGTTTAATTTAAGATATTTCCATTCACATCCTATTACTATTAATTCTTTTTTTTTTAAGCTGATTGTTAACCGGCCAGACATTTGTTTGATGGTCGGGATATTAAAAACCAATAAACTTGGAAACTTGGAACCTCCAAGTAAGTACAGCCTCTAGATTGAGAGACTCCGAAAGAGACCAGGAGAAACCCGCATAAAGCCCAGGGTAAATGCCAATCACTGATGACACTCTGCCGTGATGAGCCTTGTGCCAATCCGGTGCGGAAGACCCCTGAACTGAGCAGGCAAGCTCCAAATTAAAAAGCTCCCTGCAACACCCTGTCAAACCGAACAAGGTGGGCACCTAACACAAGCAAGCACCAGAAACACAAGGCAAAGTACAAAGAAACACCCCCCCCCGAGACCATTTTTTTAATGCAGAACAAAAAAAATCACAGCCAACTCATCGAAGTCTGACAACCCAGACACCTCGGCCCATTGAAAATGACAGCCTCGGGAAACACTGCGGCCCCGCCGACAGCGAAGGAGTTGGGCCCGCTGAAAATTCCAGCCTCAGAAAACGCTGCGGCTCAGCCGACAGCGAAGGAGCTCGGTCCTGCCGAAAGTCCGTCCTCAGGACACGCTGCGGCCCTGCCGACAGCAATAGAGCTCAGTCCCGCTGAATGTACAGCCGCGGGAAACTCAATGACTCTGTCAATAGCAGAACAGAAGAAGCGCACACTGCCTGCATGCGGGAAAAATGGCCGGCATTAAACGGCTTGTAAAATACAAAAACGGAGCCCGCCAAAAAACATAATCTCACACTGGAAATACCAACGGTAGTACGGCTTCACCAAAACCTTATTGCACAAAGCACAAAATAACAAATGCAGTACTCACAGGATGCCGAACCCGCATTGCAAACACCGACATACAAAGCTACTCCCAAGCTGTTGGATAGTGCCGGTTGAAGCCGGTGAGAGCCGGTTTTGCAGCACATTCAGGGCAGAATGCAAGAACTGAGGTCTCTCTTTTTTTTTGTTTGTTAAACTATGACGGGAAAGAAGAAAAATGGAGACCCAGTCAGACCCTCTATCTTTGGAGGGAGTGTGAGGCAGGGACCTGGGGGAGCCCAGGTGTAACCACTAAAGCCGGCACCATTCAGCCGGACACCCCTGTCTCACTGGAGAGGAAACCTCAACAGGAGAAATATAAATGTCAGCTCACTGAAGAGAAAACCTCAACAGGAGAAAACAATGTTCCAGACACAGCCAGAATCCAGGAGCTAGTTGAATAGCGACCATCACCTGCTGGGAGATAGAGCATACTGGAGATACAGGAGGCATGCCAGCCACAAGGACCACCTATTAATCAGTTTCTGTATCTCCGCCTGTTGGTAGATGTGTGCTATCCCACTAGTATCTGGATTCATCTGCTGCTGTTGCTAAGGAAGGGTCTATTCAAACACGGCAAAAATTACTTTGTAGAACGATAACCTGGTGGCTCACTGCCAAGTGCTCCATTATTCTTGTAAATTCTCCTGGAAATGACCAGAATTCTCTCTGTAATTATCCTGGAAATGTCCAGTTGTCTCTTTTGTAATCCGCCCAGAACTGCAAGGTTGAGGCGGAATAGAAATCAGTAATGTAATGTAATGTAATGTAATGATTGTATACTCGTACTTCCATGCAAAAGGTCCCCAGTCCCTATCAGGTATTCTACATCTTGGGTTAGCCAAAGTTGGGAACACTGTTAAGAGCAATACATAGTAGCCAGATTTAGAACCGACAATATACAGGATTTCAGAAAATTCCCAGAGTATGACTCTCACCCTCAGGGCTGCTGCTGTAGTGACCAGATCAGGAACAGTGGAAGGTGGCTCAAAATACCGCTGCTAGGGTAATAGTTAGATTGCCCCATTATTCCCATGTTACACCTGTGCAGGCCGAACTTCAATGGTTGCTGGTTGTTTGGAGAATACAATTTAAGCTTCTAACCTTGGTATTCAAATCTGCCCGGGATCTATTGCCCAAGGTGATTGCTTCTCTGCTGCAGACTTATGTGCCTTCTCATTGCTTCTGCTGCAAATTTATGAGCCTTCTCTTTCGTTGAGATCACAAGACAGAGCTTTTTGTATGTTCCCACTCTTCATTCTGTCACCAAATTTGTTAATCGATCACGTTTGTTCTAAGTAGCCAGACCTTTACTATGGACCTCTGATTTTTTGGCATTTCGTAAAAGTTTGAAAACCTATTTCTTTTATTTGCCTTTTCAAATTTAGTTACTTTGTAATCTTGTAATTGCTTGTTGTTTATTGTATGCTGTTTTAATAATCTGCTATGTTCTGTTTTATTATGTATGTAATGTTTAGTTTTAATTATGTATGAATTGTTTTTATCCGAATAGATGGTTGATATGCGGGCTACAAGTGTTTTAAATAAATAAATAAAGGATTTTACCACTAGTTCTACAATACAATACAATACAATACAATACATCAATTTCTAGACCGCATAACCAAATAGTTCTATGCGGTTTACAAAAGAATTATGTCAAATATATTTTATTGAGCAATCGAAAACAACACCAATGCAAGAATACCAATATAATACAGCTCAGCATTTTAGAAGTCAAACCAGCAGAAACCCCCCAAACAACCCCTCCCAATCCCAAGCCAACCCAAACAACCCCCCCCGGGTCTTACAAAAGAATTATAAAAATACAAACAGATCTGAGAGTAGAGGATCTAGTTGCCTAATTTATCAAACAGAAACGTCTTCAGGTGCCTTCTAAACTAGAAGGAAGAGCTGCCATGCCACTTTTACCTTGCCTACTCCCAACAAAAAAGAAGCAATATTTGACAGAGATTTTAAGATGCATAGATAGGTTTGTTTTTACCTGATTTTTGTGGATCTATAACCAGGGCTTCCAATGGCGCTTCTTCTATTTTTTCCACATTCTTCTCATCCTGTACTCTTGCAACACAAGTAACTGTGTCACTAGAAGAGGCTTCTGTCACTGGTGGAACATTCTCACCATTCAGCAGACTTTCTGCCTTGTCACTAATAAAAAAAACAACCCAAATACAAACAAATATTCTTAACTTTGTTTCAGTTCACTGTGCATGATAAAGAGAACAAGTACAAAAGTCAGAGTAAGTTTAGCTGCTTTGAAATTTCCCTCTTGAATTTTGTTTGCTTGTTTACTGATACTTATAAAATCTATACATTTTTTAAAAACAGAGATTATCATTGACACATGACAATAATTTTATAACCATGCACCTATATATAGGTGCCTGATTAGCACATACTTAGCAATTCTGTAAACTCTCGCCTCCTTTTTGGTACTCTGATAAGAACAGCCATCCTGGATCAGACCAATGGTCCATCTAGGCCGATATCTTGTTTCCTACAGTGGACAATCCTGGTCACAAGTACCTGATAGAAATCCAAATAACAGGAACATTCCATGCAAACAGTGACTTCCCCCATATCTGATTCAATAGCACACTATGGACTTCTCATCCAGGAACTCGCAGCATGGGAAATGTCAATTTTATAACGGCATCAGGGCACCCACTTTGGTATTCCAAAAAGGCATACCTGCTTATGCTAAGTCAATGGCAGGGTTAGAAGAGCATAACTAAATTTGTCAATCGACAGTATAAGATGCACGCATTGATGGGTGACATTCTGTAAGAGGGCTCCCACGCCCATCCATGCTCCTCCCACATAAACACCCCCCAAAATGCTTTGGGTAGGCACACCTTATATGGACTTGCCTATTTTATAGAATAATAGCATAATTAGGCAAGTATACATCTACGCACATAGTCATGAGCACTTAACCAGCCATAGAGATGGCTCAGGGGTGATATGATAGAGGTCTATAAAATACTGAGTGGAATGTAAAGAGTAGGATGAATCGTTTATTCATTCTTTCTAAAATTATTAGGACTAGGGGTTATGCGATGATGCCACTAAGTAGAAGATTTAATACAAACCGGAGAGCCTGGGATAGGCATGTGGTTACTGCGGATGGGCCAAAGGTCCTTTATCTGTCATCATGTTTCTATGTAATTAAACTCTGGAATTTGTTGCCAGAGAATGTGGTGAAATCAGTTAGCGGGGTTTAAAAAAGGCTTGGATAATTTCCTAAAAGAGAAGTCCGTAGGCCATTATTGAGATGGTTTGGGGAAATCCACTACTTATTCCTAGGATAAGAAGCATTAAATCTGTTTTACTATTTGGGATCTAGCTAGGTACTTGGGACCTGAGTTGGACTCTGTTGGAAAGGGCTTGATGAACCTTTGGTCTGTCCCAGTATGGCAATTCTTATGTTCTTAGACACACAAGCTACCCTATTAGTATATATTGTCTTTGAAGTCTTACAATGTTTTTCAAATATAGATCAGTGATGTTTATGGGTCAAAAAATGTGGCGTTTCTCTGATTTATGTAGACAGGAGAGACATAAAAGTCTCTCTTGGATCTACACGCAAGGGTTATTCAGAGTGGTGGTGAATTTATTTATTTATTTTTTAGATGTCCTTCTAAATGTCTAGTAAAATTACGTGATCCTAAACAGCATAAAATATTTCTTAATAACTGGATTGCTTCCAGTTTAGGACAATCACTTACACACAACTGAAAGAAAACCTTAAGCTCTGCGCAATGTTTGAAAAATGTGTTCTTAAGCTATTTTTCTGAAGTTCTGTTGTTGAACTGGATATATTTCCTTTAATTTCTCTCAAGGATGCTGTTATCCCCCCTGATATAAGGGACTAAAGAGGAGATACTATTTATTTTGTATATCTGAAGTGTTCTGCTTTTGATTTACTACTTTATCTCATTTTTTGTCAAGTTGGGATTCTGGCTATTGCTATATAGCAGTGGTCTCAAACTCAAAGCCTTTACAGGGCCACATTTTGGATTTGTCGGAACTTGGAGGGCCTCAGAAAAAAATAGTTAATGTCTTATTAAAGAAATGACAATTTTGCATGAGGTAAAACTCTTTATAGTTTATAAATCTTTCCTTTTGGCTAAGTCTTAATAATAATATTGTCATTTATAGCTAAAGAGATGTATGATCAAGAAACGGTTTTATTTTACTTTTGTGATTATGATAAAACATACCGAGGGCCTCAAAATAGGACCTGGCGGGCCGCATTTGGCCCCTGGGCCGCGAGATTGAGACCACTGCTATATAGCAACAAGCACAGGTAAAAGGCATCCTCATAAATAACTGTACTTACAAGCTGTCTTATATGTGGATGGCATCCTATTTCTTATAGACTTTAATGATACTCTTCCCATAGTTATCTCAAATAGAAGACTTTGGGGAAATTCAGGCCACAAAATTAATTGGACCAAGTCTGAAATCTTGCTTTGAAAATCCACTACACTCAGCGGATGGTTATTATAAATCTTAATATACAAGCGCTGCTGGACCTAGAATCCAAAATCTTAGTTAATGTGGCTTGATTATTGTCTCAAGTGAAAGCCCATTGTGCTACACAGACTCTTTTATCCCTATCAAGGTGGAACGATATACACTTTTCCCTCTGTATTCGCTGTGATAGGGGATTAACAGAACCGCAAAAACTGAAAAACCGCAAATAACCTTTTTTATATGTTATTTGCTGTTTTCTATTAAAAACCATCGTGAATATAGTGAAACCACGAATAACATGGTGGGATACCTGAAGGAGAGGCAAAACACGGTGAACAACGTGCTGGGAATCAGCGATTTTCTCTGTAAATGCTTGGAATCAGCGATTTCTCTATGCAAGTTGATGTAATTTTGGGGGAGGAGCCAGCAAGCTAAAAACCGTGAATAATCAAAACTGCGAATTATATAATATTATAATTATATTATAAGTCTCTCTAGACTTGCATTTATGAATAGACTTACTATCTTATTTATGAATAAGGTATTTCTATGAGCTATGAATATAAACAATAAGGCCTTTGGTCTCTTCAGCATCTAGGTAAAAGATTTAAATCTATACTTGTCCTTTTTGCAATAGTGTAAGCTTTGGACTATGGTAACCTGTTGTTCCAGATCTGCCAGCTTAACATATACTCTCATATACTCATAGCTGGAGTTCAGGGAGAAGTTGTAAAACCCCTAAATGTGTGGTTGCAAGAAGCCCCAATCAGAGATAGAAGCCCTCTGACCTATTCCTGAAGTCAGCTGGGAGGGGAAGGGGCATAGCTTGTGTGAGCAGCTGCAGCAGAGAAACTATTCCAGGTGAAGGCAGTCATAGAAACCTAGAAAATGACGGCAGAAAAGGGCCACGGCCCATCAAGTCTGCCCACTCTAATGACCCACCCCCCTAAATTCTTCCCCCAACAGATCCCACATGCCTATCCCATTTTCTCTTAAAATCTGGCACGCTGCTGGCCTCAATTACCTGCAGTGGAAGATTAATCCAATGATCAACCACCCTTTCGGTGAAGAAATACTTCCTGGTGTCGCCATGAAATTTCCCGCCCCGGATTTTCAGCGAATGCCCTCTTGTGGCTGTGGGACATGGCTTGCAGGCAGACACCAGAAACTAACCTGGACCTCAAGAGTCTGTCTGCTGCTGCATTATTGTATTTCTGGAAAATATGTTTTGTCTTCTTGGATGTTAACTAAACGTTAAAGATGACATAAGGAAGGGACTCCAGCCCCAGGGTTTAATTTTTGTATTGAAAGGAGCAGAACTGTTTAGTTTTTAACTTCTGACCCATGGAAGGTGTGGGAGAATTCCCTAGTAAAAGGAAATTAGTGGAGCCTTCCTCTCTGCTCTAGAAAAGCCCTGCCAGAGCAGAGTTGTGCAAGCCATTTAAAAGGAATCTGGAAAAGGAAACCAGTTTGAATTGGTTTTGAATGTAAGTGTCAATCATGAACTGGTGTCAGTCCATGCTAAGGAGCTCTTTCTTACAAGCTGAAAAGCTGCAAACAGAGGTGAGGTAATGCTGCCGTCCGTCTCATTTATGGTCTCAAAAAATCGGATCATGTAAGCCCGTATTACAAAAAAAACTACACTGGCTGCCGGTGGAAGCAAGGGCCATTTTCAAGTTTGCCTGCCTCTGCTTCAAAACCATAACAGGTTCATCCCCAATCTACTTGTCGCACCATTTTGAATTTCCAGGCACCACTTACACACGTACTGCCTACCTGTTTGCTTTTCCATCCTTGAAGGGCTGTAGCTACAAGAGATTCCTTGATAGATCATCATCATTCCAAGCAGGCAAATGGAATAAATGTTTAACCAACTTCATTTCAAATGCACCCTCCTACCAAACCTTCAGGAAATCAATTAAAATCTATCTCTTTGATAAATTTCTCCAACTCCTTTCCTGTCTTGTTGTATCTTTGAAATGCTTCCGGATAAATCTTGACTACTCTTGGCATGCTAATGTAAACTGAAAGTCTTTTTTTGTAACATCGCTGTCTGTATATAGTCTCTTCCTCTGTAAACTGCTCTAAACTGCTTGTGGTAATGCGGTATACAAGAATAAAGTTGTTATTATTATTATTACCTGGTAAAAGAATGTTGTGACTAAACTTTGGAAAACTGTTTTGCGTGCTCTGCCCTATTTCTTGCAAAATTGTGATGGAGAAAATCCCTGTAACCCTTTGATTTTCTTGTGACTCTTTTTGCTTAGCCAGCTGCAAGGGCTGGAATAAAAGAGTTGGTATGGATCTGAACTGTTTTATGTTTTGAATTCTGCTCAGCCTAGTTCTCCTTAAATGGAGTTTGCTGTTGATGGTGCGAGAGACTTGTAAAAGGGAAGGGGATGCCTCTTTCCCTCCATGCTGCACCTTGAGTCTTGAGACTCTCAGCTTATGAACACCTTAGGCTGTGGCTTAGGCGTCTCACTCTTAAGTTGTGGCTGCAATGGCAGAGAGATAAGCTTAATGTGACCATTATATCCAATCGTGATCTACTTCTAAAAATACTTAGCATTTTTAAGCATTGGTGTTACCTTTCTATCAGAATGTATTCTTTTTCTAAATGATAGATCATTCCAGATACAGGCTAGATTTATTATGACTGTTGCTTTGGTTTGAGTCATTGGTTTTTCTGCTATCTTTTTGTTTCTTCCTTCATTATTACAAATTGCTCATGTTATACTGATGAGGGCACTGCAGATGTTTATTAACTCTGCTGCAAGATTGATTACTGGTGTCCCAAGAATGACTCACATAACCCCAGTGCTGAAACAATTGCATTGGTGCCTTTACCCATGCAGCAAAGAGTTCATTTTAAGATTCTTATACATCAGATTTTGGATCATGTTTCTCCGGTTCTTTTGAAATTTATCAGCCTAGAAGGTGTCTGAGATCAGAAAATAGTACAAAACCGAGTTTAGAGGGTAAGATGTCAATCTCTCATGTTAGGATTGGTGCAGCGATGCTGTCTATGGCAGGTGCGACGCTTTGGAATGTGTTGCCTGGAATTTTGTGATACTGTGCTGGGTAGTGCTGCCGATTTCCGATTCAAATCGATTCACTGATTCACTTCGGGTGAATTGATTCGTATTTTTTAAAAATCAGCCTCGCCAATTCAGGGCCCAACCCTCCTCCTTGTGCCTTCATGTCTTCTAAAGCAGGAGCGGCAGTGCTTCCTCTTGCTGGCCATCCACTGCCACTTCTGCTTTAGGGGGCGAGAGGGGAGGGTCAGTCGGGAAGTGCTGCAGTGTTCTCCGGCTTCCCCCTGGCCTCCCGCTCTTACCTTCAGATACCGGTAATTACGGCAGCCTGCAGAGAGGATCGCCGGTGCTGTCATCGGCCTCAGCAGCACGTTCCCTCTGCCTCGATCCCACCCCTGACATAAGAGGAGGGGCGGGACGGGACCACAGCAAGAGGAAATGTGCTGCGGAGGCCGGTGGCAGCCTGCAAGGATTGCTACAGCACCGACGAGCCTCTCTGAAGGCTGCCACCGGCCTCCGCAGCATATTTCTTGTTGCCACGGTCCTCTCTGAAGGCTGCCGTAATTATCGATATCTGAAGGTAAGAGCGGGAGGCCAGGGGGGAAACTGGTGGGAGCAAGTCTGGATGAGCTGGAAATGGAGCAGGAGGGGAGTGGAACGGGGAGGAGTTGGAAGGCAGGTTCACTCTTAACTGCTGATAACTAGTGCTGCCCGATTCAGGGCCTTCGGGGGGGGGGGGTCCTAGTATAGAAGTACACGGAGGGAGGGAGGGGACTGGAGGGGAAGAAATAATGGGTCTAAAAACAGAGGAGAGGGAGAGAGATGGTGGACAATGGAATGGAGGGAGGGAAGGAACAGAAAGGGAGAAAAGTTGGACACAAGGGATGGTGTGGAGGGGAGTTGGGGGATAGAAATACTGGATAGGAGGGTAGTTGGGAAGAGAAAGGTAGAGCTGGTGGACCCTGGGGTGGTGGGGAAGGAGAGAGATATGCTGGATGAAAGGGTAGTTGAGAAAAGGAGAGATGGTAGATCTGGGAATGGTGGGGTCCATCACTGCAGCTGCGGGGATATAGATGAAAAAAAATGAAAGATGCCAGACCTCCGGGGAAGGGAAGGGAAACGTAAGGGGAGGACAGAGATGGAAGATCGATGGTTAGCACAGAGAAAGAAGAAAACGACAAATGGGCAGGAGACCCTGGCAAGCGAGTTATCAGAAGACAATCAGAGCCTGGGACCAACATGATCTGAATAGTGACCAGATAACAAAAGGTAGAAAAAAAATAATTTTATTTTTGTTTTGTGATTACAATATGTAAGATTTGAAATGTGTATCCTGTCAAAGCTGGTGTTAGACCGCCCTACATTAATTTCAAGACTACTTCCACAACAGACACTTCCTTCTATGTCCACTGGAACAACAGTACTTCAGACCATTTTGGACTTACCTGCAGAGTCCTACAAAGTGTCCTCCTAGTCTCTATCTTATTCAACATCTTCATGGCCCCATTCTTAACTCTTGTACAATCTCTCAAATTGTCCACATTTTTTTATGTAAACAACATTCAAATCATAGCTACCTTAGGAGATTCTTCCCCCATCCACCATCTCTGACCTGAATCATAAACTCTCTTTACTCTCTTCCTGGTTTTCCTCTAAAAAACCTCAAACTGAAGCCAGACAAACATAGTGCACTATTATTTTCTAGATTCATATCCACTATAGCAGAACCCCCAAATTCCTTTTGTACCTACACTGAAAATCCTTGACATAACCTTAGACTCTTCCTTTTCTTTCAAGACTCATATTTCCCAGACCATCAAACGCTGCTTTCATAAACTTATGTTATGTGCAATCTTATATCCCACTGAAACTTCACAAATTGGAGTTCTAGGCAAGTTACAAGCAGCATATCGCTACATAGAATTATACATAGAATCATACATGCTACATAGTTATGCTACACTAGTCTAAGCCCGTTACATTAACGGGTGCTAGAATAGATGTATGTGTCTGTCTTTCTTTCTCTCTCCTTAGCCGCTTTCTGTCTGTCTTCCTTCCTGTCTCTCTCTTTCCTCGGCTGTCCACCATCACCCCTTGCCTACTCCCCCTGTCCAGCAGTAGTCCTCCTTCCTTCCTTTTATGTCTCCCCTGAACAGCAGCACCCCTTCACTGCTCCACCTGTCCAGCAGCACCTCTTCCCTGCTCCCCCTGTCCAGCAGCACTCCTTACCTGCTCCCCCTGTCCCTCTTCCCTACTTCCCCTGTCCAGCAGCACTTCTTACTTGCTCCCCCTGTCCCTCTTCCCTGCTTCCCCTGACTAGCATGCGGCTTCCTTGTCGTTTGTGTCTGCCCTCCTCTTCTTTCTAAAAATCAAGTAAAACCGCTCTGTTTGACAAATTCATTTCCTAAACAGAAGCCTCTCCACTCTCAAGGATATATTCCCTATCTTTCACGATGCAATTTAATATCCTTTCTATTTCTTATGTAACCCTCATTCTTGCCTCCTGTAATTCGCTGATTGTCCAGCCTTCTTCGAATGTAAACTACCTAGAAGTCTCTCGACTATGGCAGTATAGAAGAATAAAGTTATTATTATTATTAAAGCAGCCTACTGAGGATTGCGGCCAGCTGTAGTGAACCTCGTAGGCCGCTCTGCACCTTGGTAGCAAGTTCCCTCTGGCGCGATCGCGTATGTCAGAGGGAACGTACTACCGAGGTGCAGAGCGGCCTGCGAGGTTCGATACAGCCGGCCGTGATCCTCAGTAGGCTGCTTTGAAGAGGAGCAGCGCCATCGGCAGCGGTTGGTGAAGGCGGGAGGGGAGAGTTGCCGGCGTGTTCCAAAATAGAATTCGTCATGGAGGGACACAGCACGGCGGCAGCGATCAGAAAACCCTATGTGTGCATGCGTGCTTAGGGTTTTATTATAGAGGATTAAATTATACTTGCAATGTATGACAAGACATCTAAAACAAGTAACCACTAACATTGTTGCTCTGTAAACATTTATTATAAAGTCTGAGTCTCCTTAGCTCCTAATAGGGAATTCTTGCAAAGCCATGTTTTCAGATTTTTGCCAAACAGTGCATATACAGTGGTTGCACGAATTTCAAAGGGGAGTGATTTCCATACATTTGCAATCTGGTAGTTAAATGATGTGCAATGAAGTGTCTTGTATTTTATGTCTTTCAAAGTTGGGAATGACAGGATCAAGCGGTCAGTCACGATGATTAGCAGATCTACCCAATAGTTCAGTAAATCTGGAAAGGTTATTAGGGTCATCACCATATAGGGTTTTGAATGTTAAGCAGCATAGTTTGAATTTTATTCGCTTTTCTATCAGTAGCCAGTGTAACTCTATAAGCAGCAGTGTGTCATGGTCAAATCTTGATTTGTAATATATGAGTTTTGCTGCTGTGTATGAACTGGAGTTTTTTTGTTTTGTGGAAATTCCTAAAGTAGTGCATTGCAGAAGTCCAGTACAGACAGTACAGTCAACTGTACTAGTATCCTATAGTGTTGTTGGAAGAAGTAAATCTGACTCTCCTTAACTTCTGTAGAGTAAGAAAGGATTTCCCAGATTAAATTATTATCAAAGATCATTCAATTTCTGTGGAAGAAGTCTCAAACTATAGGCAAATCTCACGTTTCTTGGAAAACTAACAGAAAAAGTTGTACATAACCAGATTTCATTGATAAGACACACATCCTGCATCCAAACCAAACCGGCTTTAGGGCACATCATTTGACAGAACATTCAACATCAATTCTGTACCAACTAGATAATCACAAATCTGTTATTCTAATATCTTTAGTTCTCTCCGCTGCCTTCGACACCATAGAGACCATACCTTACTTCTCAATAGGCTAGCTTCAATCGGAAACAGTGATCAGGTACTTAGTTGGTTTCAATCTTATTGCTCAGAACGTTCCGCTAAGATCAGTTTAAACAATTCCGTCTCGGATTCCATCTCTGCTAACTATGGTATCCCTCAAGGCTCTATCCTCTCTCCTCTCCTCTTTAACTTATAAGAACATAAGAACAGCCTTACTGGGTCAGACCAATGGTCCATCAAGCCCAGTAGCCCGTTCTCACGGTGGCCAATCCAGGTCACTAGTACCTGGCCAAAACCCAAGGTGTAGCAATATTCCATGCTAACAATACAGGGCAATTAGTGGCTTCCCCCATGTCTTTCTCAATAACAGACTATGGACTTTTCCTCCAGGAACTTGTCCAAACCTTTCTTAAAACCAGCCACACCATCCGCTCCCACCTCACTCTCTGGCAACGCATTCCAGAGCTTAAAATTTCTTCCTATTGGTTTTAAGAGTATTTCCCTGTAACTTCATCAAGTGTCCCCTAGTCTTTGTAATTTTTGATTGAGTGAAAAATCGATCCACTTGTACCTGTTCTACTCCACTCAGGATTTTGTAGACTTCAATCATATCTCCCCTCAGCCGTCTCTTTTCCAAGCTGAAAAGCCCTAACCGTTTTAGTCTTTCCTCATACGAGAGGAGTTCCATCCCCTTTACCATCTTGGTCGCTCTTCTTTGAACCTTTTCTAGCGCCACTATATCTTTCTTGAGATAAGGAGACCAGAATTGAACACAATACTCCAAATGAGATTGTACCATGGTGCGATACAAGGGCATCTTGACATTCTTAGTCTTGTTAACCATCCCTTTTTAAATACTTCCTAGCATCCTGTTTGCTTTTTTGGCCGCCGCCACACATTGGGCAGAAGGTTTCATCATATTGTCTACAATGATACCCAGATCCTTTTCTTGGACACTAACCTCCAAGGTGGACCCTAGCATCCGGTAACTGTGATTCAGTTTATTCTTTCCAATGTGCATCACTTTGCATTTATCCACATTAAATTTCATCTGCCATTTGGACGCCCAGTCTTCCAATTTCCTAAAGTCCGTCTGCGATTTTTCACAATCCACATGCGTTTAACAGCTTTGAACAGTTTAGTGTCATCTGCAAATTTAATCACCTCACTCGTTGTTCCAATTTCTAGATCATTTATAAACAAGTTAAATAACACCGGTCGCAAGTACAGACCCCTGCGACACTCCACTGTTTATTTTCTTCCATTGAGAAAAATGACCATTTAACCCTACCCTCTGTTTTCTATCCGATAACCAATTCCTAATCCACAACTAAACTTTGCCACCTATCCAATGACACTTTAATTTTCTCAGGAGCCTTTCGTGAGGAACTTTATCAAAACCTTTCTGAAAATCTAGATACACCATATCAACCGGCTCATCTTTATCCAACTTTATTCACACCTTCAAAGAAGTCAAGCAAATTTGTGAGGCAAGATCTCTCTCGGCTGAACCCATGCTGACTAGGCCTTTCATTAAATCATGTTTGTCTACGTGTTCTACAATTTTATTTTTTATAATCGTTTCCACCATTTTGCCCGGTGGAACATTGGCCACCCTCCAATCTTTCTTGCCCCCTTGATCACCCTGGGTCAATCCAACGGATTTACCACTATTGCATATGCTGATGATGTACAACTTTTACACCCACTTAATACAGAGAACCCAATCGAACTTCAGGAAATAAACAAAAAACTAGAAAAAATTAGTCAGGGGCTGAGGAACAACAGGCTATCTCTGAATATCATTAAATCTCAAAACATCCTGTTCCCTGGAAGAAGGCCTTTCATTAAAATCATAGTAGAAAACAAACCTAAATACTGCTAATAACCAGCAATACACATCAGTGTTATTAGCCCAACAAATTTGAAGGGCTATGGCCTCAGAATCGGAGCCTACGCACAGCAGTGCCAATCACAAACTGAGGATAATCTGCGTAGTGAAATCGCTCCTGCTCCAATCATTGGCCAACACACATAAATTTTTTTAGAAAATTTTCAAAAGCATTTAAATGAAGCTGTAAATACAACCCCTACAGGGTTACATTGTGTAAGTGCAAGCCAGGATATGAAAAACATAGACCAGAAAAGCAACTTAGCTTTGTAGCTGACTTGTCTTTACAGGGAAATACAGTCACTAGTGTTTGTTTGCCGACGCGGCCAGCGTTTCGCGGGAATTTTATAATAAAGACCATCCGCTGCGTCAGGGCCACCAGGACATTCAAAAATCAAGGCTCAATTACTGCACTCGGTCACAGAATTTCATTAAAATCATTTAATTTCATTAAAATCTTTCATTAAAATCACCCATAAAAATAAATATGCCCTTGCAAGAAGTCACCAGCATTAAAATTATTGGAGTCATTCTTGATTATAAATTATCATACCAGGATCACATCAGCCAAGTAGTAAAAACTGATTTTTTAAAGACGTATGATCAGATCTTTGGCAAAGGTACTTGACTCTTCGGAACTCAATATTCTCATTTACTCTCTTATCATATCAAAACTGGCCTGCTGCAACTCACTATTCAAAGGTATTACTCAGAAACAAATAAGGCAATTACAACTAATACAAAACACTGCAATAAAAATCAACAAATTCCAAGAAATACGATCTTGTTACACCACTTTTAAGAAGCGCACATTGGTTGCAAATCTCTCATCGCATTTCTTACAAAATTGCTCTTCTAACATTTAAGATTCGCCTAAATCATTCTCCTATCTTTTTAGACAGATTGATAATTCCCTATTCCAACTCCAGAGCACTACGTTCGAATGCTCAGAATCTCAGTACCTTCATTAAAAACCATCAGCACTAGTAATAACAAAAATTTTTCTATCACCGCACTCCAGCTTTGGAATTCGCTCCCAACTCACCTCAGAGAGGAACCCATAACTAGGAAAATTTAAGAGTTCCCTGAAAACTTTTCTCTTTAAGGATGTGTTTTGAAACCTAAATTTACTTTCCTCAGCATATCTAAATAACTGATCAGTTAATCATTCTTTTTTCATCTATTTTCTTGAAATTTTTATCTAGTCAAGTCCCCTTCCTTTCATTTTCTTCTTTAATGTGAACCTTTCTTTTTGTAGTTCTTCCCCTCTATTCCTTTTGTTCCTGTAAGTCGGTGTCCATTGTGTGTCATGTATGTATTTTTGTATCTATTGAGTGTCAAGTATGTATTTTTGTATCTATTGAGTGTCAACTATGTATTTTTGTATATTTCTCTGTATACTTGTACACCATTATTTTCTTATGTACAGCGCTTAGAAAGTTTTTATCAAATTTTAAATAAACTGTGCAAGAGTTTTAAGTGATGTTAAATAAAATTGGTGGAAGCTATGATCAAGGACGGCATTTGCGAGCACATCGAGAGGAATGGCCTACTGAGAACAAGCCAGCACGGATTCTGCAAGGGAAGATCATGCCTAACGAACCTTCTGTACTTCTTTGAGGGAATAAGCAGTCGGGTGGACAATGGGGAGCCCATAGACATCATTTACCTCGATTTTCAAAAGGCTTTCGACAAGGTGCCACATGAAAGGCTGCTTAGGAAGCTGTGGAACCACGGGGTGGGAGGGGATGTGCACCGATGGATAGAGCACTGGTTGTCGGGTAGACTGCAGAGGGTCGGAGTAAAGGGCCAATATTCTGACTGGCGGGGAGTCACGAGCGGTGTGCCACAGGGATCAGTACTGGGGCCGTTACTCTTTAATATATTCATCAATGACCTGGAAAGGGAGGTAAAGTGTGAGGTTATAAAATTCGCAGACGATACCAAACTGTGCGGCAGAGTTAGGACCAGGGAGGAGTGTGAGGACCTGCAAAGGGACCTGGACAAGCTGGAAGACTGGGCAAACAAATGGCAAATGCGCTTCAACGTGGACAAATGCAAGGTCATGCATATAGGGAAAAAGAACCCATTGTTCAGCTACAAATTGGGGGGGGGGGGGGGTATTGTTGGGAGACAGCAGACTCGAGAGAGACTTGGGTGTGCTGGTGGATGCATCACTGAAGCCATCTGCACAGTGCGCGGCAGCCTCGAAAAAAGCCAACAGGATGCTGGGCATCATAAAGAAGGGCATAACAACCAGAACACAGGAAGTCATCATGCCACTGTATCGAGCGATGGTGCGCCCACATCTGGAATACTGCGTTCAGTATTGGTCGCCGCACCTCAAGAAGGACATGGCGGTACTTGAAAGAGTCCAAAGGAGAGCAACGAGAATGGTAAGAGGGCTGGAACACTGCCCATACGCCGAGAGGCTGGGGCTCTTCTCTCTGGAGAAAAGGAGGCTCAGGGGAGATATGATAGAAACCTTCAAGATCATGAGGGGCATAGAGAGGGTGGATAGGGACAGATTCTTCAGACTGAAGGGGACAGCTAATACGAGGGGGCATTCTGAGAAACTGAAGGGAGATAGGTTCAAAACAAACGCAAGGAAGTTTTTTTTCACCCAGAGGGTCGTGGACACTTGGAATGCATTACCGGAGGAAGTGATCAGGCAGAGTACGGTCCAGGGATTCAAACAGGGATTGGACGGATTCCTGAGGGATAAAGGGATCATGGGATACTGAAGGAGGAGCTGGGATGTAACACAAGTATAGAAAGTTAACCAGGTAATGAGTAAAAACCAACCAGGTCGTGCATGTGAAAGACCGGAGGGCTAGGGCTTCGATAGGAAGGCAGGACTTAAATGGGAAGCCAAGGTGGCAAGGGAGCCCCTTCTGATGATTCTGACAGGTCGTGACCTGTTTGGGCCGCCGCGGGAGCGGACTGCTGGGCAGGATGGACCTGTGGTCTGACCCGGCGGAGGCACTGCTTATGTTCTTATGTTCTTATATTGTATCACACTTATTGAAAGTTTTAAAATGAATAAAGATAAAAAAAGAGAATATTGACCATTAAAAAAAATTTTTTTAAATAAACTGTAAACATGGTTTTCAAAACTCAGCGAACTGTCTAAAGTGACTCCCTTAACTTTTGAGGATTTCTGAATGTTGAAGCTAGAGCCATTTGTCAGATCAATGGTAGATGGAATTAGGTGTGTGTCGCCTAAAACAGAGGTTCTCAACACGTGGTATACATACCCCAGGGGGTATGCGCACCATTATCAGGGAGTATTCAGCACCGGCACTGTATATCTCCCAACTTCCTTCTGCCGTCGCATAGCTCCTGTCTTCCTTGTATTCTCTCCCCAGCCTCCTCCCCACCCCCGGACCAGCAGCTCACTGTGTGCTTTTAACTTCTCCACATAGCTGCAGCTAGCGTTGGTTTAGCCGGCGATTCCATCAGACAGCCTCGGCCGCCTCCGACAAAAGAGGAAGCTGAATCATCGAAGCTGGGCTGGCCTAGCAATGGCCCCAAGGCTGCCTGGTGGAACTGCAGCTAAACTAACGCTAGCGGCAGATGTGTGGGGAAGTTAAAAGCACACAGTGAGGTGCCACTAGGGAGAGGAGAGGTACTGCTGAGCCAGCGATTCCATCAGGCAGCCTCAGGCCTTGCTAGGCCGGCCCACCTCCAATGATGCAGCTTTCTCTTTTGTCGGAGGTGGGCCTTTTGTGTTTTCTTTTATTACAATTATTGTAAGAGGCACAGCTGCATGCTTGTATTAATTTTTGTAGTCACCTTAAAATTTTGATATACCAAAGAAAAGGTAAATAAAAAATTATTACCGGTACTGTAAAAGACCCCCAAGTTTCACATTTGGTGGGGAGAAGCATTGTATGGCCAAAAGCAGCATTGGTCAGGGGGAACCAATCTATAGTCCAGAAGGAATCCAAATCCTAAAAGAACACTAGTCCCTGATGCAGAAGACTTGGGTGGGTTTTTAGACGTGTTTAAGGTTTGATTATGAGCCCTATAGTGTTACAATAAAGATGAACTGGTATATAAGGAATGTGTGAATGTGGAGCTTGGAGGATGTGTGTATATTGGCATTCAATAACAGAAAAGAAAGAGGACCACGGTAGAGGTATGAAGTGCAGCGGGACTGAAACCAAGGATGGGCAACTCTAGATTTCCACACTCTTCTCCCCTTCAAGATCCTACAAACCTGCCGCCTCCTCCTTCTAGAATCTTTCATTCCCTTCCTTTATCCATCCCCCTCCTCCCTGCATCCATATGTGAGATTTCCAGGTTTTTGGGGGTGTTTTTTTTTTTTGGGGGGGGGGTTAATCTTTATTGATTTTCCTATCTTCAATAGTGCCAACCAATTTCTCCCCCCACCCGCGACCCCCTCATGTGCATCCTCCAGCCCCTCGATCCGCTCTGCCTGACCAGCGATCCCAGCCTGGGTCAGAGCCCCAAGCGCCACCGCCCGCATCGGCACTCACAGCAGCTGCCACTGCAGCCCTCTCCCGCCTCCGATCCCCGCTCCTTTTCCACATCCAATGATCACAGTTTTTTGAAGTTTGTGGGTGCTCCTGGAACACAACCCCTGCAAACTTTGGGCGTATATTGTAATGCTCTTGTATCACTCTATGGTACGGCCGCACCTCGAATACTGTGTGCAATTCTTGTTGCCATATCTCAGAAAAGATATAGTGTAATTAGAAAAGGTATAGAAAAGGGTGACGAAAATGATAAACGGGATGGGACGACTTCCCTACGAGGAAAGGCTAAAGTGGCTAGGGATCTTCAGCTTGGAAAAGACACAGCTCAGGGAGTGATATGATAGAGGTCTATAAAATACTGAGTAGAGTGGAAAAGGTAAATGTGAATTGCTTGTTTTCTCTTTCCAGAGATTAGGGGGCATACGATGAAGCTACTACATAGTAGATGTAAAACAAAGCAGAGAATGTGGTGACTTTGGTTAGCTTAGCAGGGTTTAAAAAAAGGTTTGGATAATTTCCTAAAAGCGAAGTTCATAGGCCATTATTGAGATAGCTTGGGGAAATCCACTGTTTATTCCTAAAATAGGCAGCATAAAATCTGTTTTACTACATGGAATATGGGTTGGCCACTGTTGGAAACAGGATACTGGGCTTGATGGATCTTAAGTCTGTCCCAGTATAGCAATTCTTATGTTCTTATTACATATGCTATAATGTTGTTGTTTTGGTTAACTAAAACTATTTAAATTGTTATCAAAGGTAATAATTATTTTTATTCTTTCAATAAAATACAGCAGAAAAGTTGTCCAAATGTGAGGGGCTTTCAATAATTTATCTACCTCAGTAGAAAAGAGAAGAGTTTTCAATAATTTTGTTTTATTTTTCAACATAGTACCCTCAAAGATACCATCAGGCTCGGAGGGTGGCAGAAAGCCTGGCAGAGCAGGGTTTTTGCACAAGGGCGATGTTATTTCATTCGGAAAGGACCTGAGCAACTGGTCCTCAGAAGTCGTTTCTTTTTTGATCGGCCAGCCCAGTTGGTGTTCCTGAAATTGTTTAGTGAATCGCTGCCATTTCCCCTCATTTGCATGCGCAGAACGGGTGCAAATCAGAGCGGGAGGAAGGTTAGTGAAATCGGGTCAGGGTTGCAAAGTGGTTGGGACACGATCGGGAAGGTTAGTGAATCTAAGCTTTAAACTTGTAACTATGACCTATCTGTATTACTGATCTACCTGTACTAGCAACTCTATTGAATGTCTGTGTCAAACTAAAGTGTCCATTGTAACTTCCTGGGTAACTGACCTAACCTTCTATTGTAATCTGATCTTTAACTGAATAGGTAAAGGTGGAATAGAAAACCTGATCAATTTAATTTAATGCAGTGTTTATATACTGCTAAATCACCACACTGGCTTCAAAACGGTTTACAAAACAATATAAAATTTGACTTATACAATGACTAAAAGTCTAATCAGGTACTTTAAGCAATTTGCCTCTCTGTCCCAATGGGCTCACAATTTAACAAGCAAATATTTTCATGCATAGCAGGAATAGATAAAGCACAAGAAAAGAGAAAAACTCCAAAGAGGCAGAGTTACTGAGCAGATAGATAGTTATCAAACAAGTTCATTCCAGGATCTGGTAGCAGCAAATGTGAAGAGGGTGCTGAATACTCATTTATATTTCACTCCCTTGGATGATGGGACAATCGGTTGAAGGGTGTTGTTAATCCTTAGTGAGGTGAAGTTCAGGTGGATTATCTGTTCTGGTAAGTTGGCATTTAGAGCATGGTGCACAATGCAGGAAAGCTTAAACAAGATACGAGCAGATACGGGAAGCCAATGAAACAAGCAGCAGTATGCAGAGATGTGGTCATATTGTTTTAAGCCAAAGATCAACCTGGTTGCAGTGTTTTGAATCATTTGAAGCTTATTCATTTGAGAAGAGGTTATACCTGCATAGAGAGAGTTGCAGTAGTCTAGCTGTGTTGGGACCAGAATTGTAAAGTGATTATTGTAGAACAGTGTCCCGCAAATTTTGTTTCGCTGTGGCACACTAAACGTAGTGGCTGTGGTTCGAGGCACACGGAAGTGTGCGGACATCGCCATGATGACATCACATGCATGCGTGACATCATCCCAGTCATCTATACATGCACGAAGGCCCTCGAGATGGGCCCTGAGCCGCCAGTGAAGGATGCCTGCAGGGAAGAGGACCGGAGAGAAGGAGAGGCGCTGGCGCCGGCTGATTGCCCACAGGACGTGCCTCTTGCCACATTCAGCCGGTGCCTCCCCTCCTCCCCAGTGTGTCGCAGCACACCTGAAATCTCAGGAAGCACAGTTTGTGATACACTGTAGTAAAAGTAAGGTTTGATAAGTCTCAGTGCTTTAAACTGTAAAAAGTTTTTTTTCCAGAGGTTGGAAATTTGGGATCTATAGGATAGCGTAGAGTCTAGCATAATTCCAAGCACCTTAGAAGTCTTTTCAACTTTTGGTGATGCACCAGAGGGTAAGGACAGTGACACTGTGGAAACAGAATAATTTGGTTTCGATGGTGGTTAATTTTAGTTTATTGGCGAATGCCCAATAATTGATTTTTTTCAATGTTTTTGGAAACTATTTTGGAGAGATCTTTAGCATCAGAATAGAGTGGGATCAGGAGGAAGATATCATCTGTGTAGGATAGCAGACATTCACCATCAGTGAAGTTGAGGTTGCCAGGGAGCTCATAAATATGTTGAAGAGCACAGGTGAAAGCGATGACCCTTGAGGTACTCCACATAGTGCTTTCCAATTTTGGGAGAAGGTACCATCTTTCCATACACAATATTCTCTGTTCATGAGGAACTCTTTATACTAGTTGATAACTATTCCAGTCAGCAGGAGACCTGAAGTGATAATGCCGCTGTACAGATCCATGGTGAGACCTCATTTGGAGTATTGTGTTCAATTCTGGAGACCACACTACCGGAAAGATGTGCTGCAAATTGAGTCGGTTCAGCGAATGGCCACCAAGATGGTCTCGGGGCTCAGGGATCTCACATATGAAGAAAGGTTAAATAAATTACAGCTGTATTCACTTGAGGAACGAAGAGAGAGGGGAGACATGATTGAGACGTTTAAGTATGTTACGGGCCGTATCGAGGTGGAAGATGATATCTTCTGTCCTATAGGACCCTCGACCACCAGAGGGCATCCGCTGAAAATCAGGGGAGGGAAGTTTCATGGTGATTCCAGGAAATACTTCTTCACAGAAAGGGTGGTCGATCATTGGAACAGTCTACCTCTGCAGGTGATTGAAGCCAATAGCATGTCAGATTTTAAGAGAAAATGGGATATTCACGTGGGATCTCTAGGGGAATAAAGTCAGGGGGGTAGGTCATTGGAGTGGGCAGACTTGATGGGCTATGGCCCTTTTCTGCCGTCATATTCTATGTTTCTACCTAGTTGTTATCCAGGGGGTAACTGAAACTCAGCATACTACGTGACATGTCTCCTCAAGTCTGCTTATTTGCTATCATGACCTCCTGACCAATGTGAACTTTGTTACCAAGAGCATACTGCGGGTGCTATTTCATGTCTGTCTTGGACCTTGCAAAACCCATCTGCTGGACTGCTGTCCTCAACCTTGTTTACCCTGAGACAACTTACTTCAGCATCTTGGTGTGTGTACTGTGATAAGGAATAAAATTCAATTGGTGGTTAACCTCCCAGCTGGAAGATAAGAGGAACATGTGTTGTTTTCTGCAGGGACAGCAGTGTGTTAGACAGGGCAAAGGTAGTGTGAAAAAGGTATATAAGAAACACTGGGACGGTTCCAAAATGAATCCAGTTGCAGCCCTGGGAACCATGTGCTGTACCGACCTATTGATCGCTTGGGTTCCCGATCAGCATCAGGACGGAGCCTGGCAGACATGATGAAGTGTTCTATTTTGTGTATATAGATATCCTTTGCTTCTATCTTGAATATTATCTGATGCTTATCTGCATTATTTGGTGATCCTCTGATGTTTATGCAATAAAGGATCATATTACTCTGATGCTTTTCTTGGATGTTACTTTTACACACCCTTGTTAGATAGATATGTGGCAATACACTAGTTCATTGAGTTTATTTAGTAGGAGCTTGTGATCAACTGAGTCAAATGCAGCTGATATGTCAAACTGCAGGAGGATTGATTGTTGTCCTTTACTAAGCATCGGTTTGATTTTAGTGGTTAGTGTAATAAGCAGTAGCAACTCAGTGCTGAAACCATACTGAGTATTTTTCTAGGTAGGCTGTGAGGTTTTTTTACAGACTAGTGTTTCCAGTGTTTAGTGAGTATAAGTATTCCAGCTATGGGTCTGACTTTTAGGGATAGGCATGAGAGCAATGCGTCCCATTTGATCGGGCAAATGGCCCTCTTGTAGGTTATTTAACAATGTACTGTAGTTAGCCAGTGAATGAGAACATTTGGGTTGTGGGTGTAAAGGTATGATAGGCACATGTCCAGTGCACTGCTTTTGGTGGACAGTTTGTTTAGTAGGGGGTGCAACTCATCTTAGGTGAATAGTTTGAAGATGCTCCAAATTTGGTCAACTGTGTAGGGTTCAGTGGCAATGATGTTAGATTGGATGTTTGGGTTTATGGAGGATGAAGTCTTACTAATTTCTGCTTGCACATTCTTAATTTTGTTTTGGAAGCAGCTTGCTAATTCTTAGGCATTAATGATCGTAAGCCTGTTGTACGCATTATTTGGAACAGTTTCTTGATATCAAAGGAATGGTTATCTATTATTGAGGCAAAATAGGTTGTTTTTTTTGTTAACATAATACAGTAAACTCTCAGTTATCTGGCACCCAGGGGGACTGATAAATGCTGGAAAAAAATAGTAGTTTCTGGTTGCTTGAGAGTTATTGTAAAGATAGCTCACGGCCATCCACGGTAGGGCCTTTCTTCTGATGCGATACTTCCAACACAGCAGAGGAAAGGCTCTACCGGGGCTGGCTATATGCAACCTGTTTTTAGTGCTGTCTTTGCTGACTGACTGCCATTGCTGCTTCGGTAAGTTAGGGGGGGTTCAGGAGGCCAGACCGCTGCGGAGGGAGGAAGGGCATAAGGGGGGGAGGCGGACCAGAAGTGTGGGTGGGGGAGGGTCGTGCAGGAGAGGGGAGATGGATGGATGCTGGACCCACAAGGGGGAGAGAGAAAGTGACCCAGAAAGAAGGGAAGAACAGATGCTAGACCTACAAGTGGGGGTGGGGGGATGATAGAATGAGGTGGAAAGAGAGACAAAACAATCTGTTTTCAGCGCTGACCAGCTGCTAATGCTATTTCAGGAAAGGGAGGGAGGATTTGCAATTCAGGACTGCTGCCACTGCTTCAGGGCTGGAGGGGAGTCTTGGCTCAGGACTGCTGCTGCTGCTTCAGGGCTGGAGGGACTGGGGTTCCCGGCTCAGAACCACTGCCGCTTCAAGACTGGAGGGAGGGAGGGGGGTTCACAACTCAGGACTGCTGCTGCTTCGGGAACAAATTTTTTTTTTTTAACGATCGGGTGAGAGTGCCGATTGCTTGAGTACCAGTTAATCAGGATTCTACTGTAGCAGTATAGGGAGATGAGAGAAAACAGACCTGGCAAGCTCTTCCAGGTGGTATACATGCACAAAAACATTCAAGTCCTTATCTCTCTTTGCTAAAAGTACAAAGAAGATTAATGAAAAGAGATGCAGTTTGGGAGATGCAGTTGGTCTGTGCCATGAGGAATATAAATTCAAGGGACAGCAACAGAACCTGAAACAAAAGTGAGCAGCAAAACATACCTCTGACAAGGTTCTGATTCGTAATGTACCCTCCACAAATTTTTGAGATCTACTGAAGAAATTATAGAATATTTTAATGTAGTTCCTGTAACTATGGGTACAAGATAGGCATGAATGCAGGCAAAAACGCATAATGCAAAGAAATGCAAGGAAAAATTATGTTCTTACCTGTTAATTTTCTTTCCTCTAGACGCAGCAAATGAATCCAGAGACTAGTGGGATGTAGCAAAGCAATCCTCAATCAGGGTGGGAAGTGAACGCCGCCTCTGCAATAACCGAAGCACCAAAAGCAGCCTCTGCACACACCGCCACATCCAACCGGTAATGCTTAGAAAAAGTATTCTTAGAAGACCAAGTAGCCGCACGACAAATCTCCTCCAAAGAAAAACCTCTGGACTCCGCCCAAGAAGTAGCCAGCACTCGAGTGGAATGAGCATGAAGCTTGGCTGGCAACCGCCTACCTGACGTTAAGCAAGCGGAAGCAATGGTCTCCCTGACCCATCGAGCAATGGAAGCTTTGGACGCTGCCATACCCTTGTTGCGGCCCGCAAATAATACAAAGAGGCAATCCGAATGGCAAAAGTCATTAGTAACGAGGAGATAATGAAGAAGCATCCTACGTACATCCAGGAACCTCAGTGAAGAGAATTTCTCCCCCCAGTCCTCCTTCCGGGAGGCTGGAAGGAAGAGAGATTGATTAACGTGAAAGGTCGACACCACTTTAGGAAGAAACGAGGGAACGGTCCTAACAGACAAACCGGAATCTGAAATGCGCAAAAAAGGATCTCTACAAGACAGTGCCTGTAACTCAGACACCAGTCTGGCCGAAGCCATTGTGACAAGAAAAACCGTTTTCGTCACATCCTTCAAAGTCACTGTCGACAAAGGCTTTCGTAACCCCCCAAGGACTACTTTAAGACTCCACTCAGGACAGATCTTTTTTATGATCAAATATATTTTATTGAGCACAGCCAGAATACCAAACAGAGAAGCAAAATAAAGTACAAACAAGCTCAACATTTTAGAGTAAAGAACCCAGTCCCCACACATCCCCTCCCCCCTCAAGCAACCCCATCCCACCCCCAAACAACCCCCCAACCCCCCCGGGGGGGTCCTCCTTCCAAGTACATTAGTGAAGAGAAAATACAAAAGGAAACAGGCATACCATGTGCAACTGAATGGGACAGAAAGCAGAGATTCAACAATTAAGCAAATGGCTGCGTGCCAAAGGAGTCATGGTAGTCCAAAATGGTTCCCAAGTGCGCTGAAAGAAGAGGCCTGGGAGAGAGGAAAAATTTGTCACATCTCACCTCTCCCACGTCACAAGAGTAATCATCCAACAGCGCCAAAGGGAGTAGTCCGGAGTGTCAGACAGATCTTTTTAAGAGGGGGACGAATATATTGCATCCCTTTCAGAAATCGAACTACATCAGGTTGAGATGCAAGGGAAGAACAAGCCACCCGACCCCTGTAACAAGCAATAGCGGCCACTTGAACCTTAAGAGAATTATAGGCCAATCCCTTGGTAACTCCATCTTGAAGAAAGGAAAGAATGGCCGATAGCGAAGCCTGGAAGGGCGATAGACCCTGAGCAGCACACCAAGAATCGAAAACCCTCCAGACTCTAGTATACGAGGCAGAAGTAGATCTCTTTTTGGGTTGAAGAAGAGTGGAAATAACCTGCTCTGAATATCCCTTACGTCTCAGCCAGGACCTTTCAAGAGCCAGGCAGTAAGACCAAAGTGGGACGGATTTTCCATGCAAATTAGACTCTGAGTTAGCAAGTCCGGAACCACCGGAAATGCCAATCGATCGCCCATCGGCAGACGCATCAAGTCCACATACCACGGATGACGCGGCCAATCCGGAGCTACCAGGATCACCGTGCCCGGAAAGCGAGTTATGCAATGTAACACCAGACCTATCATCGTAAAGGAGACAACTTGGAGGCCATGGAAGAGCCAATGTGTCTACCCCCTCGGATGCTTGCTCCCTGCGTCTGCTGAAGAACCGAGGAAGCTTTGCATTTTGAGACGAGGCCATGAGATCTATCTCTGGAAGACCCCACTTCTGAACTAGCAGGTCAAATGCCTGAGAGGAAAGTTCCCATTCTCCGGGATCTAGAAGATTTCTGCTGAGAAAGTCCACCTGAACATTTTCTTATCCTGCAATGTGCGCTGCCGAGAGAAGAGCAAGATGAACTTCCGCCCATTGAAGCGGGACCATCGCCTCCCTGGCCAATTGAGGATTTCGTGTATCTCCTTGCCGGTTGATGTAAGCCACTGCCGTTACATTGTCCGAAAAGACCTTCGTTGGACGGTTCTGAATCATTGACTGAAACGCCTGAAGCGCTAGTCTGATCGCTCTCAACTCCAGCACATTGATCGACCACTGAGCCTCCTCCTGAGACCAGACACCCTGCGCTGAAGATTGAAGGCACTGAGCTCCCCATCCCAGCAGACTGGCATCTGTTGTAAATATGATCCAGTCCAGTGTTGCAAGAGGCAGTCCTTTGAACAGATTGATCTCGCCAAGCCACCAGCGCATGCTGAGCACTGCTTGAGATGTCCACTGAAGACGACGATTGTAGTCCTGAGACACTGGGGACCACCGGGAGAGAAGCGACTGCTGTAACAGTCTCATGTGGAAGCAAGCCCAGGGCACCACCTCCAGAGCCGCCACCATTGATCCCAGAACTTGCACATAATCCCAAACCCTCGGTCTGCGCGACTGGAACAGCAGGTAAATTTGAGATTGTAACTTGTCTCCCCAGTCCTTGGGTAGAAAAACCTACCCCAGACTCGTGTCGAACTGTACTCCCAGATGCTCCGATTGGGAAGGGGTAAGAGAGCTCTTCAGAAAATTGATGACCCACCCCAAAGATTGAAGAAGAGAGATCACCCTTTGGGTCACTGTCAAACTCTCTTGTCTGGAAGACGCCTGGATCAACCAGTCATCCAAGGATGTACCCGAATCCCTTCCTGGCGAAGGAAAGCCGCCACTACTACCATGACCTTCGAGAACGTACATGGAGCCGTGGCTAGGCCAAACGGCAAGGCTCGAAGCTGATAGTGCTGGCCAAGGATTGCAAAGCGAAGATACTTCTGATGTGGCGGCCAGATAGGAATGTGCAGATAAGCCTCCTTGAGGTCGAGCACCTTAAGGAATTCCCCCAGCTGAACAGCCGCAATGACTGACCTCACCGCTTCCATCCGGAAAAGCCTGACCTGCAGAAAGCGATTGACCTTCTTGAGATCCAAAACTGGTCTGACTGAACCCCCCTTTTTGGGCACTATGAAATAAATGGAATATCTGCCCTGTCCCCTTTCCTCCAGAGGAAACGGAATCACGGCCCCAATCTCTAAAAGAACTTGAAGGGTGACCTGTACTGATTCTCGTTTGGCCGCCCCTGTACAAGGGGAGACCAAGAAAGAATCTGCGACGGGAGAAGAAAATTCTAATTTGTAACCTTCTTGAATTATGTCCAATACCCACTGATCGGACGTTATCTTGGCCCCCTCCGCCAGAAAGGAAGACAGTCGACCCCCTATAGACACAACAGAGGGAGCCAACATCCCGTCATTGTGCATTACGTGAGACCGGGGTTCGGGCTGGTTGAGCAGGTTGGGGTTTTGTAGGACGAAAGGAATTCTTTTGTGAAAACCTAGGCCTAGAATTATAGGAAGAGCCGTAAGAAGGCGGAAAAGATGGCTTTCCAGGCCGATATCTCTTAACATCCCTGAAGCGAGATCTGGCAGACAAAGCTTTCAAAGAGGCTTTAGGTTTATCCTCCGGCATCCTCTGCGTTTTGGTATCACCAAAATCTTTAACCAATTTTTCTAAGTCGTCTCCGAATAACAAACGACCCTTGAAAGGAAGCCTCACCAGTCTAAGCTTGGAAGCTGTCATCTGCCGCCCAGTGCCGGAGCCACAATGATCTACGAGAAACAACAGAAAGAGACATTTGTTTCGCCGAAGCACGAATAATATCATAGAGGGCATACGCCAAATAAGCTAGACCCATCTTCAAATCAGGGAAGTCAGGTGGAACTGAAACCTCTGTCTCCATTATTTGATCTGCCATACGTTGAGCCCATTGCAAACAAGCCCGCGCCGCATATGAACTGCACACCGCCGCTTGCAGGGTAACTGCTGCTACTTCAAAAGACAGCTTAAGTGAAGACTCAATCTTCCTATCCTGAATGTCTTTGAGCGCTATACCTCCCACAACCTGCAAGGTAGTCTTCTTGGTAACTGCAGCCACCAAAGCGTCCACCATGGGGTTCTTAAATTTGTCCAGCTCGTCTTGCAAAACTGGATACAACTGGCGCATAGCCTTAGCGACACGGAGACCAGCCTCCGGCGTGTACCATTGAGCCGAAATAAGCTCTTGCATCGCCTCATGAACCGGAAATATTTTAGCTGGTTTCCTCGTGCCTGCCATAAGAGGATTAGCCGACCCCTGCGCGTGAGGATCAGACTAAGAGATATTAAGGCCCTGAAGCGCCTTGGAAATAAAAGAAGGCAATTCCTCTTTATGAAAAAGACGGAGCGCCTTAGGATCATCCACCTCCCTAGCTAGCACATCCTCAAACTCCAAATCCGCCACCTCACCGTCCTCCAGTGAGTCTGGGAGAGCAAGAGATAAGGCGGAGTCAGATGGAGGGGGCCCCCCCCCGTCCATAGGCGCTACCCTGCACCTTTTCGCCGCCTGAGACTCCAGAGGAGGTCTAGTGGCATGAAGCACGGGAACCTAGTCCACATAACCTGCCCGTTGCTGTGCAAAACAAGAGCTCTGTATCAAAAATGCCTTATGCATCAACATAACAAACTCAGGGGAAAAGGCCATCGAATTTGCAGGAGTCTGCATCGAAATAATCTGCTCCTGACCAGAAACCTGCCCCGCAACAGAAGCAGAGGAAGAACAACAGCTGACTGCCTGCCCAGCCGCCGAAGTGCACTGAAGCGGAACGGAAGCAGCCGCGAGTGCAGGAGAAGCAAGCCGGCCTTCAATCGCGCGGGAGACAACCGATCGCTCAGGCGCGAGCTGAATTTCTTCACCCACGGCATCTGTGCACCCCGCCGAACAGAGGCCCGATGGTGTTCTCCGCTTCCCACAGCGGGAACACCTTTTAACTGCCTCTGCCGCCATTTCCCTTAAACGAACCGTCGAGCAAATCGAAATTGGCAGCCAACAAAACAAAACCTCTCAGCCACACTGAAGCAACCAAACTGGCCAACCAAACGAGTAAGCAGAAAAAGAGCCAGAAAATAAATCTTTCTTACCCCAGTTTACCTTTGTTAAAGCTGGTAGTTGCAAACTGGAACGGACAGAAAAGCACCACCCAGTTGCAGCACTCTGGTTTAAACTTTTTTTTTTTTTTTGTAAAGGGAAAGAAGAAAAAATAAAGAACCAGGAATAACCTCAATCCCAAAGGAGAGGAGGGTGGAGTAGGGACCTGGGGGGTCCAGGTGTACCTCCCAAAGTTGGCACCGCTCAGCCAAACACCCCTATCTACCTGAAGAGAATAATCTCAACAGAATAAGAAATAATATTCCAGCCAAAATTCAGGAGCTAGTGGAAAAGCGACCATCACCTGCTGGGAGATAGAGAATACTAAGGATACAGGGAGAGTACCAACCAATAGGACTACCTGTTAATCAGTTCTCTATCTCCGTCTGCTGGTAGATGTGTGCTATCCCACTAGTCTCTGGATTCATCTGCTGCCGTTGCTGAGGAAAGTGTTATTGCCTGATTTCTCTTGCTTTGAAATTATGGAAGAAAGGATATTGCAACATGATCTTACTATTTTTTCTTTTTAAGGAAGGACTGCTGGTTTTTACCGGCTACAGCTTTTGAGCAAATTTCTAAAGTTACTATTGAATTTTCACATCTGAACAAAAATTTGGTTGTTACTTTATAGTATTATTTTTTTAATGCGGTTAAAATAAAACATGCAAATATACTTTTTATAGTTTTATTTTTCCCAGTGCAGATATGATTGAAATCTACAAAATCTTGAGTGGAGTACAACGGGTACAAGTGGATCGATTTTTCACTCCATCAACAATTGCAAAGGCTAGGGGACACTCGAAGTTATAGGGAAATACTGTACTTTTAAACCAATAGGAGGAACTATTTTTTTCACTCAGAGACTAGTTAAGCTCTTGAATTCATTGCCAGAGGTTGTGGTAAGTGTAGATAGAATAGCTGTTTTTAAGAAGGGTTTGGACAATTTCCTGGAGGAAAAGTCCATAGTTCATAGGGTGTTGTGATGCATGGGGAGAGAATGAGCATCTCTCCCGCTGCATCACAACACAGCTTTTTAGAAGTCTCTGACACTGCCATGCCGGGATTTAAAACAGTGCAGTCACTGTACCGCCACCCCTAGATCAGTCGCTTATTTTTGTAGCTAAAAGCTGACACTGCTTTTAGAAAACAGCTCGGCAATTTTTAAGAATTCACCGGAGGGCTCATTTCAATGTTGAAGAACGCATTTGCATGTCATTATCCGAGACTGCTAGAAACCTCGCTAAACACAGAGATAATCCATTTTGATAATCCGCTGCTAAAATGCATGTAGGCTAAACCGCTGGAAAGCAGTTTAGCGACGGCGTTAAAAGTTTTGAGAATCTGGGCCTTAGTCCAGTGATTTTCCACTTTTTTCATTCTGTGAAAAGCCTAGGCTAGATAAATAAATAAGTATTACTTGCCAAAGAATTTCCCTCTGAATATAAGGAGGCAAAAAAGTATCTTAATGCTGCTTTAATTTCCAGAGTTACTAATTTTAAATCCAGTTAAGCATTCTTATGGGGGGGGAGGGGGATGTGAAATCCAGCTTCCTAACTTATCTCCAGACTTCTCTATTTCAAAGAGCAACATATAAATACTCCTCAAATCTAAAAGCTTAGCAGAAGTCCTCAAATCAGGTCTAAATGGCTTCACCACTTCAGATCTGGCATTGTTCAGGCACTGTATGTAGGCTCACGTAAAGTCCTGGACTACTAGCTTTGGGAAGACTCCTCCAGTACACAAATCTTCCACAATCTCTTAGCCAGGGACAGAGAAGCTTGGCAATGGAGGAGGCTTAAAATATTAGCTGTGATTCCGAGGAAATCCAAGATTCATGTGAGCTAACTGGATGACATCTTCCAATTTCTTCTCTCCCCTAATATACAGTAAAAAAACATGAGCAGAGATACTAATTGACTTAGCTATTAAAACCATCTCCTTTACAATTAAACAACTCTTTACACTGAATTTTCTGCATGATAATACATCTAAAATGCACTCTAACTATATATGTTTAAGGATGATATAGTCCTTTTTTTCCCCAGATGGTGAAATTTAGGGCTCATTTTACTAAGTTGCGTTAGCGGTTTTAGCTTGCGCTAGATGCTAACGCCTCCATAGAGCTGGCGTTAGTTTTTCCGCATAGCGCAGGGATTAGCGCACTAATCTTCAGCGTGCGCTAAAAACGCTACCGCAGCTTAGTAAAAGGAGCCCTTACTCTTGCCATTAAAATTTCCTTTTCTTACTAGACCAGTCCAGATGAGCGGGTTATTAATTATTCAATAATTTACAGTACATTCTGCCCTTCATCAATTCTGAGTGGTACTAAAATAGACATTTTCAAGAACAGCAGCTAAAACTAATCACATACAATAATGACTGACATACATAATACTTAATTAATGCCAGTTAAAAAAAAAAAAAAAAATCTACCTAATGATAAGTAAGCATCATCAAAAAAATAAGACTTATCCATGTCTGGTAAGCAGATGAGAGAAAAAAAAAATCTCATTACCGTACTCACTCTATTCCTATAAAGGTTGGAGAATTAACTTGTGTCTATCAAGCCCCAAACAAAACCACCTACACATGGGCTTCCTAAAGAAACCGAAGCAACAAGTTCCTTTTCCAGGAAAGAGTAACAAAATTCCTGAATGTAAACTCAATATACCGCCATTTTTGTTCCTTTTTTCCTTAAATGAAGTTTGAGAAAGTGCATTCCTCTTTACAGTTTGATTTCTCTATCTACAGAGCCATGTCTTTCAGAAAGTGTCCTGTCTGTCAAGACCCTTAATAGAGAATATAAATTTCACCTTCCTTTATATCTTGGTTAGACCAGCCCAGATAAGTGGAATTCATTTATTCATTCATTCAATTTTCTATATCTTTCTCCCCAGGAAGGATTTGACTGCAAGATTCTCTATCGACAGCTGAAACCCAGGGAGAGTCTTGGCTGTTGGGGGAATCACCCTTAGTGCTCCCTTAGATTTACGATGCATTTCAGTAAGGTAAACTAGGACAGATTCAGCCTGCAGTTAAGAGTGTCTTTCTGCAGCCAACTTCACACCGCCATCTTGACTCCTCCCACAGTTCTCTTTATGTTAACCGCATAGACCTGTGAGGTGTATGTTATATGTTATGATGGGCAATCCATATAACATAGTAAATGACAGCAGATAAAAAGACCTGAACAATCCATCCAGGCTACCCAATAGTCACATGCATTATAAATGTATGATCAAATTATCTTTTTTTCTCTTTTGATATTTCTGGGATATAAACTGTAGAAGTCTGCCCAGTAATGTCCTTAGGCTCCAACTACTGAAGTTACCATCGAAGCTCACTCCAGCCTATGCAAACCATCTTGTCATTTGCGGGATATAGACCATAAAAGTCTGCCCAGCACACGTCCCAAATTAATAGAGTTTCTGTTGAAACCTTTCAGTTCTAGGCGGATTACAAATAAGAGGTATTTGGACATTTCCAGGGAGTTACATTTCAAAGCTTATTATCAGATAGACACTGGATTAGCATTGTAAGATATTTTTCCTAATAACATAATTTTGATTTCTTTCTGGAATATTCTACAATACAATATGGCACCTAAGATTCTGATGACATCTTTATCTAGTTTTGCTGCTTGGCATGACAGTAGGCCTTCTAATTTTTTTAGCCTTTTTGGGTTTTGGGGGGGGGGGGGGCTTTTTGGTTGAGGAGTAAGAAAAGGGATTCATGTTTCTCTGCTGTCTTTTTGCTTCTTTCAGTACGAGTCTATTGTTTAGGTAAATTGGGACATAGCCCTGTAGTACTTTAAACAGGCAACAGAATTTGAATAAGATTCAGCCTTTCACTGGGAGCCAATGTGTTTTTAATAATAATAATTTATTCCTATATACTGCCTAGTCATAAAAGTTTGAGGCAGTTTACAGTAAGAAGTACTGGACAATCAGTAGAAAATTACAAATCGTCAAATACAATTAAGATTAAAATAAAACAATAAACCCTTAAGTTATGAATTGATCGAACAGCTGGGTTTTTACTAGTTTTCTAAAAGTAAGGCAAGAGGAAGCATGCATAAAAATTTTACCAAACCAATCGTTCATTCTACCAGCTTGAAAAGCGAGAGTTCTATCCAGATAGCTCGTGTACCTACAAGCTTTTACTGTTGGATAGGTAAACAAATGAATTCGACGTGTAGATATATTAGAACAGTCTAAAGAAACCTGCAAAACCAAACAAGCAGGAGCCATACCAAATATTGATTTGAAACAGATGCAAGTAAATTTGAATAGAACTCTTGCCTCTATTGGCAACCAATGCAATTTTTTTAAAATAAGGACTAATATGCTCCCATTTGGTCAAGGAAAAGACTAATCTTAGTGCTGTATTTTGTGTAATTTGCAATTGTTTTATCATTAATGCTAGATATGGTAAGTACAAGATGTTTCAATAATCCAGCATTCTACATTTTGGTACTCGAAAATACTCCACACAAGAAAATACACTAATGACAAAAAGAATCTGCAAAGCTTTTAGAGGAGTATATGCCACTGAAGGAGCACAGCCTTTCCATCTCAGATGGTTCAAGGACCAAGTCATAAGCCAAAAGAGACCTGGATCCTCCTTGGCAATTGACCTTTGCTACAGGAGTCCTGAACCTCTGAGAAAGGAAGAGGTGGCTCCACTAACAGCTGGATTAGATCCGTCTACTATGGATGCTGCAACTGCTTGACCACAGTTTTGCCCTCCCACTGCATGCTGCTTCTGCTGCTGACAGCTCCTTATTACGTAATCCTAGCCACAAAGGAAATAAAAAGTGATAATTCTGCTCTTGTAACTCACTGCACAAAGTTTTGTTATGCTAATACTAGGTTGTTTACTTAAAATGGTTAGAACAGAAAATCTTAGGTCAAAAATACTGACACCCAATACTGAGTAATGGTCAGAACTAGGTTCATTGACCTGTACATGTGAGAGGAACTGCCATCAAACAGACCTAATAAAAAGCCCAGGTGCCTAATTTCAGTGCCTAGTACCAGGCAGAGAAGTCTGGCCAAGGGTCGAAAATGACACGGTGACAAAATTCATCACCGTCCCTGTCCCCGCGGATAACCGCGGTAAACAATCTTCATGTCATTCTTTAAGGAGAGAGGGAAGAATCAGAGTATGAATGGCCACAACCACTGACCCACAAGCTTTGCTTTGAAGAATGCTGGTGTAGAAGGACTGAGGTTGAAACAGACACTACAGAATGACAGTCTCTGGTATCCAGAGCAGATAGTGTGATGTCATAATGACTCATTCCATAAGTGCCTAAGAGCCAATCACATCAGTGATGTCACAATGGCTTCATTATCCTTGGCTCACATAAGAATCAGAGTATGAATAGCCACAACCACTGACCCGCAAGCTTTGCTTTGAAGAATGCTGGTGTAGAAGGACCGAGGTTGAAATAGACACTAGAAAACGACATGGGATTATTTCCCGCGGTTATCCATGGGGACAGGGACGGTGATGAATTTTGTCACCGTGTCATTCTCTACCAAGGGAAGAGCAGTATCACCCAAGGCCAGAAAGGACAGCAGTGCTAAGGAAAAGAAATGGCAAGCAAAGACAAGGAGGAACTGTGGTTTCTGGTGCAGAATATAGAAATAGCCTCGTCAGCCCTAAGCAGCAACTGACATCTTCCCCTTGTTCATTACTCTCTTGTTTATTTTGTGTTATTATTGTAGTTTGTATGCAAATAAAGTAGGTTAGATGCAAACAGCAATGAAATGGAAGCAAATACAGACCTTTAAAGAGCACAAAAATATTCCTCCCAATAGAAAATAAAAGGAAAAATAACATTACTATATTGAACTGAAGGAAATTCGTTAAAAATGGAGAGTAGCATTTACCTATAATTCAATGAGCCATAATAATGAACTTTCCTGCCGTAGCAGAATCATCATATTAGAGCTCTTCAAACACCATAAAACCTCAGTGCATCCTAGAAAAAATATCAAATGAGTACCTCCAAAATAATATTTGTGCATCACTAACTTGCGTGAATGCTTAAATAAATCTTTCTCATGGGAACCTCCAAAAAGCAGTTCATACTTTGTTTTCTTTTTAAACAAACCTTAAAGAACAGCCTTATTCATAAACTTTTTGTAATCAAGCTTGCCTTGAAATAAATAATAACTTATCTGTACACAAAGGGCTCCTTTTACTAAGCTGCGATAGCGCTTTTAGCGCGTGCAGAATTTTAGCATGCGCTATGCGACTAGAACTAACGCCAGCGTCTAGCGCGCGCTAAAACCGCTATCACAGCTTAGTAAAAGGAGCCCAAAGAGTTCATGGTTTAACCGAGCACCTTGTTTCATCCGATACTTCATCAGGAACCAATTTCTGTGCATAGCTGATGAGCTAAATTGCTTAGAAAACCAAAAAAAAGAACCCCAAAAAACTCTGTGGAGTGATGATGTTCCTAAATGGACTTTATTTGAAAGTGTCAAAGTTCCAAAGGTACACTGAAATCATCCACATAAAATAATTCCATCCACATAAAAATAAATCATCCACATAAGAGCCTTAAAGGACCTAGTCCGCTAGGGATACAGGACCCAACGTGGTCCGCGTTTCGACAAAAAGTCTTCTTCAGGGGTCCCTGGGGGTCTTATAAAGGTGAATACGTGGGAAACAATTGTGTGGTGAACCGGAAGTGAAACACTGCTTGCATTTGCTCACCACATAATTGTTTCCCACGTACTCACCTTTATAGGACCCCCAGGGACCCCTGAAGAAGACTTTTTGTCAAAACGCGGACCGTGTTGGGTCCTGTATTCCTAGCGGACTAGATCCTTTAAGGCTCTTATGTGGATGAATTTATTTTATGTGGATGATTTCAGTGTACCTTTGGAACTTTGACACTTTCAAATAAAGTCCATTTAGGAACATCGTCACTCCACAGAGTTTGTTTGTTTTTTGTTTTCTCTGGATTTTCTTCTTTGTGGATATTTTGGGGTCAATTCCTTTTATTTTTTGCTTGGAGCTAAATTGCTTAAACAGTTTGCCAAACAGCCACTTAGCTCATCAACTGTGCACAGAAATGCCACACAGGGTTCTTAAACTCATTTCCTATTCAATACAGTAATCTGATTTCTCCTAAGGTTGTTTCCTATTGGGAAGATTTTATTTTTTTATTGCAGCTGTTGCTTAGATCACAGGAATAAAAAAAAATCAAATTATTTATACCAGTCACAGCTATTTCAATTTGGAAAGGGTCCATTTTCAAGATTCATCCCAGGATCAAAAAAGCAGCCTCCCATCCTTGACATACTGTTTGCATATAAATGCTTCTCTATCAACTATTTTAATAGGCTGCAAATATATTGTACTGACCAATCCAAATCGCTTGCTACAAAAATTAGAACAAACTGCATCAACTAAGGGGTTAAAATCCAGTTTCAAAATAAAAATCTAAAGATAACCAATTTTTAAAACTGAAAATGCTCAGGTTAAAAGCAAGGTTTTGGTACACAGACTGGACTGCTAAGAAAAAGTTACGGTATATCTTATGAGGGGGTGCTGAAAAGTTCTCACCCCAACCAAGAAGGGAATGACGTGGAGCCTGAAACTTACAAGCTTACATGCTTGGCACACTGCATCTGAGGTTTCTGTGACCCTTCAAAAAAATATTCTGGTGTCTGGTCACCGAAATACTACTCCACTGCTGAAATCACCTCTGAATCACTCAAAAATTGTTGCCCTTTCAAACTCTTTTTAAGGTTTGGAAATAGAAAATAGTCAGATGGAGCAAGATCTGGTGAGTAGGGGGGATGGTCTATCCAGTGGTTCCCAAACCTGTCCTGGGGGACCCCCAGCCAGTCAGGTTTTCAAGATATCCCTAATGAATATGCATGAGAGAGATTTGCATATAATAATAATAACAGCTTATATACCGTAATACCGTGAAGTTCTATGCGGTTTGTATGTAATGGAAGTGACAGGTATGCAAATCTCTCTCATGCATATTCATTAGGGATATCTTGAAAACCTGACTGGCTGGGGGTCCCCCAGGACAGGTTTGGGAACCACTGGTCTATGCACTGAAACTCCAACTGTATCAAAATATCTATCATTTTGCCAGCCATGTGAACAGGTGTATTGTCTTGACAAAAGAGAAATTTCCGCAGCTTCACTCTCCTTTTGTCTTTCAGTGCCTCCTTTAATCGGCACAGCAAGTTACAGTAGTATTCTGCATTAACTGTTTGGCCCCTTGGAAGATAGTCCGTCATTACAACACCTTCCTGATCCCAAAACAGTGGCCATGACCTTTTCTTCTGACTTTGAGTCTTGAATTTCCTTGGCTTGGAGAACCCAAGTGCCACCATTGCACGGACTGTTGTTTTGTCTCAGGATCATAGTGGTGTAACCATGTTTCATCAACAGTAACTAGTCGTTCCAAAAGGTTGGCACCAACTTGCTGAAAATGCTGCAAAATCAGCATTCAAACATTTGGGCATCCATTTGGCTGACAGCTTCTGCATGATCAGCTGCTCGTGGATTATACATCCAATACATTCCTTGAATATTTGTAGTGTCTCAGCAATTGTTTTAGCTGATATTCGCTCATCTGCCAAAATCAGGTCATAGACATGGTCAACAATTTCAGGAGTTGACACTGTTTGAGGCTTCCCAGACCTTGCTGCTAGAGAATGACACGGGGACAAATTTTTCCCCATCCCCGTGGGAGCTCATTTTCCCTTCCCATCCCTGTGAGTTCTTTTCCTGTCCCTGCCCCATTCCTGCAAGCTCTGTCCTCATCTGCATAAGCCTCCAACACTTTAAATCAGCCCTACGCATCTCCCTAGTAGAGCGGGGGTGCTTACAATCAGGCCTTAGGCTTATCGGGTCCGCCCATCCCTGCTAAGCCTAAGGCCTGATTGGCCTAGGCTCAATCAGGCCTTAGGCTTAGCGGGGATGGGTGGACCCAAGAAGCCTATATAGAATCCAGGTCCTCTCCAAACAACAACTGACCCTTAAACGGCAAATGTACTAAACAGAACTTAAAGGCCGCGTCCGCAGCCCAATGCCACAGCCATAAACGTCGCCAAGATACCACAGTCATGGAAATTTGCTTAGCTGAGGCCCCTAATCATATCATATAAGGCATCTCCTAGGTATGCCAGTCCCGACTCCACATCCAGAAAGTCCGGGGTTAGATCCACTCCGGACTCTACCAGACATAAGAACATAAGAACATAAGAACTGCCATCTCCGGATCAGACCTTCGGTCCATCAAGTCCGGCGATCCGCACACGCGGAGGCCCTGCCAGGTGTACACCTGGCGTAATTTATAGTCCACCATATCTTTATATGCCTCTCTTAAGGAGATATGCATCTAGTTTGCTCTTGAAGCCTAGGACGGTCGATTCCGCAATAATCTCCTCTGGGAGGGCATTCCAAGCGTCAACCACTCTCTGAGTGAAGCAGAACTTCCTGACATTAGTCCTGAACCTGTCCCCCCTTAGCTTCATTACATGTCCTCTAGTCCGTGTCAAATTGGACAATGTAAATAATCTTCTCTGCTCTAATTTGTCGATTCCTTTCAGTATTTTGAAGGTCTCGATCATATCCCCACGCAGTCTCCTTTTCTCAAGGGAGAACAATCCTAGTGTTATAAGTCTATCCTCGTATTCCAGTTTCTCCATACCCTTCACCAGTTTTGTTGCTCGTCTCTGCACCCTCTCCAGCAGTTTTATATCCTTCTTTAGGTAGGGAGACCAATGTTGGACGCAGTATTCCAAGTGTGGTCTGACCATTGCCCTATAAAGCGGCATTATAACTTTCTCCGATCTACTCGAGATTCCTTTCTTTATCATGCCCAACATTCTATTTGCCTTCTTTGCCGCTGCCGCGCATTGTGCCGACGGCTTCAGGGTCCTATCTATCAGACCATCCATGATACGTTGGATTCATTGAAGACAGGCCCATGCCGCATAGCTGCACATGGCTGTCAGCAGAGTCAGGGCTGCCACATTAAATGAAGCCTTCAAAGTAGACTCAAGCTTCCTGTCCTGTGAATCCTTAAGTCACAGGATACAATTGCCTCATAGCTTTAGCTACCTTGAGACCTGACTCCGGAGCAGTCCATTGCTTCGATATTAATTCCTGCATAGGCTCATGCACTGGGAAGGCTCTAGGAGGTTTCTTCTTTCCAGCCACCAGGGGATTGGCTACCCTATGCACCCCTGAGTCAGGTGGAGAAATATGCAGACACTCTAGCGTTTTGGAGATAAATGATGCTAGTTCCTCTTTATGAAAAAGTCTCAATACAGAGGGATCATCCACCTCTGTTCCTACCTCCATATCTTGTTCATTATTAGCCTCCCCGGGGTCAAACAGGGGAAACGAGAATTCAAGAGTTAGCAGACCAAAAAACCTCTGCATCTTGCACTACCCTGTGCTGCTGGTCCTCCTCTCCCCCACCCCTAACTGAGAACATAAGAATTTGCCTCCGCTGGGTCAGACCAGAGGTCCATCGCGCCCAGCGGTCCGCTCCCGCAGCGGCCCATCAGGTCCATGACTTGTAAAGTGATCTTTTGTCTAGAACCTGTTCTTCCCTAATCCTTTATATCCTTCAAACCCTTTTTCTTTTTTATCTATACCCTTTCTTTCTCCTTTATCTGTAACCTTCAACCCCCTTATCCTTCAGGAATTTATCTAGTCCCTCTTTGAAACCCCATAATGTAGTCTGACCTATTACACCCTCCGGAAGCGCATTCCAGGTATCCACCATCCTCTGTGTGAAGAAGAATTTCCTAGCATTGGTTCTAAACCTGTCCCCTTTCAATTTCTCCGGATATCCTCTTGTTCTTGTAGTTCCCAGTACGCTGAAGAACCTGTCCCTCTCCACCCTCTCTATGCCTTTCATAATCTTGTATGTCTCTATCATGTCTCCTCTGAGTCTCCGCTTCTCCATTGCGTCGTCAGTTTCATTGTTGTATCCACCAACACTCCCAAGTCCTTTTCAAGGTTGGGAAAAAGATACCTGGGCCAGTCCACCACCTGAGCCCTCCCCTCTGGGTTTGTCCATTGCAGCAAAAAGCATTGTGTAGCAACCGTACAAACTCTGGAGAGAAGAGCTGCATGCCTGCCCGCGATTCCTCACCACCCCTACTGAAGACAATGGGCAGAGCTCACACACTGCCGCGGCCCGCTCTCGCGAGGGCACCGTCTCCATGGTGGAAGCCACTCCTGACTGCATGTGGCGCTTACCTCGCTTAACCGCTTCTGCCGCCATTCCCAGCACAACTGCTGTTCACACTCCTCCGGAAGTAGAAATGCAAACACCACCAGAAAAATCAGAGTCGGGCTCCTTTTTTTTTTTCTTATGGGAAAAAAGCCCTCAAACAACGAAGCTCCTCGGGTATTCAGGTTCTTCATGTGGGGAGAGTGGGGAAGGGACCTGGGAGAGCCCAGGTGTTGCCCCCCAAAGTTGGCATCGTTCAGCCAACACCCCACAGCTCAACTGAGGCCAGGAGCCTAGAGGAATAGCAGTCATCCAACCTGCTGGAGATAGAGCATACTGGCTGGCCTGGAGAGATTCCATCCAAGATATACACCTGCATGTCAGTTCTGTATCTCCACCTGCTGGTAGATGTGTGCTATCTCTGGATTCATCTGCTTGCCAGTGCTAAGAAAATATCAGATTTGAAATGTATAAACTGCCAGAGCTGGTGTTAGACAGCAGGCGTGAACTAGGACCTAAAAGAGTGAGGAAAAAGTATTTTTAATTTATTTTGTTTACATCACAGAGCCAGCATGGGTTTGGAGAGGTTGCAACCCTATACTTCTACTAAGACTAAGGGGTACTTTTATTAAGGGGCGCATTTAGCGCGTGCTAAATCGGTTAGCGTACCTTAATAAAAGGACCCCTAAGTATCTTAATAAAAAATTAGGCCCGATATTTAAACTAAGTTTTAGATTTCGGTCCTTTATGTGATTGAGTTTGACACCTCTGATTTAAATCATAAGTGTTCGAGGCTTGTGCGGTTAAGGCAGAGCTTACAGGAACGTGCAAGGGACAGCGACAAAACTCAAGGGGATAGGACAGGGAAATTGAGTTCCTGCGAGGACAGGGACAAATTTGTCCCCATTTCATTCTTTTTGGTCTCAAAATCTCCATGCTGAAAGTTTGCACACCACTTCTTCACTGTAGAGTATAATAGGCATTTGTCACGCAATATTTGCATCATATATTCATGGATTTACTTTGGAGTTTTCTTCTGCAGGAATAGGAACTTCATGGCAGCTCAGAGTTCCACACTTGAAAATTCCACTCTTTTTGTGACATAGTTCAATCAATGATCTGAAACAATGGCAAAACACAGCATTACAATTCTGCAAATTGGCACTTTGCAAAATAAAATAATACTTTTCAGCTACAGTGGCAAAATAAAACAGAATTTAGGAAGTTGGTTGGGCTGAGAACTTTTCAGGACCTCCTCATACCTGATAATTTTCTTTCCTTTAGACGCAGCAGATGAATCCAGAAACTAGTGGGTTGTGTCCATATACCAGCAGGTAGAGTTAAAGTACTGAGTTGTATGCTATCCTATTGGATGAGACGTCTCCTGGTGAACAAGTATGTCTCTTACCAAAGCCCAAAGTAGATGGACCCCCAACCCTCTCCTTCCCCACACTAACACCAAATCACTGTGAAACATAAAACCTTGAAATAACACTATAAATTAACCCAAACAGATACTGACAGAGAAATCTTCTAAGCTTGAACAGGGTGAGACTCTGGATTCATCTGCTACAAGGAAAGAAAATTATAAGAACATAAGAATTGCCATACTGGGACAGACCGAAGGTCCATCAAGCCCAGTATCCTGTTTCCAACAGTGGCCAACCCAGGTCCCAAGTACCTTGCTAGATATCAAGTAAACAGATTTTATGCTGTTTATCCTAGGAATAAGCAGTGGATTTCCCCAAGCCATCTCAATATGGTATGATATAATTTTTCCTTTCTTAATGCCAGTAGATGAATTCAGAAACTAGCGGGATATAGCAAAACTGTCCTCAATAGAGTGGGACATTGCAACCGCCCGAGAGCACGAATACCCTAAATGTCACATCCGATCACATTGTCACATCCAGACGATATTGCATAGAAAAAGTATGATCAATGACAATCTGTCTAGAATGTCTCATCTAGCTACTGGAAAAGAGCTTACCAATGTAAGTACATAATCCTCTTAGACTCGAGAAGAGTTTCAATAACCACATCAGAATAACCTTTGTGTTCTAAGGCTGCGCTATAGAGCCATGCTATAAGAGCAAAGCAACTCGGATCCTCCATGTAGACTAGACCCTGCATAAGCAAGTCTGGATGGGCACTCAGCTGAAGGCCATGACCCTTGTGAAAACACATCAGATCTGTGTACCACAGTCTGCAAGGTCAATCTGGAGCCACCAGAATGACATTGCCCGGATGGACTGTGATTTCCCAAATGACTCGGTCTATCATGGGCCAGGGAGAAAACACATATAGGAGAATCTCCTGAGACTACGGCTACACTAGTGTCGAGACCCTCACTTCCGTGCTCGGATCTTCGACTGAAGAAACGATCTGCTTTCTTGTTCTTTGCCATGGCCACGAGGTCGAAGTGGGGCCAGCCCCAGCACCGCACTATAGCTTGGAAAGCCACTGCATACAGGGTCCACTCACCCGGATACAGTGTCTGCTGAGAAAGTCAGCTTGAACATTGTCGACTTCTGCTGATAGTGTCTGGAAGTGACGTTCTGCCCACAGAAAAAAAAAAAAAAAGAAAAGATGGGCTTCCTGAGTTTAAAAGCCTTCTATGAGGAACCGTGTCAAAGGCTTTGCTGAAATCTAAGTAAATTACATCTAGAGCACGTCCTTGATCCAATTCTCTGGTTACCCAAAGAATTCAATCAGATTTGTTTGGCACGATTTATCTTTAGTAAACCCATGTTCTGTGGTAGTAGTAGGTTTGGGTTTAGCCATACTCCAAGGTTTCTTACCCCCTCCGTGGAAGATTTTAAGGTGTTGCCATTCAAGGTTAGTTGTTATCTTGGGCTATTTTCTCCCCATTTGTTAATTAGCAGTAATTCTATTTCATCTTTGTTGGCTACTAGTCCGTTTGTTTGGAACCACTCTAAGATTTAATTTAGGCCTGTCTTGATCCTGTTTAGTTTTCACATTTTGTTTCTTTAGTGGGATGATCAGTTGGGACAATGTCTGCATATATGTAATATTCTCATTCCAGTTTTCTGATAAAGTTCTCTAAAGGTTGGAGGAAGATGTTGAAAAGCATGGGTGACATAGTTGATCCCTGTGGTACTCCTATGTCTGTTTCTTTTCAGTTGCTTGTATTTCCCTGTCATTCTACCCTTGTTAGACTATTTGTAAGAAAAGATTCAATCCATGCTATGACATTTCTTTTGAGGCCCGAGGTCATGCATCTTGATTTTAGCAGTATGTGTTGAACTAGGTTGAAGGCTGTTGAGAGGTCCAAGAACCCTAGTAGCACGTCTTCTCCTTTTGAATGGTGTTTCAGGACCGAGTCCTTTACTGCTACTAGTATGGTTTCCATGCTCAGGTGTTGTCTGAAACCTGATTGGGCCTGGTCAAGCTTTGACGCATTTTCTAGAAGTCTGATATTTGTTTGCAGGCTATTTTGTCTATTACTTTAGATATCCATGGTTGATTGGCTACTGGTCTGTAGCTGGAGAGATCTTCATGGTCTTTTACCTTATTTTTCAGAATGGGTTTTGTGACTGAGAGTTTCCATTTAAGTGGAACTTGTCCCAATTGTAGTGATTTGTTAATGATGTCCATGAGGTAGGAGAGTTCTGGGCCTTCGAGTTCTCTCATTGGTTATATCGGGCATGTATCAAGGGATGGTGGGCCCAGTTTTACTGTTTTTAGTAGTTTGTTCACCTGGATCTCTGTGATGGGTTTGAAATTTTCCATTATGTCTTCTATTACACTAGTATGTTTGTCCTTAAGTATGTTGTTATTTAGGCTGTTGTCTTTCTGAAGCTTCCTTATTTTCTCTGTGAAGAAGTTGCTGAATTCTTTGTTGGTTAGAGAGCTATTTGTCATTTCTTTCTGTTTTTTTCCAGTAATCCATATACTACCTGATATAGAGCTTTTGAGAGGAAATCTTTCCTTTCTATTTTTCTTTATGTAAATTTTGTTGACTGTAGTCCAGGTTTTCCTAGCTTCTTCTCTCATCACCTCCATTTTCTTTCGAGTTTTCTTTTCTCTTTTTAGTTTCATGATTTCTTCTGAGGGGGTGAACCCATCCTTTCTTTAGTTTGGCTTTCATAGTTTTAATGGGGCTACTTCCTCTAGGCTACAGTACAGTGCCTCACCTGGTCTGTGATCTCGGTTATTTTGGTTTCTTTGAGGTGTGTCTCCAGTCTGTTCTTGAATTTGGTGCTGTGAATCCTCTTCCTATTCTTGGTCTCATTCCATTGGTGTTTGATCATTTTCTATTTTCTGGTTGTCTTATTCTAAAGCTAAGTGGTGGTCTGTCCATGGCACTTTCCTAGTAGAGTTTGCAGTCTCCTATATCCTCCTCTCTGCCTAACAGTACATCTAAGGTGGATACTTTAGTGTGGGTTTGCTCTTTCACTGTTTGGTGTAGTCCTAGTCCCTCCAGTTGTTGGACTACCTGTTGGGTTTTTTGGCATGTTGGGTCATCTACATGTAGACTGAAGTCTCCACATACCCAGAATGAGAATTTTTGGTTAGTTTCTGCAATGAGGTTCACAATGTTTTGCCACTCTTCTGTGTCTAGGTCGGGATAACGTATAACACCATTATGCCCATTGTGTTTGAGATTCCTATTTGAAGGATTAGACATTCTAATCCTGTAGGTTGGGTGATTTTCATTTGCTGGAAACCCAGGTTGGATTTGTGGTATTACTGCTACTTCCCCTCCTCCTTTCTTACCTTTTCTACAAGTGAATTACTTCAGCTCATGAGACTCTAAAACTCCTGAGGCAGGCTTTTTTGCCGAAACATGGCCAGTATTGAGTCGAGTCTTGATATTGCTTTTACACAAGTGATATTAAAATTCCCATTGGTTGAAGACCTGGACTGCTCTGCTCTCTTTTGGATTGTCTATTGTGTGCATGCAGAGGTTGACATTCTCTGTTTTTTTGCTAAATATGTTACAAACCATTCCCTTAAGACTGCTGGCAAAAGATGTGCGTACTTTGAACCGTTTTATTTTCAAAATTTTGTTGGACACATAGGAAGCCAAAATTAAAGTTTACACTTTTAATAGGGGGGATGGTCACTTGGAGGATTAGGTATGCCTGATTTACAACTGTATAATTATGCCTCTCTGCTTCGTCATATTGATGATTGGATTACGTTATCAACATTATACTCAGGTAGAGATGGAACAGTCTTTCAATGCTTCTTATCATTTATATTCTTTGCCACATGTCGGACATCCACTCACCCCAGCGTGGCTTAAGGATAGTATACTACTGAGCACACTGCAAAGGGCATGGAAATGGCTATTTAAAGTACTGGGCGGAGACCTCAACTTGACAGATTTGCTGCCACTAAAAGGAAATATAATGTTTATACCAGGGTGGGAGAATGTGAAGCTTGGGGCCTGGGAGAGAGAAGGGATAGAGAGGTTGGAGCATATAATATAAGCAGATGGGACCCTGCAGGATTTTGCCTGTTGGAAGTTCTAACATTATTGGGCATCTCTGGATAGAATACAACTTAACAAACAAGGTTAATATGCACATTGGGAAGAATAACCCATATCATAATTACCAGATACTAGGGTCCACCTAGCCAAAGAAAATGATCTGGGTGTCATTGTAGACAATACGCTGAAACCTACCGCCCAATGTGCGGAAGTGGCAAAAAAATAAACAAGATGCTAGGAATTATTAAAAAAGGGATGTTATAATGCCTCTGTATTGTTGAAAAATGTACATTTCACCCTCCTGCAGCCAACTCGCAAGTATGGGATATTCACTTACTGTCAAGATTTGTATGCTTTGTGTGACAAAATGTTCACTAGTAGCATGCACTAAGCTTTATAGAAAGGGCCTCTATGAGCAGAATAGTATTCCAGCACATGCTGTATATGCACACAACTCTAGATACTGATGCAATTTTTTGTTTTCATATTTGTGTGCAACATATAGTTGCCGCTAATGCAGACCTATATCTAATGCATCTGATGTGCTCGCTCACCCAAGCTAGCACACAGCGTTTGCACTAAACTTATCTGCATACTCTCTAGTTACTGCATTAGGAAGCAACGCTTTTGCATTACAATATGCTAGAAGCCAATGTTAAATGTTAGCACACAATTCTAAGGTTGGCTTTATTTTTAAATTAATTTTATGATTTATCTTGTTTTCATGTAGACTTTGATTTTTCCTTTCCTTTGTACAGTAACATTGCCTTCTCCACCTGTACTTTTAGCCTGCACTACTCTGCTTTGCTGTATATTACCAAAAGCAATACAGCAAATACAAATAAACCATTTGATCCCCAAATCCAAATAAATTTCCTGTGCTCCAAGATATGCAGAGGGCCCCTTCATCCTCCCCGATAGGAACTGCAGGCCATATCCCACAAATATGCAGGAAATCCCACTTCTCTACTTGATGAAAAAAAGTAGAGACCCCCCCCCCTTTTGAGCTTCTTGACAAGAGAGTCCCTTCCCTTCGATAAGGGGCAGTGACACACATTCCCGCGTATCTTACAATAATTATGAGAGCAGCAAGGAAAGCCCTCCCTCCCTCATCCGGGAGAGCAGAAATAAAACCCTCCCCTTCCCAGTGCGCGATGCAAAGGTAGACCTCCTCGTTCGCATACTCGCACGGCTGCAACCGTCTAGGGTCGGTCGCAGACAGGATTTGGGAGGTCGTTGCTGTAAAAGTGATCCTTTGCTTCCGAATTCTACCGTAAGGGCCAACGTGATGGCTAAGAACTGTGTCACAAAATACCATTCAGATACAACTGACTCGTACAAAACGACGAAAACATGACCGCTTTATAACCAAAACGTCGGTCTGTACAGCTAAACACCATCCAGCCGATCGGTTACCTATTCAACTTCTCCTCCTGGATTTCTTTAAACTTGCTGACCACGAAGGAGCGAAAGATCTGCTCGATGTTCGTCCCCATGACGCTCCGCCTCTCCTCTTCGGTCCTCCGCCCTCCCACAATGCACTGGTCTATTCGCGCAGGCCTCGGTCCGCCGCCATCCCAAAACGCCCCATTCTCCTTTTGGGCGAGGACTCTATTGCCTTGCACTGCTGGTTGACATCACCGCCTATAAGGCTGAGATTTCCCCCCCCCCCCCCCCCCTCTAATCTTTTACTGGAGCGTTTTAGATTTTAGGAGGGTGGTTTAAAGTTTACTGTAGGTTTAATCAATAGAAAAGACTATTTATATTTGTATATTTTGATTAAATGCTAAAAGAAAGGAATACATTTATATATTTGATGTTATAATTCAAGTGACGTATTTAATTTCAAATGTGTTTTTATTTGTACACTTGATGTGAGATTAAAAAATGAATAAAGAATTTAAAAAAATAGATTTTTTTTGTTTTAAAGCAATCTTTCAGAAAACACAGTATTATTTCATTAGACTAGAAAACAGTAATATAAATGCTAGGAGAACAGCAAAATCTCTCCGGGAGAGTCGTTTAATTGGATATTTCACTGCGCAGGCGCTGCGTTGAGCTTTCCCAGCCAATCTGTACTCTGCCAAGTGGTTAAAAAGGCCGCCTACAGTAGACGTAGAGGTCATCTTTGATATGGGTAGTTTTTAGGGAAATATTTTAGGCTGGTTTCGTACACAGGGTCGGAGTACAAAGTTCATGGGCTCCTGGTCGGTAGCAAAAAGCACCTCCTTTCCCTTCCTGGCCATAACCATAGGGCTATACTGGGCTGTTAAGCAAAGCTTTCTTTGGTAATGAGAAGCCTGTCCCCCTCCTCACGCTCCTTAAGACCCCCTGGGCCTAGCTCCGTTCTTCCTATATGGATATCATGTTTGGCTTGGTATCAGTCACCCAAAAAGGGAAATGTAAACTGGTTTGTGGCTGAAATATTTTGTATCATTTTAATGTCGACTTCCGCCTCTCCACTCCCCCCCCCCCTCAAATCGAGAATAGAGTTGCTCGCGATGTAAAGATTTGCCCTTAGGAAAGATGGCTGCCTAGTGGTGGCGGGGGTCGACTCGAGTCACGTGATGAAGCACCGCGCGAGAGAACGGTGCTATGTACTGTAGTTCACTTATATGCTCCACGTGCAACATAGGAAAATAATCGCTTATTAGGTAAGAAAATACGGAATCGGGGTTTGGGATTAACTTATGAAAAGAAGCATACCGCTTTATCTGCCAAGGTTTTGCGGCTTATTAGCATGAATCTTTTGTATATTTTGCTGACTTTGGGCTGTTCTGTAGTAGTTATCATGGATCAGCTCTCTGCCTTTTGCTGCTGTATTCAGGTATGCAAGTGATGACAAATATTAGGTCTCTTGCTTGTGCTCTGTATTCTGGAAAATATCCCCTTTGTTGTGTGATATGCCACGAAATAGGCTAAAAATATCTATTTGAGTCAGTTTTGTTAGGGCTAGATTCACTAAGCCCACCGATCAAGTCCCGACCACTTTGCGACCACTTAGAATGATTCAAACATGACCATACACAAGTAAATAAAGCTACTGCTTTGTGCTGCTTTTAAAGATTTAAGGAGGTAAATCATACTGAAAATAGTGATTTAGCACTCCAGAGTGAGATTTTCTAGACCTTACATTAAGGGGTACCACTAGTTTTTCAAAGGCCAGGCCGGCTGCAGGCAAATTCTTAAAACCATTAATAGAAAAGCTGTTTTTTAAATTCTTTACTGGTGATTGACACACCAGCCTGCAAGTGTTCCTGAACCACAGTTGGGCCTTCCTTAAGTCCTCTAAGTTGCTTCTGTGGTCAGCAGTGATTGACAGGTTGCCTCCAACTGGCCATGGAGCCTTTCTGTCTCATCCTATCTGCAACAAAGGGAAGATCTTGTGGCTAGCTGGAGACAACCTGTCTTAGTTGCTGCTAGGCACCAAAGACAAGTTGGTGATGGGCTGTGTAAATGAGAATAAAACTGAATTTTTAATCTGTAACAGGGATGCTGTCAGGGCTAGTCCTGCCAGGTGTTGAGGGCTAGAGGCACCTAGAGAAAGGGAGTGATACTGCTCAAATGTGCTAGATGTGGGTGGGTGGGAGCAAGAGGGAAAAGACTTGGGATGGGAAGGTAGGAAGAGAATCAATGGACTCAGGAAGAAAGGGAGGGAGATATGCTAGTGATTGGGGGGCAGGTATATAGAGGGGGATAGTGAGACACAGAAGGGTAATGCTGAATGGGAAGGGGTTATAGACACTGGGGCAATAGAAAAGGATGGTATTTAGCAATGGAATTTCTACATCAACCCCAGAGAAATGCCATGCTGAAAAAATAGTGGGATAGGGTTGGAGAGGGCAAATAGAACGTAATCCAAAAAACAAGACAAACAACCCCACGGTAAATATACAGAAGAAAAGAAGTGGGGAAGGAACAGTACACATCAACCTGAGATAGAATTGAGTTTATTAAATGCAATCATTTATTAAATACAACACGCATAGAAATATCTTGCATATCCTTTCAGACCTGACACAGTCTGTGTTTCGACCTCAAAACTGAAGCCTGCATCAGGGGTATAGATAGTGATCTAGAAAAATACATATACACTTATCACAATCAAAAACAGAGATCAAATAAAAAGTTTTTTAAAATAAAATTTTGGAGTTGTTCACTAAAAAAACAAGCATGACAGAGTTTGAACAAGCGTGGGATGAATACAGAGGATCTCTAATCGGAAAATAATGGGTATATATTGAAGGAACTAAGGCCAGTACTGGGCAGACTTGCATGGTCTGTGTCCCATATATGGACATTTCGTTGAGGACGGGCTGGGGAAGGCTTCGATGGCTGGGATGGTTAAGATGGGCTGGAGTGAGCTTTGAAGGAGACTCCAGTAGTTAGAGCCTAAGCACACTACTGAGCAGGGCTTTGGGTTTCTGGCCCAGAAATATCTAAGAAAAGGGACCATTTAAATTAAGGGCCTGTTTTACAAAGCCACGTGGCAACAGCCCCGAAGCCCTTTAAATCTCTGTGGGCTTCAGGGCCATTACCGCAGCTTTGTAAAACAGGCCCTAAATGATTAATTTATGGAGCATGTATGGTTGCGCAGACTGGATGGACCATTCAGGTCTTTATCTGCCATCATTTACTATGTTACTATGTAATAAACTCAATTCTATCTCAAGTTGATGTATACGGTTCCCTCCCCACTTATTTTCTTCTGAGGGCAAATAGAAAGCAGAAATAAAAGTTACTGGGATCAAAATGAATGGAAAATAAAATGCTCATAAAGATAGAAAAGTTATTTTATTTTGAACTTACAATATTAACTGCTGTATGTCAGTTTTTAGAACTGTACCTTTCAGATATCTCACATTTCAATTTCTTTAGTAATGCTGTTTATGCAGAGCAGAAATATGGAGTCGGTCTACAACAATTTTGGAGTTGGCAAAAACATACAGATTTCAGTTTCAAAATAAAAAATTTAAATAGTGTATTGAATGCTTTTATTTGGATTTTTGTTCAAACCTCAAATACACTGTGTGATCTATTAGAGCTAATTTTGTACATAAAGCCTATGGGATCCTATTACAAAGGCGCGGTATACCGTGCGTTAAACCGCCTGCCGCGCTAGTACATAACGCCTCCATTGATGAGGCGTTAGGATTTTAGGCTGCCGTGGGGGTTAGCGCTAACCCCCGTAGCGCGCCTTGATAAAAGGAGCCCTATGTTTCTGTAATTACAGTTCTCTTAGTAGGAGTGGGGTTGGACAGTAATAAAATAGGAATTTAGAATTGGAATTGAAGGTTTGGTCGGTGTTCAGACTCTGTGTCCCTGATGTAGAGTTTGACTTCTTAAAATTTCCTGTTCATTTTTTTTGCATTCATATCTCTAGTACTGATTTTGTTTCCTTGTTTCTTAGTCGTTTTGTGCATGTGTGGTATTCTGCTAGCATGTAGTTTCTATATAGCAGTCTCCTTTGCTCTATTTTCTACTATATGGTATATTGGTGTTCTAGGTCCCAATGTAATATTTATCTAGCTGCATTTTCATTGGTAAGGTTGTTCTTTTGAGTCTTGGGAATTAGTGCTGTTTATGGTATATTTTATTTGTCGGGTCTGAGTGTGGGCTTATAGAAGAAGGCAAACGCATTGGAAAGGGTGTAGAACAGGGGTGGGCAACTCCGGTCTTCGAGGGCCGGAATCCAGTCGGGTTTTCAGGATTTCCCCAATGAATATACATGAGATCTATTTGCATGCACTGCTTTCAATGCATATTAATTGGGGAAATCCTGAAAACCCAACTGGATTCCGGCCCTCAAGGACCGGAGTTGCCCACCCCTGGTGTAGAACTTCAGGAGCAGGTATCGCTGAAAGTGATGGCCTGGGGAAGGGAGGAAGCTCTATGCTTGCAGCTGTTGGCTATGAGAGATAGGTAGACCACAGGAGGGGAAGGGAATAGACTGGAATTGGCTTGGGAGGGTAGGAATGGGAAGGGTCTGGACAAAGTGACCTATAGGCAAGAAGCTAAGGGAGAATTAGAGGGGAGGGGGTGACCTTTATGTAAGACCAACTTAAGGGTAAGTATATATGATAGTTCCAGGACCAGCTCCCCCAGAAGCATAGGTGCCAGTCCCTAATATTTTTCCCTGTAACTCTTCAGATCTGAGGCAGCAAGCTCCAGTCTTCTGAATACTTTGCAGGACACTTGTCTGAAGAGCTTCTGCACCTCCGTCCCTTCCCTATTGTAATGCTTCCAATCAGATACCTGTTGGCCAAGGAGCACCGGGGGGGGGAGTTCGTGGAAAGACGTTGGCTGGAATATTTCAATTGAATAAAATACCACAAATTTTATCTTTTAATCCCAGAGGAAGGCTCTTTTTTTGCAAAACATGGTACTGTGTTGGGTTTATTTGTGACAGTAAACTTTGCTTTGGTTGCTGGACCTGAAAAGAAGAGTTATATTTTTGACCCTGTTTTTTCTCACCTTAGGAAGAGCAGTGTTTGTATGTTCAGCTGTTTTATCTGTCTGTGTTTATGGATCACTAATATATTGTGCAAAAAATTAAAAATAATTATAATTCCTAAATGTTGACCTCTGAAGCCCAGCCTCCCAGTTGGTAATGTGGCTGACTAACTTGGTAGTGTTTTTTTATTCCTTATGAATTAACTCATTCACAGTTAAACATTGAAGTAATGATAGCAGATCTGTGTGTACAGAATTGCAGGGCTATGCAGTCCTAAAAAAAAGTGTTCTAGAGAGATTGTACTGACAAGAGCTGAAGATCTTTGATGGAGACTGGAGTTTGATTCTTTAGTCCCTTAACTCTTGCTGTTCATATGGTCTGTTGTCATACAGTTGGTTTATAGGTAAATGTGTTTAGTGGCCAATTGATGGAAGGCCAGAAAGACATACTTTTTCCTTGACTTGCTTCTTCATACCCAGCTGACCTATCCATCGTACCTTTGTTCTGTATCCGTCATCTTTCCTTCTTTATTCCAATGCTTAAGCACAACAAAACATTGTGTATGCCAGTGGTTCCCAATCCTGTCCTGGAGGGCCACCAGGCCAGTCGGGTTTTCAGGGTAGCCCTAATGAATATGCATGAGAGAGATTTGCATATAATGGAAGTGAGAGGCATGCAAATCTGCTCCATGCATATTCATTAGGGCTATCCTGAAAACCCGATTGGCCTGGTGGTCCTCCAGAACAGGTTGGGAACCACTGATGTATGCTGCTTGATTAAGTGAACACAACCTCATTCATTCACCAAATTCATGCCCAAAGCCACTCTAATCAAATGCATGATCTTGGAATCGTATGTTAATATCATTTCCCACTCCTAGGGGCATATTATCAAGGAAGGTGCTTCAATTTCTGCTCTCTTATCAGGCTGTTAAACTTTGGTCCATATTACATGGAGATATTAACATATTGAAAGATTGATTCTTATAATTCAACTTTTCTTTTTCATAGATATATCTTGATTAGATAAAGTAACTATGCTGCAATATTATGATGTCATTCTTAGATAAATAATCTAGTTATTCTTTACATAATCCCCTGTGAACCTATTTTGGGACATAGCAGAACATAAGCAATTAAAATCTATATCTGTTGGTTAAGGCCCACATGTTTAAGACAGCTACTTCCTTAAAGAAAGTGGTTTAATTTCATTCAACATGTCGGAACCAACATTTTGTGGATAGGTTGGGTACTATACTACTTATCTATTGTGATATTAGTGTTTCTGTGTTTGAAATTGGGCAAAAACTGTTCAGCCAAAAAGCTTATGGTGTGTTTTGCAAGTGTGCTAGCCTGTAGTGTGTTCCCTGTATTTTATCATATGAATAAAGTGTTTTGTCATCCTTACAAACAAGTGATTTTTGAGCTTTGTGTTCTTGTTCCATGCAGCAATGTCAGATCAAGTGCTTGTGATTGGCAGTGGAGGAAGAGAGCACGCACTCGCCTGGAAGCTGACAGCATCTCCGCAAGTGAAACATGTCTTCGTTGCTCCAGGAAATGCAGGCACAGCAAACCAGGGAAAAATATCCAATTCAGGTAAAGAAATCTCGAGAGGCCAGTAATGCTCATGCAACAGATATTAAAGATTGTACCTACACAGTTCAGTGGCAAAACACCCATTTTATTAATCACAAATGTGTAGAGTTGTGCAAAGCTGAAACATCTGCTTCCCCTAGTATTAAAGGACTGGTTTGTCACTGAGAAATTAACACTTTTTTCTTTTCATAAAAATAAAAAAAAGATGGAAATAGAAACAAAATCCCTATTTTAAAAACTTCTAGTGCAGTGTGTCTAGTGATCCTTGTAAGGTTTGAAAGGTCAGGTCCCCCACAAGGTGAGGTTGTAGGGGTTACATGAGAGGCGCCCTTACAAACACCAGGTCCCAGGTTCAGTTCCCTCACAGAAGATTCACCAGGAGTAGAATCAAATACGAAACACAGCCAGAGGTGATTGCATAAAGAATATGTTATAGAAATAGGCTTACAGAAAAGCATTACAATTAAGGAGAGAGCAAAGCAATTTCCCTGCCTTACAGAGTTCAGAGGAAAATAGAGACATAGAAGCCTGAAGTTCCAGGGAGATCCAGAGAGAGATTGAGAAAGGGGGATGGGGTGATGGTCTAAGCTTTGGGTTCCATAGATAAAGAGAAGGATAGACAGAGAAAGAGAGATCTGAATGTGTGTTGCAGAGAGGAGGCTTTTATAGCTTGGAATCTTATTCTGAATATAGAAACTATTGTATGTCCCAGTATCTTTCTGTTTAGAATTTGTAAACTGTTTGAAACAATGGTTAATTTAGTTGATAAGGAAGGTGTGATACTTGCAGGCATGGTAGATGGGATTAGTCTCTGGCTTCTTTGTCCCATTCAAGCAGCCTATCTTCTTGATAAACAATCTAGTCTGGCTGGATGCTGAATTCTGTGCAGGAGCACAGAATTCTGCATCAACATTCCAGAGTCAGATAATTTCCCATAGGCCTTTGCTGACGTTAGTTCTGCCAACTGAAAATGCTGATTGCTAGCAATAGCTATGCTGACAATCCTGAACCATAGGGTTTTGCATCTGAACCCACAAATTGCTTGCAGAAAACTGTTAGTCATCTTTTCAACTGCATCTCCTTCCTAGGTAGACCCCTCAGTTTGTTTTCTGCAAGCAAGTTGCTCAGAGGTATTTCTGCTCTGCTCTAAGTGTTCAGTTGGAGGCTCGGTGTCCAGAGGCACCTACTTGTTGGATCTCTGCCTGGGAGAAGATGTAGACTCGCGGTGCTGATTGGAAGATAGCCAACGTTACGCCCATCTTTAAAAAGGGATCAAGAGGTGACCCGGGAAATTATAGACCGGTGAGTCTGACCTTGGTTCCGGGGAAAATGGCGGAAGCACTGATAAAAGAAAACATCAATGAACATTTTGAAAGAAACGAACTTCTGATAACCAGCCAACATGGTTTCTGCAGGGGGAGATCATGCCTGACTAACTTGGTTCCGGGGAAAATGACGGAAGCACTGATAAAAGAAAACATCAATGAACATTTTGAAAGAAACGAACTTCTGATAACCAGCCAACATGGTTTCTGCAGGGGGAGATCATGCCTGACTAACTTATTGCACTTCTTCGAAGGAATTAACAAACAGATGGACAGAGGAGACCCCATAGACATCATATACCTAGATTTCCAGAAAGCCTTTGACAAGGTGCCTCATGAACGTCTACTCCGGAAACTGAGGAACCATGGGGTGGACGGAGATGTGCATAGATGGATCAGAAACTGGTTAGAGGGTAGGAAACAGAGGGTAGAAACATAGAAACATAGAAAGATGATGGCAGATAAGGGCCATATAGCCCATCAAGTCTGCCCACACTATTTACCCACCCTCTTAAGTCTTCTGACCCCTTAAGTATAATTGTAATTATACTGTCACTCTACTGACCCACTCATTCAAGTCCTAGTGACCCTATCCCTTGGCATGACCTCGTAGGGATCCCACATGGGTATCCCATTTGTTCTTGAAGTCTGGGATGCTGCGTGCCTCGACCACCTGCACTGGAAGCTTGTTCCAATGCTCGATCACTCTCTCCGTGAAGAAGTACTTCCTTGCGTCTCCACGAAACTTCCCTCCCCTGAGTTTGAGCGGATGTCCTCTTGTGGTCGAGGGTCCCCTGAGAAGAAAGATATCCTCTTCCACCTCGACCCGTCCCATGATGTACTTAAATGTCTCAATCATGTCTCCCCTCTCCCTACGCTCTTCAAGAGTGTAGAGCTGCAATTTGCTCAGTCTTTCCTCGTACGGGAGACCCTTTAGCCCCGAGACCATCCTGGTGGCCATCCGCTGAACCGACTCAATTCTGAGCACATCCTTACGGTAATGTGGCCTCCAGAATTGCACACAGTACTCCAGATGAGGTCTCACCATGGCTCTGTACAATGGCATCATGACTTCAGGTTTCCTGTTGACGAAGCTTCTCTTGATACAACCTATCATCTGCCGTGCTTTAGATGAAGCCTTCTCCACTTGAGTGGCTGCTTTCATGTCAGCACTGATGATTACTCCTAAGTCTCGTTCTGCCGTAGTCCTGGTTAAAGTTTCTCCATTCAGGGTGTAAGTTCTGCAAGGATTTCCGTTACCGAGATGCATGACCTTACATTTCTTGGCGTTAAAGCCCAGCTGCCACATCAAGGACCAACTTTCTAAAGTACGCAGGTCTTGCTCCATAGCATCTTGTAGATTATGGCCGTTTACTATATTGCATAGTTTGGCGTCATCAGCGAATAAGGTTACTTTGCCTTGAAGCCCTTGAGTCAGATCCCCAATGAATATGTTGAAGAGGAGTGGGCCCAGGGTAGGGGTGAAGGGCCACTACTCAGACTGGAGAAAGGTCACGAGTGGTGTTCCGCAGGGCTCGGTGCTCGGGCCGCTGCTTTTTAACATATTCATAAATGATCTAGAAACAGGGACGAAGTGTGAGATAATAAAATTTGCGGACGACACCAAACTATTTAGTGGAGCTCAGACAAAGGAGGACTGCGAAGAATTGCAAAAAGACTTGGACAAACTAGGGGAATGGGCAGAGAGATGGCAGATGAAATTCAATGTTGAGAAGTGTAAAGTATTGCATATGGGAAGCAAAAACCCGAGGTATAATTATACGATGGGAGGGATGTTATTGACTGAGAGTACCCAAGAAAGGGACTTGGGAGTAATGGTGGACATGACAATGAAGCTGACTGCACAGTGTGCAGCTGCTGCTAAGAGAGCGAATAGAATGCTAGGTATAATCAAGAAGGGTATTACAACCAGAACGAAAGAAGTTATCCTGCCGCTGTATAGGGCAATGGTGCGTCCACATCTTGAGTACTGCGTCCAGTATTGATCACTGTACCTTAAGAAGGATATGGCGTTACTCGAGAGAGTTCAGAGGAGAGTGACACGACTGATTAAGGGGATGGAAAGCCTTTCATACGCTGAGAGATTGGAAAAACTGGGACTCTTTTCCCTGGAAAAGAGAAGATTAAGAGGGGGTTTGAAGGGCATAGAGAGAGTAGAGAGGGACAGATTCTTCAAACTTTCAGAAAATAAAAAAACAAGAGGGCATTCGGAAAAGTTGAAAGGGGACAAATTCAAAACAAATGCTAGGAAGTTCTTCTTTACACAACGTGTGGTGGACACCTGGAATGCGCTTCCAGAGGACGTAATAGGGCAGAGTACGGTACTGGGGTTTAAGAAAGGATTAGACAAATTCCTGCTGGAAAAGGGGATAGAGGGGTATAGATAGAAATTTACTGCACAGGTCCTGGACCTGTTGGGCCGCCACGTGAGCGGACTGCTGGGCGCGATGGACCTCAGGTCTGACCCAGCGGAGGCATTTCTTATGTTCTTAAGAATTTCCATACTGGGACAGACAAGACGGTCCATGAAGCCCAGTATCCTATTTCTAACAGTAGCCAACCCAGATTACAAGTACCTAGCAAGATCCCAAGTAGTAAAACAGCCCTCAGAGACAGCTTGCTTTTGTATTTTTGAAGCTCAGTCCCTGATTTATTCAGGAGCTTGAGTGCAGGCTATTTGATTCCTTCTCAGTCAGGCTGGGGTTAATAGTCAGCCAGCTTTATATCCCTCCCCCCCCAAAATCTTTGTGACAAGGTTTTCTGGGGATTGAGGCTTAGTCTGACCTCGGTCTGACTGGAAGCCTGAAGACTAGGTTTGTCCAGCAAATTTGAGGGAGATTTCTTTTCCATTTGTTCCAGCTGAATTCCTGTGCTGAAGCATGCAGGCACCATATGGCACAGTAAGTAAGGTGATTATAGCCTAAGGGGAAAATTGGGGGAAACAGCTTCAAAAGTTGAATTTGAAGCCTAGGTCCCCCTCCTCTATAACCCCTTTCCTTGCCTTTTTTGTTCTTTGGGGAAGTCTCTAGGGTTGATTTTGGCGCAATTTTGCTGGTGGCGGCCATCTTGGATTTTAAAGTCTTTTTTTTTTTTTTCTAAAGCCTCCATCTGCCTCAAACCCTCTCAAATTTGCTTAAAATTGACAGGGATGGACCCATAAGGTTTTTCTACCACTATATCATGCCAAGTACATGATGGATGGTCAGCTGAGGAACTTTCATGTCTCATGTGCAGCGGATGGACGGGAGTTTTCGGCTCAGCCTCTTCTGAGTCCTCCAGGGCTGGGGATCTGCAGTTGGTGTGTTCCTCGGGGAAGAGACCCTTTCCGGAGCTCTCCAAAGGTGCATTGATCAAGTGCAGACACACGGGGGCCATGGAGCCCAGGAGGACCCTGCTGGGGTCCTTGAGCCTCCCAGTACAAGGCTTTTGTGAGCTTCAAGTTTATTTATAGCTTGATATACCGGCCTCTCACCGGTTTCAAGAAGTGCACGCAGTGCGGTCAGGTGATCTCAATCACAGATCCGCACCATTGATGCCTCGTGGTGGTGGCGGCGGCACTGCGGTCGCAGGGTCTTCAAGTGGTCCCGTACCTCGATGACTGGCTCATCAAGGCACCGTCACAGCAGGAGGTTATTTCAGTGACCCAAGGACTGTTCCTTCAGCATCTAGACTTCGAGGTCAACTTCCCCAAGTCCCAGTTGTGCCCCTCTCAGTCTCTGCAGTTCATAAGGGTGGTGCTGGACATAGTTCGCCTCCGTTCGTTTCTGCCTCAGCCTTGGCAGGCTGCCCTCATTTGCCTGTGCCAGCAGGTCTCCTTTCAGGCTTCGGCCAAGCAGATGTGACTCCTTTTGCCAGACTTCATGCCTCAGTGGACCCTGGCGTCCCAGTGGAGACAGGACCAGGATCCCGCATCTCAGCACATTGCGGTGACTCCTCCTTGAAGCGTTTGCTCCGCTGGTGGACGCTCTCTTCCAATCTTTCCAGAGGTTTTCTCTTTCTCATGCCCCCGCCGCAGAAGGTCCTAACAACGGACTCCTCCGCGTATGCCTGGGGGGCTCACCTCGACGGCCTCTGGGTCTTTGCTCGAGCGCTGATCGTCACTGGAGCTTCAGGCCATTTATAATGCTTTGGTGGCCTTTCGGTATTTGCTTCAGGATCTGGTGCGCATGGACAACCAGGTGGCGATGTATTATGTGAACAAGCAGGGGGGTACGGGTTCTCTGTCTCTCTTTGCCGGGAGGCTCTTCGGCTCTGGGAGTGGGCGATATGTCACAACATCTTCCTTCGAGCGGTCTACATCCAAGGCAAGCAAAATTGCCTGGCGGACAGGTTGAGTCGTCTTCTCCAGCCGCACAAATGGTCCCTCCATTCCTCGACTCTGCATCAGGTGTTTGTTCGATGGGGGACGCCAAAGATAGATCTGTTCGCCTCGCCCTTCAACCACAAGTTGCCTCACTTCTGCTCCAGGATTTACTCCCTGGATCGTCTCGATGTGGATGCTTTCCATCTAGATTGGACGGGATGGTTCCTCTATATATTCCCTCCATTTCCTCTGATTCTGAAGACTCTCGTACAACTCAAGTCGGTCCACGCCACCATGATTTTGATAGCTCCTCGGTGGCCCAGACAGCCGTGGTTCTCCCTTCTCCTCCAACTCAGTGCCAGGGAGCCTCTGCTTCTGCCTGTATTTCCTTCTCTGCTGTCTCAAGAGTCGGGGTTTGCTGCTGCATCCCAATCTGCAGTCTCTACACTTAACGGCGTGGTTCCTTTCCACCTAACTCCCTCCTTCGGTTTTTCTCAGTCGGTGCGGGATGTCCTCGAGGCCTCTTGGAAGAGTTCCACTAGACCAGGGGTCTGCAACCTTTAAGACATAAAGAGCCACTTGGACCCGTTTTCGAAAAGAAAAAAAAACTTGGAGCCGCAAAACCATTATAAAACAAATCTAACACTGCATATATTGTTTCTTATATTAATGCTATATACAGGATCACTAAATTGAAAATAAAATCATTTTTCCTACCTTTGCTATTTGGTGATTTCATGAGTCTCTGGTTGCACTTTCTTCTTCTGACTGTGCATCCAATCTTTCTTCCTTTCTTTCAGCCTCCTGTATGTTTCCTCTCCTCCAGACCTCATTCTCTCCCCCAACTTTTTCTTTCTGTCTCCCTGTTCCCCCTTCTTTTTGTCTCCGTGCCCTCCCCCAAGCCACTCGGTTTGCTGCCACCGCAATCGGGGAACAGCCCCCAAGCCACCGCCGTCCCAAGCTTTCCCTGCAGAAGTGTTGCGCTGACCAGCATTCCGCTCCCTGACGTCAATTCTGACGTAGGAGAGGAAGTTCCGGGCCAACAAGGCATTTCTCCTCATTCCATCCAGCCTGAGCCCCATCTCTCCTTGATCCAGCATTTCCCTTCTGTGTCTGTCAGAATTACCATTCCACCTATTTTCCAGCATCACCCTTCTTTGTGTCCATCTCACCTATATCCCTATCTCACCACTTTTTCAGAATCTTCATTTGTCTCTGTCCTTATCTTTACGCCATGTTCACCATTTGCCCTTTCAATGTCTTTATCTCCCCCCCCCCCACTTTTTCAGCATTACTTCTATGTCTCTATTTCACCTCCTCTTCATGTCCCCTCTGTATCTCTATCCTTATTCAGTAGGTCCTGCTTACCCTTTCTCTTCTTTGTGTCACTATCTCCATTTTCAGCTTTCCCCCCTTTTCCTTTGTTACTGCACCCTGTAGCCAGAATTTTTCCACCCTCCCTCCACTCCGGCCCAGCCCAGTATGAAAGATTTCCTTTTGTTTCCCTCCCCTCTCTCTTTCTCTCTCTCTTCTCCTCCCTCGCCCACGAGTCCTGCATCTGGCCCTCTCCCTTCTACCTGCACCTGGCAACACCCCCCTGCTCCGCGGCTCTCTTCAGCAACTCGTCAGCAGCAGTGATCAAGACAAGCTGCCGACATCGAGGCCTTCTCTCTACGAGTCCCGCCTTTGTGGAAAAAGGAAGTTGAAACAAGCGGGACTCGCAGAGGGTAGGCCCCGACGTCAGAAGCTTGTGTCGATCGCTGCTGCTGAGTTGCCGAAGAGAGCCGCGGAGCAGGGGATGTGGCCGGAAGCAGGTAGAAGGGAGAGGGAGATAGGAAGGCTGTAGATCTCCGGAGCATGACACCGACCCCGGCCAGGATGATTTCTTTTTCAGGCGTGCACCTTACAAGTCCAGCGTCGCGGCGGGAAATAGCCATGCTGAGCAGTGAGCTCAGCACTACACAGATGAAAGCCTTGCTTGCTGATTGGTCCGGCGGCACCGCCGCCGGACCAATCAGCAAGCAAGGCTTTCATCTGTGTATGTGCTGAGCTCACTGCTCAGCATGGCTATTTCCCGCCGCGACGCTGGACTTGTAAGGTGCATGCCTGCGTGACACACTACCGGAGCCGCAGCAAAGGTGGAAAAGAGCCGCATGCGGCTCTGGAGCCGCAGGTTGCCGACCCCCGCACTAGACAATGCTACTCCCAATAATGGACTAGGTTTGCTGCGTGGTGTGCTACTCATCGCTTGGAGCCGCTGTCTGCCTCTTTGTCCTCCGTGCTGGACTATCTGCTGCACTTGTCTCAGTCTGGTCTCAAATCGACTTCTGTTTGAGTCCACCTCAGTGCGATTGCTGCCTTTCATCTACTGATTGATGGGAATTTGCTCTCGGTCCATCTGGTGATTTCCCGATTTATGAAGGGCCTTTTCAGTGTCCATCCTCCACTCAAGTCCCCCTCCCCCCTGTGGTTTGGGATCTAAATGTGGTTCTAGCTCAATTGATGAAACCTCCGTTTGATAAGACTCATCTGAAGTATCTCACTTGGAAGGTGGTGTTTCTTATTGCCCTCACGTCTGCTCGCAGCCAGTGAGCTGCAAGCTCTGGTTGCGGACCCGCCTTTTACTGTTTTTCATCACGATAAGGTGGTCCTTTGTACTCATCCTAAGTTCTTGCCTAAGGTGGTTTCGGATTTCCACCTCAACCAGTTCATTGTTCTTCCGGAGAGGTGACGCTTCACACTCTTGACTGTAAGAGGGCGTTGGCTTTTTACCTCCAATGCACCCAGTCTCATCAGACGGCTCCTCAACTCTTCATATCTTTTGATCCTAATCAGTTGGGGCGTCCTGTTTCCAAGCGTACCTTGTCCAACTGGTTGGCTGCTTGTATTTCCTTCTGCTACGCTCAGTCTGGTCTCCCGTTGCAGGGTCGGCTCATGGGGTATAAGGTCCGAGTGATGGCGGCGTCTGTCGCTTTCCTCAGGTCCACGCCTATTGAGGAGATCTGTATGGCCGCAACTTGGTCCTCGGTTCATACATTCACCTCTCACTACTGTCTGGATACTTTCTCCAGGCGCGACGGCCAGTTCGGCCTGTTGGTTTTATGTAATCTGTTCTCCTAAATTGCCAATTCTCCCACTGTCCCATCCTAGTTAGCTTGGAGGTCACCCACATGTAAAAAGTATGCTGCCTGCTTGTCCTGGGATAAAGCACAGTTACTTACCGTAACAGGTGTTATCCAGGGACAGCAGGCAGATATTCTCGCAACCCTCCCACCCCCCCGGGTTGGCTTCTTTGCTAGCTATCTGAACTGAGGACCACATTGAGGAGACACGCCCTCTAGCTGAGCGGGAAGGCACACGCATGCGCAGTGCAGCACTAGCAAACTTTAAGATCTTCAATCAAGTTTGCTTGAAAAGCTGTCCGCGACAGGGCGCCGTGGATGACGTCACCAAAAATGTAGAGAATATCTGCCTCCTGTCCCTGGATAACACCTGTTACAGTAAGTAACTGTGCTTTGTCTCCCTGATTATGCTGATTATGGTTCTCTTTTGTGGCATGAACTCCAGAAGCAAAAGTCGTTCATCATCAAAGAAGACAGTTGCCATAACTTTGGCAGCAAATTTTTCTGTCTTGACTCCATTTTGGACTCAGGATCTCTGTGATAACCCAAGTCTCATCTGCAGTCACCAAATGATGAAAAAATTCACTTGATCTTCATGGAGCATTTCCAAGTACTCCTGACAGCACTGGAGCATCATGGCCTACTGATATAGCGTCACTACTCTTCGAACCCATCTTGCATTAATCTTGGACATGCCCAACTTTTCATGAATTATTTTCCAAACTCTACCTGCCGAGATGCCATTTCTTCAGCTATTCAGGAAACCTTAATTTGTCTGTCTGATAAGATTGAATCCTCAACTTTCTTGCACATTTTTGTGGAAGTTGCTTCCACAGGCTGTCCAGTGCGAGGGTCATCTTCAATGGACTCCCTACCCCACTTAAACTGCTTGCTTCAAAATTTTACTTTGTAGGATGATGGGGCACACTCACCATAAACTGCAGTCATGCGTACATGGATCTGGCTTTTCCCCTTCTTTTGTGAGAAATTTTATCACTGAATTTTGCTCAAATCTGGCATTTTTATTTGATTCACATGAAGAGTTCCTGACATCCTGTCTCTTGGAATGTTAGACTCATACTGAGCCACAACTGTGCATGAGTAACCTTGAGACACATCACAACATGCACATACTTGTTTCAATATGCTTACTACTTTCTTTCATACTTGGGTAGATAAATTATTGAACACCCTTCATATGAGCCCGGAAGTCAGGGGGGTTTGATGCGTTAGTCTAATATTGGCCAGAGAAAGAGCTCTTATACATATTTCCCCCCTGGGGCTTGCACAGTTGAGTCATTCACAGGATTACGAGTCATCTGGGGTTGGTAGTCTTATGGTATGTGGACTGCTGATCCAAGTGGATTCTCTCACTTAAGGACCTGTCCCTATTGAGAATCTGGAACACTTTGAGCTTGCATCATGGCTCTTGAGCGAGCAGCCCTGACAAGCAAGGGTTATTAAGATTTGGTCGTCACCACTTTGCTCAGAGCTAAAAAGCCATTGAAGGTGGCAACCTATGCTAAGGCCTGGAAGTTCTTTTAGCTCCGGTGCAATGTGGTGGATGTAGAGCCTTTTTGAGCTCCAATTTTGGTAGTCTTGGACTTTTTCCAGGCGGTTCTTCAGAAGGGTCTATCAGATCGCTGAAAGTGCAGATAGCAAACCTTTCCTCTTTCCAGAGGTTCCCGGGCCTCTCACCCAGATGTCGCCCAGTTCATTAAAGAGGCTCTTTGGTTGTGCCCTCTGGTGCATCCCCCTTTCCCTTCCAGGAAACTTAACACTGTATTGCAGGGTCTCGGTGGAGCCCTTATGGGAGGCTTCCCTTCTGGAACAGTCAAGATTATGTTCTCAGTGGCAATTACATCGGCAAGATGAGTATATGAGTTGCAAGCTCTTTCCTGTAGGAAGCCATTTCTCAAAATTATAGAAATAGGGCTCTCTTTACACAAGGTTCTGTCCTTCATACCAAAAGTTGCTCGCCCTTCCACATTAATCAGAAAGTTCACTTGCCCACTTTCCACCCTATGGGGTTGAAGAAAAAGAACAAGGAGTTGCATTTGTTGGATGTCAAGTGGACTCTCCTTCGGTACGTTGAAGTTACCAAGGAGTTTCGCATATCAGATTACCTTTTTGTTCTGACAAGTCATGCCAAGAAAGAGAGGCTAGTGTCTAAAGTCTCAATTTTCAGATGGATTAGGATGGCCATTTCCTCCATGTATGTGGACTATGGTAAGCAGCTGCCGATCACATTGAAAGCTCACTCCACCAGAGGAGTTACTACCTCATGGGCAGAGACTAGGACTGTCTCACTCAAGGAGATCTATAGAGCGAATATGTAGTCTACTCTCCATACCTTTACTCGGTTCTATAGGGTGGACGTAGCAGCCAGGAAAGGCTCTGCTTTTCAGTCCTCCGTTCTAGAGGCAGGCTTAGCGGGCCTATGCTAGACTCTGGGGACTGCTATGGTACATCCCTGTGATCCAGAACCACTAGACCCATTGCACTAGAAAGAAAGATTTAGTTTCTTACCTCAATAATCTTCTTTCTTATAGATGTCTAGTGGTCTTGAAGCCCCGCCCTGTGCATGGGCTATATCTGCTTTTTGCCTTGGAATCGGTCAAAACTGGAGAGATCTCAGTCTTTCAAGTTTGCTAAGATAAAAAAAAGGAGTAGAGGAGTTATTAATGTCAGTGGTAACACAAAACGTAAAATTTTCAAAAGAAATTGTTACTAAGTTAGAAAATATTGATTCAAATCTGAAAATTATTGAGAAACGTACCTCGACAATGAAATCCCAAGTATTAACATTACAGACTTTATCGTCATCTGTTCTTAAAGATTCACATATTACCTATACTAAATTTGAAAAGATGGAGAATATACTTCGGGCAAAAAATCTGCGTCTAGTTAACTTCCCCAAAACGCACTTGTTGACCTCAGAAATTTTAATTCGTAAATACTTTAAAGAAGTTTTGGGGTTGTCAGAGGCCGATTCTTTGCCCTTAACAAATTTGTATTATATCCCACAGAAAAAGAAAGTTTCAGCAGAATTGGGATTAGACCAGTTGGAACAGATAGAATTTGATCTAACGGGTTTCCTGGAGGATTCAGAGGATATAATACAAACTAGGTCTACCCTATTAATAACTTGTGCTAGAGAATTAGATAAATCTTTAATTATGAAAGCTTATTTCCAAAATAAGCAAGCAAAATTTTGTGGATATAATGTGTTGATATTTCCAGATGAAGCCAGGCAACACAATTGAGAAGACAAGTTTTTTTAAATTTAAAGTCAAGGTTGTTGGCCTTAGGAGCTACATTCTATTTAAAATTCCCATGTAAATGCTTAGTGAAATTTAAGGAATGTGAATACGTATTTTGGGATTCAATGCAGTTGGAACAGTTTTTACAGCTTCATGAGATTAAGCAGTCAGTTCCCACTTGAATTAATTATAAATGGAGTTTAGTAGAATTATGCACTATAAATTAGATCTTAGTTTAAGATCTTGATTATATGTTATTTTATATTTAGTAAATTTCAGGAATGTTCTTCCATTATGTGGACTAGAGGAGATTGATGGTAATGTAAGACTATGTCATAAAATAAGTGAATGGTAGTGTTTTGTTTTTTCTTTTCTCTCCTTGAATTATTATTTGTAAAAATGATAATGTTTAAAAACTGATAAATTAAAAAAAAAAAAAAAAAAAAGGAACATTCAAGAGTATATAATCTGCTTCAAGTCTCTGTTGGATAGTGGGACATAAGAGTAGCTATGAGCTCTATATATAAGATTAGTGCTGGTTGCATACGTTTTTGTATCTGTTTTATAGCACCTGCTTGAATGTTACTATAATGTTTATTGGTAATGTTTTTTTACAGAGCAGAACCGAATTGTACTGTTGGGGATTCTTCCCCGTTTCCCCCCTCCTAGTTATGACTTTCATTACAGTGCTACTTGATTGCTTTTGTGCGAACTGAGGGGGTAGGAGCAGCTCCCTGGGAAGGAGGTGGAATTGAAAAGATGATTGACAGCCACTGATCACATTGAAAGTTTCAAGTTTCAAGCTCATGCCACCAGAGGAGTTGCTACCTTGTGGGCAGAGACTAGGGCTGTTTGTGGGTTCAGATACAAAACTCTACTGTTCAGGACCACTAGACACATCTACAACAAAGAAGGATTATCAAGGTAGGAACCTAATCTTTTTTTCAGGCCAGGCTGGTTTTGTACATTTCACCTCAGATCTGATGAGGTATGACAGAAACTTCCAAGGCAAGGAGAAACGTGCAGCAAACTGTGAGATAATGGGGAGAGGTAAATCCCAGTTTTCATTAATAGCTTTGATCATATTGGGGAGAGAAAAGGGAAGTTTTAGACAGGTTGGGTTTTTTCCCAGCAGATTTTTTAATGTTCCTGTCTGTGCATGAGACAGAATTTTTCAGCAGACTGGATGGGCCATTTGGCCTTTATCTGCCGTCATGTTTCTATATTTAAATGTACATGTAAAAACTCTACGGGAAGGTCCTTGTATTATGCTTCCTGTATCCAGACTGTTCTTTGCTGAGTGTTTCAATCGTGTTAGCATTCATTGTATTATGGTTGGAAAGCAGGAGTTACGTTGTATGTGTTTTTTCAGGATGAGCCCTGCTATTAAGATAGCATACTCATTTTTTCAGATAATTTAACAGAGGAATGCATCAGTTTCATAAAATGCCTGGAGGGTGGGCAACAAGGCCTGAATATGTGCTATCTTTTTTAAGGAAAGGACAGCAGCTGAGATTATCGTGTCCTGTTCCCCCCCCCCCCCCAATTAAAATTCAGAAGATGGTACATTCTCTCAGATCTGCCACATGTCCTTCAGGAACTCATTTTACTTAAAACTGTTTTCCCAGTCTGTTTCCATGGAAAAGTGTTTGCTAAATCCATCTCCTAAGGTGCCACCTCATGATGCTGGTTCAGCAGCATGCCAGCACCCTCCTAATAGATGGGCCTCTGGCTCGCGTACATTGTAGCATGGATCTTCACCTCCATCCCAACTCCATTGCCTTTTTACCCTTCTCCTTCCTCAGCCAACTCTTTTTCCATAGTTCTTATCCACCTTTTGGTCTCCTTTCCTCTTGCATCTCTCTTCTCTATTCCCCTATTTCAGATTCTCATATATCCTTCATTGTCATTAGCAGTCTCCCTTTCTGAACTCTGCAGTCTCAATCTTCCCAGCCCCCTCCCCTTAATGAGACTGAATGGTATAACCTGTCTTGACACTTTACTGTCCAGTGCTGCAGTTTTTACAGCCAAAACAGAAGTTCTTCTTCCTCCTGTATGGTGCAACTTGGCTCCAGTTTGACCTGCACAGGCAAAAGCCTCCCGAGTTGGTCTTGCGATATTGCAAAACTTGAAATTGCAAAAGTAGTATAGGAGTTTCTGCATTGTGTGATACAGATGGAAGAGGATCTTTTATTTTGCCAATGGCAGATAATGATAAACCCACACACACACACAAATCCCAGGTGCTAGATTCCCCCATCATTGTAGGACTTATGCCTCCTGCTCCCAAGCTGACATTGGCTCTGTATATAAGTGCAGTTGATTCTTGGTAACATGTGTTGCACATTTAAGATTTCCCATCTTGTTTTATTTTCTGTTGCAGAAATCCCAGTCGGTGATCATGCTGCAGTCACCCAGTTCTGCAAGGAGAATGCCATTGCCCTTGTGGTAGTTGGCCCAGAGGTACCCCTTGCTGCAGGTAAAAAAAATCAAGGTCCCAAATTTGATGGGTTTAGATTCTTTCCTGGAATTTGTTCTATGTTCAAACAATTTTTATTGATGACCATCAATAGGTACAAAAGAATAAACAGCAGAACAGGATACAGAGCTACAGTCCCAACTCATCAGAAGTACCCACAGTCCAAAACTATTGTCATCAAATACATTTAAATAATACAAGAATGCAAAGACCCCCTCCCCCCAGTACCCAACCCCACTCCCCAAAGAAACTGTCAGTGGCCGAAGCCTGTAAAATCCATCAGTTCAGAGAGGGCAGTGGAAGAGGATGAAATGGGGAGATATTACCCGCCGACCAAAGACTCATCCTGGAATTTGTTCTAAATCAAGATAACTCTGCATTTACGATTGGTGTGCATGTAGAACTGTGCAGTATGAATTCCTTGCATTATTCTCTACTTCTTACATTTTATTTATGTTTGAGTATAGCTCACTTCTTTTCTTTGGTAAAGGAATGGCATTTTGAATGGAACAAAAAAAAAAAAAATTAGAACAACTTACCCAAGAATCATAGTAAACAAAAAAATCATTTGATCAATAAGTTTACTATAAAGCCAATACTGAACGTGTGTATCTTGTCTAAACTTCTGTCTATTAATAATATTAGCTCAAACAGTGTGATGGTGTCATGCAACTCTTAGCCTTACCTTAGCTATACGCACAAGGCTATCATTAAAAAAGGAGGAAAAAGCCTCGGAGCCCTTCCACTGCCCTTCCAAATTTTGGAAGAAATCTTAGCAGTGTAAAACTTTGGGTCAAGAACATGTCATCGGCATAACCCCCCCCCCCCCTTTTTTTCCAGATAGTTAAATAAATAACTTATCAAATAGCCTTGTGCAATGCAAGTGATATGTGTGTAATATCAAATTAATTCTTAAACCAATATTAGGTCACTTATCTTCTGAGAGTCCACTGCATCTCCTTTTTTAATGATAGCCTTGCACGTATAGCCTAGGTAAGGCTAGGAATTGCAGGAGTGGACTTTGAGGGACAAGACTTCTCAGTTTTGTAGTTCCCTTCTACCTAACTTTATGCCTAATTTTTTTTAAACAAAAAATCTGGCAAGTCGTTCTTTGAAAAACTTTTAGCACCCAGAGGGAGATGGATATGTATGAAATAAAATTTTGGTGTAGAAGACTGTAGCTTTCCTGTTAATTTGTTGAATTTGCTTTTAAGGTGTTTTATGTGTTGTTGGGTTTTTGTTTTTGTATGTTTATTGCTGAAAACCAGATTTTATTGGCAAAGATGGAATATAAATCTCAAAATCTTGCACTTTAATTTGACACTAGCAATAAGGTCCCTTCTTTTGTCCTTCCAAGAAATGAACATAAGAATAGCCTTATTGGGTCAGACCAATGGTCCATCAAGCCCAGTAGCCCATTCTCATGGTGGCCAATCCAGGTCACTAGTACCTGGCCAGAACCCAAGGAGTAGCAACATTCCATTCAGAATAGCAAGGTTCCGGAATCTCAAAAAGTAACAAAAGATTCTGGAAACCCAACGAGTAGCAACATTCCATGCTATCGATCCAGGGCAAGCAGTGGCTTCCCCCATATCTTTCTCATTAACATACTATGGACTTTTCCTCCAGGAAATTGTCCAAACCCTTCTTAAAACCAGCTACGCTATCCACTCTTAATACAACCTCTGGCAATGCATCCCAGAGCTTAACTATTCTCTGAGTGAAAAAAGTTGTCCTATTGGTTTTAAAAGTATTTCCCCGTAACTTCATCAAGTGTCCCCTAGACTTGAAGGGTGCTTTTGAAACTTAAGAGAGAAAAATCTTCACTTATGCATACTGTGATTTTGAAATTGATAATAACATCTTACCACACTTTTTTCTGTCATTGGGGCTTGTTAGTAGGGCTGTGCCTTCATGAAATGACGCAAACGATGACCTTTTTTGTTGTGTTTCAAAAGAGGATGACTGCCAAATTTTTTAGCCCATGATAAATCAAGAGAAAGAGAGAATCAAATCGTATGTGGCTAGTCATTTTTGTAATTAGCATATTAGTGTAACTTTTTCTGTCTGCTGCTAGGGCTGGTCGATGACTTGACCTCAGCAGGTGTGAGATGTTTTGGTCCCACCGCCAAGGCAGCACAGCTGGAGGCCAGTAAAAGTTTTGCCAAAGACTTTATGGATCGTCATGGGATACCAACTGCTCGATGGAAGGCCTTCACCGATCCCCAGGAAGCATGCAGCTTTATTACAAGGTAAACACCAAAAAATGGTTTGTAGAGATTTCATTTCCATGCTAGGTTTTTGTTTTTTGTTTTTTTTTCTGAAATACTCAATGCAGTTTTCATTCCCATTCTGACTTGATATTGACACCTGAGCTTGAGAAATGCATAATTAATTCTGGAAAGCAGTGTTGTATTGTGTCATTCATTTTAGTAAATACAGTGGAACCTTGGTTTGCGAGCATAATTTGTTCCAGAAGCATGCTCGTAAAACAAAGTGCTCGTATATCGAAGTGAGTTTCCCCTTAGGAAGTAAGGGAAACTCGCTTGATTGGTTCCACCCCCCCTCCCCGAGGCCACTGATGCTGCTTACTTCCACCCCACCCCACCACATTCCAAAAAGACCCCCCCCCCCCACTCCCAAGGCCACTGGCACGCTTCAAGGAAACTGGCATCGCCCGCCCAAACCCTTACCCCGATCTGGCACCGGCACACAGAACGTGCCAGTGCCAGTGCCTGAAGATCCTGCCTCTTGCCGTTGGGCTGGGCCTTGATAAACAGATAAGGTATTCCATCGAAGAGCAGTCAGCTTACAAAGCAATTGGGTATGGTCCATCCTCCCTAACAAACTGCTATAGTACTTTATTTTCAAATTTCAAATTGAATTTTCAAAACCACACATGTACAAAAAAGAAACAATCGGGGCTATACATGTTGTTCTTCACAGCATCCCCGGAAACAATACACAACAACCCAATCCGACCCAACCCCCCACAGCCAATCCAGATTGCATATTCAACAAGTAGCTGCGGGCTCTAGGAGGCATATTGTCCCAAACAGGCGAACAAATCTGCAAAAAACGCTGCCATGAGAGAGGCGAGGCTCTTAACATCCAAACGCTCCATATGTAACAAAACAAAAATTTTATTTTTCACTCTGTCACAGGTTCTCAAAATACATTTGCGGGCCAAAAGGAGCTACCGCTCAAGCAAGCAATTATGCCAACCTGTACTTTAATTTGAGCATTTGTGCACCACTAGAGTGGTTCTGGGTTCTCTTTTCATAAAGGCACATAGGTACCCTACAGTACGTTGCTTACGGGTTTGAAATACGCTCTTTTTTTGACTCCTCCACTTCCATGTTTTGATTAAATGAGTCATTGCAAACCCAAGTTAGCTCTGGTTCCAAAAATTGCCTTTTGAGGCCCAAAGTTAAATAGAGCTCACCTGTGTTGGATTCTAATTCTCCTGGGTAAAGAATCAAGTCTTCTACGTTTTATGAAATCAATGCGAGTCCCTCACACTGGTCTCCCTTGATCACAGTGCAGATTTTCCAGCTCTGGTTGTGAAGGCGAGTGGCCTTGCAGCAGGAAAAGGAGTGATTGTGGCTTCTAATAAAGGGGAGGCCTGCAAAGCTGTGCAAGAAATCATGCAGGTGAGTGTCTGCTGCCGTTTGCAGTGATGACTAACATGAGGGCCAGCTCAAGATATCTCACCTAGTCTAATGATGTCATGGTTGCAGGTTGCCCTGCAAAGCCTTCAGGATCTCGCCTGGGCTTTTTTTTATTTACATTACACATGTGCTAATTGTGTTTTCTGGTTTATGACAATGTTCACTGTACAAAGTACATTAGCGCTAAAACTTACATTAAAAGCTGCTAACATTCAAAAGGAACTTTGTAGCATTATAAAAAAATAGCTTGAAATCCTCAGCTCAATGTGCAGCAATATTATAAAAAAAACTAAACAGAAGGTTAGGAATTATTCAGAGAGAAATAGAAAACTGAGATTATTATATTGCTTCTGTAGACCCATGGTGCAACTGCATCTTGATAATTGTGAACAGTTCTGGTCATGTCATCTCAGAACAAAGTGGAATTGGAAAAAACCACAGAAGAGAGAATGAAAGAATGGATTAGGGCTTTTCAACTTAGAGAAGAGGCCTAGATGCACTAAACAGGGTCAGTAAGACCTTGTGGGTCCACTACGGTCCAATTTTTGGCCGATTCTAAAAGAGCGACTGATGCTCAAACAAGTTTGTGTGCAAATGATTTGAGCAGAGGTTCGTCATAATCCCTGTCCAATCCCACCGATGAATTGCTATGAGAGTGACTCTCGCATGTGCAGAGCCAGTAGTGGAAGCCCGAACAGCTGAGAGATGGGAAGCCCTGAAGCAGCCTCCTGCCACTCAGCTTTTCGGGGGACAGAACCTTTTATTTATTTATTTATTTTTAATGGACACAGATGTGTGTGTTACCCATGCACAATATCTGTCCCTATTAAAAAAAAAAAAGTTGTGCCAGCCACCCCTCCCAACCACAGCTGTTCCAACCCCCTTCCCCCCCCCCACACACACAACTGCGGGTTCCCGAACTCCCGGCGATGACATCAACGATAGCGACACACTCAGAGAGAGAGACAGCAGGGATGTCCACTCCCTCCCGCCTCAGCAACCTAGTTGTGCATCCAGGCAGATGGCCTATAGGAGGGGCTTAAGGTAAGTTTCTTGCTGTAGGTTAGGGGAAGGGCATTCCATAATGTTGACGCAACTACCAAGTAAATGGTTTTTCTAGTTGTAGTGTAGAACAGCTGTCTGATTGAGGGGATAGTCACAAGATGTTACTGAAATATCTCAGTGACCTTGAAGATTCGTAAGGAATTAAAAGCCTGTCATTGAACATTGGGGAGTGATTGAGTTGAACTTTAAATGCTAGTAAAAGAGTTTTGAATAAGATTCTATACATGATGGGTAACCAATGAGCTTTTTTAAGGAGAGGGGAAACATAGTCAAATTCTTTTTACTTTTAAAGATAATTTTAATAGCTGTATTTTGAATTATCTGTAACCTCCTCATTTGTTTTTGGGTGATTCCCTGATAAAGAGAATTGCAGTAGTCTAAGGGTCTTCTGGCAAGAGGGAGTGGACATCCCTCTTGCTGGCTTCTACATTGAGGTGTTGGGGGGGGGGGTTCTGAGCTGACCCCTCCACCAGTGCTGTCTTTTGGGGTCTTGGTGGTGGGCGGGGGAATCTTTGTATAGGGTGGAGATGGGGGGGAGTGTTGGGGGGGATCCAAGTGGCCTGGATGCACAGCATCCAGGAGAAAGTGGGCAATCACGGGGGTAGTGTTGGGGACCCACAGATGTCGTCGGGGGGGGGGGGGGGTTTGCCGAGGCTCAACATTGAGGGGTGGAGGCAGCTTTTCAATATTCCATAAGTTCTGTATTCCACTAGTGTATAACACATGCGCACAGCATCTGTTCCCATTTTTAAAAAAAGTATGGTATGCTATAAATATATTAATTTCAAGGCTAAACTATGGGTAGGACAGATAAGCGACTGGTATTGACCTGTCCCTTTTTTCAGATCGCTAAAAGCGATCACTTTGTGCATTGGAAAGCCATACTAGAGCATCAGTCACTCTGCTAGTTTACATGGCATTTCAATATTTTTATTTTTTTTAATTCTTTATTTTCATTTTATAGTATTGACATAATATTAGTCAAAACAAGAAAATAATACAACTCAGTACATACATTAAAATGAGACAATAGGTAATAATAAAAATACAATTGAAATACAAAAACAGAACAAAATGTTTTTTTTCTCATACGGCAAAATCATTAGACCCAAATGTGAATTATTACTGGTTTGTATCTTTAGACCTCAATTAAGGGGGGAGAAAGCTTTACAATGGCTGAAATCTTTATCAAATAATACAAAGAAATTAAAGATGGTAGCAGGAGAGAACAAAAACCAATAAGCTTATACTTGAGCAGGTTGAGACTGAACTTCTCTCAGGAGTTTTAAATTTGCTCTTTAGCAGAAATAAATTTTGTCAACTGCTGAGGTTCAAAGAAAATAAATTTATTCCCTTGATAGGTCATTACACATTTACAGGGGAATCTGAGTACAAACGTCGCACCTAATTGCAGAACCCTTGGTCTCAAAATTAGAAATTGTTTTCTTCTCTTTTGGGTTATTCGTGACACATCTGGATACATTCTCACTATTTTAGTCATAAATGGTACATCTTTAAACTTAAAAAACATTTTAAGCATCCATTCCTTGTCAGCATCTATAGCAAATTGTACAAGTAGCGTAGCAGTTGCCGGTATCTCTTCACCTGACCTCTCAAGGAAATTTGTCAAATCCAAACTATCAGCAGACAAATTCTGCTGGTTTGGTTTTTGAACAGATGTTCTAGTTGGTAAGTAATATAGGAGGTTTCGGGAACTTTCAAAACTTCTTTCAAATACTTTTTAAATGTATCCTGCACTGAGATAAGTGGTAATTTTGGAAAATTAATAATCCGAAGATTACTTCTTCTAGTCATATTTTCCAACATTTCTACCTTAAAATTAAGGTTTCCACTATCCCTTACCCAGACTGAAGCCTGGGACTCCACTGTTTTTATTCTAGTTTCATGTCCATCCACTTTATTTTCAACGCTGGATATCCTATTTTTCATTTCCAAATTTTCAGACACAACAGAGGTATAACGTGTGGTAAGTTGCTGCATTTGGGTTCCCAAAGAGATTTGCAAACTAGATATTGCTTCCCAAATTGTCTCCATATTGAAAACCTTGGGCCTCTGCAATGGTATCAGTTCAGCACCCAGATCCTCTGATGAAAAAGTACCTGGATCTACAGCAGGCGATGAAGTCAGTGTCAGGAAATCCTGAGGCAGTTTCTGTTCCAACTCCTCCGAATGCACAGATGGTTGATTTGGCTTCACCCCTCCTCCTGCTGGACCGATTCCCGATCTCAGCAGGTCTGGGGAGTAAACACCCGGGGCATTTCCTCCACCTTCGACTGGTCAAACGCCCCCGAACAACTCGGAGGACTTAGTTCTTCCATCGACCGGTCAAACGCCCCCGGGTGACTCGGAGGACTCCGCTCTTCCGGGGTTATGGATGTTGCCTCGAGGGAGAGCTGTAACGCTTCAGCCAGCGTGTCTCTCCCAGCCGAGAAAGCCTCCGGCGGCGTTGGCGGCCCTCGCTGAAGAAAGGCGTCCATCGGGCCCGTTGCTGTTGGTAAAGATTCGTCGGGAAAAACCCGAAGTTTGGACTTTCATTTCACCATTACAAAGGTAACAGCAGTCCGGGAACATCCGTGGCGTCTAGCTCCAGCCACCCGCGGCCATCTTCCTTAAGCCACTCCCTCCGTCTTCCCCTTCGGCATTTCAATATTAATGGCCGGATCAGAGAATGAGCGATTGTGCACAAAACCACTCTGTGAGCCATTTTGTGCTTCGGGTCGGCCAATCTGATCATCGCAAAACCAGTTTAGCGATGATCATTAGATGGTCGCTGACTTTAGTGGATCTGGGCCTGAGACAGGGTATGAGAGAGGTTTACAAAGTCATGAACAGGGTGGAATAGATAAATAAGGATCTGCTATGCCTTCAAATTGCATCAGGACTAAAGGATGCCCCATGAAACTAATAGTTAGCAGATTTAAGACAAAATTGGAGAATGTGGTTTTTTGTTGTTTTTTTTTTCACTCAGTGACCAATCAAGCCATGGAATGTGTTGCCAGGATGAGGTTAGCACATTTAATGTAGTTGGGTTTAAAAGGGATTGGAACAGATTGCTAGAGGAGAAATCTATAAATACTACTTAGCCAAATAAACCTTAAAATGCTGCTCTTCCCTGGGAGAGAACTGCAAGAAGCAGATCTATTCTTTGGGATCTGCAAGGCACTTCCATTGATCTGGATTGGCCGCTCTCAGAGAAGGGTTGCTGAGCTTGATGGACCTTTGGTCTGGTCCAGCGTAACATTATTTCTGTTTTATGTAACATCTCAGGAGGATACTTAATTTATCCCAGGACAAGCAGGCATGATATTCTCACATGTGGGTGACGTCATCTACAGAGCCCCGATGCGGAAGCATTTTCAAGCAAACTTGATTGAAGATTTATGTTTGCTCTGCTGCTCCACGCATGGTGCCTTCCTGCTCCACTGGGGGGCGCATCCCCTCGTGGTGTCCAGTTCAAAATTTTCCGCTGAGCCTAGAAGTCGTGTTTTTTCAGGCTCTGCCCCAACTTGATTCCTGCTTCGTTTTTCACCGACCCGGAGGCTTCCGGGTCCCCGTGGCCGCGTGGCTACTTGAGCCGCGGCCACTTTCGATTCTATGTCCCGGCCTTTGACCGGCTTTAAAAAGTGCACCCAGTGCGAGCGGCTTCTTTCCATCACAGACCCGCATCGCCGGTGCATCCTTTGCCTGGGGGCCGCTCATCCAACTGACTCCTGCCCCCAGTGCGCTACTTTCCAGAACCGGGCCCTCCGTCGAAGGAAAGCCCGCATGGCGGATCTTTTCGCCCCAGACCAACCCTCTACCTCGGCCTAGAGGTCGGCCTCGGCCCCGGCCTTGACCTCGGCCCCAAATACCTCGGCATCGCCTCGAGACTCAACCCCGAAGTCCTCGGGACAACAGAAAACCTCGGCTCCGGGTAAATCCCCTCTTTCCTCTTCAGGTTCTTTACCAGCAAAGAAACCAACCTCGGGGACAACGGCGACGCATGGCGGAAGCCCCATGCTTACAGCCCCGTCGAAGCCCTCCAAGCCTTCGGGCCGTGCCTCCACCACACGGGAATACTCTGATACGAGGTCGCCCCCGGTGGAGTGCACCGAGGCAGTGGACATGCCTTCGATGCTGTCCGTGCCTGTCTTCCAGGACCTACTCTGAGCAATGATCTCGTTGGAGCTGTCCGCTGCAATGGCCCATCTACAACCGGCCTCGACCTCAACCCCGCATGTGCCAGACCAGCCTGAGCCTCGCGTCGAGCCACCTCGGGGAAAAGTGCGCAAGCTTCGCCGCATCTCATCCTCCTCTGACTCCTCGCCGAGGCACCCGAGGTGCTCTCCCTCCACAGACCGCCACAGGGCAAAACGTCGTGCTAAACCGACAGAAACCTCGAACCGCCGTACCTCCAAGAAGGCCCGGAGTTCCCCCACTCTACGAGGCCGTTCCCCTACACCTCGTACGGGACCGCTCAGGGTGGCGGAGTTATCACTCTCCAACCCGCGCATCCTCCGAACTCCCCCTCGGACCGGGGCTCCAATCCGAGGTGTCAGGCTTTCACCGAGGGAGTCCGGGTCGAGGTCACCGATTCGACATCGATCGGTACCCCGAACCCCGGCATCGTCTCCGAGGGGCTCCTTGAGACGTCGGAGATCCCCGACCCCAGAACACTTTCACAGTGCTTCCCCGGTCTCGGAACGTGGATCGGAGCGGGAGCCTCGATACTCGAGGGAAGCCTCCCCGTCCTTCTCCACCCGACGGATGTCTCGTTCACCGACCCCACACGGGGCCTCGGGAACATCCCGCCCATCCTTCACTCGCTTTGTCCAGGACATGGGCCACGCTTTGGACTTAGACCTCCAGTCCGACTCCAGATACTCAAAGGAGTACCTAGCGGAGCTGGACATGCCATCACTGCCCAGAGAGTCCCTTCGCTTACCGCCTAATCCGGTACTCCAACAGGCTTTCTTCAGGAACCTGGAGACCCCCTATATGGTCACAGCCGTCCCCTCCAAAATGGAGGCCAAGTACCGTACGGTACCCTACCCGTGGTTTGAACAACCGCAGCTCTCCCACCAGTCGCTGTTGGTAGAATCGTCCCTGAAAAAGGCTCACCCCTCCCGGGTCTCAGCCACGGTCCCCCCAGGTCGGGAAGGCCGAACCCTGGACAAGTTCGGCAGGAGACTATATCAAAATGCGATGATGGCCTCTAGGGTGCAAAGCTACACTTTCACCTTCACATCCTACCTCAAACACCTCATCGGACTACTGAGAGCCTTTGAGACTGACTTACCAGCCTCTCGCCAAGGAGCGTTTAGCCTGCTTGTAGAGTCCCTCTCCATCCTACGCCTCCATCTATTCCACGCGGCCTACAATGGCTTCGAACTCTCCTCCAGAGAGGCAGCCTTTGCTATCGCCATGCGCCGACTAGCTTGGCTGCGCCTGGTCGACATGGACCCCAACTTACAGGACCGGTTGGCTAACCTCCCCTGCGTGGGAAAAGAGCTGTTTGACGACACTATCGAGGCGGCTACAAAACGCCTCTCTGAACACGAATGCTCATTTGCCTCCCTTGTCCGGCAAAAGCCAAAACCGCCCGCGTCCAGGCCATTCAGGGCCCCTCCGCGCCGCTACCCGCAAAAATCCACTCCTGCCTTCTCCCGGCCTCCACCCAGGCGTCCGCAAACCCACCACCGGGCCCCACCCAAATCCCAACCGCCTGCAACTACCAAACCATCCCCGTCCTTTTGACAGGATACGCGGAAGGGGGCTGACCCCCTCCGCCAGAGTTCCAGGCTCCCTACCTATCGGGGGCCGCCTCAGAGCTTTTTACCCTCACTGGGAACAACTCACGTCGGACGCATGGGTCCTTGGCGTGATCTCATCAGGATACTCTCTCAACTTTCGAGCCATTCCCCCAGACAGCCCCCCAGGGAAGTGCCCTCCCAACCGAACACTGCTACCACTACTCCTCTCAGAAGCTCGAGATCTGCTTCGCCTGCGAGCAGTGGAGGAGGTTCCCCCTGACCAACGGGGGAAGGGCTTCTACTCCCGTTACTTCCTGGTACCGAAGAAAACGGGAGACCTACGCCCAATACTAGACTTGAGACGACTCAACAAATTTCTGGTACGGGAAAAATTTCGGATGCTTTCCCTACCGACCCTCTACCCCCTGATCGAAAAAGGCGATTGGCTCTGCTCCCTCGATCTGAAGGAGGCGTACACACATGTTCCAGTGCATCCCGCTCACCGCAAGTTCTTGCGTTTCCAAGTAGGGGACCTGCACCTACAATACCGAGTCCTCCCCTTCGGCCTAGCATCGTCACCCCGGGTCTTCACCAAGTACCTCGTGGTGGTCGCAGCTGCCTTACGCTCCCAGGGCCTTCAGGTATTCCCCTACCTGGACGACTGGCTGATCAAAGCCCCGTCCAGGGAAGGGGTTATCTCAGCGACCCAACAGACAATTATCTACCTACAGAGTCTGGGGTTCGAGGTAAACTTCCCAAAATCCCAACTGAGCCCCTCGCAGTCCCTGCAGTTCATCGGGGCCACGCTGGACACGGTTCGCCTCCGTTCCTTCCTCCCCCTCCACGTCTAGAGGCGTTAGTAAATCTGAGTCGAAGGATCTCACTGTTACCCTCGGTATCAGTTCGACAGATGATGACTCTACTAGGCCACATGGCCTCCACCGTCCACGTCACACCATTCGCCCGTCTCCACCTGAGAATCCCTCAATGGAACCTAGCCTCTCAATGGCGTCAAGATCGGGACTCGATCGATCGCCCCGTGACAGTGACTCCTTCCTTGCAACGATCGCTCCGCTGGTGGGCCGACTCTTCAAATCTTTCCAAAGGTTTGCTCTTCCTCGCCCCCCACACAACAAGGTGCTCACCACGGACTCATCGGAGTACGCTTGGGGAGCCCATCTGGATGGCCTACGCACTCAAGGGATGTGGTCAGCAGAGGACCGTCGCTGCCACATCAACGTGCTAGAGCTTCGGGCCATCTTTCTCGCAGCTGTAGCTTTTCAACATCTGCTCCACGACCGGGTGGTTCTCATCCGAACCGACAACCAGATAGCAATGTACTACGTAAACAAACAAGGGGGAACAGGGTCTTGGCTCCTCTGTCGGGAAGCTCTGCGCCTCTGGAAATGGGCAATCTCCAACAACACCTTCCTTCGAGCGGTGTACATACAAGGAGAACAAAACTGTCTGGCGGACAGACTCAGCCGCCTCCTCCAGCCACACGAGTGGTCACTGCACTCTCAGACCTTACGACAGGTGTTCGAACAGTGGGGGACACCTCAAATAGATCTGTTCGTATCCTCCCACAATCACAAATTGCCTCTCTTCTGCTCCCGGATGTACTCCCCGGACCGGCTCGAGGCCGACGCCTTCCTCCTCGACTGGGAAGGAAGGTTCCTGTACGCGTTTCCACCGTTTCCTCTGATTCTGCGGACACTTGTCCACCTGAAAACAGTACAAGCCACCCTGATCCTGATTGCTCCTCGCTGGCCACGCCAGCCTTGGTTTTCCCTCCTACTTCAACTCAGTGTCAGAGATCCACTGCCTCTGCCTCGGTTTCCCTCTCTACTATCACAGGGTCAGGGTTCGCTGTTACATCCCAATCTTCAATCTCTTCATCTGAATGCTTGGTTTCTTTCCTCTGACTTCTCTCCCCGTGTCTCAATCAGTCAAGGAGATATTGGAAGCCTCTAGAAAGACCTCGACGAGAACCTGCTACTCCCAAAAGTGGACCAGATTCTCAACCTGGTGCTCCTCCCACAGCCAGGACCCGGTGTCGGTTCCCGTCCCTCTGGTCCTTGACTATTTACTTCAATTATCTCACTCCGGCCTAAAGACCAATTCCATTCGAGTACACCTCAGTGCGATTGCATCCTTTCACCAGCCCCTGGAAGGGAAAGCCCTCTCGCTCCATCCCTTAGTCTCTCGCTTCATGAAGGGTCTCCTGAATGTCCACCCTCCTCTCAAACCTCCTCCGGTGGTTTGGGACCTCAACGTGGTTCTGGCTCAACTAATGAAACCTCCATTTGAGCCCCTAGACAAATGCCATCCAAAATTCCTCACTTGGAAGTTAATTTTCCTGCTTGCACTCACTTCCGCTCGGCGGGTTAGTGAGTTACAGGCTCTGGTAGCGGACCCACCCTTCACGGTATTCCATCACGACAAGGTGGTACTCCGCACTCATCCAAAGTTCTTGCCTAAAGTAGTGTCTGATTTTCACCTTAATCAGTCCATTGTCTTGCCTGTGTTTTTTCCCAAGCCCCACTCTCATCCCGGAGAGGTGGCGCTCCACACTCTTGACTGTAAGAGAGCGTTGGCCTTCTACCTCCAACGCACTCAGTCACACCGGAAAGTCCCACAATTGTTTTTGTCCTTCGATCCAAACCGGTTAGGTCACCCAGTTTCCAAGCGCACCTTGTCCAACTGGTTGGCCGATTGCATCTCCTTCTGCTACGCTCAGGCTGGTCTCGCGCTGCACGGGACACAAGGTCCGAACGATGGCAGCCTCCGTAGCGTTCCTCAGGTCCACACCTATCGAGGAAATCTGCAAGGCTGCCACGTGGTCTTCGGTTCATACTTTCACCTCCCACTACTGTCTGGACTCACTGTCCAGGAGCGATGGCCGGTTCGGCCAATCGGTTTTGCGAAATCTATTTGCTTAAATTGCCAACTTCCCTCCATCCCTTTTCAGTTAGCTTGGAGGTCACCCACATGTGAGAATATCATGCCTGCTTGTCCTGGGATAAAGCACAGTTACTTACCGTAACAGGTGTTATCCAGGGACAGCAGGCATATATTCTCACAACCCGCCCACCTCCCCGAGGTTGGCTTCTTTGCTAGTTAAGTGAACTGGAGACCACGAGGGGATGCGCCCCCCAGTGGAGCAGGAAGGCACGTATGCGTGGAGCAGCAGAGCAAACTTAAATCTTCAATCAAGTTTGCTTGAAAATGCTTCCGCATCGGGGCTCCGTAGATGACGTCACCCACATGTGAGAATATATGCCTGCTGTCCCTGGATAACACCTGTTACGGTAAGTAACTGTGCTTTCACTGTAGATGTGCAGTCAGTCTTTAAATGCCAACATTTGAACCAGAATAAGTTTTTTTTTAATGAAAAATAAGTAATGGTAAATCAGAATGGTTCTAATCTGTTCATTGTATCTTTTTTATTTTTTTTTCAGAGTAAAGCATTTGGGGCAGCGGGAGACACTGTTGTTATTGAAGAGTTCCTGGAGGGAGAAGAAGTGTCTGTATGTAGAGTAATACCGAGTGGAATTCTTTCACAAGCTAGTGATAAAGGGTTAATAAGCATTCTTTTGGTTTTAGATTATTCAGTATTACTATGAAGCTTGCTCAAAATCATAGGAGCCAACTTTTCAAAATGATTGGAGGTTTGTTTATTTATTTTAAAAAATGTATAACCTGCTGCATCCACAGTTCTGCAAGGGTTACATAAGAGCACACACAATAAAATTTCTAATATTTAGATTCCGCTAAAAACCTAAGCTGATCACCATTTGTATATATTGTATTGAAGACACATTGAACTTCCCTCTCTGTCCCAAATAGGCTCACAATCTAAACTAAAGTGCCTAAGAAATAGAGTATGAAATAATATAATATAAATGATATAAAAAAATAATATCAAGCATCAAATGCAAGATAGAAGAAATAAAGCAGAAAGGCAGAAATAAACATAATCTAGCAGAAAAATCAAATAAAAAATACAATGAAAAAAAAAAAGTGAACTAAATTCCAGTCTAAAAAAATAAAATCATAGTTTCAGTCCAGTCCGGTAGAGCACCAGATCCATCTCTGTTCTGTGCAAGGCTGTTGTCACCAAATTGATGCAGGAGGCAGCTCCATGCCAAGGTCACGCACCACGGCCATCGACTGTACGCCAGATCAAGGACAAACAACAATCTCTCCAATGGCATCAGTTGACCTCCATTGCAACATCAGATCCTCCTACACCGGACCAGACCATCGGGCCTCCTCCACAGCACCAGATCCTCCAACACCAGAACCAAACCAACGGGCCACCCGCCGAAGGAAACTGCCCCAGCGTGAAGGGCAGGGCCCGACGTCATGCCATCTGACAAGCAGCCATCAGCAGCAGGAGAGAATCGGCGGAAATCAGGCGAAACATCCGACACACCGCACTACATACAGAGCATCACACACCGAGCAATCACACAACCAAGACAGATAGACATAGCCCCTCGACGGATACCAGCAAAGCAGGCAAGTAAGATGGAAGATTTCTGTCGTTAACGGCCAAGCAAGGGAGGATCCATTAGAAAATAATGATCAAATGATGATCATTCATTTGGACCAGATTTTAAAACATGATCTGGAAATTGGAACGACAAGTGAGGTGATTTAAATTTGCAGATGACACTAAACTGTTCAAAGTTGTCAAAACACATGTGGATTGTGAAAAATTGCAGGCAGACCTTAGGAAATTGGAAGACTAGGCACCAAGTGGCAGATGAAATTTAATGTGGACAAAAGCAAAGTGATGCACATTGGAAAGAATAACCCGAATCACAATTACTGGATGCTAGGGACCGCCTTGGGGATTAGCACCTAAGGGAAAGATCTTGGTGTCATTGTAGACAATATGATGAAACCTTCCACCCAAAGTGTGGCGGTGGCCAAAAAAGCTAACAAGATGCTAGGAATTGTTAAAAAAGGGATGGTTAACAAGACTAAGAATGTTATAATACCTCTATCTCTCCATGGTGCAACCTCACCTGGAGTATTGCATTTGATTCTGGTCTCCTTATCTCAAGAAAGATATAGCAGCACTAGAAAAGATTCAAAGAAGAGTGACCAAGATGATAAAGGGGATGGAATTCCTCTCGTATAAGGGAAGACTTAAAAAGGTTAGGGTTTTTCAGCTTAGAAAAGAGATGGCTGAGGGAAGATATGATTGAAGTCTACAAAATCCTGAGTGGAGTAGAACGGGTACAAGTGGATTGATTTTTAAGTCTGTCAAAAATTACAAAGACTAGGGGACACTCGAAGTTACAGGGAAATACTTTTAAAACCAATAAGAGTAAATTGTTTTTCACTCAGAGGATAGTTAAGCTTTGGGACGTGTTGCCAGAAGTTGTGGTAAGAGCAGATAGCGTAGCTGGTTTTAAGAAAGGTTTGTACAATTTCCTGGAAGAAAAGTACATAGTCTGTTATTGAGAAAGACATGGGGGAAGCCCTGCTTGCATGGAATATTGCTACTCCTTGGGTTTTGGCCAGGTACTAGTAACTTGGATTGGCCACTGTGAGAATGGGCTACTGGGCTTGATGGACCATTAGTCTGACCCAGTAAGGCTATTTTTATGTTCTTCCAGATGTGTGTCCAAAATGACTGCAGTGAACCCTCTTGTGAATGGGGCTCCAGAGTAGGTGGCTGATGATTGCACCCATGTTTACGAGGGTTCATTGCAAAAAATGTCTGCAATTGCACAGAAGTATTGACATTGGACTTGCATTGACTGGCAGTTAAGTGACTTCTCCGATAAGTTACGTTTTGAACGTCATTAAATGGATGGATGGCGTGTTGGGTGTGAAACCACCAAGAACAAACATACACAAGCTGGAGATGGCAGCATTATGGTCTGGGAAGTGTTTTCCTGGTATGGTCTGGGTCCTTTGATACCATTGGAAGGCACTCTCAACCGAGCAAGTATACCTGTACTTGTTGATGGTCTTCCTTCTGGACGATTGGATCTTTCAACAGGACAATGTGACCTGTCATACCTCCAGAGTTGTTTGTGAGTAGTTCGCAGAGCACACCCAAAACTTCTAGCTACTTTCCTGGCCTCTGAATTCCCCAGACCCTAACTCAATTGAACACATTTGGGGCCACTTTGATCGACATGTTCAATGACTGAATCCACCACCACCACCACTCACCTGCCAACAATTGTTGGACACACTGCAGTCTGCATGGCTCCAGATACCTTTAACAACCACCCAGCATCTTATTGAGTCACTCCCACAGTATCTGGCTGCCTTCCGTGCTGCTAGAGGCAGTTATTTCAGATATTAGTAGGTGGTCATAATAAAGTGACTTGACCGTGTAGAATGCCATCAGTTATGCACACATCTTTAGCATTTAGTCTAAATCACTTGCACCAGCTCTGTGGCTGGCATAAATGTAGAGGGTGATTCTGTAAGGGGGCACCTATTTTGAAATCTATTCTATAAAAAAATAAAGTAGGCACCTACCTTTTCTTTATAGAGCACAAGCAAATTACCTGGATTGCAAAAAATGTTATCTGCATACATAATTATGCACCCTGCCCACCTGAAAAGAATGTGCTGTTGCATCTTGACATTTATTTAAAGAGTTCTGCTTAGCTGAAAACTTCAAGATTGCCTCCTAGATGTGACATGATAGCACAATTTCTCCTTCCTCATACACTTTACCAGGCCTCTACCTGCCAAAGTCCCCCCACACATGTTTTGTGTTTCTCAATAGGGTAGCAGGGAAACTATATATGGATAGGATGAGTGGCATTGTATGCATATCTGTGCCTAGTTTGGGAATGTAGGTTTATGTATTTGATGGTGGAAATGGAATTCCTATTATGAACTGGAGAACAAATTCATATCGAGTTGCATTGAATTACCAGACCTCAAATACCCAAGGCACTACTTAAATGATTTTTCATGCCCTTACTGGGGAGGTATATTCATCATTGGTCTTGGTAAAGTGACCTGTGCTGTAAGTTGTTTTGTTTTTTTTAAAATTATTTTTAATATCAATTTCAATAAATATAAAGTGCATAAGGTGCTATAGGAAGGAAAGCACTTATCTTTTGTGCCCAAAATGATGAATATACCCCAGTAAGGGCATGAAAAATCATTTAAGTAGGGTATTTGAGGTCTGGTAATTCAATGCAACTTGATATGAATTTGTTCTCCAGTTCATAATAGTTTTTTTTATTTTGAACAAATTTTCATTTTCTTCAATTCCAGTTGGAAATGGAATTCTTGCCTTTTTGCTTTTTTTTTTTTTAATATTTTATCCCCAGCCCCCTTGCAGCATGCATTTTGGTGAACATCCTCCTCCCTCACATTTGCTGTCATTTGCACAAATTTCTTTCCCAGAATGCAAATAAAACTGGATAAATGAATCCCTTGAGCAAAACGTGCCTGAAAATGAGGATGCATAAGCCCCCCCCTCATTTGTTGTAAGGATTAATAGTGTTGGCTGTCTCTAAACCCTAAAAAAAGTGAACTAGCTCTTTCCTATGTTCTATATCAGATTAATAGTTTGATCTTATTATATTTTCTGTGCAGTGCTTATGTTTCAGTGATGGTATCACTGTTGCTTCCATGCCTCCAGCTCAGGATCATAAGCGACTTATGGATGGAGACCAGGGGCCTAACACAGGAGGAATGGGGGCTTACTGCCCTACCCCTCAGGTAGGTGAGAACTAGGGCTGTGGTGCATCTTATGCATATGAAGGTTGCAGCTTTTATTCTTTTTAAAATTTATTAGGGGTATGTTTGGAGAAGTATGGGGTGAGTTTTTTAAAAAAAAACTTACATTTTCTTGAGTGTTTAGCAGTTTTTCATGCCAGATCCTTAAAAAATAAACTCTTTCACTTGTCTTGGATTACATGAGGCTGGAAATATTGTACAGGTGATTTGCCTGCTGGGGGGTCACTCACAGAACAAAGCAGAGATAATTAAACCCTGTAGTAGAGCTTCTCAATGCCTTGTACTCAAAAGCTGCCAACAGATCTAGCTTTCAGAGTGATGAAAATGAAGAAATAACCTGGTTCCTGGACCATGCAAATATCTCCTGAATATTCATTTTAGACATCTTGGAAACCAGATCTGTTTGCATGCTTAAAGAACTAGAATAGAGACACTCTGCCTTGATTATTGCTGTACCTCCATTTTGGTGTTGAGGCTTCCTGCTTGTGAATGTTGCTTATTTATTAACCTCCCGTCTCGGTTAGGGCCTCTTAATTCCCTCTCTGCGATCCTCCAATCTCTCAGCTCTCTTCTCCTTTAATGTAGCTCACCGACTCTTCTCAGCCATTTTTATGTAAACCGCCTTGAACCAAAAGGCACTCGCGGTATATAAAGATTTGTTATGAAAGCATAGTGTGGTGTAACTATGGTATTTTAATAAACAAGTCTTCTAAAATTTCCCTTTCTTATATCAACTAGTCTGAGCAATCCCTGCTAGCACTAGTTTGTGAGTAGTCCTGGAAAGAGTATCCCTGAGGGGAGGGTTAGGCAGGTGGGTATAGCCTGAAGGCCCCTTAACACTGCCTTCAGAAAAAGTGTGGTGAAATATTTAATAGAATGGCTTTTAAAATGTACCTTAACGATGTTTCACAAGGTTTCTGAAGATTTGCTGCTTAAGATCAAAGACACTGTACTGCAGAAATCAGTGGATGGGATTAGAGGTGAAGGAGCGCCTTATGTAGGTAAGTATACAAACCTACCCTGCATCATTGCTTCCTGTGTGAAGAGAGCACTCATATGCTTTAATGCAGTAGTTCCCAACCCTATCCCGGAGGACCACTGGCCAGTCAGATTTTCAGGATGGCCCTAATGAATATGCATGAGAGATTTGCATATAATGGAGATGACAGGCATGCAGTTCTGTGCCATGCATATTCATTAGGGCTATCCTGAAAACCTGACTGGCTGGTGGTCCTCCAGGACAGGGTTGGAAGCCACTGCTTTAGTGTTATCATTTTGATAGATATTTATTAGATGAACATCGCCTGCATGTGCATAGAATTTGTAAATCATAGGAATAAGTTTATAGGGCTGTCTGTCAGATGTGCAGCTAATCCCAGGTATGAGCGGTAGCAGCAGTCCACTTTTTTCTTGGTGAAGGCGTCTGCTCTAGTGGTGAGGTTGAGTGGGAAGGGGGAAATAAGTAATAAAAAAGCATGCATTTCTTTGGAAGAGTGTTTCCACAGCTTGACTTTATTACATCCAGTTAGTAAGAAGTTATTGGGTTTTTTCTGTGTCATGATGTTGCACAGTTGAGCCACTTAGGGTCCGATGTACTTAAAATTATCACCTAAATGAGAAAAAACCCTCTTTATGGAGCCACCTTGTTGTGGGTGACAATATTATAATATTATATTGTAACATATTAATGTTATAATTCTTACTATTCTGTACTCTATAATCACTGACTGCTCAGTGATATCTTCCCTGTAATTCGCTGATTGTACAGCTCTCTTCACTGTGAACCGCCTAGAAGTCGCAAGATTATGGCGGTATAGAAAAAATAAAGTTATTATTATTATTATTTATTCTAGCAGGTTTTACATGTAAATGTCTGTCTAGAATTCAGACTAGCCCAAAAATACATATTGTGTTTAGTGCTCCTTCTAAGGATTGGCCGGGTGCATGCAAATTTTTTCGAGTGACCATGTAAAATCTGTGAGCGACGCTCCTAGAATGTATGAGCGATTGCTCACTTGCTCTGCTTAGAGGGAACATACACTGTGTTTTGATGGGCTGGGCACATAAGCAACAGAGTAAATAAAATAGGTACACGTATATAAGTTATTGAATACCATCAACAACAAAATCTTATACGATATTATGAAATATCTCAATTCAACAGTCCAGGTGAAACCCTGCTGTATATATAGGGGTCACCAGCTGTGTATGCTTTGGCACGGAGATCTTTTTTTTTTCTCTAGTACTGGACTGTGGTATTGAGATCCTTCATAATATTGGATAGGACTTCTTTTGTTGTTGTTCTTTGTCCTTCCACTCTATTCATTTTAGTTATTTTGATATCAGTTATTGAATACAGTAATTTACACACATTCTGGCCCACCTAGGTAAAGGTATTTACTTCAGCTATAGGGCTGGTGTACAATTGGAAAATGGGATAGAGGGGTATAGATAGAGGATTACTGCACAGGTCCTGCACAGGACTACACAGGATTACTGCACAGACAAAGCGATGGGACCAGACGGGATCCATCCCAGGATACTAAGGGAGCTCAGAGAGGTTCTGGTGAGTCCTATTAAAGACTTGTTCAACAAATCTCTGGAGACGGGAGTGATTCCTGGGGATTGGAGGAGAGCGGATGTGGTCCCTATTCATAAAAGTGGTCACAGGGATGAAGCAGGAAACTACAGGCCGGTGAGCCTCACTTCAGTCCTTGGAAAAATAATGGAAGTGTTGCTGAAAGAAAGGATAGTGTATTTCCTTGAATCTAATGGGTTACAGGATCCGAGGCAACATGGCTTTACAAAAGGTAAATCGTGCCAAACGAACCTGATTGAATTTTTTGATTGGGTGACCAGAGAGCTGGATCGAGGACATATGCTAGATGTAATTTACTTGGATTTCAGCAAAGCCTTTGATACAGTTCCTCATAGGAGGCTGTTGAACAAACTTGAAGGGCTGAAGTTAGGACCCAAAGTGGTGAACTGGGTCAGAAACTGGCTGTCGGACAGACGCCAGAGGATGGTGGTTAATGGAAGTCGCTCGAAGGAAGGAAAGGTGACTAGTGGAGTCCCTCAGGGTTCGGTGCTGGGGCCAATCCTGTTCAATATGTATGTAAGTGACATTGCTGAAGGGTTAGAAGGAAAAGTATGCCTTTTTGCAGATGATACCAAGATTTGTAACAGAGTAGACACCGAAGAGGGAGTGGAGAATATGAAAAAGGATCTGCAAAAGTTAGAGGAATGGTCTAATGCCTGGCAACTAAAATTCAATGCAAAGAAATGCAGAGTAATGCATTTGGGGATTAATAATAGGAAGGAACCGTATATGCTGGGAGGAGAGAAGCTGATATGCACGGACGGGGAGAGGGACCTTGGGGTGATAGTGTCCGAAGATCTAAAGGCGAAAAAACAGTGTGACAAGGCAGTGGCTGCTGCCAGAAGGATTCTGGGCTGTATAAAGAGAGGCGTAGTCAGTAGAAGGAAGAAGGTGTTGATGCCCCTGTACAGGTCATTGGTGAGGCCCCACTTGGAGTATTGTGTTCAGTTTTGGAGACCGTATCTGGCGAAAGACGTAAGAAGACTTGAGGCGGTCCAGAGGAGGGCGACGAAAATGATAGGAGGCTTGCGCCAGAAGACGTATGAGGAGAGACTGGAAGCCCTGAATATGTATACCCTAGAGGAAAGGAGAGACAGGGGAGATATGATTCAGACGTTCAAATACTTAAAGGGTATTAACGTAGAACAAAATATTTTCCAGAGAAAGGAAAATGGTAAAACCAGAGGACATAATTTGAGGTTGAGGGGTGGTAGATTCAAAGGCAATGTTAGGAAATTCTACTTTACGGAGAGGGTGGTGGATGCCTGGAATGCGCTCCCGAGAGAGGTGGTGGAGAGTAAAACTGTGACTGAGCTCAAAGAAGCGTGGGATGAACACATAGGATCTAGAATCAGAAAATAATATTAAAAATTAAACTAAGGCCAGTACTGGGCAGACTTGCACGGTCTGTGTCTGTATATGGCCGTTTGGTGGAGGATGGGCTAGGGAGGGCTTCAATGGCTGGGAGGGTGTAGATGGGCTGGAGTAAGTTTTAACAGAGATTTTGGCAGTAGGAACCCAAGCACAGTACCAGGTAGAGCTTTGGATTCTTGCCCAGAAATAGCTAAGAAGAAAAAAAATTAAAAAATTTAAATTGAATCAGGTTGGGCAGACTGGATGGACCATTCGGGTCTTTATCTGCCGTCATCTATTATGTTACTATGTTAGGTCCTGGACCTGTTGGGCCGCCGCGTGAGCAGACTGCTGGGCATGATGGACCTCAGGTCTGACCCAGCGGAGGCATTGCTTATGTTCTTATGTTCACCTTACATTTAAGCACTTTTTTGGCTACTTTGCACTAGCATGCTATAAAGAAAAGCGGGCAGCATGCTGTTCTTTTTGCAATAGACTTGAAATAGGCCCCCTGTGATTTACTTTCCTTTTAATGTGTATAAGGACCTGATTCGTATATCAGGCTCCTAGTTTTCTATAAATCTATTCAGGATATAACCTTTTGCTGTTTGATTAGGTGTGCTGTATGCTGGATTAATGCTGACCAAGGATGGTCCTAAGGTTTTAGAGTTTAACTGCCGGTTTGGTGATCCAGAGTGTCAGGTGAGTATGCTATAAAGAAAGTGTTAAGATGGGGCTTCCCCAGCCTCTCTTAGGGGACTCCACAGCTAGTTGGATTTTCAGTGTGAATATGTATGATTGACCACAACCACAGACTACAAAACCTTCAAAAAAGAAATAAAACCCTTCTTTTCATAAAACTTATAAAACCAAACTAACACCAGCATTACCTGCAACTACAACATATGAACCTCTAATATCATGACAACTCAGATGAAATCCTTAACAACTCAAAGAAATGTACAAACTACACCCTAAACACTTCTAATATCCGGACAAACCATTTGTAATCCGCCTTGAACCGCAAGGTAATGGCGGAATAGAAATCCCTAATGTAATGTAATGATTCTTCAGATTATGCAAATTGATCTTGTGGATATTCATTGTGGATATCATGAAAACTTGACTAGTTTGGGGACAGATTTAGACAATATCAATATTATAATTTGGTCTAGGGACAGAGAAAGTACCTATATATAATGGTAAAAATCTGGAATGACCTCTCCTCAGAAATTAGACTCCTCTTTGATATGTTTTAGAAAAACTTTGAAGCGTATTTGTTTAAGAAATTCTTAACTGACGAATAAGGGATTGTAATAGATGAACTTTCTGTTCAATTATTCTTTTCCTTTGCCCTCTTGGATTAATTTTGTGACCCGGATCGAGTCCCTTTTGGGAATAACCCGGTATATAAGCCTAAGGATTGGATTGGATAGTTATCCAAAACTGGACAGTTCAGAATTTTATAAATACTTTGTACTGACATAAGAAAAACACTAAATTTTATTTTGAACAGTGTGGCACTGTGGTTAAAAGCTACAGCCTCAGCACCCTGAGGTTGCGGGTTCAAATCCACATCGCTCCATGTGATCCTGGGCAAGTCACTTAATCTCCCCATTGCCCCAGGTACATCAGATAGATTGTGAGTAGAGAATGACACGGGGAGCGATCCCCGCAGGCAGCTGCGGCGTGGCTGCGGTTTGGCTGCGGGTTATGGAGACTCCAAAGCTAAATCACCGCAGACACGGGGACAAAAGTTTTCACCGCCCGCAAAAACGGTGAAAAGATTTGTCCCCCGCAGGCCAATGTACCCCCTTCTAGGAACCGCTATTTACCTGTGTTTCACCGTGTTCGTGACCGGGTGTTCGATGTCTCCGCCATGTTGTCTGTCTCCTCCAACTCTCGATCCAACTTGCACGTTGCCGCATTGACTCCGCCCCCCAATATACTGGCTCCTCATTTGTCAGATCAACCCTTCCTGCCAATAGAACCCGCCCCCCCCCCCGACGATCGCCGGCAGGAAGGTGCTCAGCCCTTCATGCCGACAGAACCAGCCCTCCCCAACGATCGCGGCAGGAGGGTACCCATCCCCTCCTGCCTACCCCAACAGCCCCCCCCGACGATCGCAGCAGGAGGATATCCAACCCCTCCTGCCAGCTCCCCAACAGCCCCCCTATGATCACTGGTAGGAGGGTGCCCAACCCCTCCTGCCGGCCCCCCCAACGGCCCCCTATATCGCCAATAGGAGGGTGCCCAACCCCTCCTGCTGGACCCCCCCCCCCCAACGAACCCTCCCACCCCGGAACCCCCTTAGGCTTACTTTCCAAGTTGGACCGGACAGCTCCTCGCTCGTCTGGCCAGCAGGCCTGCCTCCGTCCAAATGAGGCGGGCCCGCCCCTCCCCTCCCCTGCCTAACCCACAGGATCCTAGGGCCTGATTGGCCCAAGCACCTAAGGCCCCTCCTATAGTGGGAGTGGCTTTAGGTGCCTAGACCAATCAGGCCCTAGGATCCTGTGGGTTGGGCAGGGTAGGGGCGGGCCCGCCTCATTTGGACGGAGGCAAGCCTGCTGGCCATACGTGTGAGGAGCCGTCCGGTCCAACTTGGAAAGTAAGACTAAGGGGGTTCCGGGGTGGGAGGGTTCGTTGGGGGGGGTCCAGCAGGAGGGGTTGGGTACCCTCCTATTGGCGATATAGGGGGCCGTTGGAGGGGCCGGCAGGAGGGGTTGGGCACCCTCCTATCAGTGATCATAGGGGGGCTGTTGGGGAGCTGGCAGGAGGGGTTGGATATCCTCCTGCTGCGATCGTCGGGGGGGCTCCAGCAGGAGGGGTTGGGTACCCTCCTGCCGGCGATCTTAGGGGAGGCCATTGGGAGGACCGGCAGGAGGGGTTGGGTACCCTTCTGCTGCGATTGTCGGGAGGGCCGTTGGGGGGGGTCTACAGGAGGGGTTGGGTGCCCTCCTGCCGTGATCGCTGGGGGAGGGGAGACTTGCAGCCGTAGCTGCGGTCACTATGCTAATCACGGCAGGGAGATCTTTGCCGCGATTAGGTACAGCGGCCGCGTCTACTTACCATGTAGGCTAACATTGTAAGCATTAAAAGTACATGTCGTGTTTGTTTTTTGTATAGTTATTAACTAATATTTAACTAAGTTTTAAAGTTTTAAAGAATGTTTCCTTTATACGTAAATAAAGAAAAGTATTTAAAATCGTACCCGTTTGAGGCTTTTATATGTGCAGCGGTGACGGTGACGGGGCGGTGAATGGGGTTGCAGTGGCGGTGACGGGGCGGTGAATGGGGTGGCAGTGGCGGTGACGGGGCGGTGAAGGGAATGGCGGTGACGGGGCGGTGACGGGGATGGTGAGACGGGGACGGGGCGGTGACGGGGACCAATTTTTTCACCGTGTCATTCTCTAATTGTGAGCCCTCTGGGACAGACAAAGAACAATGCTTAAGTACCTGAATAAATTCACGTAAACCGTTCCGAGCTCCTCTGGGAGAATGGTATAGAAAACTGAATGAATGAATAAAGACTATGCACACTCTTTGCTCTTCCTTCCCATACTGAGCATACACTCACCCTTCACCAGCTGTTCCTTGGGGTGCTTATCCTACCACTGCACTAGGCTGCGTTACCTCTATTCTCGAAGTCCTGGACTCCTGTAAGCCTCCGTCCTACAGGTTTGCTATTTGTGGATCATGAAATTTCCTTGAATGTACATCCTCAGAATCTTAATCCTCTGATTTTTAGTTGTATGCGTTTTAATGAAGTTAACCTACACTTGCTTTATAGGTAATCCTTCCACTGCTTAAGAGCGATTTATATCAGGTTATGCAGACAACCGTTGAAGGCAAACTCTCAAGCTCTATGCCAGTGTGGCTCAAAGATCATGCTGCTGTGACGGTGGTCATGGCCAGTGGTGGTTACCCAGGAGACTATTCCAAAGGTCTGGAGATCACTGGTACGTCTGACCTCTATTGCAAATAGATGGGATTGTCTAACCGCTTGGGAGACTGAGCATTCATCTATAGATGATCCTGAAGCATTATCTTAAGCTACAGTACAAGAGTTGTCTGTTATGCAAATATAAATAAACTAGTCTGCACTACACTTTTCCCTCTGTATTCACGGTGGATACGTTCCGGCATAAGGCGCAAATATGAAAAAACCCCGCGAATAACTTTTTTAATTTTGTTCGTGGTTTTTTGTAAAAGTTAGCGTTTTTGTATTGAAACCGCGAATAAACTCTTTAAAATACTTGCATTTAGTGAAAAGGAGACAGCATGATAGGGCGGGGTGTAGCAAGAAGATAGCAGAGGTGCTATTCACAAGATTCTAATGCCAGAAGGTAGAACTAGCAATGCAAGCGGAAAACAATCACTTACCTTGCGAAAGCCCCATCGAAAGCTGCATTCACTCAGCGGTCCTAAGCACATTTCTGAGCCAAAGCAGCATTCTGGCTCCTCCTCCCTAGCGTCCTGAACTTTGAGGATTACGCACCTGGAGAGAATCTCTTCAAGGCTTTGTTTTTTTGTTTATTGAGTGGTTAGGGTAGACTCAGAAGTTCTGCTCTGGAGCAGCATGTAAGGAGGAGCCACTGTCGGAAGCCCACAGCCCGAGGTAGGGAAGAGGAGTTGCTTCGTTCAGAGCCCTCTTTTTATCCAATTAGAAGAAAGCACAGGATTTCACAGCATGTGAACTTTTCACCAGATTGAGGGGAGGCATATCCAGAGGTTGTTTTGGGGCAGATCTCTTAACTCACTAGTTTTACAAGGACTGCTCTGGCCTTCCCAGGAACTGGGACAGGTAAGTCTTAGACACGTTTGTCCAGTTTTCCATTTACTTGGCCCTTCCCCGATCTAAGATGCCTTCTGATGATGTAATAGTAACATAGTAGATGACGGCAGATAAAGACCCGAATGGTCCATCCAGTCTGCCCAACCTGATTCAATTTAATTTATTTTTATTTTTTTTTTTCTTCTTAGCTGTTTCTGGGCAAGAATCCAAAGCTTTACCCGGTACTATGCTTGGGTTCCAACTGCCGAAATCTCTGTTAATACTTACTCCAGCCCATCTACACCCTCCCAGCCATTGAAGCTCTCCCCTGCCCATCCTCCACCAAACGGCCATACCCAGACACAGACCGTGCAAGTCTGCCCAGTAACTGGCCTAGTTCAATATTTAATATTATTTTCTGATTCTAAATCTTCTGTGTTCATCCCACGCTACTTTGAACTCAGTCACAGTTTTACTCTCCACCACTCTCGGGAGCGCATTCCAGGCATCCACCACCCTCTCCGTAAAGTAGAATTTCCTAACATTGCCCATGAATCTACCACCCCTCAACCTCAAATTATGTCCTCTGGTTTTACCATTTTCCTTTCTCTGGAAAAGATTTTGTTCTACGTTAATACCCTTTAAGTATTTGAACGTCTGAATCATATCTCCCCTGTCTCTCCTTTCCTCTAGGGTATACATATTCAGGGCTTCCAGTCTCTCCTCATACGTCTTCTGGTGCAAGCCTCCTATCATTTTCGTCGCCCTCCTCTGGACCGCCTCAAGTCTTCTTACGTCTTTCGCCAGATACGGTCTCCAAAACTGAACACAATACTCCAAGTGGGGCCTCACCAATGACCTGTACAGGGGCATCAACACCTTCTTCCTTCTACTGACTACGCCTCTCTTTATACAGCCCAGAATCCTTCTGGCAACAGCCACTGCCTTGTCACACTGTTTTTTCGCCTTTAGATCTTCGGACACTATCACCCCAAGGTCCCTCTCCCCGTCTGTGCATATCAGCTTCTCTCCTCCCAGCATATACGGTTCCTTCCTATTATTAATCCCCAAATGCATTACTCTGCATTTCTTTGCATTGAATTTTAGTTGCCAGGCATTAGACCATTCCTCTAACTTTTGCAGATCCTTTTTCATATTCTCCACTCCCTCTTCGGTGTCTACTCTGTTACAAATCTTGGTATCATCTGCAAAAAGGCACACTTTTCCTTCTAACCCTTCAGCAATGTCACTTACATACATATTGAACAGGATTGGCCCCAGCACCGTACCCTGAGGGACTCCACTAGTCACCTTTCCTTCCTTCGAGCGACTTCCATTAACCACCACCCTCTGGCGTCTGTCCGACAGCCAGTTTCTGACCCAGTTCACCACTTTGGGTCCTAACTTCAGCCCTTCAAGTTTGTTCAACAGCCTCCTATGAGGAACTGTATCAAAGGCTGTGCTGAAATCCAAGTAAATTACATCTAGCATATGTCCTCGATCCAGCTCTCTGGTCACCCAATCAAAAAATTCAATCAGGTTCGTTTGGCACGATTTACCTTTTGTAAAGCCATGTTGCCTCGGATCCTGTAACCCATTAGATTCAAGGAAATACACTATCCTTTCTTTCAGCAACACTTCCATTATTTTTCCAACAACTGAAGTGAGGCTCACCGGCCTGTAGTTTCCTGCTTCATCCCTGTGACCACTTTTATGAATAGGGACCACATCCGCTCTCCTCCAATCCCCAGGAATCACTCCCGTCTCCATGTCCTTCCTGAAACTACTCCAACTATCCCCCCTTGAAACTCTTTACACTTACGCTGATGACATCCTCGTCCTCCTTGAGACCGACTCAAACCTCACTAACCTCTCCACGAACATATCCTCATGCATAAAGAACCTCCAATCCTGGGCATTCACAATGCATATGAAACTAAACGAGTCCAAAACAAAACTCCTTTGGCTCGGCCCAAAATTAGACCATCTACCTTCCTCCATCCCATTGTCCTCCGGCCCCCCATTACAGCTCGAGTTCTCAAGCAAAGTTCTGGGTGTCACCTTAGACTCTTCTCTATCCTTCAACGAACATCTCCAATCCCTGGTGAAGAAATGCTTCTTCAGCCTTCACATGCTAAGGAAAGTCAGACCCTATTTTCACCAAAAACACTTCGCAGTCCTAGTACAATCCATCATCCTCTCCAGATTGGATTATTGCAATTCTATCTACCTCAGCCTAACCAAGAAAAGCCTCCACAGACTTCAGCGGATTCAGAACGCCGCAGCTAAGCTTGTTTTTGCGAAAAGCAAATTTGATCACGTCTCACCACTCCTGTCTAAGCTCCATTGGCTCCCAGTAATCCCCAGAATCCACTTCAAATGTGTGTGTCTGGCCTACAAGATCCTACATGGCATCCTTCCTGCCGTTATCCCTCTATCCTGGAACTCCCCAACCCCTACTTCCTCCAGATCCTCCCACATTTTTAAACTATCCTTCCCTTCCATAAAAGGTATTATCCCAGGACAAGCAGGCAGCATATTCTTTACGCATGGGTGACGTCACCGACGGAGCCCACGGTACGGACCTTTTTACTAGAAAGTTCTAGTTGGCCGCACCGCGCGTGCGCGAGTGCCTTCCCGCCCGACGGAGGAGAGCGTGGTCCCCAGTTTCTTCGTTTCCGCGGAGCGAAGAAGACGTGCGTTTTTCAACTCCGATTGAAATCCTCTTTTTGCCTTCCCGCTCGCGTTCTTTTTTCGTTTATTTACCTTCGGGTTCTTTTTTATTTCATTTCCAAAAAAAAAAAAAAAAAATATTGTCTTTTTGTTTCGTTTTTTGTCTTTGCCCCGGCGGGGCCTGTTGTCACGATCCAGGCCTCGGGGTTTGATTTTGCGGAGGCCGTGTTTCCATTCATGCCCCCGCAGCCCGGTTTTAAGAAGTGCCAGCGGTGTGCACGCCCGATCTCCCTCACTGACCCACACAATTGGTGTTTACAGTGTTTGGGACCGGAGCATCGGGCGGACTCGTGCACCCGCTGTGCCACTCTTAAAAAACGCACTTTGAAGAATCGCCAAATCCAGCAAAGTCTGCTGTTCGGCACCGGCCCGACTATGGACTCGACTTCTTCAACTGCGGCACCATCGAAGTCGGCACCGACCACCTCGACACCGCCTGACATTACATCGGCGCCACCGGCGCCAGGTAAGCCGGCTAAGAAGCCTTCCACCCTTGAGCGCCCTCCCACCTCGGTGGCGACACCGGCTCTTTCGGCTCCACGCCGAACTAAAAAAGCGCTCCGCTCCGATATCGGTGAGTGCCTCGTCATCGGCCTCCTCATCGCCGGAGCGTAGAGCGGCACCCATGGAACCAAAGCAGAAAAAAGTGGTTCCGGTGCCACCCCTGGATGACCGCATTGCGGCCATCCTACAGGATAAGTTGCAGGAACAACTCCAAACGCAACTTAAACAGCTCTTGCCCTCTATCCTGGCACCGCTGCTTTCGGTACCAGACCGGCCCGAGCCCCACACCGTCCAACCGGTATCCACGCCATCGGTACCTATGGACCCCTCCATGCCCATTCTCTCGGCACCGCATATCCATGCCCATGCCGAGGCCGTCGCTCTGACGACATCCGATCCTCCTCGGGACCGAGCGGAACACCGGTCTTCCCGCGAACCTGACCGGCACCGTTCTTCCCGAGACCGAGACAGACACAGGTCTTCATCCCCTGGTACCGTCTCGGTACGCTCAGGCAAGTCTCGGTCTAAAGCTCATCATACTGAGCCTTCCACTCCAGTCTCTCGGCACGCACACACCGATGTCAGAGACCCGGACCTCTGGGAGGAATCTCCCCTCGGTACCGAGGAGGATGCATCGTCGTCGGACGAAGAGCCCTCGGCCCCCGATACCACATCTAAACCTGAGCAATCTTCTTTTTCAAAATTCCTCAGGGAGTTATCGGGGGCCTTATCTTTGCCTCTGGAATCTGATTCCAAGAAATCACAAGCTTTCCTGGAGGCATTAGATTTCGATCAACCCCCTAAGGAGTTCCTGAAGTTACCCGTGCATGACATCCTACGGGAAACTTTTTATAAAAATTGGGAAAATCCATTAACTGTCCCTGGGGCACCCCGTAAACTGGATAGCCTTTACAGGGTTATTCCAATCCCGGGATTTGATAAACCCCAGCTGCCCCATGAATCTCTCCTGGTTGAGTCCACTTTAAAAAAGACTCAAGGCTCCAGTGTATATGCCTCTACCCCTCCTGGCAGGGAGGGCAAAACTATGGACAAGTTTGGCAAGCGGCTCTACCAGAATGCCATGCTTGCCAACAGGGCAAACAATTACTCTTTCCACTTTTCATTCTACCTGAAACATCTGGTAATGCAACTCTCCGCCATGCAAAAGTACATGCCGGAGCACAAGGTCCCACTATTCCAGCAGCACATCTCCAGCCTGCTTCAACTTAGAAAATTTATGGTACGCTCCATCTATGACTCCTTTGAGCTCACCTCTCGTGCATCTGCCATCGCTGTGGCCATGCGCCGCCTGGCCTGGCTCAGGGTCTCTGATCTGGATGTCAACCATCAGGACCGACTAGCCAACGCCCCGTGTATGGGAGACGAATTGTTCGGAGAGTCTCTGGATACCACCACACAAAAACTCTCCGCCCATGAGACCAGATGGGATACTCTCATTAAACCAAAGAAGAAGGCCCCTCCTGCTCGGCCTTACAAACCACAGTCTTCTTACCAGCGCAGGTTCTCCGCTAGGCCGCTTAACCCGCCTTCACAGCAACCTAGGCGGGCTCGCCAACAACACCACAACCAGGCTCGTGCACAGTCTAATCAACCTGCCAAGCCTCTTCCTCCTGCCAAACCTTCTCAGCCCTTTTGACTCCTCTCTCCAGGGCTTAGCCAGTCTTCCACCCTCATTGCCTCTCCCTCAACCAATCGGGGGCAGGCTCCACATTTTTCTCAGCCGTTGGGAGGTCATCACATCGGACCAGTGGGTCCTCAACATCATCCGCCACGGCTACTCTCTCAACTTCCAGACTCTTCCACCAGACAATCCTCCCGTAGAGTCTACTTCTCTTTCAACTCAAACCCCCCTCCTCCTGAGGGAGGTCCAATCCCTCCTTCTCCTCAATGCCATCGAAGAAGTACCTCTGGAACAAAGGGGCCGGGGATTCTACTCCCGTTACTTTCTGGTTCCAAAAAAGACAGGAGACCTACGTCCCATTCTCGATCTCAGGGACCTCAACAAATGTCTTGTCAAGGAGAAGTTCAGAATGCTCTCCCTTGCCACGCTTTACCCTCATCTCTCTCAGAACGACTGGCTATGTTCCCTGGACCTCAAAGAGGCCTACACTCACATACCAATCAATCCAGCTTCACGTCGCTACCTAAGATTCCAGGTGCACCATCGCCATTATCAGTACAAAGTGCTACCTTTTGGCCTCGCTTCATCACCCAGGGTGTTCACCAAATGCCTCATTGTGGCGGCGGCCTTCCTCAGGTCTCACAACCTCCAGGTGTTTCCCTACTTGGACGATTGGTTGGTGAAAGCACCTACGTCTCCGCTTGTGCTACAAGCCACTCATCAGACCATCTCTCTCCTCCACCTCCTGGGGTTCGAGATCAACTACCCCAAGTCGCATCTGCTTCCCACGCAGCGCCTTCAGTTCATTGGAGCAGTTCTCGACACCACACTAATGAGGGCGTTTCTCCCCTCCGACCGTCAGCGGAACCTGCTCCGCCTGTGTCGTCAGGTGCTCCTTCATCACTCCATTTCTGCCAGACAGATGATGGTCTTCCTGGGCCACATGGCCTCGACGGTGCATGTGCTTCCCCTGGCACGACTCCACCTCAGGACACCTCAATGGACTCTGGCCAACCAATGGTCGCAGACCTCGAATCTTCTTTCTCATCCCATCTCTGTGACATCGTCTCTTCAGCAATCTCTACAATGGTGGTTGAACTCCTCAAATCTTTCCAGGGGCCTTCTTTTTCATCTGCCCCCGCATTCCATGACCATCACCACGGATGCCTCCCCTTATGCATGGGGAGCTCACCTGGGAGACCTACGCACCCAAGGTCTTTGGACCCCGCAGGAGCGTCTTCATCACATCAATTTCCTGGAACTACGAGCCATGTTCTATGCTCTCAAGGCCTTCCAGCACCTTCTTTGCCCTCAGGTTCTGCTCCTGTGCACGGACAACCAAGTTGCCATGTACTACATCAACAAACAGGGCGGCACCGGATCTCGCCTCCTTTGTCAGGAGGCTCTTCGCATTTGGACCTGGGCCACGGCCCGCAGTCTCTTCCTCAAGGCTGTCTACATCCAGGGCGAACAGAACTCCCTGGCCGACAATCTCAGCCGCATCCTTCAACCTCACGAGTGGACTTTGGACCCTCCCACGCTTCACTCCATCTTTGCTCGCTGGGGCACTCCGCAGGTGGACCTATTCGCAGCTCCTCACAACCATCAGCTGCCCCAGTTCTGCTCCAGACTCTTCTCTCCTCATCGTCTGGCCCCGGATGCATTCCTTCTCGACTGGACGGATCGGTTCCTCTATGCCTTTCCTCCTCTACCTCTGATGTTGCGGACTTTGTCCAAACTCCGCAGGGACGGAGCCACCATGATCCTCATAGCTCCCCGGTGGCCTCGTCAACACTGGTTCTCCCTCCTGCTTCAGCTCAGCTCCAGGGATCCCATTCCTCTGCCTGTGTTTCCTACTCTACTTACACAGCAACATCAGTCTCTACTACATCCCAATCTGTCTTCGCTCCACCTGACAGCTTGGTTTCTCTCGGGCTGACCTCTTCAGGAAATCTGTCTCAGCCTGTCCGTCTCATTTTGGACGCCTCCAGGAAACCGACCACCCTCCAATGTTACCATCAGAAGTGGACCAGGTTCTCCTCTTGGTGCCTCCGTCATCATCACAATCCCACCTCTTTAGCGGTGGAAACTGTTCTGGACTACTTGCTCTCCCTGTCCAACGCAGGCCTCAAGTCTACCTCTATCAGAGTCCATCTCAGTGCCATCACGGCTTTTCATGAACCTGTCTTAGGAAAACCTCTCACGGCTCACCCTCTGGTTTCCCGATTCATGAGGGGCCTCTTCAACATCAAACCACCTCTGAAGCCTCCTCCGGTCGTCTGGGACCTGAATGTGGTTTTATCTGCCCTCATGAAACCTCCCTTTGAGCCGCTTGCCACAACTTCGCTCAAATTTCTGACATGGAAGGTTCTTTTCCTCATTGCCATCACCTCTGCCAGGAGGGTTAGTGAGCTTCATGCACTGGTTGCCGATCCACCGTTCACTATTTTTCACCATGACAAGGTGGTTCTGCGCACCCATCCAAAGTTCCTTCCAAAGGTGGTCTCAGCTTTTCACCTCAACCAGTCCATTGTGTTGCCTGTTTTCTTTCCGAAACCTCATTCACATCCCGGAGAACAGGCATTGCACAGTCTTGACTGCAAGCGTGCCCTGGCTTACTATCTTGATCGTACAAGGGCTCACCGCTTGTCCCCTCAGCTCTTCCTGACCTTCGACCCAAATCGTTTGGGTCGACCGGTCTCTAAACGGACGCTATCCAACTGGCTTGCAGCTTGCATCGCGTTCTGTTACGCTCGGGCCGGTCTGTCACTAGACGGCGCTGTCACGGCCCATAGGGTAAGAGCTATGGCCGCTTCTGTTGCTTTCCTCCGTTCCACACCCATTGAGGAAATCTGCAAGGCGGCCACCTGGTCCTCAGTTCACACATTCACTACTCACTACTGTCTGGATGCTTTCTCCAGACGGGATGGGCACTTCGGCCAATCTGTACTTCAGAATTTATTTTCCTAATGGCCAACCATCCCTCCTCCCTCTTTGTTAGCTTGGAGGTCACCCATGCGTAAAGAATATGCTGCCTGCTTGTCCTGGGATAAAGCACAGTTACTTACCGTAACAGGTGTTATCCAGGGACAGCAGGCAGATATTCTTACGTCCCACCCTCCTCCCCGGGTTGGCTTCTTAGCTGGCTTATACTAACTGGGGACCACGCTCTCCTCCGTCGGGCGGGAAGGCACTCGCGCACGCGCGGTGCGGCCAACTAGAACTTTCTAGTAAAAAGGTCCGTACCGTGGGCTCCGTCGGTGACGTCACCCATGCGTAAAGAATATCTGCCTGCTGTCCCTGGATAACACCTGTTACGGTAAGTAACTGTGCTTTTCCCATGTAGGCAAACTTGGGTCATCCCTCCCCTTTAGAATCACTGAGATCTGGAATAACCTCACCTCCCCTCTCCGAACCTCAAGCTCCCTCCAACTCTTCCGCAAACACCTAAAAACCTGGCTATTCTCAAAACTGTAACACTTCCCCCCTCTTAGGCCTCTCACCTTCCCCCTTTACACCTAACTCTTTAATCTCTCCACTGTAGTTCCTCTCTCATCTTTCTTCCTTTAAACCGTGCCGAGCTTCGCATTCGTGGAGATGGTGCGGTATATAAACCCAAGGTTTAGTTTAGTTTAGTTTAGATTTGTTGAACAAGTCTTTAATAGGACTCGCCAGAACCTCTCTGAGCTCCCTTAGTATCCTGGGATGGATCCCGTCTGGTCCCATCGCTTTGTCCACCTTCAGTTTTTCAAGTTGCTCATAAACACCCTCCTCCATGAACGGCACAGAATCTACTCCATTTTCTCGTGTAACTTTACCAGACAATCTCGGTCCTTCTCCAGGATTTTCTTCTGTGAACACAGAACAGAAATATTTGTTTAGCACATTTGCTTTCTCCTCATCACTCTCCACATATTTGTTCCCAGCATCTTTTAGCCTAGCAATTCCATTTTTTATCTTCCTCCTTTCACTAATATATCTGAAAAAATTTTTATCTCCCTTTTTTAAATTTTTAGCCATTTGTTCTTCCGCCTGTGCCTTCGCCAAACGTATCTCTCTCTTGGCTTCTTTCAGTTTCACCCTGTAGTCCTTTCTGCTCTCCTCTTCTTGGGTTTTTTTATATTTCATGAACGCCAACTCTTTCGCCTTTATTTTCTCCGCCACTAGGTTGGAGAACCATATCGGCTTCCTTTTTCTCTTGTTTTTATTGATTTTCTTCACATAAAGGTCCGTAGCCATTTTTATCGCTCCTTTCAGCTTAGACCACTGTCTTTCCACTTCTCTTATGTCCTCCCATCCTAACAGCTCTTTCTTCAGGTACTTTCCCATTGCATTAAAGTCCATACGTTTGAAATCTAGGACTTTAAGTATCGTGCGGCCACTCTCCACTTTAGCCGTTATATCAAACCAAACCGTTTGATGATCGCTACTACCCAGGTGAGCACCCACTCGAACATTAGAGATACTCTCTCCATTTGTGAGGACCAGATCCAATATCGCTTTTTCCCTTGTGGGATCTGTCACCATTTGTCTGAGCAGAGCCTCTTGAAAGGCATCCACAATCTCCCTACTTCTTTCAGATTCCGCAGACGGAACATTCCAGTCCGCATCCGGCAGGTTGAAATCTCCCAACAGCAGCACCTCCTCTTTCCTTCCAAACTTTTGGATATCCACAATCAGATCCTTATCAATTTGCTGCGATTGAGTCGGAGGTCTGTAGACTACACCCACGTAGATAGAAGTTCCATCTTCTCTTTTCAGAGCAATCCATATCGCTTCTTCCTCTCCCCAGGTCCCTTGCATTTCAGTCGCTTGGATATTGATCTTTACATAGAGAGCTACTCCTCCACCTTTATGACCATCTCTGTCCTTCCTAAAAAGATTATATCCCGGTATGTTTGCATCCCATCCATGTGATTTACTGTACCATGTCTCTGTGATAGCAACAATATCTAGATCTGCCTCTAATATCAGGGCTTGCAGATCATGAACTTTGTTGCTTAGACTGTGAGCATTTGTGGTCATCGCTTTCCAGCTATTTTTCAGCGATAATCTCCTTTTTCGTATGGATTTTTGTGTCGTTTCACTTTCCGTTGCAATACTAAGAAATGAGTTGCTGATATTGCTTATGTTGCAGCTTTTACTACTATCACATCTTTTCTTTTGCCGGGGGTGGTCTCTATAATTGTCCTTCGTACATACACCACCCCCACCTTCTAGTTTAAATGCCTAGAAAAATATTGTCTAAATTTCTCTGCAAGGTTTCTTTTTCCTGCTGTAGTAATATGTAGCCCATCAGTGCAATATAGCTTCTTGTCCTTCCATGTATTTCCCCATCCTCCTATGTACCTGAAACCTTCTTGATGACACCAGGCTCTGAGCCATCTATTAAAGTCCTCTGTGTTTTTCACTCTTTGCTCTCCTTTTCCATATGCAGGCAGTATTTCAGAAAAAGCTAAAGTCTTTACAAAAGGTTTCACGCCCTCACCAAGCTCCCGAAAAGCTTTCTGTGCTGCAAGTGTGGAGTTGTTGGCCAGGTCATTTGTTCCCAGATGGATAACAACATCAGTGTTAAAATCCTTAGTTTCTTCCTTAATTATAGTCAGTATTTGCCTGGAACTCCTGGTAGCTGAGGATCCTGGAAGACATTTCACTATTTTGGTCTCCTCGTCTTGTGTTCCAAGGTTAATGCCTCTGATGATGGAATCCCCCAACAGTAATAGTTTTCTGTTTTTGGCTTTTTTATTTGTACTTAGGGTGCGCTTGTTCTCTTGAGTTACCTTCATTGGTTCCAGTCCCACCTCCCTTCTGTTTTCCTGAGTATCGCAGTGCACTAGTGGAGCGAAGGAATTCTGTAGAGGTAATATTAGTGAAGGTGGATGTTTCTGTGTTACATGTCGCAGTCTTCCTGAGCCTACTGTGACCCATTTATTCCTGGGCTGTTTTATTCTTTGAGGTAGAGGTGGTAAGTTGGTATGATTTTGTGGAGTGATGGAAGCTGCTTTAATTGTATTCAATTCCTGTTTAAGTTTGTATAGCTCCTCCTTGATACTAGCAAGTTGAAGACAGATGGGGCAAGCCTTAAGCCTCCAAATAGTATGTCTTGGAATTAAAGCACCACAGTGATTGCATAGAATAAAGGTCATCTTGATTGATTGTGAAGTGACTTGATTTGAGTAGTCCTGATTATATGGGTCTCTATATATGAATAGTGGTCCCTGGGGTTGGTGGGACTATAAGTAAGACTACTAGTAAGGCAGAAATATAGGCTCTATACCACCTAAACACAGTATTTTAAACAAAACTGCAGGTTCTATCAGTGCTACCCTAAAACACAGGATTTATAACAGGATTTTCCCTACTTTAGTCACCCTGAACCACAGGCACCAGAAATATAGGCTCTATACCACCTAAAACACAGTATTTTAAACAAAAATGCAGGAAGAGGAAATAAGATTTAACAGAGGAAAGAGAAGGATTTATTTTTTTGTGCTTTTTTATATTTTTTTTAGTAAGAAACAGGGAGGAGAAGAGAAATTAAGCAGATATAATGCTGAAAACTAGTCAAAAGAGCAGAATATGAAATGCTGGGGGGTGGAGTCAGTAGCCGAAAAATTGCAAATAATCGAAACCGCAGATATGGAAACCGCGAATACGGAGGGAGAAGTGTAATATTAGCTTCTCTATAGAAGGCAGTTATTTCTAGAGCATATAGTGTCTTGTGGAATTCATTGTTACAAATGTGTTTTTATATAGCACTGTACTCTTGCAGCTGCTCAAAACCATTTTCACAGCTTACTGCAGGGGTGGGCATCTTGTGGTCCACGGCAGTATTTCTCAACTCGGTCCTGGAGTACCCCCTTGCCAGTCAGGTTTTCAGGATAACCACAGTGAATATGCATAAACTTGATTTGCATACACTGCCTCCCTTATTTACTAATTTATTTCATGCATATTCATTGTGGTTATCCTGGAAACCTGACTGGCAAGGGGGTACTCCAGGACCAAGTTTAGAAACATTGGTCCACGGGACACCTGTGGCCTACCATGGGAAGTATACACTTCCCCCTCCCAAATCGCGCTTTTAGGACTTGCGATTTCAATTATTCGCGATTTCCTAAAACCGGAATCACCCCCCACCTCCCTCCTGTCTCCCGGACCTCCCTGGACCTTACCTGGTAGTCTAGTGGTCTTTCAGGACAGGAGCGATCTTCCTACACTTCTGCCCCGTGCAGATCACTCATCCAAAATGGCTGCTGTGAGTTCCTGTAGTCTCTTGAGACTACAACGGGAACTCATGGCAGCCATTTTGGATGAGTGATCTGCACAGGGCAGGAGTGTAGGAAGTTCGCTCCTGCCCTGAAAGACCGCTAAACCACCAGGTAATGTCCAGGATGCTGGGGGGAAGATGGGAGGGAGGCAGGGATGGGTCAGAGTTGGCCCAAAAGTTATTTGCAACTTTTTAATATTCGCGGGCCGGCTCTGCCCCTAACCCCCGCGAATATTGAGAGAGAAGTGTTCACAGAAAACGGCCCACACAAACATTAACCAGAGTGCTGTTGTCAGTGGAGCTCTTGAGGGTTATAACATTAGGACAGGTCTTACTTTGACAGTGTTAGTAACTATTTGGAAAGACAGAAGTTTATGATAATGGACCATTCTGGTGGTAATTTCAGTCATCAAATTGAGTTTTATTGGCAGTGAATTATAGGACACATTTTGTTAATCTTCTGTGTGCTGCCCACTAGAGATAATACTGACATATCTGTGGCCTCTGTGTGTAAAAGGTTACACACCCCTGAGTTACAGGCACCGCCAATTTATTTGGTGTTAGCAATGGGCAGAATTCAATTGAAGATACAGCAAAGTGAGATCCAACATCTTATTCGATCAAGGACTTTTGTGAAAGGAGGAGGTTTGAGGGCAAGAGTGTAGTATCTGTTCCTGACAGATGTGGCCACAATATTGAGGGCTTTAAATTTATTTTTTTTTTCAATTTGCATAGTATTATTTAAGACCAAGCATTTCATCATGGATGGCTCTTAGCTTAGTTTGATAAGATCTGTTCTTTCTTGCTTGGTTTGTTTGTTTTCTCTAGGCAATCAACTAGCTCCCTCCAGTTGTTCCTTTCTTTGCAGGTTGTTGCTTTATTTTCTTTCTACTGCCATTTTATAATAAAAAGATTAAAATAGAGTTTAGAAGAAACCAAACCATTTTTGATATGTAGAAGACTGTTTTAAAATATATCTTGGCACAAAATGTGTTCATAGGTGACCATCTCTGGAAAAACATGACTAAAATCTGGTGACTTTTAATAGTTGTTTGTTTTGTTATTTTTCTAGAGATGTTCAATCTTCCATTTTCCAGTAGTTTTGTCGCATTCGCTTTGCTGTAACTGAGCAAAATTAATAGCTTCTCTAGGTGTATTTTGAGAAATATTGGAGCTCGCCCAGCCTCAGGTAATTGAGGCAAGCAGCGTGCCAGATTTTAAGAAAAGATGGGATTGGCATGTGGGATCTCTTCATGGAGGTAGTTAGGGGGTGGGCCATTAGTGTGGGCAGACTAGATGGGCCGTGGCCCTTTTCTGCCGTCATGTTCTATGTTTCTATGGTGTTCTTCAAATAGCCCCCTCTTTGCGTGATAGCTTTGATGCTGCTATGGACCATACTCTGTTGCTACATTTTGAGTGCATTGTGTTCTTCTGTTTCTACACAGGATTATCTAAGGCTGAGGAACTTGGGCTGAAGGTGTTCCATGCAGGGACAGCAGTGAAGGATGACAGAGTGGTGACAAATGGTGGAAGAGTCCTCGCAGTGACAGCAATTAAAAGTGATCTCGTGTCTGCTTTGGAGGAAGCCAACAAAGGGGCAGCGGTTATCCAGTATCCTGATGCAATTTATAGAAAGGACATTGGTTATCGGGCCATCGCTTTTGTGAAGCAGCCTAGGTGTGTGCTGGAAGGCACTCTCAGAATTTGACGTGGATTCTTCAGTGAATACTATATAGTACTCATGAATATTTTCATTAGTTCTCTGACAATCTAATAAATGTGCAATTTAAGGACATAAGAACAGCCGTATTGGAACAGATCAATGGTCCATCTATATATTTGAACTGCTTCTTTCCTATTTACAGTGATATATATGTATGTGTCTCACACACACACACTGTATATATTCAGATAGTTGGCTAGAGGTGGATATACAGTAGATATATATAAATATATATATTTCTTTGTAATGCTTAAAATGAGCTTGGAGTCTCACCTCCTCCCCAAATCTACCTATAAAAATGCAGATTAAAACTCCAGCATAGCATGGTAATCAGTTATTCCCATTTCCTGTGCAATCAACATATGATTCTTTACAGATGGGTTGTCACGAGTGGGCTTGTAGAAGGCAACACTTTTTTTTTTCAACTCTACCTCCTTATCTCCCTCTCTCTTCCGTCTTACCTTCTGCAAGCGAGTTGAGAAGGTGTTTTTTCCTCTGCTCTGCACTAGATATATTATTTGGGGATCTTAGTCTGATCTTTTTTGAGGCTTCCGTGTGCTAAGAAGTTCCCAGGACAGCTCTGACTAGGAGAATGGTCAGACATCTTGAGTCTGTAGCCAGGAGGACTACACTTTTAAAAGAGTACCTGCCTACCTGAACTGCTCTAACACTAGGAGGCTCAGGGATAAGGTCCCCTGGGAGTGGAATCGTCCTTGTATAGTCAGGCACTCGATGCAGACTGATTAGACCCTTCGACTGGCCAGGAGGCTTAGTGGAGATTGGCTATGTTTCCCCCCCCCCAGCCCCCCCATTCCGAAGAATCGTGGAAGCGTGAGGGGTGGAGGGTTTCAGGTTTTCAAACCTGAATAAAAGATAGCCTGAAGAGATAAGCCACTGGAGCCATCCTTGCTTGTCTGAGGCAGAAATCCCTTCTCCATTTCCAGCTGCAATGATAAGCTGATGAAGAGATAGCACATGGCAGCTCATAACTGTCTGTGAAAATTGGGGTGAGTGAATTAGGCAAAACGAGTTTCTAAGGTTGTCCCAAGGGTTCCCCAACTCCCAAATCCTATTTTGACAATTTTTGGAGTTTGTTTTGCTTCCATTGTCCGTTTTTGGGGCCAGAATTGCTGCTGTGACGGCCATCTTTCCCAATTTTATTCTAAAAGCCTCTATCTGCCTCCAAAACACCTTGATTTTGGTTTAAATCAATTATGATGGACTCCTCAAGTGTCATGCCACGTTTGTGCTGGATGAGCGACTGGGAAGCATCCGTGTAGCACAGAGTGTGCATAGGGAGGGCGTGAACTCCGGGCTTTGCCCCCTTCTGGTTCTTCTATGGATCATGAGTTTCAAGAAACTGAAGCGCCGGGTCTCAAAACCCTGTTAAGAGCCTCTAAAATGCGACTATGTGTCGCCAGCTAAGTGATTCTGTGTGGAAGCACCTGACTCTGAGCGGAAGTTAATTTCAGTCCGGCAGAGATCCTCGGAGGATCCAGGTCAGATCTTTGACCCCAAATTTGTGGTCCTGATGTATGCAGCATACCAAAAGTGTAAAAGAAGCACCTGCAGGCTGCCAGCAGAAAGGTGTACAGGAGAAGCCCCTTCACAGTCTGTGGAGCTAATGGAACTCAGAGGTCCAGTCAGAAAAGGACTGGGATGATTTGAGGTTGGATTCGATGCCATTGCGCTCCAAGAAAACATCTTCTTTGGAAGATTCTGTTTCAGAGTTTGGAGCAAATAGCCAGGAATCTGTGGCAGCCCTAGACCAGGAAGAGAATCCGACGGGGCAAAGATTTCAAACTGTTGGATTTAATTGGTTTTTACTGTTTCTTCGTGGGAGTTGGACCTAGAGGCCCTGCAGGTTTTGGCCGCTCAGCTTTTGCTGTTATGCAGTTCCAAGACAGAGTCATTTCTCACCCAGAGACCACTGTTTAGGCAATAGGCCTGATGGGCCGCCGCGGGAGCGGACCGCTGGGCAAGATGGACCTCTGGTCTGCCTCAGCGGAGGCAACTTCTTATATTCTTAGAGATTACCAGAATAATGACGGAGCATTGGGACATGCCAAAAGGTCCTTTTAACAGGGGCGAGGGCAATGGCAAAATTGTATCCCATAACTTCAGAGTTTCAGCAATTGTTTACACCACCTAAGGTGGATTTGCAGGTAGCACATGTGACTAAATGGACTTTGCTGCCTAGTGAAGGGGAAGTGGTCCTGAAGGATACGCAGGATCGCAGAGTAGATCTGGTGCTCAAGGCAGTGGCCACAGCATTCTTTGTGGTACAAGCCTACCACAAAATGCTATGCCAGAATCCAGGCACAGGGGAGGCAGTTTGCTCCCATGTCATTCTGGCAAGGGTAGATTATGTGACTGACACTGTCTACGATATGCTCAGAGTGCTATGAGCAGGAGATTTGATATCTAAAGCTGCTTTGAGCAGACTTCCCTTCAAGGGGCAAATGCTTTTTGACAAAGGACTAGACGACCTGATAACAAGTATAATGGACACAAAACGATATTAACCAGGATTGAAATAACATACTAAGCAAACATACTAAATAAATTAATAAACCAGCAAAATCAATTGGTATATGCCATATAAGTGATATTCAAAAAGTGCTCAAGAGTTTCAGACCAGAGACCAAAATGGAGTAAAACCCCAATGCTGCATTTGTCTCAATTTTTCTCTCAATCATAGACCTTTGATAAGCTCAAGTCAAGCTTCAAAATGTTTTAAATTAGAATTTTAAGTAGTGCATTTATCTAATGAATAGTCTTGGGTTCCTCAGGGGTCCGTGAAACCAACAATGGATGTATGCCTCTTACCCGCTACTGAGATTATTTCACGGCGTACATCCATTGTTGGTTTCATGGACCCCTGAGGAAGACAGTGTTGTCGAAACACGGACCGTGTTGGGTCCATATCTTTCACAAGATTGGGTCCTTGTTTTAATGTGGATTACCAAGTTGAACTTTTAATAAAGTCCTCATCTTGAACATCAACTCTCCACAGAATCTTTTGTTTTTCTTACAAAGCAATCGATAACATGCAACCATCAACAAAGACTCATCATTGAAAAACGCCAGGAGGAAGCTAATCTTAACATAAGAATTATCCCTCTGTTGCTGTTCTTTCCCTTTAGTCTGTTGTTCTGTATATCATATATGTGAATTTGCATCCTTGTTGCCCATTGTTTGCCATGCTGCTGTACTCAGTACCCAAAACATGTGCATAGGAATATCTACTACTGCTCTTCATCCTTTTAATCTGTTCTTCTGTATATATGCTGTATGTGAAGTTGTAACGTTGCTACTAAACCTTCTACTGTGTATGTACTACTACTACTACTATTAATTATTTCTATAGTGCTACCAGAAGCACCAGATGTAAACTTGTAACCCGTTCTGGGCTCTTTTGGGAGGGAGGGCTAGAAATTTGACTAAATAAATAAATAAAATCAGTCAATCAAGCAACATAAAAATCCATCACATCAGGAGGCATATTTCATCTGACAAAAAAGATGCCGCTTCAACAGTTTCTTAAAATTGGCGCACATCTTTCTTCTCTCGAACATACACTGGAAGTTTAGTAGAGCGACTCGTATTTTGTAAGTGTGTTAACCCTTTTTTGCTAAAATTTTCAATATAGATTTGTAAAACAATTTTGGGACACTGACCAAGACAGGTCCAAAATACACATTTAAATTTTCAAGATTTCCATTGTATAAACCTTCCTTACATTTTACAGTTGCTTTCATATTTTATCACCTCTGTCCTCTGCTTTTTTTCCGAAATTATGTCGCTCCTCTTTCTTTGAATACAAGGAACATATCTCTTCCTCCCAGCCTTCTACCTTTCTATTTCTGTTTCTATTTCTATTTTACTTTTATTGGGTTAAATCTCCCAGTCATCTTGAGAGAGAGTAGATGGCCAAGAGCATCATTGGATAATGTAATCATAACAAAATTGGTGCTTCAATAATCGGATGCAGCAAACCATGCAGAGAAAGGCCTGAGACTTGCTGCACAACTAGGGTTCAGTGCCAGAGTTTGGGTTCAGGCTTTTACAGCTGTCGCACTCAATAGTTTGGGTGCAAATTGACAATGATATATTTTTTACCTCTCAAAAGAGACCACCCAATAGCTGTTGAAGATGAGGAAACTATACTAGAATGATTTAAATCAAATCTAAAAATCTTTTTATTTAAAGATACCTTTTTAGAGATTCCTTTCTAATTCTTAAATCATGAAGGGTGGAGAATTGAGGTTTACTTGTAGGGAGGATGAAGTTTAGGGTAGGTTAATTGATAGTCATTGAGGAGATATTAATAGAGGGATAGGAGGTCTGCTGGAAACTTGCAAGGAGGAGGGAGGATAAAGGGGAGGGGGGGGATAAGAAGGCTGTATAGATTTTTTGAATAGCAGAGTTTTGATTTCTTTTCAAAATGATTTAAAGTCACTTGTAGTTGTCAGCAGGTTGGAGATGGAGGGGTCCAGCTTCGCTGCTTGTGTCGCTAGGAGGCCGTCGTACATCTTCTTGCGCTGTGTTCCCTTGAGTGGTGGGTAGGAGAATGGGTCTGGGTTCTTAGTCTGAATTTGTGGTTACGGTTTAGACGGTTGTTTAGGTAGGTGGGTGCAGTTCCGTTTATTGCTTTGAATAGTAGACAGTAAAATTTGAATTGGATTCGGGCTCATATCGGTAGCCAGTGTGAGTCTAGGTAGACATTGATGATATGGTTGAATTTTCCAAGTGAATAGATCAGTCTGAGGGCTGTATTTTGAATGGTCTGTAGTTGGTTTATCAAGTTTTTAGGGCATGGTAGGTATATGATGTTGCAGTAGTCCACTAGTCCTAGAACAAGGGATTGGACTATGATCTTTTAGTGATCTTTGTCGAAGAATTTTCTTATTTTTCGTAGGTTGCACATGGTGAAAAATGCTTTTTGAGTAGTTTTGTTGATTTGGACCTGCATTGTGCAGCATCTATCTATCGACACTCCAAGGATTTTGAGGGAGGGCTGTATGGGGTATTTGGAGACGTTTATTTCTAATTCTGTTATGGATGGGGTTTTGTCCTTTTCAAGTAGTAGAAATTTTGTTTTGTCCGAGTAATATATCTAAAAAATGTCTTGTCTCTCCATTTTACCGTGTCAGCTATTTTTTCTTCCATTTGCATCTTTGCTTTCCTGACTACACAACCAGCCTTTCTTAACTTTCCAGATATTTTTGCCTGTCTTCCTCTTTCTGCAATCTTTTGTAGTTTATGAAAGCTAACCCCTTGTTCCTTACCTTCTCATCTACTTTTGAGAACCAAAGCGGCCTTCCACCCTCTGTGTCTGTTTTGTTTTATGTATCCCTAATTATTTTAATAATGTATACCGCTTAGAAAAATAAGCAGATTATCAAATTTTAAATAAAACTTGGTTATCAGAATCTGCAAGTTGCCAGGAGATTCAGTGCTTTTCTGTCACCTGATGCTACTGGAAAGGTCTTTTCTGTCACCTGATGCTACTGAAAAGGTGATAGCATTTGTTCAGTGATTTCTTTTTTTTTTTTTTAACATATTAGTGTTGTATTTAAATGAATTTATATGCAATCTGATCTCCAGATAGTTACCCCTGATGCAGCCCAGTATTAGGCAAAATGTGGCCATGTTGAGTCATTTTTATGTGAGATCTCCAGTTCCCTTAATAAAAGAACTTTTTATCTACTATGTACAATCATCTGTCTCAACTTTGGTAACCTGCAGATCCTGATAACCTCTGATTTCATTGTTGATGCATAGTCAGGCCTTAAGGGTGACTCATTGCAGGTCTGATTTGAATAAACCAGTAGGGGCCGAAAAGTGGGGCCAAGTACAACAAAATCCCCCCAGTGGTAGAGCTAGCCCTGCCTTGATGCACAAAGAATAGTGTTAGATCAGATCTGTGCTGTACAGTTAGATTAGACCAACTAGACCCTAATCTTGAAATATCTAAGAAGTGTCTGAATATCTTCTGGTTTGTTTGGTTGTTTTTTTTTTACTTAATTTGGGGGCTCTCTGCTATTTTCAGATTGTGTATACTATATCATCTCCACCCTTTTAGGTTCTATTACTTTTGGAATTTGTAAATTGGTTTTGTGGTTTTATTTTTTTTGTTGTTTGTTTTTTCAATAGTTTTAGGACTAAACCATTGTATCATAAACCACTTTCTTGGATTTTCCCACTAAGGGCAGTATATCAAATATGATAAACTACCTGTCTCCTGGAATTGTAAGAAGGCTTTAGAGAGAGATTATTAATGTGACGGAAAAATGTTGACTTGTCTATCAGAATTTGCAGCCCGCTTGGTACGTTGCGTCAACTTCTATCCCGCCAAATCCTCACATATCAGAGATCTAAGTGGGTTGCAATCAGCACAACTTACAAATGCCTGTATACATACAAAGATTGAACTGGACCTTGTGTCTGATTTCAAGAAAGCCTGGGATAGTCACATGGGATCTCTTAGAGAGAGGAAGAGATAATGGTTACTGCAGATAGGCAGGACTGGATAGGTCATTTGGTTTTTATCTGCCATCATGTTATACTGTTTTTATAACCATAAAGTTCTATAAACTCACAATGCAGGTGTAAAGAGCCTTAGCCTATAGGAAGAGGAGATGCAAATGTTATGAGCCTTAGCCAATAGGGAGAGGAAGAGATAATGGTTACTGCAGATGGGCAGACTGGATGGGCCATTTGGCCTTTTTCTGCCATCATGCTTCTATTGGCCATTTTTACATGCATTACATACACGTCTATGTGTGTATATAATAATTATTTCAATTTATATCCCGTCCTCCCCAGAGAGCTCAGAACGGTTTACACAGTAACAATACATAATAATTAATAAACAGGGTACAGAACTCTAAGACAATAGGACTACAATTAAATACATCTAGTTCGGTTGTTCTGGATTAGCAGATGCATGAAGCATGCACAGGGAGTCAGTTGAACATACGTTTATGACAGGGATCTCAAAGTCCCTTCTTGAGGGCCGCAATCCAGTCGGGTTTTCAGGATTTCCCCAATGAATATGCATTGAAAGCAGTGCATGCATATAGATCTCATGCATATTCATTGGGGAAATCCTGAAAACCTGACTGGATTGCGGCCCTCAAGGAGGGGCTTTGAGACCCCTGGTTTATGAGGAGTACAATGGTATTATGTAATATGTAGACAGACACACATGCACTCAAAGATTGGACTAAACCTGTATCATTATGACAATTACAGCTTTCTGTGGGTTGACCAATATCGATAATTTAGATTTCTTGAGATTTATCATAACAGCTCTGGAAAAGACATGTTTTCAGATCTTTTCGGAATCTGGTGGGATTGGTAGTTCGGAATTCTGTGGGAAATGAGTTCCAGGTTTTAGCAATCCAGTAGTTAAAAGATTTGCAATGTGGTTTAGTGTATTTTATACCTTTTCATTGACGGGTAGGACAGAGTTGATCAGAATTGCAGGGTTCTAGTGTTCTAGGGTTCTAGTATTTCCTTGGGAAGCTGTGAAGCATATCACCATACATGATTTTGAATGCTAACAGCATAATTTGAAGCCAATTATTTATTTATGTTGGGAGCCAGTGTAGCTCTTTGAGGGGGTGGAGTGACATGATTGAATTTTGATTTATAGAATGAGTCTTGGCAGTATTTTGTATCAGTTAGAGATTTTTTTTTTTCATAGATTTTCACTGAGATTCTCGAAAGAAGTACATTACAGTTCTGTAGTCTAGAAGGGATAGAATGGTTGATTGTACTAATATTCTTAAAGCTTTATTGTTGGTTCAGCTTATGAAGTGTGGCAAATGATTTCCTGACTAAGATTTTTAGTGCTTAGGTTATTTTTGCTCTTCTGTTCAGGGGGCTGACGTACAAAGACAGTGGTGTGGATATCCAGGCTGGGAACGTTCTAGTGCAGAAGATAAAACCTTTGGCAGCAGCCACTGCCAGACCAGGTAAAACTTTATGCTCAGCCCTGTTATTTGTATTCAAAGACCTGCCTAGTGACTACCATGCAAGAGATCTGCTTTTCAATGGCAGGTTTAACTTCTGCGGGCATTGTCTCCAAATAGATTATGTGTGTGCATACCAGACCAGTAAATGAATCTCTCTCCTAATCCAGGGGTATGTGGAGTATGAGCTCAGTCTCTCAGATTTACTGCTAACTTCTCTCTAGGCCAGCTGGTAATTCTGCAACAGGTGGGATTTGCAGCTGTGTGAACAGGGAGTATCCAATGGGCAGCCACTGAGTGCACATGTATCAGTTTCCATAGCAACCTATGCTTTGCGGTCTCTGGTAAAGGACAATTGCTGTAATGTCTTGGCTAGATGGAAAAGGAATAAGGGTTAAAAAAGGAATATGATGGGTTGGGAGAGACTGAGAGAATTTTAAATGAAGGCTTGGGGGCCTGACTTTGAAAACTGAGAGGAGTAGGAGAAAGCAGATAGTCCCAAAACAGGACATTGGCTTAAGGAAGTTACAAGGTAAAATGGCCGCCTAGCTAATTTCCTTAAGTCGATATCCTATTTTGTATCTCTTTGCTTCCTTCTACTCTGTTTTCAGTTCAGTCAGAATTAGCTTCTATACAAGCTAGCCATATCCTGTCTTCAAATTTTTATAGTAAACTACTGTATTGAACTATTTCACTTTGACTAAAGGCCTGTCTTTTGCTGATGGTAATGATTTTTCCATGCATTAAGTAAATTTAATTTAATCAGGATCCCAGTGCGCTGTAGTGTGTTTGTTTGTTGTTGTTGTTGTTTTTTGCTGTGGCAAGGATACCCTCAGCAGCATATCTTGCACCTAAAGCGCATGAGAGCCGCCAAAGGTCTGAGTAAAGCAGAAAGAGTTCAGCAATGGGTTTTTATTACCCAGTTACAGTTGTATATCATGTGCAGCAATGTGATAGGGTTTGCTCAAGATTACTCAGAGCCAATAGTAGACCACAAGCGTTCTCTCCCCAGGGCGAGTTGGTGGTGCTCCTCTATTTCCTTAGGCTGCAGTTCTCTTTGCACATAATCACTGTATGATATACTGGAATTTTTCTTGAGGGTGGGGGAAGATGTCGGGGTTTATTTTTTTGGTTTTTGGTATGTTTGGCAGGTACTTTATTCCTGGTTTTAATGCCAGCGAGTGATAATGTAATATGTTCCATTTTCTGCCTGTCAGGGTGTAATGCAGAGCTGGGGGGATTTGCTGGTCTCTTTGACCTGAAAGCAGCTGGCTATACTGACCCTGTTTTAGTATCTGGCACGGATGGAGTTGGAACCAAACTAAAGGTAATAACACAAATATGTACCCATATCTGATTCTGAAGAAGTGGTGCCAAAAGTTAAGTGAAATGTTAAAATTTCACATAGGTGTGTTATGTTGAGTGAAATACTGTAGTAGGCATGCCGTTATACCATGCTGTTTCTTATACCCCGCAATTGCAAGGAGTCTTTGCAGCTTATATAAAATTTAATAAGGATTCATACAGTAACATCAAGGAGCAGTTAATATAGAGTTCATGTCTTGGATTACAGTGAGAATAGATGTGTCTTTAGCTAGGGTTGCCAGATTTTCCGTTTGGAAAATCCGGACCCCCACTTCAATATTCTGATCAAGTGTTCACTAACCTGGACCCCTGAGGAAGGCTCGCAAGAGCCGAAACACGGACCGTGTTGGGTCCGTTGCTACCAACTGAGTCAGCTGCCCTCCATAGTGGATGTATTTGATTTAATTTTATCTTACAATAAAGAACATTTCAAGAACATTGTATTCCACAGTATTTGTCCTTCTCTGGTACTCCTTCTACTGTGGAACTTTTGGGCCTCTCGTAGTTTGTCTTTCACTTATTCAATGATGATTTTAAGGCAGTTGGAGATGTTCATCTGAGAAAGATTGTTTAATATTTCATGCCTTACGTGCTAGAAAAAAATGAATTCAGCAATGGTAGTAGAGGTGCAAGAATACAAAGAGCTGAGTTTTTTCTGCCCAACCATGGGGGAGGTGCTTGGGGGTAGAGCAAAGATCAAGCCAGAGGGAACTGTAGCTGAAATCGCATGTATTAAATGTTGACCTGAAACATCAAAATTAATATTTTTAATTTATTGGCACAGAATGTTAATTTTGTTTGTCGTCATTGTTGCAATCCTATCGTATTTAGATAATCCCATTTGAAATTGTTTCAAACATTTGTTCTATCTCCAAAGGAGTTTCAGTTGAGTATGAATATATAACATTTTTTATCCCAGGACAAGCAGGCAGCATATTCTCACATGTGGGTGACGTCATCCACAGAGCCCCGACGCGGACAGCTTTTCAAGCAAACTTGATTGAAGGTTTCAAGTTTGCTGGTGCTGCACCACGCATGTGTGTGCCTTCCTGCTCCACTAGAGGGCGCATTCCCTCCTCGTGGTCTTCAGTTTCTAGTTTTCCGCGGAGCCAGAAAGTCCCGTTTCTTTTTTCTCTGTGTGATCGTGCTTTTCTAGCACCACGGATTCGTTGTTTTTCGTCCGGAGTCGCTGTGTGCTTTGTTGTTTTCTTGTCTACTGCATTTTGTTGTTTTTTGTTCGGTTCGGCAGCCGGGGGCTCCTGGTTTGCCGTGGCCGCCTGGCCTCGATCAGCCGCGGCCTGTTTTTTCTCTATGTCCTGGCCTTTGTCCGGGTTTAAAAAGTGCACCCATTGTGGTCGGCTCTTGTCTATTACCGACCCTCATCGTTGGTGCATTTTGTGCATGGGGGCTGATCATCCGACCGACTCTTGTCCCCGGTGTGCCACTTTTCAGTCGCATGCCCTGCATCGTCGTCGGGCCCGCATGGCAAATCTTTTAGTGGAAGAGCAGGCCCTGGTTTCGGCCCCGGTCTCGGCCTCGACGTCGGCCTCGAAGACCTCGGCCTCGGCGAAGACTTCGACCTCGAAGGGCACCAGTTCAGCTGCGAAGCCTTCAGCTCCGGGTAAGTCCCCTCTTCCTTCTTCAGGGTCTGCACCAACGAATCCGTTGGTGGATCAACTCTTCCAATCTTTCCAGAGGGTTGCTCTTTCTCGCTCTAGTGGAGCGGGAAGGTACACACATGCGTGGTGCAGAATCAGCAAACTTGAAATCTTCAATCAAGTTTGCTTGAAAAGCTGTCCGCGTAGGGGCTCCATGGATGACGTCACCCACATGTGAGAATATCTGCCTGCTGTCCCTGGATAACATCTGTTACGATAAGTAACTGTGCTATTTCATTAGCCAGCCCCACATACTGGAATTCTGAGATCAGAGACCTTCATAACTTGTCATTCCATAAAAAGATAAAAGCTTATCTATTTAGATGTGTTTAATACTGATTTAATTTTTTAATTTATTTGTTTTTTATTTTAATATTACTTATTGATTGGATTGGAGGAGAAGCTTAATGGTTAGTACAGCAACTGTGATCCTGGGTAACTGGGTTCAATTCCCACTGAAGCTCCCTGTGACTATGGGCAAGTCTCTTAATCTTCCATCGCCCAAGGTACAAAAACTTAGATTGTGATCCCACTAGGGACAGAGAAAATACCCACATATAATGTGTACAGTGATGCATACCTCTAGTAGCACTATGGAAAGACGTAGTAGTAGTAGAAATTTTTAATGTTTTTGAAGTTTTATTGAAAGGCTGTTTGGTAAGATTTGCCTCTTTGCGGATGATACCAAACCTGCAATAGAGTAGACACCCCTGATGGGGTGAACAAAATCAGAAAGGACCTAGCGAAGCTTGAAGAATGGTCTGAAATTTGGCAGCTAAGATTTAATGATAAGAAATGTAAAGTCATGCATTTGGGCTGGAAAAACTTGAGGGAATGGTACAGTTTACGGGGTGAAGAATTTATGTGTGTGAAGGAAGAACGAGACTTAGGTGTGAATAGCATGTGATGATCTTACGGTGGCCAAACAGATTGAAAATATGATGGCGAAAGCTAGAAGGATGCTAGGGTGCATAGAGAGAGGAATTGCCAGTAGGAAAAAGGAAGTAGTGATACTCCTGTATAAGACTATGTAAGACCTCAGAATATTGTGTGCAATTTTGGAGACCACACCTTCAAAAAGATATAAAGAGGAGGAAGGCTATTAAAATGGTCTACATCATAAGGCATACAGGGACAGACTTAAAAAATCTCAATATGTGTACTTTGGAGGAAAGGCAGGAGAGGGGAGATATGATAAGAGACATTTACGTGGCATAAATACACATGAGGCAAGTCTTTCATTTGAAAGGAAGCTCTGGAGACATAGGATGAAGTTAAGCGGTGATAGGCTCAGGAGTAATCTAAGGAAATACATTTTTACAGAAAGGGTGGTAGATACATGGAATAGTCTCCTTGTAGAGCTGGTGGAGACAAAGACTGTGTCTGAATTCAAGAAAACGTTGGACAGGCACGTGGGATCTCTTAGGGAAAGGAGGAGCTAGTGGATGCTGCAGATGGCAGACTGGGTGGACTATTTGACCTTTATCTGCCATCTTGTTTCTGTAATAGTTTGTTTTTGATCCATTTTATTGCTTTGGTGGAAAGTGGTTTATTAAATCAGTTAACTAATTATTATGTGTGTCTAGAAATCTTTAAATAAAAATAAAATTGTTTCTTTCAGCAAAGGAAATTTAAAATCTGAGCATTCTTTAAGCTTTCCTGAGAAACAGGTAGCAACTGAATTACAATAGAAACCCTTGCTGGCTTTGTCACATTTTAATATATGATACTATTTTGTGTGGTAGTGTATGATAATCTTTCTCCTATCAGTGTCCCACCTTGTGTCTCTCCATATCATCACAGCTTCTCCTCCCTTCTCTCTACAGATCGCACAGCTGTGTGGTAAGCATGACACTGTGGGCCAGGATCTGGTTGCGATGTGTGTTAATGACATTCTGGCTCAGGGAGCAGAACCCCTCTTCTTCCTGGATTATTTTGCCTGTGGGAGGCTGGATGTCGATGTGGCTGAAGCTGTTGTAGCTGGAATAGCAGAAGCCTGTAAAATCGCAGGATGTGCTCTTCTGGGTATGATTACGCTTTTGTGTTGTAGTAAGTTTTGGAATCTGTGCTGATTACAGCATGTATCGGGGGTCAATTAATATTTTGTCTGTTATATACATAAGTAAGATGCTTAAATGGAAACTTACAATGTCTTATTGTATTTGTGGATTATATGGATTCATCCTATGTACTTGGTCTTCGTTTGAGGGCCATGCACAGGCCAAGTTTTCAGAATATTCCTATTAAATATGCGTGAGAGATTTTCATATCTTTTACTTAGACTGTATGCAAATCACTCTCATGCTTATTAGAGATATCCTGAGCACCCGGTCTGTTGGCAGCCCTTGAGGATTGGGTGTGAAGACCAAAGTCCTACGTGCTTTGACTCCAAGCTGTTCTGAAATCTTTGAACCTGCAGTTCATTTTCTTCACGCCAGGCCTAAGTTGCACAATGGAATCATTTAGGGTCTGTGTATTTCTAATTCTTTCCTTTGTGGTAGTTTGGTCAGTCTTTCTGCTGAGCTTTTTTTTTCCCCTAAATTAGCTTTTGTTGTCTGTTCACCTTATGTAGGACAGATTTTTATTATACTTAAATTTGAAGCTCCCAGGTCTTCCAGCCCATGGCTTCAAAGACTGTGCTGTTAAATAATTGTTTGGTTGAACTCGTAGGAGAATAGGAAGGGAAGGAAAAAGTTAAGATAAGGATATAAAGCTCATGCTGTGTAGATTTTGTAAGGGAGGGGTGGTTGTTTATTTTTTGTATCGGTTCAGGGACAGCATAGGCGTCGGAACAGGGGAGGCCACAGGGGCCATGGCCTCCCCAAAAACTGGTGCTCGCCTGCCCTCCCGATTCCCAGGGTTTATCTTGAAATGATTGGGATGCCGCTGCCACACAGCTTCAAGGAGCAGGCCTCTCCCCGGAAGTAGAAAGAAGACTTCCCGGGGCAGGCCTTCTTATTGATGCTGCACGGCGGCTGCCCGATCATTTAAAATTGAAGCTACCGTACAACTTCGCCGGGGCTAGGGCGGAGCGCCTTGGCCCCCCCCCAAACAAGACGGCATTCCGCTGCCCCTGAGGGCCAGTAACCACGAGCAATGCCGAAATTGAACCTCTTTTATTGAGCCACACCACTGTCAAGTTGTATGAGCTCACGCAACAGTTGATATTGGCAAATGCTGGTGAATTGTCACTAATCAATTGACTGGACACACACCTTCTGAGTTATACAGTCCTTGCTGGCTTATGGTAAGGTGAAAGAACACTTTGCATTGATATCTTCCAATTACATCTCTCTTCCCTCCCCCCCCCCAACAGGTGGAGAGACTGCAGAAATGCCAGGCATGTACTCCCCTGGAGAATACGACCTTGCTGGGTTTGCAGTTGGCGCAGTGGAGCGTGGGCATATGCTGCCACAGCTGGAGAGGATACATGATGGGGATGTTGTGATTGGAGTGGCTTCTTCTGGGCTGCACAGCAATGGCTTTAGCCTCGTTAGAAAGATTCTTGAAAAGTCTTCCTGGACCTACTCCTCCCCTGCCCCCGAGTTTGGAGAGCACCATACCTTGGGTACGCTGTCTGAGGAAGAATCTCTACTTAGCTTTATATGAGAGTTAAAGTACAGTGTTACTGTTTGCTATCGGGCAGAGGACGCTGATACTTGGATTAGAACATAGTAAAAAAATGGCAGATAAAGACCTGAACGGTCTGCCCATTAGTTATTCTCATTAAAAATACATGATTAAATTAACTTATTTTTTGTATTAGAAATCCTGATAAGCGATTTTATCAAATTTTAGTAAAATTTATAAACTTGTATTTGTCCCTATCTGTTCTGGTAGGCTCACACTCTATCTAATGTACCTGGGGCAATGGGGGATTAAGTGACTTGCCCAGGGTCACAAGGAGCAGTGTGGGATTTGAACCCACAACCTCAGGGTGTTGAGGCTGTAGCTCTAATCACTGCGCCACACGCTCCCCACTCTTGTCTCTTTGTTGATATTTCTGGGCCATTGACTAAAGTCCACCTTGTAGTGTCCTTGGTTCCAAAGTTGCCAGATTCTGTATTTAGTTTGTGCCTTTCAATGTAGCTCAAGATGAGTTACATTCAGGTACAGTAGATATTTTCCTGTCCGCGATGCACTTAGTCTGTTTATACCAGGGGTGCCCAACGCGTCGATCGCGATCGACCAGTAGCTCAGGAAGGCAACTCGAGTCGATCGCCGTCCTGGTCTACGGGCCGATCAGCCTTCCTCTCCAGTGTTCTCCCTAGGGCCTTTTAGCTGGGCGGTCTGCCCAGCTGTCATCTGCCGCTGCTGAACATTAAAAAAACCCCAAAAAAACCAGCTTGGAGATTTCAGCCCCTAGCGAACTTATGCTCCGGGCTCTAACGTGTGCATGCAGGCTTCTCTTCTCTTCCCTCCAAAACAGGAAGTTATGTCCGGGGAGGGGGAGGGGGGAAGAAGGGAAGCCTGCACGCACATGTTAAGAGCCCAGAAGCAAGCGTTTGCTACGGGCTAATGCGGGAGACAGGTTAGTGAAGCATTTGTTCTTCTTCCTGCGGGGTCCTGCCTACTTTCTGTTTCCGCGAAGGCAGGACCCGGCAGCATTTCCCCCAATAGGTTGATCACGATCTTGGGCTGATCAGCCTTCCTCTTCCCGATGGCAGAATTGACGTCGGGGAGAGGAATGCTGGTTGGCCGAAGCAGGGAGAGCTTGGGGCCTGTTATTGGTGGCGTTTGGGTCCTGGTCCCCAATGGTAATGGCAGTGGCAGTGGCTTGGGGGAGGGCAGGGAGAAAGAAGGAAAGAAGAGAAACAGAAAAAAAAGAAAGGGAGGCAGAGAGAAAGAAAGGGCAGGGAAGAGGAAGGAAAAGTTGGGGGGAAGGAATGAGGTCTGGAGGAGAAGAAGCATACAGGCTAAAAGAAGGGAAGAAAGATTGTATGCACAGTCAGAAGAAGAAAGGGCAACCAGAGACTCATGAAATCACCAGACAAGGTAGGGAAAATGGTTTTATTTTAAATTTAGTGATCAAAATGTGTCTGAATTTATATCTGCTGTCTATATTTTACACTAAGGTCCCCTTTTACTAAACCGCAATAGAGGTTTTTAGCGCAGGGAGCCTATGAGTGTCGAGAGCAGCGCTGGGCATTCAGCGCAGCTCCCTGCGCTAAAAACTGCTATCGTGGTTTAGTAAAAAGGGAGGGGGTATATTTGTCTATTTTTGTATGGTTGTTACTGAGGTGATAGTGCTTAGAGTCATCTGCTTTGACCTCTTTGAAAAACCCTGGAATAGGAATGATAATTAACATTTTCTATGCGTATAGTGTGCGTTGTGTTTTTTTAAAAAATTTTATTGTTGGTAGATCATTTTGACTTGGTCATTTTAAAAGTAGCTCGCAAGCCCAAAAAGTGTGGGCACCCCTGGTTTATACCTTATACCTGAGGTGGTAGAGGATAAAGTGGCTAGCCCAAGGTCACAAGTTTGGAAAGGGGGGGGAGGCATCAGTGAAAGTTTAATCCCTGGCTTCCTGCTGCTCATCAAGCCACTGCTGTAACCATTAGGCTAGTTCCTACTCCATCAAGTTCAACCTTCTCTAAGTACTAATCCAGAATATCAGTACTTGCAAAGACTGGTTTTGCCTCCTCTTTTTAATCAATTGATGGTCTAAAGTGGTTTGGTCAATGACCCTTGCCAGCTCCAGTACTAGAGTGACCCTAGGGTGTATACTCTGCATTGATGTTTGGCTGGGAAGCCACTTTCTTTTGGCATCCGTGGCCCATCCATGCCCCACCACTTGTGGAATTGGAAGCAACATTCTAGCAGCATTCTCCATTATAATCTATGTGCTGAGGAACCAAAACCCTTTTAAATGTGGAAAACAGAGCACTCAAAGTTTAATTTTAAAAATACCCTGATAACATTACTTTTTCTTCTAATAAATCTGTCTTTGGTTGTTTTGGACCAGGTATCAGAAAATATAGCTGAACTGTATCTGATAGCCGAGAGTCCCTTGCCTGGTTTGTTTTATACCTATTTTGAGCCATATGTCTTACCTTAGAATGGGACTATTTCAAAACTTGAAATTTCAAAACATCTGAAAACCTGGTTATTCTCAAAAATGTAACTCTTCCTCCCTCTCTGATTATTCTCTAAATTTCCTCTTCATCCTTCCCTCCTCTGGAGTTCCTTTCTACCCTAACTCCTGTTAACCATGTCGAGCTTTGCGAAAGTAGAGATGATGCAATATACAAACCTAAGGTTTAGTTTAGTATATTTGTATTTGTAAATGTGTATTTGTAACCAGGCATCCTTTAGATCTTAAGGTATGGTGTATTCAACACATCGCATGAATTTGCATTTATTTTTTTTCCCTGATTTGTACCTATTTAAAAACTTGGTAGTTTTCAGTCACACATTTGTTCTTTTGTTTCTAGGTGAACTCTTGCTAGCTCCGACAAAGATCTACAGTAAGACACTTTTAGGTGTCCTCCAGTCAGGGCACGTAAAGGCCTACGCTCACATCACTGGAGGAGGCCTCCTGGAGAACATTCCTAGAGTACTGCCAAAGACCCTCGCCGTAAGCTTAGGTAAGATGGGGGAAACCATGAAGGAATGAAATGATGCTGAGAGAGCAGTATCTGTCTGAATATTGGGCCACCTCCTTATGTTTAAATCTGTTTTCATTAACAAGAAAAAAACCACACACCAACAAATACAAAATGGCAGACAAGAATTGAGATTATACAAGACAGGGACCCCCCCCCAAGAGGACTGGACTTTGATGTCCTCTTAGGTTACAAAGGCACTCCTATCCCCAAGCAGACCTCCCCACATCCCCGCCCCCCAACTCTTCCCACCCCCGTTCCCCCAAAGCCAAGAATAAGGAAAGAACCAAGGTCAGATAGGCGGGGTAAGATACAACTGCAGTCTGTTCAAAATGCGACTATGACTGGACCACCTCCTTATAAGGCTGACATAAGATATATACTAAGATGGTATTGGGTGGGACTATGAGATCCCACAGGTATGATGAGAGAATCTGTGTTTTCTCCATTGCTCGTTGATGGACCTCCTCTTTGGATTTGTACTGCACAGAGGCCTAATAAAAGGGGGGGGAGCAGTCCACCCCAGGCGCCTTCTTGGTGAGGGCACTGGCACCCTCTTCCTCCCTTCTCCTTCCCTCCGCTGCGCACACAACTTCCCTTCCCATTCAGCATCATCGGCAACTCCAACCTGCCGCTTGTTGCCCGCATCGGTTCTCCCTCTGTCGACACTTCTGGGTCCCGTGTCTAGGAAGTGATGTTAGAGAGAGAGCCGTTGAGGGCAGCAAATTGGTGATGCTGCTCGTGCCAGGAAAGTTAAGAGGTATGGGATAGGGAAGGGGTGCGTGTGCACGGGAGGAGGGGAGGGGTGCCTCTTACCCACTGGTACTGCATACAATTCTGGAGACCTCATCTTGAAAAGATATAAACAGAATGGAATTGATCCAATGAGAGGCTACTAAAATGGTGGGTGGTCTTTGTTATAAAGTGTGTGGGGACCAAGACCTCACTACATACACTGTGGAAGAAAGGGGGAGAGAGGGGAGGTACAGTGCAGACATTTAAATACCGCCTTGGCATAAATGCACAGAAGGAAAGTCTCCTTCAACTGAAATGAAGCTCTGGAATGAGACAGCATGTAATGAATGTGAAAGAGGAAAGACTCGGGAGTAATCTAAGGAAATATTACGTTAAGAGTGGTGGATACGTAAAACAGCCTTCTGTTGGAGATGGTAGCGATGATTGTATGAATTCAAGAAATCTTCTAATTGACTACGCTCATTTGTGCACAGTATCCTGTTGCATTTTTTCACAATTCTTAAGTTGTGATTTATAGCAGTACCGGACCTCGGAAGAAGGTTGTTTCATGATTGAAATACGGCCCATGTCGGGTCTATACCACAAATTATTCACTGTGTTTTTTGTGTTATTGTATACTTTATTTCATTGTCATCTGCACCTTGTTCAAATAAGTTTTTATCAAGATCACCAGTTCCACAATTTTTTGCCTTTTTGCTCTGCTAAATTTATTCAAACATCTGGGTTGTTTTTTATTGGGGGGGAGTTAAACCTCCTATTGTAGGTGGTAGATAGTATTGTAACTCAGTTGAGAATACTATAAAATTTGCAGTGATGTCACCTTTCGAATCTGGATCTGATGATCAATGCTATTGACATCCCCTCATTTGGCAATATTAAGTAGACCTGATGCTAGTTAAACAGTTTCAAAGGTACAGTTAATAATAACTTTATTTTTCTATACCGCCATAGTCAGACGGTTCAAATTAGGTTCAGACGGTTCAGATTAGGTTGCTTAATAGTTGTTGGGTGGGGGGGGGTTGTTTGCTTTTTGTCTTTTTGGTTTAGAATTTTTTAAAAAAATTTTTAACAGATGCACACCGCTGGAAGATCCCTAAGGTTTTCTCCTGGCTGCAAAGGGAAGGCGCACTCTCAGCGGAGGAGATGGCCCGGACTTTTAACTGTGGCATCGGAGCCATCCTGGTGGTAGAGAAGGAGCTGGCAGAACAGATTCTGAGGGCTGTGCAGGAGCACGAGGAAGCGTGGCTGATTGGGACCGTGGTGCCAAAACACAAAGGTTAATACACTTATTGGCAAGTGGAGCTATTACATGCTTAGTTTGCAAAGAAGGTGGAGTTGGTGCATGTACTGTATAGCAAATACCGAAAATCTGTCCAAGTCGAAATACTTTTGACTTTGATAGTATAAATGTTTACCTGTGGCTGATTCTGTGATCTGAGGAATCAAAGGAACACCATTAAATTCTCTTTTTTTTTTTTTTTTAATTTATGCAAATTTTAACAATTTTAATATCAATTGATATCAAAGAAAAATAAATATTACACAAAGTTTAACCTACATTATACATATACACAAAATTACTTTTCAAGCCCACTAAACTGGGGAGCCATACGACTATATTACCTAACTGAAATACAAAGAAAACTAAGAATATTAAATCCTCTTTTAAATAAAAACATTGACATTGTCCCCCTTATGGTTTAATTGTTTGGAATTGTTCGCTAACAGTCCTACTCAATGGTCATGTCTCAACGGGTTGCATTGAAGATAGGAAGTTTCCCTATCATTTTTTTCTTCTTAAGGTTTGGTTTTATCTGTACTTGAAATATTATCAATTTTTTGATTTGTGTGAACCCCTGTTTAACCTTCAAAATGTTCACCCCTACCCCATCTGTACTTACTCTCTTTTGATGGACACAGAAAGGACAAGGGGAGAGAGCTCTTTCTGCCTGCTTCCCCAATCAGTGTTCACGTGTCCATCCAGCCAGTCCTTACCATCCTCTCCTCTTCTACCAGTGATATCCAATTGTGTGGGGTTTCTCTCCATCCTCAGCAGTCCCTCTATTTAGTCAGTTTCCCTCCAGTATCTCTACCCTTTCAAGCATATTGATGCTACACTGCTGTTCCCAGTCCCTGCAGTTTGGGTCTGGTCTTGTTTTGCCAGACTGATCACACTCTCACCTCCTCCACTGCTGCCCTCAGCCTTATGACCACTTCTGCTTCCGGTCTGGGAAGTTGCCTTCGATCCCACCTCCAAAGCTGCTGTTACTTCTATCCTCACCTCACAGCAGTCTGTATTCTGTTTACATGGATTATAATAGTGTGAAAAGATTCTTTTCTGTTCTTTGTGTCCTGCAGGACCCCCTGAAGGGATCCATGGTCCCCAGAGGTCTGCGGACCACAGGTTGTTACCCACTGATGTAGTTCACTTGTGTCTGAAGTCTTGGAGGGGGGGGAGAAATCTGACTGATTGTAAGCTTTTTGGGGAGCCATTTGTGGTGGTGGATTTTATTTTCCAAATTCTAGATCCCCAATTCTGAACAATTTTATAGTGGAGGGAGTGGCCAAGATCTGTGAAAATCCATTAAAATGTTTCAAAGAATGGAAAAAAAAAACCCAGCCTGATCATGAAATCAAACCAAATATAAAATAGTTAAGATATTGGTTACTTTGAATTTAGCCTGACCTAACAACCTTCCACATCTGGACTTCATTCCTATTCAATTAGAACTTACCCCACCTGTGCTTACTGTCATGTGTGATGGGATGGGGGTGGTTCAAGTCTGTGATATCATTTGTCTTCATTCATAGCAACAGGGTCCTTTCAGAACTGTTTCCCTTTTATAATCTAGCTAAGGCAGTGAGAGTCCTTGACTGGGGGGGTCACATCCTATGGAGCTTTGTAGACCCTGCTAGGTATACCCTGGATCCGACCCATAGATATCACTGTTCTAAATGGCTGATGTCCCAGTCACTAGCAGCTGTAATAACTTCCTCCCACTTTGCTAAAATGAAATTCGACAGGTGGTTCATGATTCTCTCACCAGTCTCAAATATGTTCAACTGTTTTGTTTTTTGGTTTGTTTGTTTTTTTAAACTTGATGGAGAGCAGACCCTTTTCACTCTTACTCCTCCTTTCCCTCACATGATTTAAGATTCTCAAGCTCTTGTTGAAATCAAGAATCTGCTGGTATCTCTGCAAGGAAGCTTTTCTCACGCTTTCACAAATACAGCTAGCGAAGACAGGCACCTCCATGAGACAACCCAGAAGAAGAAAGTGAGGGTGGCCGTTCTGATCTCTGGGACAGGTAAGCTGGTCTACCCCTCACCTTCACTCTAAGGCAGACATGTCAAACTCTGGCCCACAGGCCAAATCTGGCCCGTGATGTAATAAAATTTGGCCCACCAGACAATTACAAAATTTCACTTAAGCTGGCCCACCGGTAGACAGGTACAAGCACTGCATCACCTGTAGGTTCACGCAGTTTCCCTGTCTCACATTAAAGCAGCCTGCAGAGGAAAACTGGTCGGCTGTAGCAATCCTAGTAGGCTGTCCTAGCCTCAGCAGCACATTCCCTCTGCCATGTTCCCCTATGTCAGAGGAGGGGCAGGACTGCGGCAGAGGGAACATGTTGCGGAGGGCAAAGGCAGCCTGCTAGGATCGCTACAGCTGACCAGCGATCCTCTGCAGGCTGCTTTAATGTGAGACAGGGAAGCCGGGATGGAAGGCCAACAGAGGGCCAAACTCGGGATAAAAGGAAAGATGCCAGATCTCCGGGGGAGGAAGAGAAACGGAAGGGAAGAAGAAAGAAGGAGACCCTGGCAAGCGAGTTATCAGAAGACAACCAGAGCCTGGGACTATAACATGATTTGAATAATGACCAGACAACAAAAGGTAGAAAAAATAATTTTATTTTCTGTTTTGTGATTACAATATGTCATATTTGAAATGTGTATCCTGCCAGAGCTGTTATTAGACAGCAAGCGTGAACTAGGTCCTAAAAGAGAGAGGAAAAGTCTTTTTTATTTATTTTGTTTACATCACAGAGCCGGCATAGGGTTGGAGAGGTTGTAACCCTATACTTCTACTAAGACTAAGGGGTCCTTTTATTAAGGTGTGCATTTAGCCCGCACTAAATTGGTCCGCGTACCTTAATAAAAGGACCCCTAAGTATCTTAATAAAAAATTTTGTCTGCGACTTAGCCTGCGTTTTAGATTTCGGCCCCTTATGTGATTGAGTTTGACACCCCTGCTCTAAGGGAAAGTAGATGGGTGCCTGTGATAAGCTTTTGAAGAAAGCTATTTGGTTTGGTTTTTTTTATTTGACCAGCACAGATTAACATTTTTTTTCCTACCATGTTTAATTTCTAGGTACAAATATGGAGGCTTTAATAAAAAGCGCAAAGGAGCCAAAAAGCAGTGCTGTAATATCCCTAGTTATTTCCAACAAGGCTGGGGTAGAGGGATTAAAGAAAGCTGAAAGGGCAGGGATTGCCACAAGGGTAAGTAGCCAGTTAATTACTGGACCAGCTTTTATAGTTCTTGGCATTCTGATTCCAAGGTGTCAAGGAGAAGACTTTAGAAATTGGACATGACTTTTCTGGTCTCCAAGGGCTATAAGAAGATCTAGTTCAGTGTCACACAAACTTTCTTGAGCCGCAGCACACTAAAAGTAATGGCCGCGGCTTGAGGCATTTGGAAGTGTGTGGACGTCGTGTGCGACGACGACAATATCACGTCGATGTCCGTGCATGCGCAAATTCCCTCCAGGCGGGCCCTGAGACACCAGTGGGGGGTGCCAGCAGGGAAGAGAGGAGAGGCACATCCTATAGGCAGTCAGCCGGCACCTCCCCAGTGTGCTGGGGCACACCTGAAATCTCAGGAGACACGCAATTTGTGATGCACTGATCTAGTTGATAAATATTTTACAGATAACCAGACCGAAGGTCTATCAAGCCCAGAATCCTGTTTCCAAAAGTGGCCAACCCAGGTCCCAAGTGCTTAGTAAAGCAGATTTTATGTTTCTTATCCTAGGAATAAGCAGTGGATTTCCCAAGCCATCTCAATAAAGGCTGATGGGACAAAAGGGCGACGGACAAAGCCGTGCCGACATTTCAGCCCAGACAATTAGGCGCAAGACTCCAGCACGCCGCTGTAAAAGTTAATTTTAAAGAGCTCCAATGGTGGGGGACCCCCCACTTTACTTCATATTGTTCGAACTGCCGTTTGCTGCTATTGGGGGGGTGCAACCCTCCACATTATACAGAAAACTTAACTTAATCAGGAAAAAGTTAAGTTTCCTCTATAATGGGGGGTTCCAACCCCCCAACCCCCCCCATGGCAGCGTGAACACTATTAAGTAAATTAGGGGGATTCCCCCCCCCCTCACATCTCCCATCGGAGCTCTCTAAAATTTTCCGGCGGCGTACTGGAGTCTTGCGCACAATTGCCTGGCCTCAAATGTCAGCACGGCTTTGTCCCACACGCGAATGACTGAACCCAATAATGGCATATGGACTTCTCTTTAGGAAATTATCCAAACGTTTAACCCTGCTGAACTAACTGATTTCACCACATTTTCCAGCAACGAATTCCAGAGTTTGTTTGTTTATTGAAGGTGTTTCTATACCACCTATCAAAGTTATCTTAGAGGTTTACAGTTAGGTACTCAAGTATTTTCCCTATCTAACCCGGTGGGCTCACAATCTGGGGCAATGAAGGATGGAGTGACTTGCCCAGGGGGCACAAGGAGAAGCATGGGGTTGAACCCACAACCTCAGGGTGCTGAGGCCGTAGCTCTAACCACTACTCCAGTCCTTCCTCCACGTTGTGTGAAGAAATATTTTTCTCCAATTTGTTTTAAATCTATTACAGTGGTACCTCGGTTTACGAGTGCACCGGTTTGTGAGTGTTTTGCAAGACGAGCAAAACATTTGCAAACTTGGTGCCTCGTAAACCGAGCTTGCCTCGCTGTACGATCGCCCCCCCTGCGATCTAGCATCCCCCCCCAGCAATCCGGCATCCCCCCCCGCTCGCGTCTGCCCCCCCCCCACCGCGATCCTACACCCCCCCCCCCCCCGAGCACGGCAATGACATCCCTTACCCTGACTGGGCACCAGTGCCGGTGCCCGAAGATCCTCCCTCTTCTGGCGCAGCCTGGGCTGGGCGGTGCGTCGGAGATCCTCCCTCTTCTGGGCTGGGCCGGGCTGGACTGGCTTTGAGCATTTGTGCATGCTCAAAGCCTTCTGGTCTCGCTCTCTCCGAGATTCTCAGATTCAGAATCTCGGAGAGAGCGAGACCAGAAGTCTTTGAGCATGCGCAAATGCTCAAAACCAGTCCAGCCCAGCCCAGCCCAGAAGAGGGAGGATCTCCGACGCACCACCCAGCCCAGGCCAGGCCGCGCCAGAAGAGGAAGGATCTTCAGGCATATGTCATTGCCGTGCTCGTTGGGGGGGGATGTAGGATCGCGGTGGAGGGGGGGCAACGCAAGCGGGGGGGAGGATGCCAGTTTGCAGGGGGGATGCCGGATCACGGGGAGGGGTATGGAGCAGCGTCGGTAGCCTCAAGGGGGGGGAATGGAGCAGCGCCGGTAGCCTCAGGGAGGGGGAAGGAGGTGGAACCAATCAAAGCGAGTTTCCCTTACTTCCTATAAGGAAACTTGCTTTGATATGCAAGCAATTTGGTTTACGAGCATGCTTCTGGAACGAATTATGCTCATAAACCAAGGTTCCACTGTACAGTAGTACGTTGGATTACGAGCATAATCCGTTCCAGGAGCATGCTTGTAATCCAAAATGCTCGTTTATCAAAGCGAGTTTCCTCATAGGAAATAATGGAAACTCGCTTTGATGCGTTCCACACACCCCTCCCCCCGAGAACCGGCATTGCTTCCCTCGAAGCCCCCCCCCCTGCGATCAGGCACCCCCCCTGCGATCCGTCACCCCCCCTGCCTCAAACCAGCACCCCCTCCCGCCACGATCCGACCCCCCCCCCGCCACGATTGGGCACCCCCCGCCACGATCCGACCCCCCCCCCCCGACACGATTGGGCACCCCCCCCCCGACACAATTGGGCACCCCCCCCCCCCCCGCCGCTTCTTACCCTCATCTGGGCACTCTAGAATATCGGACTCCTCGTCTGCTGGGCCTTAAGCATCTGAGCATGCTCAAGGCCCAGCAGACGAGGGCCGATCTTCAAGAGTGCCCAGATGAGGGTAAGAAGCGGCGGGGGGTGCCCAATTGTGTCCGGGGGAGGGGTCGGATCATGTCGGGGGGGGTGCCCAATCGTGGCGGGGGGGTCGGATCGTGGCGGGGGGTGCCCAATCGTGTTGGGGGGGTCGGATCATGGCGGGAGGTGCCGGTTCGAGGCAGGGGGGTGCTGGATTGCGGGGGGGGGGTGCTTGTAAATCGAGCCATGCTCGGTTTCTGAGGCACCGATTTTGCAAATGTTTTGCTTGTCTTGCAAAACACTCGCAAACCGGTGCACTCGTAAACCGAGGTACCACTGTACTTAGTAACTTCATCGCATGTCCCCTAGTTCTAGTATTTTTGGAAAGAGTGAACAAGTGTTTCAAAACTGAGCTGTCTCTTTTCCAGGATGACCGTGGTATAATGAGGCTTTGGGAACAAAGCGAATAGAACACATAATGGCACCTTCTCTCCACTGGGTTTATAAGTGCATTCATATATTGTTTGTATCGGAGCTGGATAGTCCAGTTTTTGTTTTAAGGTGCTGTCATTTCATTTCAATTTTCAAGCGTGTTCAGTGTTTATCTTATGTCTCTGCTTGTGATCCTGCAGGTAATTGACCATAAGCTGTACGCGAGCCGCACAGAATTCGACAGTGCGGTAGACAAAGTCCTTGAAGAATTCTCCATTGAGTTAGTTTGCCTCGCAGGCTTTATGAGAATTTTATCTGCTCCTTTTGTCAGAAAGTGGGACGGTAAGCAAGTTATTAGTAATACAGAGAGAAACCATGTCTTAATTTCTGAATGTTTCTCTCTGCAAATTTATTAAGGCTATTTTGTTAAGGAATGATGTACTTTCTAATTAATTTTAGCTGTCATTATTTAGTTTTATTGTAATATTTTATGATTGCATTATCAGTAAAAATTACCGCCTGCTTAAAAGGAGGCGGTAGCGGCTAGAACGCGTGGCAATTTACTGCGCGCTATTCTGTGCGTTAAAGCCCTAACGCGCCTTTGTAAAAGGAGCCCTAGATTACACAATTAAAGATAACCAGCAATAGAATCTATATATATATAGAATTATAGCAATAGAATATATATATACCGTATTTGCCGGCGTATAGGACGACTGGGCGTATAAGACGACCCCCCAACTTTTAGTTAAAAAATAGAGTTTTGTGTTATACTCGCCATATAAGACTACCCCTTCTTCCGCACACCTTCTCTACCGCCCCGGGTGCAGCACAGCCGGCCAGGTTCCCTTACTTTTGTGGCACTTCCCCGACCAACCGACAACAGCCCCGGTCCGACAAACCTCCCTGCCCTTAACCGCGAATCTAAATTACCTTCTTACAGCTGCTGTAAGAAGGTATTTAGATTCGCGGCTACAGGGCAGGGAGGATTGTCGGACCCGGGCTGTTATCGGTCGGTCGGGGAAGTGCCACAAAAGTAAGGGAACCTGGCCGGCTGTGCTGCAACCGGGGCGGGGCGGCCGCCCCTCTCTCTTGGTAGCCACTCGAACCGCGAGGCTACTCTCCTTCTCCTTACCTGCCATGCCTGCAGCACAGAGCCGAACGGAAGTCTTCCCGACGTCAGCGCTGACGTCGGAGGGAGGGAGGGTTTTGTTTAAGCTTTGTTTAAGCCCTCCCTCCCCTCCGACGTCAGCGCTGACGTCGGGAAGACTTCCGTTCGGCTCTGTGCTGCAAGCAGAGAAGGTAGGGAGAAGAAGAGCCGCGCGACTGAGTACATCCAGCCCCGCAAGTAAGGGCATGTAAACTGTACCCGGCGTATAAGACGACCCCCGACTTTGGGGAGGATTTTAAGGTACTGAAAAGTCGTCTTATACGCCGGCAAATACGGTATATCTCCCAGATATATATATATATATATATATCTCCCAGATTCTATTGCTGGTTATCTTTATATATATATATATATATATATATATATATATATCTCCCAGATTCTATTGCTGGTTATCTTTATATATATATATATATATATATATCTCCCAGATTCTATTGCTGGTTATCTTTATATATATATATATATATATCTCCCAGATTCTATTGCTGGTTATCTTTATATATATCTATATATCTCCCAGATTCTATTGCTGGTTATCTTTATATATATATATATATATATATCTCCCAGATTCTATTGCTGGTTATCTTTATATATATATATATATATATATATATATATATATATATCTCCCAGATTCTATTGCTGGTTATCTTTATATATATATATATATCTCCCAGATTCTATTGCTGGTTATCTTTATATATATATATATCTCCCAGATTCTAAAGCTGGTTATCTTTATATATATATATATCTCCCAGATTCTAATGCTGGTTATATGTGCAGACTTAAAATTAAAACAATTTACTGAAAACTTACCATGAGAACTTTAATGTCCATTGTATGGTTGATTTATTATAAGTTGTTCTATTTCTCCTATTTGTTGTTGCATGTGATTTGCTTAAGAAATTTTCTGTTTGCCACTGGGGCATATAGGTGCAATTTAAAAACCCGAAGTGACTGAAAAATATATTTTTGTGAGATTCGTCTCTTCTGAAACATTGTAAATGACTTTTTTCCTTTCAATCTGTCTCTCTAGCCCTCTGTCCTTTTGTGTGTGTTTGACTACCACCTTCTGTCTATCTGTCTATCTCCTTGTCTGTATTTCTTTATTTCAGTGTCTCTCATTGGCCGCTGTATGTTTTGTTTTGTTTTTTCTGTGTGTCTTTCTCTCCTGGTGCAGTGGGTTTTTTTTGGTTGGTTTTTTTCAATCTGTATCTCTTGCCCCGTTCTTCTGTGTGTTTGACTGCCACCTTCTCATTGTGTGTGTGTGTGTGTGTGTGGAGATGTCAGGGGTCTTTTGGGGGAATAGGCCCATTCTCTCACTTACCTTTTTTTTTTTTTTGATCGCACAGTAACTGCAAACTGGCACAGAATAGTTCTTATGAATTAAACTGGCACAAAGTATGGAGTAGTAAATCAACACAGAGTGACTTGTGGAAGATAAACCGCCACTGGACACTCGTTTAAAAGCGAAGTTATGCGTACCGAACGTACACACAGGGAAAATGGTTATGGCAACTGTAGAACGTGAATGCTATAACCCCGACGGAAAGTGTAGGAGTAAACTTGCTGGCGCTTTGAAATGAAAACAACAGTTTTGGAAAACGTTAAGGGATCAGGGAGCAGAATGCTTAGACAAAAACCTTGGCAGAATTATTAGTAAGTTTAAAGTTGCCGCGACGGCTCCTCTCACGATCCCCGCCTGCGTCAGAGACACTGGCGGGGATCGTGAGAGGAGCCGCCGCTGCGTCTTTGAACTTAAAAAATACAATCCGAAAAGACATTAAAGGAGCACAAAGAACTTTAGAAAAGATGTTCCTGAGCAATTTATTTATAGAAAACATCACCTTCTGGTACGCGAGCGTTCTTACAGGGAAACAGAATCCTAAGCACGCATGAGCACTGTTGCCTGCCGGGGCCCTACAGCTCACGGAAAATGGAACCACGCAGGTAACAGTGCGCATGCGCGCTTAGGATTTTATTATATTAGATGCTTCAGTTCCAACCTCTGTGAAATAAAGGGGCATTCCTTAACAGACGCTTGTAGATGATCTTTTAGAGCAGGGCTGCCTAAGTCCGGTCCTCGAGGCCAGGTTTTCAGGATATCCACAATGAATATGCATGAGAGAGATTTGCCTGCACTGCCCTGTTTTAGAAGCTAGTCCAGTCAGAACTGGTGTTTAACATGCTTGGGCCCAGGGCAAAAATTAAGGAGGGGGCCCCCAGTTCCGTTCCTCCCTGCCTTCTCCCCTGATTTTCCCACCCACCAAATGTCTTCCCATCCAGCATCTTTCTGTTCCTCCTCCTTTCTTCCCTTCCACATGCCCTCCCATCTGGCATCCCTCTCCTCATTTAAAAATCAGCTGCTCCAGGGGGCTCCTGTGGGCCTGGATGTCTTTCCCTTCTCCCCACCCTGTTTCAAAGCCCCCTCTCCTCACTTTTTAATATGTAAAGAGATCAGCATAGCAGCAACTCTAGTGCTACACACACAGGTTCCTTGACGCTGTTTCTCTGCCACGGTCCACTCAAGTAGAATCAGACAGTTGCGTCAAGAGGGGTGGACCGCGACAGGGGAACAGAGCAGAGGAATCTGTGAGCAACCCTTTGTATTTAAAAGGTGATGGGGGCTTTGGAACAGGGTGGGGAGAAGGGAGGGATGCCCACGGGGGCCCCCTGGAGCTGTGGGGCCCAGAGCACTTGCCCTGTTTGCTCCGAGTCCAGTGAGCTGCTGGCTGTGCTATTGAAGAGATAACAAAGAATCGATGTTTAGGTCAAATTCCTGAATCTCTACTCATCAACCTATGGCAGGGTGCTTAACAGTGACACATACTATGGCCAGATAAGAGCAGGTTTATCAGGATCCACAGTCGGCTTGTTCTGTTCTCCTTTACTGCTGTGATGGCTTGAGCTATTATCAAGACATTAAGAGATGAGGCAAAATTGAGCAACCAAGTTTCCAAGTTTTATTTAAAATTTGATATACTGCTTAAAAAGTTGTCTAAGCGGTACACAAAGTCATGAACAGATAAAATCTTGTGGAGACATAATTAGAGAACAACAGATTTAAATGACATATTGAGACATGGGGGATAGAGGGAGAAATACAATCTGTAATAGGAGAGAGAGGTAATAAAGGTCAAAACAGTAGGAAAGGGGATATGCTCTTCCTTCTTTCTGAAAGAAATGAAGGTCATTAATTGAAGGGCCTTGGTTTGAGGTATGAACCCACTCCCCATTGGGCAGAGAGATGATTCTTTAGAGTAAAAAACAGAATTAAAGCAAGTTCTGATAGGGCTAGAAGACTAGGAAGCAGGAGCTGTCTAAAATAATGATTTTTTTTTTAAGATCTCACTTCGTGTAACCGAAAACAGCCTTTTGAGGAAGGAGCATGGGACACCTTATTTCAAAGATGCTAGCTGAATGTAATGAAATGTATGATATGGCCTTGAACCTGAATATTGTTAGTCCTGTATATAATCTAATTATGCAGTTTTGAATCTGTTCCCAGGGAAAATTCTCAATGTCCATCCATCTCTGTTGCCTTCTTTCAAGGGGGCACATGCTCATAAGCTGGTGCTGCAGGCTGGCGTCCGGATCACCGGCTGCACCGTGCACTTTGTGTCTGTAAGTGGACCAGTTATCGCTTTACCCAGTATAGAGTTGCTTTGCTTGACTTTAGAATACCTTCAATAGCATTTCATTTTTTTGGACTTGATTTATAATTGTTTGTATGGGACACATTCAGCTTACTCAGCACTAGACAGAAATATGGTCTGACTTTTGTTTCGTGCCTTCTTTCTTGACCAAGGAGGAGCCTTTGAGCACGATTGGGTTAAGGAAAAAAGGGACAGTCATATTTACGTGCAATATTTGTTATACCGTCTTTCAATAACAGCATCAGGATATTATACAATATGTATAACAAAATAATGTACCTATATTTAAAAACCACATGCATGTACATGGATGCAAAAGGCAAACGCACTATATAGCACAACATTATTGAACCAATATACTTGAAAACCAAGGGGAAGGTATCTTTAGAATGAAATCTTTTTTTATTAGCCAACAAGAAAACCCTGAACAGTACAAAATATACAATAGAAAAGGGCAAACCAAGCAAAGAGTTATAATCCCACCGAGCCCAAATACTGCAACATATCAAAAAATCACAACTCCAAGAAGGTATATACAAACAGGTGCCAAAACAGTAAACAACCAATTAGCCCTCCCTCCCCCCCACCCCATCACAGCCAATTACAAGTCTGGGAACACAGGACCAACAGAAAAACTGAAAGTCCTGGTGGCGGCAACTGAAAGTCGCGGCGGCGGCAAAGAAAGCAAATAGAATGTTAGGCATGATAAAGAAGGGAATCACGAGTAGATCGGAGAAAGTTATAATGCCGCTTTATAGGGCAATGGTCAGACCCCACTTGGAATACTGTGTCCATCATTGGTCTCCCAACCTAAAGAAGGATATAAAACTGCTGGAGAGGGTGCAGAGACGAGCAATGAAGCTAATAAAAGGTATGGAGAACTTGGAATACGAGGAACGACTTGGGAGACTGGGATTGTTCTCCCTTGAGAGAAGGAGACTGCGACGGGATATGATCGAGACTTTCAAGATACTGAAAGGAATCGACAAAATAGAGCAGGAGAAAACATTATTTACAATGTCCAATTTGACACGAACAAGAGGACACGGAATGAAGCTAAGGGGGGACAAGTCCAGCACAAATATCAGGAAGTTCTGCTTCACGCAACGAGTGGTGGACACCTGGAATGCTCTCCCAGAGGAGGTTATTGTGGAATCCACCGTTCCCGGATTTAAAAGCAAACTAGATGCACATCTCCTTACGAGAGGCATAGAGGGATATGGGTGACTAGAATTACGCCAGGTGTACGCCTGACTGGGCATCCGCGTGTGCAGATCGTCTGATCCGGAGATGGCAGTTCTTATGGGTCTCCACTGATCCAAAAACACTAGTGCATGGGGATGCCAAAGACAAGTGCCACCAAAATCAAGAGATCCAGCTAGAAAGAGAGAAAAGGGACCTGGGCAGCCCTAAAGGGGCGCATCCCCTAACGTATTCAAAAGATGACTACGCGCTCTCTGAGGCAGGGATTGCAAATATGGGTTCCAGATAAGTAAGAAAAGCTTCCGCCGTTTAAATGTATGATGCGCATCTTGCACTTCCCAAGCAGTCAGTCTAGCAATATGAGCTCACCAAACCCAATAAGAAGGGGCAGAGGAACTGGTCCAAACCTGCAGAATCACTTTGCAGCCCAAGAGACACACTTTTCGAATCCAAGCGAGGGTTCCCCGCTTTGGGAGAGTAAAGGTCTGTGAAAAGCCCAACAAAAAAAGAATGGGATCGCAAGGTATCACACGCCCCAACACACGATACATATAGACACAAACTCTTTTCCAAGAAACGTGTAGAAAATTAGCGCTTGCCAAAGAACACTTAGCACAAATGTCGCTAGCCAAAAAACCCAGCTGCACGGGAGCAATAACGACATTCGCGGAGAGAGGCACTGTAAACAAGGCGAGAAATACCACGCAAACTAGCCCCAATATCCCAAGCTTGGAGAAAAAGCCCAAGAAGCTCGCAAAGACAAAAAATTCAGGAGCGTACCCAAAGAAAACAAGACTATGAATCCTGGTACAAAAGCGCCCTGGAATCCATATGCTTGAAGCACCGGGGAAGGTATCTTTAAATCTTTCTCTCTGCCGATACAATTAAATGATTGCTCAAATAACCAGGCTCTTAGACCCATGTTAAATTTTCTATAAGAAATCTCTTGCCTAAGTTCTGATGGAAACAAATTCCAAAGAGGAGTGACAAGAGCTAAAAGCAGTGTGCTGTGAATTATCAAAGTCAAATTATCTTAGGTAATGGAAGGCTTAAATAATCAGCAGTAACACTATGAGACCCTGGATAGACCAACCAGCCTTTCAAGCTAGCTTACCACACTGCTCTGTAATTTTAAATAAGCCACAAGGAATGAGAGATTTTAAAGTCTGAAAAGCAGATTAATAGATGGGGCTCAGTTGAGAAGCAGCAAGATGGCCATTCAGCGTCTGGATGTGCATGCATTTAGGGACTAGCTGATATACTAGATCACTGTGCTGCCTTCATACTGAACTACCATTTGCATGTAAATAAATAAGGTAATTTCCGTTTACTATTTACCATGTTTAATATACTGTATAGGAAATCCACAGCACCTTGTCACTAAGAGGAGTATTTACATATTGTATATATTTTTAAGTTCATTTTAAACTTTAATGTCTGTGGAAGTACCTCCCATATTTTGGACTGTGGAATTATGTTGCATTGTCTCCCAGTGCATTCAGCTGTTTTCACGTGTCTCTAGAACATGCTCAGAGCTGTGGAGGGGTTTTCTTTCAGGAGGAGGTCGATGCTGGAGCCATCGTTTTCCAGGAGACTGTCCCAGTGGAGCTGGGGGACACCGAAGAGACATTATCTGAGAGAGTGAAAAAGGCTGAGCACCGGGCCTTCCCTGCTGCCTTGCAGCTCGTGACAAGTGGTGGTGTGAAACTAGGGCCAGATGGCAAAATCTGCTGGAAAATGGACAAGAACAGCCCGCTTTCTGACTCTATAATGAACACTTCTTCCTGAGCATAAGAAGAAAAGTAACATTCCACAAGTACAAAAATTGCTTCCTTTTTTTTTTTTTTTTTAAATAAAATCCTGAGGAATTCTTCATCGGGACTTAAAGTGCTTTTCTTTTATAAAGCCAAACGCTGTTAACATTGTTTTCTTAATCTTCTGGGTTTTTGTCTTTCAGTGTCATTCCTGCATATAAAATCCTGCCGAGCCAGTGCCCATGTGGACCCAGAATAAAGCAAAGTCCCAGGAATGGAGAGATTCTTACACTGTGCCTTTTTATTCTTTGAGGCTGATGGGGGATTCATTTTTTTACCTTTTCTGATTTGAAGTATGCATATGGGCTCCAGATGCAACAAAGATGCAGACACTCGACCTTGAGGGCTGTGTGGATTAGGGACTATAGGGGTAAAGAGTTTTCACCAAAGTCAATAACCTTCTGTGAAGTCACGCTGATGGATCATATGACATGCAAAACAGCGCTCGGTGGAAACTTCTCAAAGCATTTCAAACTTTGCTGTGAGCCTTGTGCACCAGCCTTTGATTACCTCCATTCACTATGTGCAAAGTGCTTTTTGGTTTACTCAGTGATAAATCTAACAGTATGCCTTGTAGTCAAGTTCAGCTGCTTTAACATAATTAGATTACACATAATTATTGAACTATCATACTGGAACAAATTGATTATTTTGTTTTGTAGGGATTTTTATTTAATTTGTCATACATGAAAGATAGCAATGACATGCCAGTTTACATCATAATTAGCGACATTTACCCTGACTTGTTAATAAAGTGTTACTGTTTAAACATAAACTGGCAGAATTCTGCACATGTGAGATCGTGGTTCGTATAAAACAGTTGGGTCTAAGCCAGCACAAGAGGAGGAAGTGATCTATTGTGCAGCGGTTCACTTCCTCCTCTACTGCCCGTGTAAGTACAGAATTCTGTAGGGTCCTGAAGGGGCAAGTAAGGAATTCTGCACTCATAGAATTCCAACCGGAGTAATATATTTGGCTTTAATTGTGAAAACAAGTATACTGGTTAGATTAGATTTCATCAGGAACTCCTAAGAAAACTTTAGTCTTTTTTTGTACTAAGGTCTGTTCAAAGGATATGTGAGTTGAACTATACCTCCTTTGGTCTTATGGTAGAAATAGTGCCGGATCCAACTGTTCTGTTAAGTGAACAGGCTTAGCCAGTGCTTTGGTTACAAGGAATTATATAATATATAATAATTTTTTTTGTGTGTGTAGCTTGACCCCCCCCCCTATACCACTCTTCAAATCTAGGCCTTTAGGTTTCTCATATATTTTCTGCCTAGGACAACACACAACCACCCAGACATCTGTTTCATTAACACATTTGACTCGGGGCAGGAGCGATCTTCATACGCTCCTGCCCCGTGCAGATCACTCATAGGAAATGGCTGCCGTGAGCTCCCGTCATAGTTGCGAGAGACTACGGGAGCTCACGCCAGCCATTTCCTATGAGTGATCTGCACGGGGCAGGAGCGTAGGAAGATCGCGCCTGCCCCGAAAGCCTGCTAGACCACCAGGTAAAGTTCCGTGGAGTCTCAGAGGGATTAAAAATAGCCCAAAAAATTAAAATTGATTAAAAAAATAAATAAATAAAAATTGCAAATAACCGAAGCTGCGGATACTGAAACTGCGGATTCGGAGGGAGAAGTGTACATAGGATAAAATGTGGTAACTATCTCTGGATAGTGAATATGTAGAATAGATTGTTTTACACTAGTGAGTGTGGATGAGGTGATACATGCAAATCCATTTCACGCATATTCACTAAAAACAGCTTCTGGGCTCACCAGAGCACATGTTTCTCCCCCCACCCCTTGCCATTTAAATGAACTATTAATGAAAATTATATGGAAGCATTTTTATTTCAAAGAAAAATATGGTTACAATGGAAAATCTATGAGAACTTTATTTTAGAGTATCAGTGCTTTATTGGATTTATATGTAAGTACCAAAGCTGTGTTATCTTTGAATAATTCTGTTAATCCAAAGATAAAGCCACCAGCCACACTAGAATACTGTACTGCTATTGGGTTATGGACATATACAGAGAGATAGATTGCGTCTTCTGGCATCTCTCTCATTTCTCCATAAATGTGTGAAATTTATGCTTACAAGTCTTTAGAAAGAGATTCAGGCAAAGCCAGTTCAAAATTGAATCTACACTACCATTTTCACACAGTGGCTTATTCTCACCACCTTCAAAAATATAGGACAACCTGCCAGATTACACCCAGACTCTGTTCTGGGCTAATGTAGCCCCCATTTCAACTGCCGCCTTTCCAGATGATTTTGTCGTTCTTTCCCAGATGCACTGTTCTGCCGGCCACTAGGTGCAGAGCTCTGGGGAGAGCTCTCTGTTCTGCTCCCTTCACTCTCTCTGCCAGGGTCTCCACTGTGTCGCCTGCTTCCACCGAGACCGCCTCTTGGACAAGTATGGCTTCACTACTACCTTCGTCCTGAGTGAAGGAGTTTTAAAAAGATTTCATTAAATTTCATAGTAACATAGTAGATGACGGCAGATAAAGCCCCGAATGATCCATCCAGTCTGCCCAACCTAATTCAATATAAATTTTTTAAATTTTTTCTTAGCTATTTTTGGGCAAGAATCCAAAGCTTAGAAGGTGGTATGTTTCTCATTTTTAACAGCAGTTGAATTTCACTTTGTATTTAAATTGCTGAAACAGCCTGCAAACGCTCCTACTCACATTTCATAACCAGACTATGACATCTGTTAGAACACTAGATGGACCCTGGAGCTTCAGGAAGGCTGTGAAAACCTTCCTGTTCACAAACCCAGCACCTTAAGGACATGCTCACAGAAATGTCATCAGAGTCAATACATCTACCCCACCTACTCTCACCAGAGCTGCTTAGTGGATATATTTTTTTGTCATATCCATATTGTAAGAACATAAGAATTGCCGCTGCTGGGTCAGACCCATGGTCCATTGCATGGTCCTTAGGTCAAAGACCAGTTCCCTAACTGTAATCTTTATCCTGTCTCGATTATACTGTGGATGTACAGTGGTACCTCGGTTTAAGAGTGCACCGGTTTGCAAGTGTTTTGCGAAACATTTGCAAAATCGGTGCCTCGGAAGCTGAGGGTGGCTCGATTTACAAGCACCCTCCCCCCCCTGCGATCCGGCACCTCCCCCCAATGCGATCCTGCACCCCCCGAGTCAATTTGGCACCCCCCCCCTGCCGCTTCTTACAGTCATCTGGGCACCGGCACCGGCATGTCCTGTGCTTGGTGCCGGTGCCCGAAGATCGGCCTCCTCTTTTGCTGGGCCTTGAGCATCTGCGCATGCTCAAGGCCTGCGAGTTCACGTTCTAAACTAAACTAAATCTTAAGTTTATATACCGCATCATCTTCACGGATGTGGAGCTCGGCACGGTTTACAAGAACTTAAAATATAGGAAGAGAAGGAAAAAAAAAAGTTTACATGAACTTATATATAGAAGAGAAGAGTAAGGGGGGATAGAATTACATTTTAGTGAAAAGCCAGGTTTTCAGTTGCTTGCAGAATAATTGGAGGGAGCCCAGGTTCTGCAGCGGGGTAGTAAGGTCGTTCCAAAGACCTGTGATTCTGAAGAGAAGGGATTTTCCCAGTTTGCCTGCATAGCGAATACCGTGTAGAGAGGGGAAGGATAGTTTATACTTTTGGGCGGGTCTGGTAGAGTCAGGACTCGAGGAGTTATAAGATAGTGGAATTACATACACAATATTAAAATAAACTTTGCTGGCACAAATGGTTTATATTATAGACAAAATCTGAATGTACGGCAAGCACAATAGGCATTAATAAAGATGCTGTCCTCTTCGGTATTGTCTGCTGGTGCTTCTTCTCATGGAGATTTGTCTTTCTGTTTATAGTATACAACATTCGACTTTAACTCTATTAAAGCAAATGTCTGTGGAGTTTTAGGATCTATTATGGGAACTGTTTTTGAGAAATCTTGTACTGAAAATTACCTGCACAGGTTTGCTGAAGTCCTTTATAGCAATGGTCCCCAACCTTTTTGACACCAAGGACCGCTTTGGAGGTGGGGGGGGGGGAGGATTCGGAGCAGGTTCGTAGGGCAGTTTTATATACAGTATACATTACATTTCTATTATTATTAAGTTATAATATCATAATATAAATTATACAACTTACCATAATGCAGAATCAGTGGGAGCCCTGAGCTTGTTTTCCTGCAACCAAACGATCCCTTCTGGGGACGATGGAAGACAGTGACGCGTGCAGAAGAACCTAGATGACCCCGCCAACCCATCTCCCTGTGCACCTTTCCATCTCTCCCTCCCATCCCCCACATACAGCAGAATCCTAACCCCGCCAACTCATCCCCCTGCACAGATTTCATCTCTCCCATCCTCCACGTGCAGCAGAACCCCTACGACCCCGCCAACCCATCCCCCTGTGCACCTTTCCATCTCTCCCATTCCGTACGTGTAGCAGAACCCCGATGACCCTCCGGCCACGAGGCCCCAACATACCTCTGTTCTGAAAAGCAGCAGCGGCAACACTGAACAGGCTGCTTCGCTGCCTTCTCTGTTAGGGCCTTCCCTCTGCTGCCGCATCACTAATGATTCACTTGCAGCACTATTTCTAAGGTGCTTATGCTCTGTTCTCTTCCACCTTCATACTTAACACATATATGCAATATTTTGCCAAAGACCTCAGAAACACCCCTCCTCCGTCCCATTACAGGTCTTATTTTCCGGGGAGAATAATGTGTTAAATCCTCACTGGTGTAGACTCAATTTTATTAATTTTTAATATCTCTTTATCATTTTATACTTTCTACTTATCTTGGTAATAGTCAACCATTTTCTTAATTCAGTAGACTAAGCGGTTGGACACGACCTGTTTCGCCTTAGCTTTGTCAGGGATCCGCTCGTAGCCACTGTCATCCAACCCACACATCAGTGACGCGTCAGAAAGGGAAGGCAGTGAAGCAGTCTGTTCAGTGCTGACACCGCTGCTACGGTTCAGAACAGAGGGCAGCAGAGTTCTGCTGAGGGATGGAAGAGCTCTCGTGTCTCAACTGTCAGACGGCTGTGGACCGGGGACCCTTGCTTTACAATGAGTTCTTGCTATCCGCCTGTTCCTGATTCACGGATTTACTTATTCATGCGAAATAAAGTGAAACCCATTTTTTCTATTCACGGTCATGCACAGTGTGTTTCCTCGAGGATGAAAATATTCATACAGCTGTGTACGAGTACTGTTCCAGGGGTCTCAAAGTCCCTCCTTGAGGGCCTCAATCCAGTCGGGTTTTCAGGATTTCCCCAATGAATATGCATGAGATCTATGTGCATGCACTGCTTTCAATGCATATTCATTGGGGAAATCCTAAAAACCCGACTGGATTCCGGCCCTCAAGGAGGGACTTTGAGATCCCTGTGTTAGACCAAAAGACTGGATTTTTTTTTATGGGTAAAAACAGTATATAAAATACATTTATAAAATGCAGAGTATAATAAGCGAGCTGTTCTTTACAAAAAGGGTCCATGAAAAGATGAATTTATGGTGTTAGGTAGCAAAAGTGTACAGTAAAGAGTTGCACAGTGACAGGAACTTGCAGGGAACTTGTGGTCAGGCCACTCCATCTTGAACCACCTTGGCTTGTATACAATAAAACCTTGGTTTGCGAGCATAACTCGTTCCAGAAGCATGTTTGTAATCCAAAGCACTTGTATATCAAAGCGGATTTCCTCATAGGAAATAATGGAAACTCAGACTATTCATTCCACAACCCAAAAATACTATACATACTTGTATTGCAAGACCTCGCTCATTTAGAACCGTCAGTACACTCCTGCAGCATCACAGAGAGAAGAACCATCGGCTCAGTTGTGATGATGCAATGCATGTATACTGTGTGTACTTGTAAGACATTGCTTGTTTAGAACAGTCACTATGCTCTTGCAGAGTCAAGAAGAACCATTGGCTCGGATGTGATGCATGTATACTATATGTACTTGTATTGCAAGACTTTGCTCGTTTAGAACAGTCACTACCCTCCCGCAAAGTCAAAGAGAGAAGAACCATCGGCTCACTTGTGATGTGTGTATACTGTGCGTACTTGTATTGCAAGACATTGCTTATATATCAAATTAAAATTTAATTAAATGTTTTGCTTGTCTTGCAAAACACTTGCAAACCAAGTTACTAGCAGTCCAAGGTTTTACTGTATTTGGGTTTTGACCATGGGATTTTCTATCTGTTGAACTCATCATCAGAGCCCTACCTCATGGGGGGGATTTTTAATTGAGAGTGGGTTTGTTTTGTTAGTTTGTATGCAGTTTGTCCTTATACTGAAGTGTCCCAGTATATCTTTGGCATTGTTGGCTCCTTGCTTAAATAAAACAATAAAGTCACACAGGAACCTAACCCCCCTCCCCCCCCCCCCCCCCACACACACACACATACAGTTTTTCCCATAGGGTCAGTGGTTCAATATTCATGGTTTCGGTATTCATGGGGTTTTCTAGGAACCTTTGCTGAACCGGCGATCTCGGGCCGCGTGGGAGCCCTGCTCTGCCCCTGAAACCCCAGCGACTCTGCTCTCCTCTTAAAAGCAGCTCCTCTGCCACCGGGAGCTGCCTTTGCTGAACCGGCGATCTCGGGCCGCGTGGGAGCCCTGCTCCGCCCCCGAAACCCCAGCAACTCTGCTCTCCTCTTAAAAGCAGCTCCTCTGCCACCGGGAGCTGCCTTTGCTGAACCGGCAATCTCAGGCCGCGTGGGAGCCCTGCTCCGCCCCCGAAACCCCAGCGACTCTGCTCTCCTCTTAAAAGCAGCTCCTCTGCCACCGGGAGCTGCCTTTGCTGAACCGGCGATCTTGGGCCGCGTGGGAGCCCTGCTCCGCCCCCAAAACCCCAGCGACTCTGCTCTCCTCTTAAAAGCAGCTCCTCTGCCACCGGGAGCTGCCTTTGCTGAACCGGCGATCTCGGGCCGCGTGGGAGCCCTGCTCCGCCCCCGAAACCCCAGCGACTCTGCTCTCCTCTTAAAAGCAGCTCCTCTGCCACCGGGAGCTGCCTTTGCTGAACCGGCAATCTCGGGCCGCGTGGGAGCCCTGCTCCGCCCCCGAAACCCCGGCATCTCCGCTCCCCCTGCTGTCAGGGTTTTTCTTATCCCCTGCGTCTCTTTCAGACAGAGAAAGGAGGAAGCCTATCTCCATCCTGTCCCCACTTCCTCTGCCCGGCTAGGTTCTTGCCGTTTCAACCACCAATCCTGACTTCATTGACAAGCTCCATCCCGACAATTCCTACTTAACTGTTTTTGAGTCCGACTAAGACCCTCTAGATTCTAGTTAGTGTTAAAATTGCCAAAGTTCTTCAGTTTCTATTCAACTGTATAATTGCTCTGCTATTCTATTGTTTAAGTCCTGCTTAAGCCCACCGATCCCTCCCCCTTTTTTTTTAAGTGTGTTAAAGATCTCCATATTTTATTCAACTGTTCACCAGATTCACCAGATTATATTTAATTGTTTTAATTTTCCTCAATTGTCCGGCTCTGCCCAACAAGGCTCTACCAAACCCCACCATGAAACCACACCCATGGATCCTTCTCCTCCTTCTCTGCTCATCCTTCAATATCTCCTGCCTGAAACCTCCCCCTCCTAACTCACTGAACCCCACTATTGTCAATCCTACCTGCCCTGGTGCCATAATCCCCACGCTTTTGCGCACCAGAAGTCATCCCCCCAAAAAAATCCCCCGAAGAATCAATCACGCCTCCTTAAAGCCCATCTCCCCTGCCATACCTCCCAACCACGCCTCAGACTCTCTCACCCCAGTCCTGTCTCTCTACTGCAATGCCAGATCTGCTTGCAACAAAACCCAAATTCTGAAGGACCTTCTCGAAGATCTCAATCCCGGATTCCTATTCATCACTGAATCATGGATCACAAAAGACGACCTAATCTCTCAAAATGAACTCTGTTCCCACGGTTACCAAGGCCTCTTCTCCCCCAGAATTAATCGTAAAGGTGGTGGCCTGGCACTCCTCCACAAATCATTCTTCGACGTCCAACTTTTAGAAAAGGGTAGCCATGCCTCCCTAGAATACATGTTAGCCTCCGTCAATGACGAACTCCATCCTCACCCACTGGGTATCCTGCTTTTATATCCACCATCCCCCTGGAACAAATCCTCTGACCTCGTCCTTGAGACTATCACCAACGCCTTCCTTAAATTTCAAAGACTACTAATCATTGGAGATATTAATCTTCACATAAACGACACCACCAACAAGGATGCTATTGATCTCAACAACTTCCTCACCTCTTTAGGATTCCCACTCCCGGCTCTCTCCCCAACCCATGAAAAGGGGCATACTTTAGACATCATCAGCTTCCTCGACCTCACCGACTACAAAACTTCGGTTGACGACACTCGCTGGGAACCTGTCCCCTGGTCCGACCACTTCCTAGGGGCTTTCTGCCTCCCCATTTTCATGTCCCACCTCGAACCACCACTGCGCACCCCCAATCCCATTACCTTCCGCAAAAAAATTGCGAGCGACCTGTTCTGGAACAAACTCCTCAACCTATTTTCCACCACTCCCAATCCTCCAAGCCCTGAATCCAACTGGCTTAATTGGATCACCCTCTCGGAAACCACCTACCATTCCCTTGCTCCTCTATCCACCAAAACTGTCTCCTACCCCCGCAAGGCCCCCTGGTACCTTCCATACCACAGACAACTAAAACAAAAATGTCGAATACTGGAACGCAAATGGAAAAAATCTAAATCCCCCTCCGACAGACAGACCTGGAGGGTGAATATTAAATTCTACAACACTGAATTAAAAAAATCAAGGAAGAACTACTATGGCAACAAAATCTCCAGATCCAACATCCAAAGCAATACACTGTTCAACATTTGGCGTTCCATATCCTCCAAACACGATCCCGCCACACCCCCTTCCTTCCCATCTGCCGATGAACTAGCTAAATTTTTCAATGAGAAAGTCACCACCTTAAGATGCTCCTTCCCTCCAACACCCTCCTACAACTCTCTGGTGCTCGCCGCCTCCAACACTAATCCATCCGAAGCCAACCATATCCCAGCCGATAGATCCTGGACCGCCTTCGATCCCGTCTCCGACTCCCAAGTTTCCAAACTCTGCCTCAAATTAAATTCCTGCAACTGTACCTTGGATCCCTTCCCCTCCTACTTATACGAAAATATTCCCACACAAGCCATCTCATCTCTCACCAAACTCATAAATTCCGCCCTACTCTCAGGCCTTTTTTCTGTAGAAATGGGACACATTGCATTATCCCCCCTACTGAAAAAAGCTGATCTAAACCCCTCCACACCGTCCAGCTACCGCCCAATAGCTAACATTCCTCTTCTGACCAAGATGCTGGAGTCCATCATAGCTACCCAACTCTCATCCTATCTTGAGAGATTTTCCATTCTTCTACCCTACCAACATGGCTTCAGACCCAACTTTAGCACTGAATCCCTTCTGGCCTCTTTAATTTCTAAAGTCCAACATCTTCACTCTTGCAACAAGTTCGCTGTCCTTCTTCAATTTGATCTTTCTGCAGCCTTCGACATTGTCCATCATGACATTCTTATCCTCCAACTTTCGGAAATTGGCATATACTCCAGTCTTAGACTGGTTCTCGAAGTTCCTACGTTCGCGCTCCTACTTCGTTAACATGAATGGTACCTCATCCTCCCCTTGGAAACCGATTTGTGGAGTTCCTCAGGGTTCACCTCTATCCCCGATTCTTTTCAATGTTTATATGTCTTCCCTGAAACTCCTCCAACTATCCCCCTCTGAGACACTTTACACTTACGCCGACGACATCCTTGTCCTCCTTGAGACTGATCCCAACCTCACCAACCTCTCTGACAACATCTCCTCTTGTATAACGAATCTCCAATCCTGGGCTCTCACCGTTCAAATGAAACTTAATGAAACCAAAACTAAACTACTCTGGCTAGGCCCAAAATTGGATCAGCTGCCCACCGTCATCCCATTATCCTCTGGCACCAAACTGCAGCTTGAGCACTCAAGCAAAGTTCTGGGAATCATCATCGACTCTACACTGTCCTTCAACGATCACCTTAACTCCTTAGTAAAAAAATGCTTTTTCAACCTTCACATGCTAAGGAAAGTCAGATCCTGCTTCCACCAACAACACTTTGCTATCCTCGTTCAATCCATTATTCTTTCTAGACTGGACTACTGCAACTCCATTTACTTAAGCCTAACAAAGAAAAGTCTTCTCAGGCTTCAGCGGTTTCAGAACACCGCGGCTAAATTAATCTTCAAAAAAAGCAAATTCGACCACGTCTCCCCACTTCTGTCTAAGCTTCACTGGCTCCCAGTGCTCCTCAGGATTCACTACAAATGCGCCTGCCTAGCCTTCAAGTCTCTACACGGCATCCTTCCTCCCCTGTTTCCACTATCTTGGCTCTCCCCGAATCCTAACTCCACCAGATCCACTCAAAAACTCATACTGTCATTCCCCTCTTTGAAGGGCATCTCCCATACAGGAAGACTTGGAACATCCCTCCTCTTCAGGATCACCGAGCTATGGAACAGCTTATCTGCCCCTCTTCGAAGTTCGCCCTCACTCCAACGTTTCAGAAAACATTTGAAAACTTGGCTTTTCTCTAAAATGTAACCACTCCCTCCCTCTCCACTCTACTTAGTCCCCATCCTTCCTTCCTTTTTACCAAGCCCTCCTTCCTCCCATTGGAGTTCCTTTCTTTAGTAATTCCTGTAAACTGTGTCGAGCTCTACTTCCGTGGAGATGATGCGGTATACAAACTTAAGGTTTAGTTTAGTTTAACCTAACCCCCAACGATTAGCAAGAATGCACTGTATTTCCCAGTTAGTGGATGTTTTTCTGTGCAGTGGACCAGTATGCTGGAAATGAATATCTCAGAATAACAAAAAGTTATGTCATTAACCATTTGTAAAAGCTGCTCTCTTACTAACAGACTTGCAACATTCATTTTGTAGATCTTGATTGAAGGGTGAAAGCAGAGTGGCTTACTTGTGTTTCTTAGGTGCAAGAAAGACTACTTACTAGCAGAAAATGTACGGTACAGCCAGTGAGGCGAACGCCAGCCTGCAGGACCTGCTGGTGTGTGTTCCTTCCTCTGAATGATGGGAGGAGGGATGGATGAACGTTCAGTATTTTACCTAGGAAGAGGAATCTCAAAATATTAGTCACATATCTAAAATACCATGAATACACAGAACAGGCAAATATTTTGGGTGGGCATGCCCACTATTTCAGGAAGAAAAAAAATCTCATACCGTTTTCCTTTGCAATTCAGGTTTTGGAGGAAAGGTAAAGATTTTTCCTGCTGTGTTTGTATGTGTAAGAAGAATAAAAAAGTGGTAACTGAAATAAAGACTCAAAGTATGTCTTTATTAAAATACAAAGAGCGATCCCAAGTGTGTGTATCTAGACTTCAAAATTCACTTGTACAGAATGGCCAATATGTTTTGGAAATACAGCGCCTGCAGCAGGAGCAAAATTAATTGAATATGAGTCTGATATTGATCTACCTTTTTTTTTTTTTACTTTATTCAAAAATCAAGCAAATATATAATGTTACAGTACAAAGATACATAAACTTCTTATTTGAAACAATATACCCAATCCCAAACAGTTCATGCAATCCACACATAGTAGAATACTTATCGTGAGGACAGAGTTCTCTGCAGATATTCAGGGTCTTCAATTATATATGTCCCAAATTTTATGAAGAGATAATCCTGCCAAGCTGTCATTTGGGACTTCAAGCAGTAGGGAATTGACTTAGTAGAGAAAGAGACATTGTTCACCCTCTCCAAGGTAGAACGAGAGGGCACTCTCTAAAGTTAAAAGGGGATAGATTCAGTACAAATGTAAGGAAGTTCTTCTTCACCCAGAGAGTGGGGGAAAACTGGAATGCTCTTCCGGAGGCTGTTATAGGGGAAAACACCCTCCAGGGATTCAAGAAAAGGTTAGATAAGTTCCTCCTAAACCAGAACGTACGCAGGTAAGGCTAGACTCAAATAGGGCACTGGTCTTTGATCTAAGGGCCGCTGCGTGAGCAGACTGCTGGGCACGATGGACCACTGGTCTGACCCAGCAGCGGCAAATCTTATGTTCTTAACTAATCCCAAAGAGGGGACAGGCAATTTTTTCCAATATTGTGGCATCAAAATCTAGTGGCTATAAAGATGGATTTCTTTAGAAATACCTACTGCTTTATACTTTAGCAAGGAGAAATTAGGTCCTTACCTGCTAATTTTCTTTCTTTTAGTCCCTCCAGACAGGCACAGACATGGATGGGTTTATGCTCCTCTGCCAGCAGGTGGAGACTGAGACACTAACTTTTTGACATCAGTACAAGTGGGCTGTGCAGTCTCATAAGAACATAACTGCCATCTCCGGATCAGACCTTCGGTCCATCAAGTCCGGTGATCCGCACACTCGGAGGCCCAGCCAGGTGTACACCTGGCGAAATTTTAGTCACCCATATCCCTCTATGCCTCTCTTAAGGAGATGTGCATCTAGTTTGCTTTTAAATCCTAGAACAGTGGATTCCGCAATAACCTCCACCACTCTCTTACAATTGGTCTTTTCAAATAGCCAAGCAGATATTTACAAGGCTTATTCCAGAACATACGACTCCATATTCACATGGAGAAGACAAATGCCAAGCCCAAATGGACCAGGAAAACACTGTTGGATATTGATTAGAACAAGAACCTTCCCCAAAATGTCTCACAGTTTGTCAGCTAAACCAGATGAACCAATGCCGCTGCCTTTGTAACTCCCCAACAACCAATACCAGCAGAAAAAATGATACTCTGTAAAAAACAAAAAACAGAATAACAAGGCAGGGTTTTGTGCCTGTCTGGAGGGAATAAAAGAAAGAAAATTAGCAGGTAAGGACCTAATTTCTCCTTTATTGTCCTAGATCGGCACAGAAACTGATGGGATGTACCAAAACAGTATCCATCATGGATGGAACCCCTGAAGGGCTGCCACGAGAACGCACTCACCAAACACTGTGTCCTGATGTACCCGAATGACCACACGGTACTGTCTCTCAAAGGAATAGAGAGGAGACCAAACCACAGCATTACAGATATCCACCGGAGGCTGCTTGACCTCTAGTGCAATGAGCTTTAAGAAATACTGGAACAGGCTACATTTTAAGAAGGTATGTCGAAGCAATAGCCTTCTTGATCCTGCGCGCAATGGTAGCCTTGGAAGCACTGTCCCCCTTATAAGGACCCACTAAGAGGACAAAGGCGATCCGATTTACGGAACTTCTGGGTCCACTGAACAGAAGAGCGAAGGACCCTAAGGACATCCAGCTTGCGCAACTGCCTCTACTCCAATGAGCCCTCCCGAGTACCCAAGACTGGGAGGACTACGCACTGGTTGACATGAAAAAGGCGAAACAACCTTCAGCTGAAAGGAAGGAATTGGCCACAGCACAACCCGCTCCCGAGAGAACTCCAGAAAAGGCGGCGCACAAGATAAGGCCTGCAACTCAGAAACGCATCTTATGGAAGTAATAGCCACCTGGAAGACTGCCTTAAGCATAAGGGTCTTCAATATACAGCAACCAGGAGGCTCAAATGGAGGACAAACAAGCACAGAGAGCTCCAGATTAAGGTCCCAGTCAAGAATTGATGGCCTAACAGTCGGAGCAATTTCACAGCTCTCAGGAATCTAATCACATCCAGAGAAGAGGCCAACAGCTGACCATGTAAAGCAAGGCAACAGAATCTGGATTTATGACAAGAAACCCCAACCCTGAAGAAAGAAATTGAAACATGATCATGTCAAAAGAGAAGATACTTGCGATGCCTAGATACTACTGATAAGTGTTCTTCACTACTTATAATTAGTAGATCACTCAAAGTAATAAGAAAACTACTAAATAGAAAATGTATAAACATCATGGGACCTATGAAGAATCGAGCTGTTGAAGCGGGACATGCTGATAGCAGCCATCTAAGGATCCAATAAATATATGATACTAGTGTTTGTCTGTTACATTAATGGGTGCTAGAATAGATGTCTGGTTTTCTTTCTTTCTGTCTCTCTTCCTGCCCGCGTCTATCTTTTTTTCTTTCTGTCTTTCCCTGCCCCGTCTATCTTTCTTTCTGCCCCATCTTTTTTTCTTTCTTTCTGTCTCTCTCCCTGCCCCGTCTTTTTTTTATTTCTTTTTCTCTCCCCCGCCCCCCGTCTTTCTTTCTTCCTTTCTTTCTGTCTCCCTCCCGCTGTCTGTCTTTCTATCTTTGTCTCTCTCCCTGCCTTGTCTATCTTTTTTTCTTTCTGTCTCTCTCCCTGCCCCATCTTTTTCCTTTATTTTTCTCTCTTCCTTCCCCCTGTCTCTTCCTCTCCTGCCATCTTTCTTTCTTTCTATCTTTTTTTGTCTCTCTCCCTGCCCCATATATCTTTTTTTCTTTTTCTTTCTGTCTTCCTGCCTCGTCTATCTTTCTTTCTTTCTCTCTCCCTGCCCATCTTTTTTTTTTCTCTGTTTCCCTGCCCCATCTTTCTTTCTCTCTTCCTGCCCCCTCTTTCTTTCTCTCTCCCTGCCCCTGTCTATCTTTTTTTCTTTCTTTCTGTATCTCTCCCTGCCCCGTCTATTTTTTTCTCCTTTTTCTCTCTACCGCGCTTTCACTTTTGCTGGGAGGGGGAGGAGGGCTCCTTTAGCCCTTGCTCGCCAAGGTGGTGGTGGCCCACCCCATCCCTGTACTCTCTCTCTCTCTCCTACCTGTCTAGCTAGCTGGGGTCCTCTCACATTCCTGCTGTCTTCTAACTCGTTCTCTGGATCCTCTTTTGCTCTTCCCGGACTGCTGCCTCATCTTCAGCGCTGCCAAGAGCCCCTGAGGGATTGCTGCAGAGCCACAATTAAACTTCCTGCCTCCCATGGGATAGCAACACCCCCCTCATGCTTCCACCCAGAGCAGTCTGCCCTCTCTCCCCCCCCCCTTGGTAGGCCCGGTTGTCACTGGATTCAGCCTCGCAGCATCGCCGAGGTAGGGCAATGGTGAAACCGCCACAGGCAGAGTTCTACTCTACTGTGCATGCAGCAGCACAGTAGCATGGAGGCACAGAACAAGGAGACTGAAGTGCACATGCGTGCTAAGGGTTTTATTATAGCGGCTTGTTCTTATATAGGGTTGATCTTAAATCGACATAAATTGTTGAAGTTCTAGATTCCCTTAAGCACAGTAGCCACGTTTAAGTAGTAATTGCTAGAGATTGGCTGATGCCACAGCCGTTTCAGGCAGGTCCCTGATGTGTTTAGTGCACAGGGTAAAGCCTGGGTAATGCAGAGCAACAGAAGCCATGGAGGAGTTTAATTATTCTCACCTTTCCACTTTTGGATAAAGGAACTTGACAGAATCCTTTTAAATCCTACAAGACAGATGAAGTCAATAGAAAAGTCCTCAAGAATGGTATGAATTGTGCTCTCAAATTCTGAGTGACTTCCATAGAGCTTATGGTCGATCACCTACAATAAAGAAGACATAATGGTAGCCTGAGCATCGCAGGGGCAGCATAAACAAGTAAAGCAAAGAAATCTGTGATTTTTCAGGGAGCTGAGACACTTATTCCCCTTCTCTCTCACAAAGGGTAAAGCTAGTGGCTGTCACTCCCTGAGACTGACATTTGATGATCTGTAATTACTGAAGACAACAAATCCTCCGCAGAACACCAAGTAATACCACAGTGAAGGAGACGAAAACCAATAGACTGTAATTGGATCAATTTATTAGGTGACTCGATACGATTCGTGTTTGAGCCACACGTTATTAGTACAACGCTTGGTTTAACGTCTCTCTTATCTGTACTCTTATCCTCTATGGCAGTGTATCACAAACTGTGTGCCGCCTGAGGTTTCTGGTGTGCCGCAGTACACTGGGGAAGAGGAGAGGTGCCGGCGCTGGATGACTGTCTACTGTCGCGAAGAGAGGGACGTCCTATAAGCAATCTCCCGACGCCGGCACCTCTTCTCTCTGCCGGCCCTTCTCTCCAGCACGGGTCTTTCTCTCGGCGCAAGGCCCGTTTGAAGGGCCTTTGCGCATGCGCCGACGGCGCATTTCCAGGTGTCTCGAGCCAGTAACACTAGGTTTAGTGTGCCCCGGCTCAAAAAAGTTGGCGAGACACTGTCCTATGGCCAACTCCAGCCTCCTTCCCTTCCACTTTGCTGCCCCATATGCCTGAAACGTCAAGCTCCGTCCCTTGTGGTATTCAAAGCCCACTTCTTGGAAGCCGCTTTCAGTTCCACCACCTGTCTTATCATTCCCTCTGTAATTCTTCCGTCTGAGCACTGTATATAGCTGCACCTTCTTGTCAAATTTGTCTGTCTTAACTAGATTGTAAACTCTTTTGTTGTACAGTGCCGCATATGCCTAGTAGCACTATAGAAATGATAAGTAGTAATAGACTGGCTTAGCAAAGGTAGGAGGTGCCTGGGGTGGTAGAGCCCCCATACCCTCTTCACCCCTTATGCCACACTCGCATCCTCCCTTTCCCCCCATACCTCTTTATATCTTTGCCAGCATGAGCAGCTACTCAGGCCTGATGTGCTCACCGGAGTCGGCTTTCCCTATGACATCACTTCCTGGACCATGGCTTAGGGATGCCTTTTAGGAAATTATCCAAACCTTTATTAAATCCTGCTAAGCTAACCACTTTCACCACATTCTCTGGCAACAAATTCAAGAGTTTAATTACACACTGAGTGAAGAAATATTTGTTGGTCCTTCTCCTGAACACTTGAGTGGATCATCTATGTCAGGGGTGGGCAACTCCAGTCCTCGAGGGCCGGAATCCAGTCGGGTTTTCAGGATTTCCCCAATGAATATGCATTGAAAGCAGTGCATGCAAATAGATCTCATTCATATTCATTGGGGAAATCCTGAAAACCCGACTGGATTCCGGCCCTCGAGAACTGGAGTTGCCCACCCCTAATCTACGTTATACATTAGATAAAAGTTAAATCCAAATATGGGTCAAATAATTTTCCGAGAATTATTTATTTCCTGTGATGAGAGCATAGAAAAAGTAAAGGAAGTGCTAATAGAAGAGTCAGTTCCTTATTTGGTTGCAAGTCTGAAAGCACTAGTGGTGGAAGATTATTGAATGATGACTGACTCGTAAGTATTTTGGATTAAAAAAAGTTGTACTAATACAGCGTAAAGTATTGTTACTCTGCTAGGAATGTGTGTGTGTGGTGTCATAACTCTATTAGAAGAGTGGCATAGAGTGATACGGGTAAGGGTAAATTAGATGTACATCTCCCTTGAGAAGCATACAGTGATATGGGGACTAAAACTATGCCAGGTACACCTATCAGGGCCTCCGCGTGTGCGGATCACCGGACTTGATGGACCCAGGGTCTGATCCGGAGATGGCAATTCTTATGTTCTTAATATTTGCATGTCCTCTCCCTATAGGCTAAGGCTCTTTACACCTGCATTATGATGTCATAGAGCCTTATGGCTATATAAACATAGAAACATGATGGCAGCTAAAGGCCAAATGGACCATCCAGTATTCCCATCTGCAGCATCCACTATCTCCTCCTCTCCCTATTGGTTAAGGTTCTTAATATTTGCATGTCCTCTCCCTATAGGCTAAGGCTCTTTACACCTGCATTACGATGTCATAGAGCCTTATGGTTATAGAAACATAGAAAGGGTAAATTAGATGCACATCTCCCTCGAGAAGCATGCAGTAATATGGGGACTAAAACTATGCCAGGGTAAACCTGGCGGGGCCTCCGCGTGTGTGGATCACCGGACTTGATGGACCCAGGGTCTGATCTAGAGATGGCAATTCTTATATTCTTATGCTAGAAACGCAGGGTAAGGGGGTTATGATATGCAGCGGGGGGGGGGGGGCTGAAAGTGTCTGAGAATGGATAACGGAGTGGTAAAAGTAAGAAATACAGGCTGGGAGATGTGGGAAAGCTGAGCAGAGACATTTTCCATTCATTGTGTCCCAGCCATGGATATCATATAAAGAAAAAAACCATGGATAAAGGCATCTCCTTCCTTCAAAGTAAGGGTAAAGAAAATGAAATAAAGCAAAAATCAAAAAGCCCACAGTTTGGCAAGAAAGTTTTGATAAGATAAAATCAATTGACATTAGGGCCCGAAAACTGAGCTGCTAAACTGGGAAGCTGGATATCTGTGCTCAGTTTCATTGGATTTATTAACACGTCATACGCAAGACACCATGTGTTACAAATGTGCAAGAAATGTTGCTTTGTTTGGAACATGCGTAAAGGTTTCTTACTCTGCTGGGAACACCTGCTCGAGCTGCCATCTGCAGTTCTTGCACATCAAACTCATTCGAGACCACCAAGGACACCTGAGCCCTGCTGCCAGGCTCCTTAGTGGAGGTGATGAGCGCTTTGAGATCTCTACCTGAAGGGAAAAGGAAAACAAGGGGAAATGTGTGAATGTTTGATGATGCCTGCCTTCCTTCTGTAACCACAGGCATTATCCAGTGGTAGGACAACTTCTTTTTTTTTTTTTTTATAAATCTTTATTAATTTTCAAATAGTAACAATGCAACACACAGGTATAAAAACATATAACAAGTCAAGAAAAGCACATTCAACTTACAGATATTCAAAATCAATCATTTTATCCCACCCACCCACCCATTGATTAATTACTATGTATATAATCTTTCAATAATCTACACTGATTTAAAATAATACAGTAACACAATCCCACCCCCTTCCCTCCTTCCCACCCTGGATGTGTAAGGAGATGGCACAGAATTAAAGACAAAAAACAACTACAGAGAAGTAATATAAGATATCAACGGGCCCCAAACCAGTTTAAATACATTGCTATGCCCCAGCATTTCAGCATTCATTTTTTCATACCTATAACTAGAGCATAGGTTCGCCCACCAAAAAGGAAAATTCAGGCGACTGTAATTTTTCCAATCATCTGCATGGCTATCCCAATCATAATTATGAAAAGACGGCATTTATATCGGTCCATGGGGGACTTAATATGTAGTAATGTTCTACATATGACTGTTTCATAAGCCAATGGAATTGATGACTCAAGTATAACATTAATCTGTCCCCATATCGACTTCCAAAAGTTGAGTATCAAAGGTAGAGAATGACACGGGGAAAAATTCTGTCTCCGTCACCGTCCCGTCCCCGGACCACCATCCTCTGCACCGTCCCATCCCCACTGGTCCTTTCACCGCTCCGTCCATGTCTCTGCCGTCCCCTTCACCGCCCCGTCACCGTCCCCACTGTCTCTTTCACCGCCCCGTCACCATCCACGTCTTCAGCGTCTTCTCTCCATCCCTCCATCCCCAGCACCCTTCATGCGGTCCAGCAGCTCCCTCTCACCGGCCAGCCGTGCATTTCCCTCCCTCCCTCTTTTCCCCTTACCTTTTCTTCTTTAAACTGGCGATTTCTATAAGGCTATGAGCTGTATTACAGCAGGAGCCTTGAAGTCGCGTCGGGTTGCCTGCTAGAAAAGTCTCCTCCGATGCAACCGGAAACAGGAAGTTGCATCAGAGGAGACTTTTTCCAGTAGGCAACGCAACGCGACTTCAAGACTCCGGCTGTAATACAGCTCGTAGCCTTATAGAAATCGCCAGTTTCAAGAAGAAAAGGTAAGGGAAAAGGAGGGAGGGAGATGCATGGACGGCCAGCGGGAGAGAGTGGGCTGCCGGATTGAACGCTCATTCACTGCGCGTTCACTACTTGTTCACCGCCCCGTGCTACCATTCACCGCTCCACGGGGCGGTGAATGGCCTTGTCCCCGAACTCACGGTGACCTTTTTCTACCCAACTCTCATCATACTTAGAGAGATTCTCTATTCTTCTACCCTAGGCTTTCATCCTAACTTCAGCACCGAATCCCTACTGTCTTCCCTGATTTCAAGGGTCCAACAACTTCACTCTTGAAACAAGTTCGCCGTCCTCCTACAATTTGACCTCTCCGCTGCTTTCGACGTTGTCCACCATGATATTCTTGTTTACCAACTCTCTGAGATAGGCATCAACTCCACAGTCCTAGATTGGTTCTCTAAATTCCTCCGCTCTCGTTCTTACATTGTTAACATGAATGGCACCTCATCCTCCCCCTGGAAACCGAATTGTGGAGTCCCGCAAGGCTCTCCACTATCTCCTATCCTTTTCAACATCTATATGTCCTCCCTAAAACTCCTCCACCTATCCCCCCTTGAAACAATTTACACTTATGCCGACGACATCCTCGTCCTCCTCGAGACCAATTCGAACCTCACCAACCTGTCCAAGAACATATCCTCTTGTATAATGAACCTACAATCCTGGGCCCACACTGTGCAAATGAAATTGAATGAGTCCAAAACAAGACTTCTTTGGCTCGGCCCAAAACTAGACCACCTACCCACCTCCATCCCACTACCCTCTGGCTCCTCTCTGCAGCTTGAGTTCTCGAGCAATGTCTTGGGCGTCATCATTGATTCCGCATTGTCCTTCAATGACCACCTCCAATCCTTGGTTAAAAAAATGCTTTTTCAGCCTTCACATGCTGAGGAAAGTTAGATCCTGCTTCCATCAAAAACATTTTACCCTCCTTGTCCAATCCATCATCCTTTCCAGATTGGACTACTGCAACTCTATCTACTTAAGCCCTACTAAGAAAAACCTCCACAGGCTCCAGCGGATTCAGAATGCAGCGGCCAAGCTCATCTTCGCTAAAAGTAAATTTAACCATGTCTCCCTGCTCCTGGCCAAGCTTCACTGGCTTCCGATAATCGCCAGGGTCCACTATAAAAGTGCCTGTTTAGCTTTCAAAATCCTACACGGTATCCTCCCTCCCTTTATCCCTCTTTCTTGGAATTCCTCATACCCTAATACCACCAGATCCTACCACAAATTAAAACTATCCTTCCCCTCCCTAAGAGGCATTTCCCACACAGGAAAGCTAGGGACCTCCCTCCACTTCAAAATCACTGAGCTCTGGAACAACCTTACCTCCCCTCTTCGGAACTTGAGCTCTCTCCAAGTTTTCCACAAACATCTGAAAACCTGGCTTTTGTCAAAAAATATAAGCCTCTCTCCAACTTAGGAATCAAGAAAACTCTTATATCTCGCATCCCAAGTCCTCTAATATTCTTCACACTTCTACCTCTAACCCTCTGTTGTAGTTCTTTCCTATTTCATCTACTGTAAACCGCGCCAAGCTCTACGAACGTGGAGATGATGCAGTATACAAACCTAAGAATTAGATTAGATTAGATTCTTATGTTAAAATTTGCCATAGTTACACTGCAAGTTTTTTTCAGTGTAAGCTTTTACTGTTTAACGGTTTTTATTGATGACTTCACAATAATACAACAATTAACAAAATCTCTGTTGTCATCCTTTTTTATATATATAAACAGGGCATAACCTCCCTCCCTCCCTCTGTACCTGTTCCTGATGAGGTAAGAACCGCCACCCTTGCTTTGCTGTCTTGCGCTCTGTCTGACTGGTAATTATCTGAATCTGTTGCTTTATTCGCAGCCTGGGAACCGTTTGCTTGTAATGCTTTCAATAAATTACAGATTTCAACAGGCCGAGATCCTTCAGACAAACAAGAAAAAGAAAAAGATGTTACCAAAAAAATGACTACTCACTAGGGATATGCATTTGGGGCCATATTCTGTAAACGGCGCCTAGATCACTCCTAACTTAATTGCATTAACTGACTTTAATCAGTACAGTAACTGAACTAGAGAATGTCACGGGGACAAAATTTTCCTTATTCGCGTGGGAACTCATTTTCCCGTTCCATCCCTGAGAGTTCTTTTCCTGCCCCTGCCCCATTCCTGCAAGCTCCGTCCTCATCGGCACAAGCCTCAAACACTTTAAAATCCTAAGTAGCAACATTCTAGAGCTCAGATTGTGATGTCATAATGCCTCATTCCACCAATAACTAAGCTCCGTCCTCATCTGCACAAGACTCAAACACTTTAAAATCATAAGTAGCAACATTCTAGAGCTCAGATTGTGATGTCATAATGCCTCATTCCACCAATACCTAAGCTCCGTCCTCATCTGCACAAGACTCAAACACTTTAAAATCATAAGTAGCAACATTCTAGAGCTCAGATTGTGATGTCATAATGCCTCATTCCACCAATACTTAAGCTCCGTCCTCATCTGCACAAGACTCAAACACTTTAAAATCATAAGTATTTGAGGCTTGTGCAGTTAAGGCAGAGCTTACAGGAACGAGGCAGGGACAGCAACAAAACTCACAGGGACGGGGAAAATTGAGTTCCTGTGGGGACGGGGAAAAATTTGTTCCCATGTCATTCTCTAAACTGAACCATTTAAAACCAATTTTTTTAAAAAGATAGGCACCGCCAACCAGAATCGTACCTACAGCATGGCACCAAGTGACACCTATGATCAAATTAGGTATGTTTAGGGGACGAGGTGACCTTAGGCGTCTCTAGGCAGTGCTATGCATGATTCTCCCCAAAAAATAGAAATGGAGGCTTCTAAAACCCTGGCCTACATTATCGGCACCCACATTTTTTCCTCTGGCACTGATAGCCGCGTTTCTGTGTGACTGTCATGCAGCGGGTGCCAGCCGATTTAGGTGCCGTTGACAGAACCTGGGCCTTGGTTTCCAGTTTGGCAAATGCTTTATGCATAAACACACACTAAATTAACTTCATGGGCATATGAACTCCAAATGAATGTGCACAGAATTGCATTGCGTGGACTTAATAAAGCTGTGCATTAATTACAATTTTACACACAATTTCTGAAGTGAATTAAAAAAAATCTGGAAAGACAAAAGAGATCCAAAAATGATCCAAAAGATTGTGGAGGTGGGGGGGATATACATACTCCTTCTACTCACTAATTCAGTCTTGCTGAGTAACATGGGGGGGGGGGGCAATAATAAGACATTTTACATGGATTTATTGCGTTTTTCTTCTCTCCTCTCTTTGCTTTCTGATCTCTCCACTTGTTTGGTCCTATGTAAGCCACTTTCCTTGCCAAGAGGGGCGAAATATCCATTTTTTCAGTTAACAGCAAACATCTCGCTCCCTGGTATGGGTCAAAACATGCCCGTGGTTCACAGTACATGAACGTTTAGGCGCAAGAAAAAGTAAGCAGGGAGCCGGCAGGGCGCTGCAATCAGCTGAGCTGGCACTGCCGACACGATCAGCTGATGGCAGCTCGTCTCTTCTCCCCTGCCTGCTCAGCTGATCACAAGCAGGGGAGAAGAGAAGAGGTTTATATTTTTTTTTTTGCTGTGGGCTTGACAAGAGGGGGGAAGAGCTGTGCCTACCAATTTGCTCTTTAAGCACTTACCAAGCACAGTTCCTCCCCCTTTTACTGAAGCTGCTCTGCACAAATAGCATGCGTGCTGAGAATCACCTGGTAAATTAAAATCACTTCCACCACGGTATTTATTTATTTTTGCTGGGTTGCTGGAGCATTGTGTATCCCCCCCCCCCCCATCTAATCAGCTTCAAATAAGTCAGATACACAGAGGAAAATCCCCTAGATCGGTCTACTTGCAAAAAAAAAAAAAAAAAGAGCCGATGAGCTCCCGGTTCAGGTTGCCATTTCTATCGCTGATGTCACTTCCTCCTCAACCAATTCTTCTAATTCTGCCCTAGATATAGCAGCGTTTTTTCCAATGCTAAATGCGCCCATGCTGAAAGCTTTGGGCGACACATTGACCCCAGTGGTAATAGCCTTTAGCGCTGGCGTTAGGTTTTGAGCATCAACCTATAAGTGTTCTAACATTAACTCTGTGTTAACCAGTTGGTACACATTAAGTATAACATGCTTGCTAGTTAACACTTCCATGCCCTCTCTCTGTCCATGACATGATTCCTCCCCCCAAAATATTTGTAAAACATCAGTAATGCACAAGTTAGCATGTGTAAACACTATAATGCATTTATGCAATAGTCTGTGTGCGTCAACCATGCATTAAAAGAGCTTAACACCCTTTAGTAAATAGATAATAAGTTATTATCATCTTCATATTTGTATCTGCTAGTGTTCAGTTTATACAGCAAGCCTGACAGATAATTTTGAGGGAGGGGAAAGCAGGTTATCATGCAGTTATAAAATAATAAGTAACCCTTCTGCTGTGGGACCACCATCCCAATGAACCACGCTTCCTCGTGCTTCTGTACAATCCTCAGAACCTGTTCTGCCATCTTTTTCTCTACTATCAGGATGGCGCCGATGCCACAGTTGAAGGTCTGGGCCATCTCCTCTTCTGAGAGCGCACCTTCTTTCTGTAGCCAGGAGAAAAATTCAGGGATCTTCCAGTGACGGGCATCTGTAAATTTAAATCACATACATGAACTAATATTGTCGTGCCAAGCAGGCCATCTACTGACTTTTTATGGAACGACTCACATGAATGAGCCACTCAACAAATGGACAAAAAAGAAAGCGAGTCTCAAAACTACCAAAAAACTCTCCCTCTCTCTGAAAAATCAAAACACCTTACAAGGATTCTTCACAAAAGTTGTTAGGGGAAAGACTAACTCAGAGCTCAGTGGTAAGAATGTAAGTATATCATTTATGTTATACAATGAGAAGATATCAGCGGGACTTGGGTGTGGTTTTATGTGATGATCTTAAGGTGGCCAAACAGGTTGAAAAGGTGACGGCGAAAGCTAGAAGGATGCTAGGGTGCATAGGGAGAGGTATGGCGAATAGGAAAAAGGAGGTATTGGTGCCCCTGTATAAGACTGGTGAGACCTCATTTAGAATATTGTGCCGCACCTTCAAGAAGATCTAAAAAGGATGGAGTCGGTCCAGAGGAAGGCTACTAAAATGGTGCGTGATCTTCGTCATAAGGCATATGGGGACAGACTTAAAGAGCTCAATCTGTATACTTTGGAGGAAAGGCAGGAGAGGGGAGATATGATAGAGACGTTTAAATACCTACATAATGTAAATGTGCATGAGTCGAGGCATGAGAGGGCATAGGATGAAGTTAAGAGGTGATGGGCTCGGGAGTAATCTAAGGAAATACTTTTGAACAGAAAGGGTGGTAGATGTGTGGAACAGTCTCCCGGTAGAGGTGGTGGAAACAGAGACTGTGTCTGAATTCAAGAGGGCCTGGGATAGGCATGTGGGATCTCTCGGAGAGAGAAAGAGATAGTGGTTACTGTGGATGGGCAGACTAGATGGGCCATTTGGCCTTTATCTGCCATCATGTTACAATGTTTCCTATAACCATAAAGTTCTATGACATCACAATGCAGGTGTAAGGAGCCTTAGCCTTCGGGAAGAGGAAATACAAATGTTAAGATCCTTAGCCAATAGGGAGAGGAGGAGATAATGGTTACTGCAGATGGGCAGACTAGATGGGCCATTTGGCCTTTATCTGCCATCATGTTACAATGTTTCTATAACCATAAAGTTCTATGACATCACAATGCAGGTGTAAAGAGCCTTAGCCTATAGGAAGAGGAGATGCAAATGTTAAGATCCTTAGCCAATAGGGAGAGGAGGAGATAATGGTTACTGCAGATGAGCAGACTAGATGGGCCATTTGGCCTTTATCTGCCATCATGTTTCTATGTTTCCATTAGTTCATGCACTAGATAAGTTCTATTTGTTACCATTATTTATTTCTCTGTTGTTTTTTTTTTAATAAGTGATTTTTCAGTGGGACTTTTGACCTTACATGGATGGACTTTCACAGAGTTCACATAAGCATTTTATTGTTATTTGAGGAGTCACATGATGTGAGATGTGTGACAAAATGAGCTAATTTGCTCCATTTGTCTTTAAGAATGTGCTGGTGGGTACACATTGTTCACTGATATCTCCTCATTTTATAACATAAATTTATTTACTTAATTCATTTTACATCCCATCCTCCCCAATGAGCTCAGAACAGGTTACAGGTTAACATACATATTAGTCAACATGGGTTACAAACTGACATACATCTAATATAGTTTGTCCATCCTGAATTTACACATATAGAATGAATTTAGTTCAACATACATTTGGTGTGCATTTGATTAAGAAGTACAGACTAGAGAACGGGGACAACAGGGATACCAAGGGGTTCCCTTTGGGGTCGTGGGATCTGTGGGGACACCCCTTGGGGTTGTAAGGATCCCGTGAGGACACCCCTTGGGGCTGCGGGGATCCCATGGGGACACCCCCTGGGGTTGCAGGGATACCGTGGGGACACCCCCTGGGGTTGCAGGGATCCCATGAGGACACCCCTTGGGGTTGCAGGGTCCCATGGGGACACCCCCTGGGGTTGTAAGGATCCCGTGAGGACACCCCTTGGGGCTGCGGGGATCCCATGGGGACATCCCCTGGGGTTGCAGGGATACCGTGGGGACACCCCCTGGGGTTGCAGGGATCCCATGAGGACACCCCTTGGGGTTGTAGGGTCCCGTGGGGACACCCCCTGGGGTTGCAGGGATCCCGTAAGGACACCCCCTGGGGTTGCAGGGATCCCATGAGGACAGGGATCCCACAGGGTTGGAGGCACTTCGAGGGGCTCGAATACCTTAGTGTGGCTCCTTTTCCTGCCCTCCATCCACACTCGCTCCTCTACAAAGCAGCGTGCAATGCTCCCAGCACACTGCCTGTAGCCGACCCGGAAGCCTTCCCTCTGACATCAGAGATGACATCAGAGGGAAGGCTTCAGGTCAGCCACGTGCAGTGTGCAGGGCCCGCAGCCCTGTGAAGAAGTGCGGCTGGAAGGTAGGAAGGAGGCAGCCGACCTGGACGGCTCTGGTACAGTCTTGCGAGAGGGGGGCACCGATGTAGTTGGGCCAAAGAAAAGGAAGGAGGGAGTGAGCACGCGTGAGTTGGACCAAGGAAGGGAGAAAGAGGGGGCTTGAACTTGGGATAAAGGAGGGACCGTTTTGGGACTTGGGAGGGACCCAAACCTGGGACACAGAAGAGAGGGAAGGAGTGCTTTTAGACAGAGAAGGGAGAGAGGAAGGGGGCACGAACTTGGGACATAGAATGCAGGGAGGGAGAGAAAGAAGTGCTGAGGTAAGGGAGGAAACAGAAAGGGAGAATTGTTGGGCATGAGTGGAAATGTCAAAAGAACAGAAGACCCTAGAGAGAGTAAAGAAAAAAGCAGAAGAGAGACACTAGGACCAAAGCAATGCTCAGATGAGAAAGGTAGAAAAAAAAGTTGTTTTTTTCTGAATTTATTACATTTCTCAGCTTTAGGAAATGTGTACCCTCTCCCCCTTCAGTCCCTACTACCTTGGGAGCGATGGTGTTAGGGAGGGGGGAGCCATCTCAATTTTTCCACCCAGGACCCATTCAATTCTAGCTATGCCACTGAAGTGTACAGGTAAATATATCATTGCATGGATCAGATGTGATGAACTTTTGGAAATAAAACTTTAAAACAGCATTTTGAAAGCATATCAAATCAGAACTACAGGACTGTGATACAAGGCGTGCCCACGTCAAAAACTTACCTAAGCTTACAGCGAGGGACTCTGGCAGAACTCTGGGGATGTTTTCCAGGAGGCCTCCTCCAGTGATGTGAGCGTAGGCCTTTACATGCCCTGACCGGAGGACAGCCAAAAGTGTCTTACTGTAGACCTTTGTTGGGGTTAGCAAGAGTTCTCCTGTTAAAATAGAAGATTATACATTACAAATACAGATAAGAACATAAGAACTGCCATCTCCGGATCAGACCCATGGTCCATCGAGTCCGGCGATCCGCACACGTGGAGGCCCAGTCAGGTATACACCTGATGTAGTTTTAGTCACCCATATCCCTCTACGCCTCTCGTAAGGAGATGTGCATCTAATTTGCCTTTGAATCCCAGCACAGTGGATTCCTTAATAACCTCCTTTGGGAGAGCATTCCAGGCGTCTACCACTCGCTGCGTAAAACAGAACTTCCTGACATTTGTCCTGGACTTGTCCCCCCTTAGCTTCAAACCATGTCCTCTTGTCCGTGTCGCGTTGGACAATGTAAATAATTTATTTTCCTGCTCTATTTTATCGATGCCTTTCAGCATTTTGAACGTCTCGATCATGTCCCCTCGCAGCCTCCTCTTCTCAAGGGAGAACAGTCCCAGTTTCTTGAGTCGTTCCTCGTATTCCAAGTTCTCCATACCTCTTATTAACTTCGTTGCTCGTCTCTGCACCCTTTCCAGCAGTTTTATATCCTTCTTTAGGTTGGGAGACCAATGTTGGACACAGTATTCCAAGTGTGGTCTGACCATTGCTCTATAAAGCGGCATTATGACTTTCTCCGATCTACTCGTAAAGTGGCCAAATATAGCGTCTAGATCATGGTACAGAGTATCCTAGTGGCAAGGCTAGTATGAGGGTTGTTGTTTTTTTTTTTTTTTAAAGTATCTTTATTAGCAATTGTAACGGGAACATATTTTTATTTTTTTATTTATTGACTTCGATATAGACAAACTTTCAGCCATGCACCCCCATTCAATTATCTTTCAGGCCCCTAGACACCGTTCAACTGAGATTTTGGGGTCCTTTCACTAAAGGATGGTGAACCCTAACGTGGATAAAAGATTACTGCAAAATGCATCAGTGTTTTGCGGTATATTGACTCTGCACATGCTAATCATGCATTACGTCCTTTTTCAAAGTTTTGTTGGGAGGGGGCATGGGAAGCGTAATACAGCAAGTATACAGTGTGGGACCAGCAAATTATTTTAAAAAACAACTCTCTAATGACTCTCCGCATCGAATCTGGGCTTAACACGCGAGAAAGCTCCTTTTACGAAGCTGCGTTAGCGGTTTAACGCACGTAATAGCGCGCGCTAAACTGCCGGCCGCGCTAGCCGTTACCGCCTCCTCTTGAGCAGGCGGTAGCTTTTCGGCTATCGCGGGGGTTAACGCGTGATAAAAAGTCACGTGCGATGAAGCTGCTAACGCGGCTTCATAAAAGGAGCCCTAAGATTTGCTAAGCCCAAATTTTAATACATTTTAATAAAAGGGGCCCTTTGCTGCTTAAAACTCAATGGTCATGACCACTCCATCACCATCCACGGTCACAAAACTGGACACCCACCCACCTAAGCTCATCCACGGCTACATCCCTGTGAAAACCTACATCCTTTCATTTTTGGTACCTCAAGAAAAGGGTTCATAGTCAAAAGCGCGCGATGACAACCCAGCGTAGACAACTGAGCGCAAGGCGGAAGCGCGCCGAAGAAAAACAGTATTTTAAGGGGCTCCGACGGGGGGTGTTGGTGGGGACCCCCCCCCCACTTTACTTAACAGAGATCCCTCTGGCATTGTGGGGGGTTTGGTGGGTTGTAACCCCCCTCATTTACTGGAAACTTAACTTTTTCCCTCTTTTTTAGGGAAAAAGTGAAGTTTTCAGTATAATGTGGGGGGTTACAACCCCCCCAAACCCCTCCCCAACGCCGGCGCGATCTTCTGTTAAGTATAGTGGGGGGTTTCCCCCCCCCCCACACCCCCCGTCGGAGCCCTTTAAAATCCTGTTTTTCTTTGGCGCGCTTCCGCCTTGCGCTCAGTTGTCTGCGCGCCTTTGTCATCACGCGCTTTTGACCTGTCGTTGCGTGCTTTTGACCTGTCACCCAAGAAAAGTACATCACTTGCAGCATAGCACATACATCACATCACTGATCGATTTATCTGTTTAGAAGGTGCATTACCTGCATCTCCTTATAAACATGACCAACATGATCATAAATCATTATTGCCTGGGGAATTTCCAGAGAAGTGTAAAACGGTGACTGTGAGACCTCTCTGGAAACGAGACTCTTTGGAGCCTGAGAATCTGGCTAACTACTGCAACATTATATACTTGGGATCTCTCAAAAAAAAAAACCATCAAACGACTGAAAGTCGTCCAAAATTCTACAGTCCGTCTCATTTATGGCCTCAAGAAATCAGACCATGTAAGCCCATATTATAGAAAACTACACTGGCTGCCTGTGGAAGCAAGAGTCATTTTTTAAGTTTGCTTGCCTTTGCTTCAAAACCATGACAGGTTCATCCCCAACCTATCTGTCCCACCAAATCGAATTCCCAGGCACAACTAATACACACAGTACCTACTTGTTCGCTTTCCCATCCCTAAAAGGCTGCACCTAACAAGAGATACCTCGACAGAACACTATCATTCCAAGCAGGCAAATGGAACAAATGTTTAACCAACTTCATCTCAAACGCACTCTTGTACCAAACGTTTAGAAAGTCAATAAAAACCTATCTCTTTGACAAATTTCTCTGACCCCACCTCAACCTGATGTACTCCCAATACACTTCCAGATAAACCTGACTAAACTAAGCCAATGTAAATTCAAAAGTTCGCTGTAATGTCGCTGTCTGTATACAGTCTCTTCCCTTGTAAACTGCTTAGAATTGTTTGTGGTATGGCAGTATATAAAAATAAAGTTATTATTATTATTATTATTATTATTAACTATAGACTCATCTCAATTATGCTGATGGTAGCAAAAGTAATTGGAAAAAGTGGTGTTACGACAGCTGAGGGATTTTGTAGATCAGGCTAAATGTCTGGATAATTTTCAGCATGGGTTTAGAACAGTGCATGGGATGGAGACTTTATTACTGTCATCTGCGAACACTTTAAGAAGGATGGATGAGAAAAAATATTTTTGTGTAGTATCCCTTGATGTGGATTTACTTTTGTTGAAATTACGTCAGTGTGGACTGGATGGGGTTGTACTATGTTGGTTCACTTCCTTATTAGAGGTTACGAGTGGTGGAATGATTTCTCAGATTGTTCACCTGCAAAGGGGAGTTCCTTAAGGGTCAGCCTTATCGGCATTATTTTTTAATGTCTATTTGGCAACTCTAGGCCAGGTATTTCAGAATCTGGAAGTTCATTACCACATTTATGTGGCTGTGTGCCTAAGTCCCTCCTTGATGGTCCACCTTCACCCAGTCCCAAGATCTCACCCTTCCTCTGGAACTCTCCTGGGCAGATGGCTGCTGGGCTTTCAAACTGGCTAGGCTTACCCCTGCTGCAGTCTTCTGGATGTTCCTTCTTGGCGCTGAGGGCCACTGTCCTCACAAGAGCTATCTTCCTCTGCTGGTCACTCTTGGGGACCTCTAGTGCTGACAGCACCCCGGTGGCCTTCCTCCTTCACTGAATCCCTGGTGCCAATGGCACACTGGAGGTCCTTCTCCTTCAGTGGACCTTCAAGAGAAGCCTCTTGTGTGCTTCCCCACTGGGGTTCAGATGTACTAGCCCACAACAGAGCTCTCCAACCACCAGTTAAAGGGCCCCCACTAGAAAGTTGTTACCTCTGCTCTTCCTGACCCTAGGTACTGATAGTGGCCCCCCCACTCCGGCCTTTTTCTTTTACCCTGAGCTGCTCCCAAAGGCCACTTGCCTTGAGTCAGACTCTCAAAGGCAGAAGCTCCTCCTCTGATCAATGCTCCCCATTGGCTTATGCCCCTCCTACTTCTGCCCTGAGCTGCTCCCACTTGCCTTGAGTCAGACTCTCAAAGGCAGAAGCTCCTCCTCTGAGCAATGCTCCCCATTGGCTTATGCCCCTCCTCCTTCTGTCCTGAGCTGCTCCCAAAGGCCTCTTGCTTTGAGGGCTGCTCTTCTTTCTTTAGGAGAGCCTCTTGCATCATACCTTTTGCTACAAGTTTCATCTTGTTGGGCAGACTGGATAGACCAAACAAGTCTATCTGCTGTCATCTACTTTGCTTAATATGTCAATATCCCCCCCTTTTACTAAACCGTAGTGCGGTTTTTAGCACCGGCCGTGGCGGTAATAGCTCTGACACTCATAGGAATTCTATGAGCATTGGAGCTGCTACCGCTGCAGCCAGTGCTAAAAACTGCACTATGGTTAGTAAAAGTGTGTGTGTGGGGGGGGAGTATGTAACAAAAAATGTGTTTTTCTTTTTGAGTTTTGCTATTTTATGATACCAATCGGAAGCGAATATTCTCCTTTGGAATTCGCTTCCACAATATTTATGGGAAGAGACAAATCTTGACAAATTTAAAACACACTTAAAATCTTTTTCATTTAAGGATGCTTACAACCTTTGACATCCCCACTCATCCCAATTCCAACGAAGGAAGAGCTACCCCTTCCTAATGTGTCATCCATTTCTGTTCTTCTGTCCTATTTCAATTGTAGCCAAAATGACTCAGATATAGTGAAAAATCAATGATGATAAATGGTAACACTTTCACATAAATTAATGCATGATGTCAAATTGTGTAATACCAGAACAACACAGTCTCCGCAACACATTAAATGGAAGGAAAAAGCCTCTGTAGAGGGCCCTCTCATCTCCACAAAGGTGGCTTGTTATAGGTGGTTGAGTGGTCACCTCATTGGCAAAAAATCTTCCTCAAAGTTGAAAAACTCTATGTTGTGCTGTGAAAAACTCAAAAAGATAGATGAAAAAAGTTTTCAACTTATCTTCAGCCGTTCGGTACACCGACGGTGGCCAGCGTTTCACAAACTAAACTAAACCTTAATGGGCAAATAATTTTTTTAAAAAGTGGCCTAAAAGGGTATTGGACGATCAAAAAGCCTCATCATCCAAGTACCCATAACCAAAGCTGATTGTAGACGTATCTAAAATCAGCTTAGGCCTTTCCCCTGCCTCTAAACGTATAGAGCGAAAAGAGACATTTTTAGAGGAGGGGAAAGGGCGGGAGGTGGGCCAGCCTAGACATAGTCTTACAGCAGATATAACCAAAACCTAAAACAGGCTGCCTAGTCGGCACTTATACGTTTTGACTTAGACCAAGTTAAAACAGGTATAAGTGCCGTAAAAGGGGCCGCTGAGCTGATCATGGCTGCCGCAATGAGCTCAGCGGCCCCGGCAACCTGCCCACCCCCCACCGCAACCATCGCGGCAGGAGAGATGGCTCATCTCCCTGCCGCAATGATGATTGGCCACCCTTCCGAACCGCAGCACTTCAGGGTCCATCCAGTCTGCCCAACAAGAAGAAACTGATTCCCCAGTTGCAGATAATCAAATATTAGAATAAACCAAATATTAGAATGAACACAAGTGAAAGCATGGCAGCTGAGAGATCCAAGCTGCCAGGTGGAGATAGGTGTAAGATTGGTCTGTCAGGTAAGAATGCATGTTGAATTTGCATGCAAACTAGATAGTGAATCAATCGCTGTTAGTTAGTTAGTTAGTTGCTCATTTTTATGTGATATTTGTGACTTTGACTCCTCTTTTTTGGTGTCTTTTTGGGAAACTCTAAAATAAAGTCCCATACTGTATAAAGCTAAGTAGAGATGCTAGTTCAGACATACCCCAGGTATGGTGTCCTTCACTGCTTGGAGCCGGGGAGGAGTAGGTCCAGGAAGACTTTTCAAGAATCTTTCTCACAGTATTAAAGCCTTTGCTGTGCAGCCCAGAAGAAGCTATTCCAATGACAACATCCCCATCCCGTATCTTCTCCAGCTGTGGGAGCATGTGCCCAAGCTCCACTGCGCCAACCGCAAACCCTACAAGGTCATATTCTCCAGGGGAGTACATGCCTGGTATTTCTGCAGTCTCTCCACCTTTGGGGATAAGATTGGAAAAAAAAAAATAATGAAAGAAAACCAAATATTAGAATGAACACAAGTGAAAGCATGGCAGCTGAGAGATCCAAGCTGCCAGGTGGAGATAGGTGTAAGATTGGTCTGTCAGGTAAGAATGCATGTTGAATTTGCACGCAAACTAGATAGTGAATCAATCGCTGTTTTAAAATCGGCCAACAGCGATTGAATCGCTATCTTTTAGTGAATCTGGGCCCTTGTTTCTGAATGATGCCTGCCTATCTACTCACAAACAACGTTATTGTTATTTAAAGTCCACTAAGATTTTATCTCTGCTGGTTTGCAAGTTGGCTGGTTTTGAAGTCTGCTAAGATAAAGTATATTATTTGATTTATTAATCAAAGGCTTTAAAATATTGATAATTATTTATGAAAGAATTCATTAAGAATAGTTTAAGATATTGATATAGATATAAGAAGCAGTTGAACAGTAACAATTTTCAAAAAATTAAAAAATAAGGTTTTTAAGGATCAATGAAAGATACTCCTATCCAAATGTTACCAACAAATCTATGATTGGTCGGTGGTGTGGATGTCTGAGATTCTGTTTTCCTTCCCCCAAAAAAAGTTTGTATGTTTCAAGTAGCTGAGTGTTTTTTTGTGGTAACTAGTAGGTTTTTTTGCCAGCTGTTCACTTTATCTAGGTGCCCACTAATAAATGACCCTTATCAAGCGTAATCATACCCAGAAGAGCACATCCTGCGATTTTACAGGCTTCTGCTATTCCAGCTACAACAGCTTCAGCCACACCGACATCCAGTCTCCCATAGGTGAAATAATCCAGGAAGAAGAGAGGTTCCGCTCCCCGAGCCAGGATGTCATTAACACAAATCGCAACCAGATCCTGGCCCACGGTGTCATGCTTACCACACAGCTGTGCGATCTGTAGAGAGAGGGGAAGAGTCGAGTGAAGCTGTGTTGACGCTCAAGACGTGGAGAGGCACAAGCTGGGACCCCAATGGGAGGAGCAATGTGGCCAAAAGGTGCGAAGGGCACACACTGGCACAGAGACAGGTGCAGAAATAGTGGCAGTGCTCTAAGGATTGGAAAGAGAGAGGGTGGACCAGAAACAGAAGACATGGTGGTGCAGCGATCGGAGACAGAGTGAGACAACCTGAGATAGAAAAAAAATGAAATGCTGTGACTGGGCTCTAGAGATAGAGAAACCGTGTTTAGAGATAGAAGGGGATGGAAAATAAGTGAGGCCATTTCCACAAACCATTCTACAATATTGTTTATAACAAATGTTGAAAATAAATGGTTTTCTCTCCCTCCTCCCCATTTCCTACTACTCGCTTACTTCCTCTCTACCTAGGGCAGGGGTAGGCAAGTCCAGTCCTCAAGAGCCGGAGCCAGGTCAGGTTTTCAGGATATCCACAATAAATATGCATGAGATAGATTTGCATATCAAGGAGGCAGTGCATGCAAATCCATCTCATACATATTCACGGTGGATATCCTGAAAACCTGACCTGGCTCCGGCTCTCGAGGACCGGAATTGCCTACCCCTGACTAGGGTTACCATATGGCTCCAGAAAAAGGAGAACAGATTGAGACATCCGGGTTTTACTTCTTCGACTACTATTACTAATTATTTCTATAGCGCTACCAGACGCACGCAGCGCTGTACAGAGTCACAACGAGTAAGAAAAAAGTCTCTTCTCAAAAGGGCTTACAATCTAATCTAAACAGACAAGACAGACAAATAGGATGTCATAGATACGGTTAAGGGGAATGGTTAATCTGCTGGCTGGGTTGGAGGGCAGAGGGGAGTACAGGACAATCATGCCATTGTGACATCACTGATGAGGTTGACTCTTAGGCATTGGTGGAATGAGGCATTATGACATCACAATCTCAGCTTCAGTGCTCTCTCTGACATCACTTCCGGAACCCGCATCCAGGAAGTGACGTCAAAAAGAGCACCGATGCCGACGTGAGGAGCAAGTTCGTGACTGCTGGCGCCAAAGATAAAAAGGTACGGGGAAGGGGGGAGCGGGGACAAGAGTGGGAGAGGGGCGCCACTCACCCCCACTACGCCACTGCCGTGACATATGCATTCATTCTTGCAGTCCTGAAAACCAGATTAGATTAGGCGCACCTCCAGGTGTAGGGTTACCAAATTTTCTCTGCCATCAGCCTCGCCGCCACATGAAACGTGTTTCCCCTTCCCTGAGCTCGGGGCTGGGTCTAGACGTTCTTTGGGCATGCGCCGACGCCGACGCGAAGGTGTCGCGCGCTTATGACGTCATCATGCCAACATCCGCACTTGTGCAGACAACATCCAGACCCGGCCCTGAGCATCTGGGCCTTCCGAAACCCGGGTTTTGGAAATCCCTTCGGGTGCCCACTGCCTCTAATAAGAGGCTGGGTTTTCCTGGACGTCTGGTAGCCCCATCCAGGACTTGTTTGGAACACAGCGATTGCAAGATGAAAAAGCACTGAATTACCTTCAGCTGGTCTCTAACGCTATTCGTTGCGGACACCAGTATGGGATCCATGTAACCCGCTGCTTTCAAGTCAAAGAAGGCAGACGCCCTTCCATGCGCCTCGCGGCAACCTGCTGGGGACAAACAGTAGTTACGCAGCTTTCCAACAGAGCAGACAAGATGGAATCCGTTATCTCTTGCCATTTAGAAAAGGATAGCAAATATAAGGCCCCATCCAATAAGGATTTCCTCATAGGCCCAAAACAGGGAAAAGTTTTTTTTTTTTTTTTTTTTTAATAATTCCCATAGGTTGACACACGGATAGGGTTACCAGACGTCCAGCTTTCCCCAGAAGTGTCCTCCTTTTGAGGACTAGAGGTCTGCACGGGAAAGGGGATGCGGGAATCCCGGGGGTCCCGCGGGGGTCCTGCGGGAATCCCCCCTAACCCACGGGGATGGAAGGCTTTGGAAGCAGGGTTCGTCCATATAATATAATGGGCACGTCAGCCTTAGTAAAAGAGGGGGTTTATAAGTTAATTACCTGAACAGAAAACAAAAAAAGGGCTCCACCAAAGAGATTCCACAAGGAAAACAGCAAAAGAAACTGTGGAATTGATGATCCTGTCAGAAGTAATTGCTGCTTTTTATGGGGATGGGCAGGGATGGAGGTAATTCCTTGCGGGGATGGGTGGGGACGGAGAGGATCCTGACGAGGACGGGTGGGGATGGAGAGGATCCTGGTGGGGATGGGTAGGGACGGAGAGGATCCTGGTGGGGACGGAGAGGATCCTGGCGGGGACGGGTGGGGACGGAGAGGATCCTGGCGGGGACGGGCGGAGATGAGTGGGATTTCTGTCCCCGCGCAACTCTCTACTGAGGACACGCCTGGGGGTCCAGATGGCTTTTCAAAACCTGGAACTTTGTTCAGGTTTTGAAAAGTTTCTAAGAAATCGCCCTTGGGCAGGAGGGCATCTGTGCATGCGTGGATGTCCTCCTGCCCAACCAGAGCAGGCGATCAGGGGCAGGACTAGGGTGGGATTAGGGGCGGGACTGGGTCATAACAGGGCGGGCATGGATGGAGCTGGGTGGGCCTGGGGGTGGGTCTAGGGGGGTCCGGATTTTCCAAACGGAAAATCTGATAACCCTACGCAGGGATCTCAAAGTCCCTCCTTGAGGGCCGCAATCCAGTCGGGTTTTCAGGATTTCCCCAATGAATATGCATTGAAAGCAGTGCATGCACATAGATCTCATGCATATTCATGGAGGAAATGCTGAAAACCCGACTGGATTGCGGCCCTCAAGGAGGGCCTTTGACACCCCTGCCCTACAGCATACAAAAAAAGGCTGCAATAAACGAAGGATCCGATATTCAGCTTGCGGTGATGAGTAATTTTTATGTGTAAATATGTTTATTGAACAAGAGAATAAAATGACAGCATACAGCAAACAAAACTTTTTCTCCATACCATCTCAATTCCCAATCCCCCCCCAAACCCCCCGCCCACCCCACCCAGGCAGCAGCAACTAGAACCAAAGTGAGAAATAAACAAAAAGCAGCTCAAGCATCCCAGAGTTGTCTACGAATACAGGGAGTAAAGGTCAAACTAAAAGAATACCAACATTGACGAAAAAGTCTGCCAGACTTGGCTGACAAGTCCACAATGTCTTTGCGCTCCAGCAACATTTGCTGCAGCATTAATGCTCTCCACTGCTGAACAGTCGGGGGCTGAGAAGAAAGCCACTGCAACAGAACACACTTCCTCCCCAGCAGGATAGTCCTCTTAAGAAAAGCTGAACAGCCCGGCTTGGGTGGATGGAAACGAATTTGTAAAGTAATAAGGAAACTCGGATGTAGTCTCCAAGAACACCCCCATAACTGGGCCACGGCAGATATCAATTGCAACCAAAAGGCAGACACCAGTGGGCAGGTCCAGAACATATGGCCAAAAGATGCCATGGGCTGTTCGCATTTACCACAACTGTGCTCCGCACTAATCCTCATTATATGAGCTCTCTTGGGGGGGTAAAAGGCTTGCAAGATGAATTTATAATTGCGTTCCCACTCCATGGAAGAGAGGCGTAAAGCACTCCCCAAACGAAGTCCCTTTTGAATCATCTCAGCTGTGATGGACACCCGCAAATCCTCCGTCCATTTCCTGGCCAGTGCCAGGAAGTCTATATCTCCCAAGCAGTCTAGCAGTAACCCATGATACATTTTCAGGGGTATCAGGTCCTGTGCTGTCAGTCCAAGTACTTCGTGTAATTTAGTGTAGGTCTCCTCACACAGCACCGCCGGCGTCAAGCTCCGCAAGTAATGTTGTAATTGTCTGTAGGCAAACCAGTCAGCTGCGGTAAAGTGGAATTGCGTGGTTAAATCGGGAAAGGAGATAGGAAGTCCCGTATGGTGTACAGCCTGGGAGACGTATTGAAGTCCCATTGAAGTCCAGCGATGAAACGGTCCAGAATCTAGACCAGGTGAGAAATCTCCATTACCAGCAATGGGCAAGCAAGACGTCACCCTGGAGTTGATCTTCAACAGTCTGCACAGTGATTTCCAAGCTCTACGCATGGCCGGCAGAAGTGGATGCGAGCGAAGCTGTGGCAGGTCTGGCAAGTGGAGAGCATGTAATAAATAACTAAAATGGTAGGGTTTAAAGCAATAGCATTCAATCTCCGGCAAGGAAAAATAGTTAGTATCACAAAACCAATCGTGAATATGTCGTAACTGGCAGGCAAGGTTATATCTAGAAACACTCAGGAGACCTAACCCCCCTTTCCTACGAGGTAACATCAACTTGGATAAAGAAATCCTAGCCCGCTTCCCCTGCCATAAATATGTGGTAAGGTGAGAATTGTGTTGAGATACATGTGCCGGGGAAAGCATGAGGGGGAGCATTTGTAGGATATAAAGCCATTGGGGCAGGATCATCATGTTGTAGAGGGCAACACGGCCCGAAAGGGACAGGGGAAGGCGTCTCCAGTTAGAAAGAGTAGACTCCGTACGACGGAGCAAAGGTAAGATGTTTGCAGTGTACAGTCCATCCAGGTCCCGAGGTATGACCACCCCCAAATAACGCAAGGAAGAAGAAGCCCATTGCAACGGGAATTCCCCCTGCCAACCCTGACGTACAGTATCTGAAGTTGGCAAAGCCAGGGATTTCTGCTTATTAAGAGTCAAGCCAGAATAAAGATGAAACTCATCAAGGATGTCCAACGCTCGAGACAGGGATCGATGTGGGTCCCCCAGAGTGAGTAAAAGGTCGTCGGCAAATGCCAACACCCGCAACTGGGCAGAACCCTCGGACAATCCTACAATCTCATCATCTCTCTGGAGAGTACGCAACAAAGGATCCAAGTACAACAAGAAGAGCAGCGGAGACAAAGGACATCCCTGGCGAGTCCCCCTACCCACAACAAAGCCAGTAGAACGCACTCCATTTACTAATATCGAGGCGGTGGGGCTTGAATAAAGCGGTCGGAGTAAGGCCAAGTAACTGTCCGGGAGTCCTACATGCTGTAATACATGAAAGAGGTACTGCCACTGAACCTTGTCAAAGGCCTTTGCCGCATCCAGTCCAACTAACAGACCCGGACATTGAGTATGCTGTGCCCGCGAGAACGCCATCAACACTCTCCGTACGTTCAAAACCGAGTGCCGCTCCCGAACAAACCCCACCTGCTCTGGCACTATGATGGAAGGCAACAAAGGCGCTAACCTATCTGCCAGTACTCGAGCTAAAATTTTTATGTCAACATTCAAAAGTGAAATCGGCCTGTAAGATTCAATCTCGGTGGGCGGTTTAGATGGCTTTGGAATCAAAGTAATGAGAGCGTCATTCGCATAGCAGGGAAATGTACCGCAGTCGCGAACTGCTGAATAATAATTTAGCAAGGGCTCCCCCAGGACCGAAGATAAGATCTTATAGAATTCTGGAGAATAACCGTCCGGCCCCGGAGCCGTACAAGTCTTCAATGTTTGTATTGCTCGTAACACTTCTTGTGTGAGTAAAGGCCTATCTAGTCTAGATTTCTGGGCAGGAGATAATTTAGGCATCCCCGCGTCCTCTAGGTAATCACTCACATCAGGACCCATATAGGGACCCGGGGAAGCATAGAAGGCCTCAAAATAATGTTTGAAACAATCCGCAATTGCCACTGCTGAGGTCAACATATTCCCCGAGGTCTCACGGATCATAGGAATATATCTAGAACCCGACCAGCTTTTTGTTACTGATGCTAACAATTTCCCCGTCTTGTTTCCATGTTTATAGAATCGAAACTTTCTATAAAATAACAGTTTCTTCGTGCGTTCATGTATAAGAGTATTCAACTCAGCCAAAACCGTTTTATACATGTCATTAGTAGCCACCGACGGGGAATTCAGCAGTTCACGTTTCAACTGCCGCGAATGACGCTCAAGGTGAACTATGCGATGTGCAATGCGTCTGGTCCTAGAGGCAACGTAAGCTATAATATCTCCCCGCAACACCGCTTTAGCTGTGTCCCAAAATAAAATAGGTTGTTCTATATGTTGCGCATTAAAGGAACAATAGGCCTCCCATTTGGTCATTAAAAATTCCCGGAAATGAACATCTTCATGCAAGTACGCAGGGAATCTCCATCCCGCCCCCAAACTCGCAGGGCCCCCCACTGCAACATCTAACCAAATCATGTGATGGTCCGACACCTCAAGAGGGCCAATGGTGGCCTCCGAGACCCGCGCAAACAGCGTTTCAGATAAAAGTGCATAATCAATCCTGGAGAAAGAACCATGGGCTCTGGACTGATTAGTGTAATCTCTCTCCGTGGGGTGTAAGAGCCGCCAAGGATCCACCAGTCCCAGAGCTCGACAAAGATAAGGGATCCCCCTAGTCAGCCTCCCAGACGATGACCCCGTTCCTCCAGAGCGATCCACACCCGGGTCCATTACCTGATTCAAATCACCCACTACAATCAGGGGACAGTCTGAATCTCGCAAACAAATATTAACCAAGTTTTGAAAAAATGAGTGTTGATATTTGTTAGGGCCATATCCCACCAGAAGCCGAAAGGGCCCCCCAGATCCAACCACCCGCACCAAAAGGTACCGACCCTGAGTGTCACGCCTCAGAACCTGGACTGTACACTGCAGACCCTTCCGAAATAGAATCGCCACCCCCGCCCTTCTTCCAGGGGAGGAGGCATAATGCAAGTCCCCCACCCAACCCCGGCGTAATTTCTGGTGTTCTAAATCCGTAAGTCTAGTCTCTTGTAGACAGGCTATGTCTGCCGAGTGATGTTTCAGTTGAGACAAAATTTTTGTGCGTTTAGCGGGGGAAGTAATGCCCGATACATTCCAGGAAAGTATACGCAGCTTCCGGTCACCCATCAGAGGCCAACACCAGACCTACCACAGCTAGCAATGAGTTCTGGAAAACAGAGTCCCAGGGTGCCCAGCCCCACCCCAAGACTCACACACACACACTTTGTAGACACCCTCACCACTTTGAAAGAAATTAGCCCAGGACAACCCTGAAAAGGAAAAACAAAATAAACTAGTAACAATGTCGCTGCCACCCAGGACCCCCCCTTTCCCCAAATCCCCCCAACAGCCCCAATCTTCCCCCACATGTGGGAGCTAAGAGGTCACCCAAGACGTCCCGTCCAGGGCCGCCCCGCCCCATCAAAAGACACAATCCCCCCGCTAATGAACCAGAACTAGCCATTAGCACAAATAAACCACACTGCAAGACTAGTAACAGTTCAGTCAGTCAGCCCCCGAATCTGGGCTACCAAGAAGCTTGATAAATGCAGCCGCTTCATCTGGCGAGTGAAAGGATTTCCAGATCCCATTTCGCTGGATCCGCAATACAGCTGGGTAGTTGAATTGGAACCTCTGCTTGAGCTCCGACAACTGTGCACACAATGAATAGAAAGGCTTCCTCCTCTCCTGCAGGGCCGTAGAGTAGTCTTGACTGATGCGAATCGGGGAGCCATCATATTTCAAAGCATCTTTCTTGATTCTGTACTGCTGTAGAATCTCCACTTTGTGTCTGTAGTTTAAGAGCTTTAAGATGACCACACGTGGTCTGGCTTCCAGGCCAGGGCGAGGGCCCAAGCGGTGCGCTCTTTCAATGCGCACAGGCCCCGCAGCAGAAGAAAGCGGCAGCTCCTCTCGCAGCCACCCCTCCATCAATTCCGGCAGCGAGCGATCCGGGAGCGTTTCCGGGACACCCATCAGGCGCGGGTTCGAGCGACGAGACCGGTTTTCCAGGTCATCTAATTTATCAGCTTGGGCTCGAACCTGCGCCTGTAATGCAAGAAGGTCGGCACTCTGAGTGTTACCAGTGTCTTCCAGGGAAGAAACCCGCTGCTCAAGTTCTGTGGTGCGCGCCGACGCTGTTTCCAGCAGCGTTTCTATATTAGTGATCTGCGCGGTCAGCACCTCCAATTTCGGTCCCAGGACCTGGGCCAGAGCTTCCTTGATGTCGCTCAATGCGGCTTCTGTCAGGCTCGATACCGCCGCCGCGGGGCTCGCCGCCATTTTGGGGTCACCAGGCCGCACCCGATCTCGATCCTTGCGGGCAGATTTAGCGTGCATTAGATCCCTGGATCTGGTAATGTATTGTTCCATGTGCTAGCGCAAGCACAATCCGTGGCGTGCGCGCGAAGAACGGGGTTCAGTCAGCATATATTAGGGAAAAATCGGCAGGGCAGCCCCGGAGCGAGCGAGGAGACGTCCTCACGCGCTCATGACACCACGTGACCTCTCATGAGTAATTTTTAAGCCATCGACAGCTGCAAGCTAAATTAAGCCCAGATATTCAAAGCCAGGTCAAGTTCAGGCTACCCAAAAGTTACCCAGGCACTGGCAGATATTCAACTCAGTGCCCGGGTAGCTTGGGCAGCTTTTACTTACCTGGTTAGCAGCGGCATAGCAAGAGTAGGAGGTGCCCAGGATGGTGGCACCCAGCACCGCCACGTTGTGCATCCCCCAGCACCTTTTCCCATCATGCACATCCTCCCAGTGTAACTTTTCCCCATTGCATGCCTCTCCCCATAACTCTTTGATGGCAGCGAGCAGCATGCAGAGCTGCTGTTCACACCGGCCTTAGCGCTCCCACTGATGTCACTTCCTGGTCCTGTGACAAGGAAGTAGAAACATAGAAATATGATGGCAGATAAAGGCCAAATGGCCCATCTAATCTGCCCATCCGCAGTAACCATGATCTCTTTCTCTCTCCGAGAGATCCCATGTGCCTATCCCAGGCCCTTTTGAATTCAGACACAGTCTCTGTCTCCACCCCCCTCTTCCGGGAGACTGTTCCACGCATTTACCACCCTGTAAAAAGTATTTCCTGAGATGACTCCTGAGCTTATCATGTCTTAACTTCATCCTATGCCTTCTCATTCCAGAGCTTCCTTTCAAATGAAAGAGACTTCCCTCATGCACATTTGTGCCATGTAGGTACTTACAGTGGCATAGTAAGGGTGAGAAGCGCCCAGGGCGGTGGCGTCCCTTCCCCCACCGCCTTCCTCGTCCCCCCTTCCCTCCAAATTATACATACTGATAAACACAGTAGGTTGTAACCTTACCGGCTGGAGGCAATGGTTTACAAGTATGTGTGGTAATATCTGTGATAGCCGGGTCCTCACAGCTAGTTTGGTACTCCAGACATCTGAAAAAGTTCAGCAAACAGTTGACTGAAGTACAGTTAGCAAAACTATACCAGGCACACACTGCAGCCAAAAAATCATACTGTCTTACAGGTAATTAAAAAAAATCTTTCAAACATTTATATTTCACACTCTTGAAATAATGTAGATTTAGGGCCCCAAAATACAAAATGGAAGAATAGGCCTCTGATATTTAAAGCTATTTAACTGGCCAGAAACAGCCACTGATCAGTTAAATAGTATTTAGGTGCCTAAACTGAATATTCAGCGTGAGATAATTGTTTATCTCTGCTGAAAACTTACAGTCGGCGCCAAAAAGTTAACTGGCTATATCACACGATAACCAGTAATATTCAAATCAGGTCACATAAAGAGCAGACCTATCTTTGGCTGCTATTAATTTAACTGGCCAGTTCACAATATTCGCTTCACTGGTTAAGTTAGTGCCAGCCAAAAAAACCTCCCAGATATTCAATGCTGGTCACCGGCAGGCGAGGTAAATGCTCCGAAGCTTATTCAGTTCCAATGAGCATTAATCTCTCTGGCCCGTGGTAAGAAGCTCTTCCACAGTTTATTTTTTTAAATCTTTATTGATTTTCAAACTTCGACAGTGCAATACAATTAATTGAGCATAAAATACTGCATAAAACGCACTATTAACTACACAAGTAATACATAAAACAATCATTTTCTCCCAATTATTAATACAATAAGACATATGATGTGCTAACAATATTATAATTAAGTAATTTAAATCCTCAAAATACATTTTCCTCCTCCCACCCACCCACTATCATGATCTGTTCTGATGAGCTTCTGAATCTGGAATGTATAAATAAAGGTATGATTTTCAGTCACGCTCACCTAGGCTGCTTTAGGCAGGCTGCAGCCCGATAACCAATGTCTTTTCTGTAAATCACCCCAGGGTACTGGATAGCTGCTGCCCCTTTGCCGACTTCATCCACCGCAGATGTTAGATCGTTCTTAACAGCTGTTACTGTAAGGACTCTTCTTCCGTTCGTTACCAATTTACCATCTTTCATTGCTGTCTTTCCGTGGAACACTAGAAGACCTAATTCTTCGGCTTGAAATATCCCTACAACAGATTAAGCAATTCTGTGACTACAGTATGAAGATGATGCATCATTTTTGTTGATCTGCACCTTAATTAAATCATATACAGTGTTTTCATCTGTCTTACACTGTGAATGCTCACACCGATATCCCTGGCTTACAAAGCCATAATAAAAAAAATACATTATACACAATGAAGCCACGTTATAACATTTTTTAAATATCAGATTCTATACACTCATGTATTATGAGGAACCTGTTCCAAGTGGGCAACTGTAGATGATTCACAGCTGCATTTCCAACGTGTATATCTAATATAATAAAACGCTAGGCCGCGCATGCTTCCTATGCGTGCGCCGGTTTTCCGTGAGCTTTAGCGACCCATAGGAAGTGCGCATGCGCGGCTTACGGTCTGGCCTGCTCCCTGTTGAAAGACGCAGCGGTGGCTACTCTCACGATCCCCGCCTGCGTTCCCTCCCTTCCTGTAAGTTGGCCGTCCCCGCCGCCGTCGTTCCCTTGCACACCAGTGCTCCATTATTGCTCTTGGCGTCTCCCTTACAGTAACTTTGCCGTCGCCGCGATGTAGGGACCTGCAGATAGGAGTGCGCATGCCCCTACAGTACTCTCTTCGCTCTCTCTCTTCCTCCCCCCCGAGGTGGATGTCAACCGCGGCGGCCCGAGTCGGATGTCGGCCACCGTGGCTGTCGGTGGCTGCAGGCCGCGGCAGCCAAACCTGGAAAGCATTTTAACATGGAGTTCAGGAGGAAGGTATGGGGGGAGGAAAATACTGCACAGGGAAGTGTGGTGGGAGGGAAATGCTGCAACACACGGAAATGGAGGGGCAGAAAAGGGGTTGATAGACAGGGGAAGAGATGCTGATGAACAGGGAGGGGGGCAGAAAAATGAAGACAGGCCTACTGCTGGACAGGGGGAGCAGGAAGGAGGTGATGATGGACAGGGGGAGGTAAAACAAAGGGAGAAGGGCTTCTGCTGGATAAGGTGAGCAGTGATGGGGTGGTGGAGGACACAGGGGAGGTAAAAGGAAGAGAGAATGGACAGGGGGAGCAGGCAAGGGGTGGTAGTGGACAGCCAAGGAAAAAAAAAAAAAAAGACAAACAGAAATACAGAAATACAGAAAGCGGCTAAGGAGAGAGAGAAAAAAATAAAGACAGACACACACACATATATTCTAGCACCCGTTAATGTAACGGGCTATAAGACTAGTGAATACATAAACATCGACATACTGGGACAGACCGAAGGTCCATCAAGTCCAATATTCTGTTTACAACAGTGGCCAATCTAGGTCCCAAGTACCTAGGCTAGAACCCATAAGATTAAAACTGATTTAATGCTGTTTATCTCAGGAATACGCAGTGGATTTCCGCAAGCCATCTCAATAATGGCCTATGGACTTCTCTTTTAGGAAATTATCCATGCCCTTTTTAAACCCCGCTATGCTAACTGATTTCACCACATTCTCCGGCAACGAATTCCAGAGTTTAATTACATGTTGTGTGAAGAGATATTTCCTCCGGTTTGTTTTAAATCTACTACTTGATAGCTTCATCGCATGTCCCCTAGTCCTAGTATTTTTGGAAAGAGTGAATAAACGATTCACGTCTACCCTTTCCACTCCACTCATTATTTTATAGGCTTCTATGATATCACCCCTAAGCTGTCCCTTCTCCAAGCTGAAGAGCCCGCTTTAGCCTTTCCTCATAGGGAAGTCGACCCATCCCTTTGATCATTTTTGTCACCCTTCACTGTACCTTTTCTAATTCTGCTATATCTTTTTTTTCAGATATGACAACTGGGACTAAACACAGTATTCAAGATGCAACTGACCCTCGAATATTGTGTGCATTTCTAGTCACCACATCTCAGAATTAGGGTTACCATAAGGCTCCAGAAAAAGGAGGATGGATTGAGACATCCGGGTTTTACTTCCATTTAATCAGGGTGGGATACATGCAACTTCAAATGCTTTATAGATTGCAGCCAATATTACCAGCACACAATTTCCATACTGTGGTTCAGACATTGATCCTGAGTAGGGTGGATTATTGTAATCTAATATAATAAAATAGTAAGCCGCGCATGTGCACTTCCTATGTGTGCGCCGGTTTTCCGTGAGCTGTAGCAACACATAGGAAGTGCGCATGCGTGGCTTACGGTTCTTTGAAAGACGCGGCGGTGGCTCCTCTCACGATCTCCGCCTGCGTTGGACTTCCGACGCAGGTGGGGATCATGAGAGGAGCCACCGCCGCGTCTTTCAACTAAAAAAAAAAAAAAAAAGTCAAGACGGATGTCGGCCGCTGCGGCTGTCGGTGGCTGCAGGCCGCGGCAGCAGTAGCCCGCCGCAGCCGAGCACGGAGACAGGCCGAAGTTTTTTTCAACTTCAGAGTTAGACTGCTGGAGGCTCGCGCTGTTAGGTCCAACACGCGAAAAGAAAACAAAAGAAAATAAAGAAAACGTTGGCCCCTGCCGAAGAAGCGGAAGGTGGAGGAGGGGCGTGAGGAGCCGGAGAGCTGTATGTAAGTGTTTGTGTGCGTGTGTATAGCCGAGGAGGAAGTGCAGCAGGAGCAAGGAGGTGGGGAGAGTGGATTTCCCCTACTTGGATGTCAGGCATCAAGAGGATTGGAGTAAAAGCTTTGGTCCTGTGATCCTCACTCTTTTCCTGGGGCTACTGCTGGACAGGGGGGGGAGCAGGACATAAAGGAGAAGAGCTACTGCTGGACATGGGGAGGAGGGAATGGGAGGGGTGCTTCTGGACAGGGGGAGATAAAAGGAGAAGGGCTACTGCTATATGGGGGGAGCAGGAAAAGGGGGGGAGGTGTTGCTGGACAGGGAGGAGGTAAAAATAAGGGAAAAGGGCTGCTAGCACCCGTTAATGTAACGGGCTAAACAACTAGTTCACTATATTGTAATTAGGAGTTGTGAAAGGGAAGTTGAGAGCTTTGCAAATGTTTATCAACTCCGCTGCAAGATTAATCACAGGGGTTCCAAGGAGTACCCATATAACCCCTGTGTTAAAGAAAATGCACTTTAAGATTGTGCAGTTTAAGATTGTGGCGATTTTATATCAGACACTGTATCACGCTTCCCCAAAGATCTTACAAGAATTCTTCCAGATCTATAAACCGAGAAGAGAGCTTAGAGATGTAAATGGGATGAAATTAAGTTTGGAGGGTAGAATGTTGACTATGGATGCTAGGATCGGAGCATCTGTGGCTGGCGTAGAATTATGGAATGCCGTGCCTGGTATCCTGTGGTTTTGTGTGGGGAGGATGAATTTTAAGAAAATGCTGAAAACGCAATTATTTGCCAATACCTTCTTATGCTAAGATATAGTTCAGTTGATAATCACCTTTTAGAATTTTTCTAACATCAATGTATGATTTAAAGCTTGTTTGTACTTCTGAATTGATTGAATTTGTGCTCTATCCCTGTTATAACAGGGACGATTAACGATGTTGTCTTGACATGTCTATGTTATTTGTGATAATCGGAGGGAAACAAGATTTTATGTATGTGATATGGAAACTGCATAGTTGTATGCGGTATAGAAATTTTTTATTAAATAAATAAATACATTTAAAGCAATGGAAGTAAAACCAGTAAAACCCGGATGTCTCAATCCATCCTCCTTTTACTGGAGCCATGTGGTAACCCTATATGAACAAGAGTAAATTGCCAGGCCGAGAAAACCAAAGTGCAATGTTTACCAGTTATTTCCTGTCCTCTGACATTGTCATCTGGATGCTTGTCATTCCTCATTACCACAGCGACTGCTGCTCTGTTCTCCAGCCACACTGGCATACAGTTACAAAGCCTGCGCTCTACCGTGGCGCAAATCACCTCAAAAAAATCGCTTTTCAGGAGCGGAAGAATGACCTACCAACATTCGTTATGGGAAGAAAGCAGAATAGGTTGTTCAGTGGTCTACAGGGTTAACAGCAGGAAACAAAGAAAGAACCAGTACAACCAAGATTTCAATTCAGGAATAATAATTAAGTTTATGATGATCGTGCTTCTGTATTTCTTTTCAGATGCATGCCAAATCTCCATCCAGAATTTACTACAGGTATTACACAACAATGATTACTGAATAGTAACTGTAATTCTATAACAAACTTATTCTGAAAGTTACTATGCCAAAAAATGGGAGAACACTGAGAAGTATGTGGTATTTTTAACAACAGTGGAGAAAAAGCCTCAAAAAAAACATATAGCATGTTTCACTGACAACGGGACAAGCTAAGCTGCTTTAATACTATCACAAATCTCTTTAACGAGGGTGAAAACCTCTTATTGACTGGCAAACTATAAACCATCTATATCAGTAATGCCAGTCCTAATTCAGTTTATACATATCTTATTCCATAAACCATATGCATCTGGCTTGCTTTCTTGTAGTTCATTCATTACCATGTACACTTCTCCCTCCGTATTCGCAGGGGTTAGAGGCAGAGCCGGGTCCGCAAATATGACTTTTAGGGCTGACTCTGACCCACCCCTGCCTCCCTCCTGCGTCCCAGACCTCCCCAGACCTTACCTGGTGGTCTAGCGGTGAAGTGGGGCAGGAGTGATCTTCCTATGCTCCTACCCTGTGCAGAGCTGTCAACAAAAATGGCTGCCGTGAGTTCCCGTGGTCTCACGCAACTACAACAGGAACTCACGGCAGCCACTTTTGTTGATGGCTCTGCACGGGGCAGGAGCATAGGAAGATCTATCCTGCACCGCATAACCACTAGACCAATAGGTAAGGTTTGGAGCAGTCCGGGACACAGGAGGGAGGCAGGGATGGATCAGAGGCAGCCTTTAAAAATTACTATTGTTTGGGAGGCAAACAGCTGTGAGTAATCGAAGTCATGAGTACGGAAAGAGAAGTGTACTTTATTACAATGTTTAGTACTCAAGTGGCTCTCTTACGGGACAAATTCACCCGATAAAATTTCTCATATAGCCGCAAGCTTCCTCATTGACTTCAAATTAATCATAACTATTTCATTCTTTTATTTACTAATGTTTACTTTTTAACTTTTAAAACTTAAAAAAATTCATAAGAATTCACTGGAAACAGGAAGTTCTGGCAGGAGACAAGCCTTACAGAAGGGCTTCAGTTTAGGCAGGTGAGAGAAGCAGCATGCCTTCAGTGCCTTCGATTCGGTTCAATTCAATTTTGCTAACTGAATCGATTTTTCAATTCAATGCAATTCAATTCGCTTTCTATGATAATAGTTTTAAAATTAGCTGGCGGGTTTATTTTGCAGCCTCTTCACCCACACCACCCCCTTTCCCTCTCCAACCCGATGCCGGCACTTGTCAAGTGTAAACAAAGCAAACACTGTTAGGTCCTAGCTCGCCCTCGCTGTCTAACACCAGAAACTGCCAGGCTCCCTGTTTCAAGGGAGGGGGCTGGGAGCTTCTGGAGACCTAGCACAAACAGAAGTTTTTGGACTTCCTGGGGTTAGTCAAAGAAAACATGATTATACCCAGAGAAGATGTAAGACCTGGTTTTGGTGACAATTTTTGTCTTTTGGTAGGGTTACCAGACGTCCTCTTAAAAAAAAAAAAAAAGAGGACATCTGCCCTGTCCCAGCTCAGCCCCGCCCCCTCCCCAGCCCTGTTCCAGCCTCACCCCCACACAATACAGTACAGAACAGTGTATTATATTCTACAATTCTCTACAAGGAATCTATGCGGGTTACAAAAATAATTAGATCAAGTTCTTGAAGCTATATATTTTTTTTTTTTATCAATAAATGTTTATTAAAAGATTTTGGGTATAAAATTATACACCCCAGAAATTGCATAGCAGAGACAACAGAGTTGCAAACAAGCATACAAAACCACAACAAGAGATCTATAAGTCTCATAATGCTCCCCCCCCAATGCAATCATCAAAAAGGGCTCCCAACCATACCAACAATCCCCCAATATAAAGCAGTAACCCAAACTCCAATATGTCCCCCCCACCACCCAGCCCTACCTCTAGCAAAGAGGGACTCCCTGTTGGTTCTGCAGGATAGTCCCCCCATCCACAATCCCCCCCCCCCAGAAAGAAGCTTAAAACAAAGATTCGATTCTTTCAAGGATTCGTGTCCAAGTCCGTGTGTAAGTATAATAGTAACCATGACGCTTTGCAATAGACAGTTCCATGTGATAAATAAATTTAAGCTTTAAAGTCCAATCTAATTGAGTAGGTGCCAATTCCTGCTTCCAATGAGCAGCAATCAAGCACTTGGCTGCCGCCAAACCCCAGCGTCTAAGTTTGGTTTGCCAGGCATATAAACACACATTATAAAGGCCCAACAAACATCCCTGTGGAGAAAATGGCAATAAAATTTGTAACAGTTGTGATAAACATCCCACGACCTTCCTCCAGTAAGGCTGTAGGATAGGGCAGTCCCACCAAATATGCAAAAAAGTCCCCGAAGCCAACCCACATCTCCAACACAATACCGAAGCACCAGGGAACATTCGATGTAGTCGCTCCGGCGTGTAGTACCACCGAACGACCACTTTATAGGCATTTTCCTTAATAAGTGCACAAGAGGATGCCTTGCCCACTTCTGTAGTGATCAGCGCCCACTCCTCAACCGAGAAGGTACAACCCAGATCTACCTCCCAAGCCCGTTGGTAGAGAGCCGGAAAGGAAAAGGAGCCCCGAATATACTGGTAAAGAACAGAAATCGGTTTAGGAAGGTTCCTAAGGGTGACCCACAAGTGAGCCAAGGGATCGAGCGACTGAATAGGCTCCCGATCCCACTTCTGAGAGTGAAGAAAATGACGTAACTGAGAATAGGCCAGAAAATCATGGTCCAAAAACGGATTCCCCGGTACCGCCACCGTCCGGACTCCCATGGCCGAGGACCAAAGCCAATGTTTCAAGCAGGGACGTCCCACAAAATGCTGCTCTATGCGTACTGCCAACTTGAAGTCAGCGATTTCCCAATCCAATAGGAGCCGCAGCTGAGCAGCCCGGTAATACCAAAACAAATTCGGCACCGCCCGCCCCCCTTTGTCCCTGGCCGCCCACAACGCAGCTCTGGAAATACGAGGGGATCTCCCCTGCCAAATAAACCGAAAAAACAAAGTATGCAACTGTTTCAACACCAATTTGGGAACAGAAATCGGTAACGTGTGAAAAAGAAAAAGCAAGCGGGGTAAAATATTCATTTTTAAAACTGCAATGCGACCCCACCAAGACAACCAAAACCCATTCCAGCGTTGAATATCAGTCCGGATTTGGTGAATAATCCGAGCATAATTAACTGTATACAATTGGGATAAGTCAACCGGTAAACGAATCCCCAAATAGCGGATAACCCCAGGAGCCCAGCGAAAAGGAAACCGGGCAGCTAATCTACGTTGATCCTCTGCCCCCAAATTTACACTCAACAATTCAGATTTATCCATATTCACCGTAAACCCCGAAACCCTCCCATAGTCCAACAAAAGATCCACTAAAATAGGTAACGAGTCTCGGACATACAATAACACATCATCGGCAAACAGTGCTAAACGATGTTCCATATCCCCAATCATCACACCTAATAAATCTCCATGTTCCCTAATACGAATGGCCAGAGGTTCCATAGAGAGAGCAAACAACAGAGGAGACAAAGGGCAACCCTGTCGAGTGCCTCTCCCTATGGAAAAAAACTCGCTATAAACCCCATTTGCACGCACTGTGGCTCTGGGGGCCGCATAGAAGGCCTGCACCCAGGCCAAAAAAAAAGCTCCCAACCCCATCCGAGTCATCACTTCCCACAAGAACTCCCAGTCCACCTGATCGAAAGCCTTCTCTGCATCGACTGCCAAAAAGGCAATCTTAGCAGAGGACCTCTGCGCCGCCCACATGAGGTGTAACGTCCGTCTAATATTATCACCGACCTGCCGCCTTTGAACAAAACCCGATTGGTCCAAGTGCACCAGAGAGGGCAGTACCCGTCCCAAGCGAAGCGCTAATACCTTCGCTAAAATTTTTGCATCCGTATTCAATAATGATATCGGTCGATATGACCCACACCCAGTAGGATCCCTTCCCGGTTTAAGCAGGACCGTGATCCCGGCCTCTCCCATAGTAGAGGGCAACGATGAACCACCCCGTATCCCATTCGCAACTCGAACCAACAGCGGAGCGAGAATCTCCCGAAAAAGTTTATAAAACCGATTAGTATACCCATCCAGGCCAGGCGATTTACCCAACTTCAAATTAGCAATGACTCCCAGGACTTCTCCCAATTCAATAGGTTCATTAAGCAGATCTCTATCCACATCCGAAAGCCGAGGAAGCCGCAACTCCGAGAGATATCCCTCCACAGCCGCGGCATCCCGCCCCCCGGGTCTCTGATACAAATCAGAATAAAATCTAAGGAAAACCGCGCTAATAGCCGAATCCGAACGATGTACCGTACCCCGCGAATCCCTTATCTCTGTAATAGCTGCTCTCGCCTGCTTCAGCTTAATAAGCCGAGCCAAACGAGAACCCGGGGTATTATTATACTCATAAACCGTTTGACTCAAACGTTCTCTCAAAAACTCATATTCCCCCATCTGCAATAATGAAAGTTCCGCCCGTACCTTACGAAGATGTTCAAACACCAAGGGGTCCCGGTGTCTCTGATGCTGCCTCCCCAACCGCTCTAACTGTTCATGTAATGCCAAGGAACGTTGTGCCCGTAGACGCTTACGACGAGCCCCCCACTTAATGAAAATACCCCGCACCACCACCTTCAGAGCATCCCACAGAGTCGCATTGCTTACCGTATTATTATCATTAACCTGAAGGTACTGGTCTACCGCCTCACTCACCTCCCGAACCACCACAGGATCTTTCAATAAAGACTCATTGAGTCTCCAGAATCGCCGTCCCTCCCCAGCCCAGTAACCCGTACAAGCCACCCATACTGGCGCATGATCGGAAATTTGAATAACTCCTATTTCAGCTTTTCGAATCCCCCCCCACGAATTACGATGGGTCCATAGCCCATCTATACGTGCGTACGATTTATGTGCATGGGAGTAATGAGTATAGGAACGCTGTGTGGGATGAGACAACCTCCAGCAGTCCACCAAGCCCAGAGAAGAGAACAAAGACAGTAAAGCCCGTCTAGCAGCCCTAGACGGAGAGCGAGTCCCACTTACAGAATGATCCAAAACAACATCTGGTGTAACATTAAAGTCTCCCCCAAGGTACACAGACCCCTTCACCAGACCAACCAGCTCGGCTTTAAGAGACCCAAAATAGCTGGCCTGATCTGCGTTGGGGCCATACAGATTGATGAGAGTGATGGTACGACCCTGTAACGTAGCCACAAGGGCTAAACATCGCCCTGCACCATCACGATAAACTTGATTAACCACCAGCCCCAAACCCTTGCGCACTAATATAGCCAAGCCCCCCACCTTCTTCCCTGGGGTCGACCCCTGGTGAGTCCAAACCTGATCATAAAGGGGGGAACGTAAGACTGCCACATCTCGAGGCCTCAAATGTGTTTCCTGAAGTAAACAAACATCCCATTGCAGTCGAGCCAGTTCTTTACATACAATACTACGCTTACCCGGACTATTAAGCCCATTAACATTCCACGAACCTACAGTAAAAAGCTTCTCCTCCCCCCTCCCCCCCCCCCCCTAACCCCCCCCAGACCCCACCCCCCTCCCCCCTCCCCGATGCTGCCTCGAACCCTTAGTTCCAGGATTCGCCAGCGTGGAGAAAGTGCAAACCTCCCCTACAGGCAATCATCACCCCTCCACAAAAGCCAAGAAACTCCCAAAGAGTACCTCCACACACTGTCACCATGTGCCACTCCACACCCCCCCCCCCCTGTATTCAACTCCCAATCCTTCCCCCCTCTCCCCCAACCCCCAGCAGGCAAACCATAACACACATCACAGTCCAAACCCAAACAGCCAGGTAACTAAACCACCCAACAACCACCCTTTGAAATATTACATGCAGAATTGGCAATATTACCAGCCGAACTTGGCCCTATTACATGCTAAATTGGCAGTATTTCTTGCAACATATTAAACAGCACAAGGCAATCAAAAATCTCCAGTCCAATAAAGCAGAGGGCTAACTATAGCCTCCAGCTCCACCAGAAAGTTCCAAGAAGTCCACTCCGAACCAGCCAAGGCAAAGCCTCGCATCAAGGCTAACCAGAAAAAGGAGAAACCGGTGTGTTCAGGACTGGGGCTTCGCAGATTTCTTGCCAGAACGCAGTACAGTGCTCCAAGGCTCACTCTGTGCAGATGTAGAAGCCACCGCCGGAGGCCGGTCTTCATCCAGTAGATTCCCACAGCCCAGGGCTCGCATCTCCGCCCAGGCTTCCGACACCGTGCTCACACGCCTAGAGGAACCATTAATAGTCAGCCACATGCCGAAGGGAAAGAGCCAACGGTATCTATGGCCCCCAGAGCGCAACACTTGCGTGACTTCATGAAATGCTCTCCGCTTCTGCAATGTAGTCCAAGCCAAGTCCTGAAACACTCCCACAGCCAAATCATTCCACCGGAGAGCAGACTGTCGACGTCCAGACAGCAAAATCCTTTCCTTTAGGGTGAACTCCCCAAAGCAAGCGATGATATCTCGGGTGCCCTGGGCTCGGGCAGCTCCCAAACCACGGTGGGCACGCACCAGCACAATGGTCTCCGGTACATCAGCCCCGTCAGCTCACAGCAGGTGTTCACAAAACGCTCTAACCACCGCTTTACAATCTCTATAAGCCTCAGTTTCAGGGATTCCTTTAAAGCGCAGATTGCTGCGCCGAGAGCGGTTTTCAAGGTCCTCCACTTGATTCTGTAGGTCTCGGAGCTCGTTAGATAGGCGGCCTGTAACCTCCTTGGTAGCCGACACCGCCGTAGTAAGAGTGGCCACGTGGTCTTCAGAAGCCGAGACTCGGGCTCCCAATGCACTGACCTCAGATTTCAGCTCCGTTATCGCAGCTCTGACATCCCCCCTCACTCCGACGATTTCTGCCTTCAAGTCTTTGAACCAGTCCGTTATTGATTTCGGGGGCAGCTCTCCAGCGTCCCCCATCTGCTCTGGCAGGCCCTCATCCTCCGACTCAGAGGGAATCGCCGATCCGGCCGCCATCTTTTTTTTCTCTCCCCCGCTGCTCACCGCCTCCGAGCCCGATTTCTCAGGCGGATCACCAAAAAATTTAAATTTTTCAAGGCGCTTGCGAGTCGCCATGGAAAGGGGCCCCGGATCACCCAGAAAGTGGCCAAAACTCCGCTCTTTGAAAGCGCTCAGCGCGTAGTGCAGCAAAAGCCCGACGGAGCTCCTGCTTTAAGCTGCCATTCGGCGAGATGACGTCACTTCCTCCTTGAAGCTATATTTTTTAAAGTCAGATCTTGCGGGTGTTAAAGGGAAGAGGTGAAGGATAGGTGGCTTCTTCCCCGAGTGATGATGTCATGCACATGCGTGCATGTTTGTGACATCATCACATCAACATCCAGGCATGTGCAGAGGTCCTCCAGACGTAGCCCCAAGCTTGGGGCCTTCCAAAACCCATACAAAATGCAGGGTTTTGGAAATTCCTCAGGGACAATCCTCTAAAAAGAGGACATGTCTGGGTTTTCTCAGACATCTGGTAACCCTATCTTTTGGGTATCTCCTACCGTTGGATCAAATCCAGCCAACATGGCGGATTTTACAGTTGATTATAACTAACACCTGAACAGTTGGACTATTACAGAAACTGATCTTTCTTTATATCATGCCAGTTCTCCAACAGAAAGAGTAAAGTTGTGTTTTGGACTTTAAGACTGTAGTACGGTCTCCCTTTTTGGAAGTTAAGTGGACAATCTGGTGAGTGCTTGTAAGTTGGTCCCTGCCCATGGTCTCAACCAAATAAAATACTTTGTGTGCCCTTCTGCTAGCATCTGGGTAAACATAACAAATAATAAAAGAAACAATGTACAATCAGAGATCAAGTGTTCATTTTAGTAGGATTTAGCATAGTACAGCCCCATATTATTCGTATTCAAATTTAAATCACTATTCGGGGCACTATTCAGGGCTAAATCAAATACAAATATTCGGTACAGCCCTATTACTGATAAATTGTAATGTTAGGTGCCATCAACTTGTGTTCAAGTCCTAGTGACTTGATGAATTACAGATCTATAAAGAAATCATTTTTGTGCTAGTCCAGAAGGTCCTCCAGTGCCATCCTCATGGTTGTTTTCAAAATGTCCAGCCATCTGATTGCAGATCGCCCTCTTTGCCTGGTTCCTTTGATCGTCCCAAATATGATGTCCTTCTCCAGTGACCTCTCTCATCATTTGGGCTTTGAGGGACATAGCCAGTTTGATCTCTCCCAGAATCAATTTGTTAATTCTTCTGGCGGTCCACAACATGCATAAATTATTCAAAACTCGGCAGTATGATTGATTTTTGGTATAAAAAAAAATGGGATCACATTACCCCCTACTATCAAGAACTTCATTGGCTGCCCCTGGAGACATGAGTTCTGTTCAAATTTGCCAGTCTTTGTTTCAAATCTATTCTTGGTTTGGCCCCTATGTACTTGCTCTCTCATTTCAACTTGGATTGTTCCATTAGGCCTACATGCAGAGTCCACATGTTTATCCATCCATCTATAAAGGCCTGCCGATATAAAAGATACTTGGACAGAACACTTGCTTTCCAAGCAGGTCATATGAACAATTGGCTTGTAACCAAGAACTCTCAAGCCTTCTTAGTACTTTGCTTACATGTACTTGACGACTTTACAGTGTGCCTATTTTCGCTGATTGTTCCAGCTCCTCTTATCTCTGAATCCTGCTTACATGTATTCAATGACTTTTCATTGTGCTTATCATCGCTGATTGTCCAGCTCTTCTTATTGTAAACCGCCTCGAACTATTATGGCTTTGGCGGTATATAAGAATAAAATTATTATTAAAATCCTTCTACACCAAAGTTTAAATGAGTCAAGCTTCTTTCTGGCTTGTTTCTGTAGTGTCCAGCTTTTGCATCCGTAATTGATCACTGAAAAAATGAATGCATGGACAAATCTTCGTTTGGAGTGTTATTTCCTTGCCTTTGAATATTTTGTTGAGAGTCTTCATTGAAGGGCTCCAAGTGCTATTCTATGGAGTATTTCTTCTTTGCTAGCTGCTTCTTTGATTACGAAAGAGCCCAAGAGACTGAAATCCTTTACAATTTCTATTGCCTTCAAGCTCAAAATCTTCATCATTTTCCATGTTCATGAACTTCATCTTATGTTCATTTCTAATTCCATATTATGACTTTCAGCTTTGACTTTTCTCAGTACATGTCTTCTGCTGGTGATGAATTGTATCATCTGCATAGTGCTGGTTATTTATTTTTCGACTACCAACTTTGAAACCAATGCTCTCTTCTTCCAAATTTGCTTTTCTGAAGATGGCTTCACCGTAAAGGTTAAACAGGCGACATGCATCCTTGCTTGATGCCACGTTTTATTGAAAACCAATCAGTGTTGCCGTATTCAGTTTTTACTTCAGTTTCTTGATTTTCATAGAGGTTCTATCAGCTGAATTATGTGTTTAGTTATTCCCATTTGCGCTAGAGTTCTCCATGGTTTATTGTGAGCCACACAATCAAAAGCTTTACAGCAGTCGATGAAGCAAAAGTATAGAGACTTTTGGTATTCTTTGTTCTTCTCCAATATCCATCTAACATTGGCAATAATGTCTCTTGTAATATGTTTCCAAAATGTGGCATTCTTCTCTTATAATACTAGCAAAATCTTCATAACAGCCTTATTTTTGTTTTGGGACCACACAAGGGCAAAATCATAATCTAAACAGACGAGACAAGTCATAAACTCTAACCAGAGAAATTACTGTTTAATTAGCTTTATCAGCTAATCACCTAATTACCCTACAAGCTGAATTAAATGGTTGAATATATGGATCCATTCTATTCACACCATCCTACCTCATTCTACAAAACAGTATTCATGTCAACCTGAAGGTTCTTCAGCTTTGTCCTTCAGAAATTTACTCCAGCACATCAAGTTTTGCATACCTTTAAATCTATGAGAACACTGATTGTGGAATGCAATACTGGATTACTGGCCATTAATTTGCCACTCACCTGGCATACTGGCTCTCCAAAGCAGCATTTCAGCTTCAGTACCTTGGGTCCATCTTTGGTGAGTATTAATCCAGCATAGAGCACACCTAGATAGAGAGAGAAAAAAACCCTGCCCATCACCAAACATCACTCCTACAGAGCTCAGGAACTTCCTGTGAACTCAGACCTTTTGCAATCACATTTCTATTTATTACTTTAAAGTGGACTAAGACAGCAAACACACTACTTTTTCTCTACACATTTGTAAGGGGTACCTTGTCTCAGGGTAGTCTATTATGTGTCCGTCCCCCCCTCCCGCAAATGCCCTCAAAATATTTATGTCCTCCTGGCTCTCTTTCCTCCTTCACTCAGATATTCCTACACACTCTTCTCCAAGAGAGTAAATTCTCTGAGATGGGAGGAAACAGTGGCATAGCGAGGGTGAGAGACGCCCCCGCCCTCATCTCTGGCTCCCTGCTCCTTCCCCAATTCCCCCTGCCATGTACATGTCCCCTTCCCTTCATCTTACCTCTAGTTGTTCACCGCTGTGAGTAACAACTTCAACGTACTCCTCGCGACCCCGGCACACCCAGATGCACCAGGGAGGTGCCTAAGGCTCTGATTGGCCCAGACGCCTAAGGTCCCTCCCATAGGAAGGGCCTTAAACAACCTGGGCCAATCAGAGACATAGATTTGTTGGGGGGAGGGTTGAGTTTATTCTGTATATGTGCCCATTGCTATCACCAGTGATGGGAACATGTAAAATTTAGCGAACCTTTGCTACTCTCCGCCAACCTCATTTGCATGAACGTTTTTGGGAGAATGACTTGCTTTTTTAAAATTGCTATAATAACAGCTGCAACAGGGGCCCATCAGTTTTTAATGCAAATTTTTGAGAATTTAGCCCTAAGTGCCTTTGAGGAGACCCCTTCCTTACTTGTGTGAGACCTTTAGAACCCCATTCATAATAATGAGTTCTCTGGGAAAATATTTGTCACTCTGATACTACGACAATGAGGATATGATGAATATTGGTGCCTGAAAATAACGTCTGAAATGTCAAGGTTGCTTCTGGGAGAATGAGGACCTAGGCAGAATGGGCTAGACTAGGGGTGGGCAACTCTGGTCCACCAGGGCCGGAATTCAGTCAGGTTTTCAGGATTTCCCCAATGAATATGCATGAGATCTACAGTGGTACCTTGGATTACGAGCATAATCCATTCCAGGAGCATGCTCGTAATCCAAAATGCTCGTTTATCAAAGCGAGTTTCCCCATAGGAAATAATGGAAACTCGCTTTGATGCGTTCCCCCCCCTCCCACGAGAACCGGCATTGCTCCCCCTGAAGGCCCCCCCTGCGATCCGGCACCCCCCCGCGATTCGGCACCCCCGCCATGATCCGGCACCCCCTACATGATTGGGCACCTCCCCGCCACGATCCGGCACCCCCCCCCGACGCGATTGGGCACCCCCGCCACGATCTGGCACCCCCCAGACGCGATTGGGCACCCCCCGCCACAATCCGGCACCCCCCCGACACTTCTTACCCTCATCTGGGCACCGGCACGGGCATGTCCTGTGCTTGGTGCCGGTGCCCGAAGATCGGCCTCCTCTTCTGCTAGGCCTTGAGCATCTGAGCATGCTCAAGGCCTGCGAGTTCATGTTCTGATGCTCAAGGCCTAGCAGAAGAGGAGGCCGATCTTCGTGCACCGGCACCAAGCACAGGACATGCCGGTGCCGATGCCCAGATGAGGGTAAGAAGTGTCAGGGGAGGGTGCCGGATCGTGGTGGGGGGTGCCCAATCGCGTCGGGGGGGGGGGGGTGCCGGTTCGCGTCGGGAGGGTGCCGGATTGCGGGGGGAGGGTACCGGATTGCGGGGGGGGCACTCGTAAATCGAGCCATGCTTGGTTTCCGAGGCACCGATTTTGCAAATGTTTTGCTCGTTTTGCAAAACACTCGCAAACCAGTGCACTCGTAAACCGAGGTACCACTGTATTTGCATGCACTGCTTTCAATGCATATTCATTGGGGAAATCCTGAAAACCTGACTGGATTGCGGCCCTCGAGGACCAGAGTTGCCCTCCCCGGGCTAGACACAATCACCCCCTACACCCACCCCTAGACCCTCCCAGTTCCACCCATCCCTGCCCCATTCCACCCCAGTCCCACCCTCAATCCTGCCCTAGCCCTGCCCCAGCCCCCCTCCTCCATTGTGTGTGGATACAGCCCATGATATCATCATGTGGCATTCACGTATGCGCAGATGCACTCCTGCCCAACAGTGATTTGTTCCAAGCTTTTCAAAACCTGGACAAAGTGCCGGGTTTTGAAAAGCTGTCCAGACCCCCGTACATGTCCTCAAAAGGTGGAAATGTCTGGGGAAATCCGGACTCTGGTAACCCTAATCACAGGCTCTCCAGAATGCACACCCACCAACTCACTGCATGTCACCCGGAGAGGCCATGCCAATTCTTGCTTTGCCCCTTAGTATGCATAAACCTATAGACCAGGGCTGCCCAAGTCCGGTCCTCGAGATCTACTGGCAGGACAGGTTTTCAGGCTATCCACCATGAATAGGCACGAGAAAGATTTGCCTGCACTGCCTTCTTGGTATGCAAATCTCTCTCATGCATGTTCAATGTGTATATCCAGAAAACCTGGTCTGCCAGTAGATCTCGAGGACCGGACTTGGGCAGCCCTGCTAGAGACCCCATGAAAAAAAGAGCTCAGTCTCTTTGGAATGATCTGATCCCATCTATAGATGAGACCAGGAGGTTCTCTAGTGCAACACAGACCTGCTTTTCTTACAAACACTAAAAACTTTAATAGTTCAGTCTGTCCATGTCATCTGAAGCTAGTTGATGACCCTTGCACACATGTACTTGAGTGCATACTGACTCCAGGAGACACATGATAATTCTAGACACATGTTCTCTTACCCAAGTATGAGGAGCCCTCTTGCCTCATCCCATCAATAGTTTGCTGAAGAATTCTGCCGTGAATGTTCTCTAATAAAGCTTTGGAAACCTGGTAGAGGATATAAAAAGGGAAGGATGTTCAAATCATATTTCTTGTCACGTTGGTAGCACTTATATTTATTACTAGTGTTTAAACCCATGACATTAATAATAATAATAATAACAGCTTATATACCGCAATACCGTGAAGTTCTATGTGTGCTAGAATAGATATCTGTCTTTCTTTCTGTCTCTCTCCCTGTCCCGTCTCTTTTTTCCTTTCTGTCTGTCTATCTCCTTGCCCACTGTCTGTCTTTCTTTCTGTCTCTCTCCCTGGCCCGCTGTCTGCCTGTCTTTCTTTCTGTCTCTCTCCCTGGCCCTCCTTGTCTGTCTTTCTTTCTTTTTTTGCTGTCTGTCTCCTTGGCCATTATCTTTCTGTCTGTCTTTTTTTTTTTGCCTGTCTCCTTGGCCGCTATCCGTCTGTCTTTCTTTATTTCTGTCGCTCTCCTTGGCCACTATCTATCTGCTGTCTCTCTCCTTGGCCGCTGTCTGTCTTTTTTTGCTTTCTGTCTCCTTGGCCGCTATCTGGTTTTTTTTCTTTCTATCTCTCTCCCTGGCCCCCTGTCCTTCTAGAAACATAGAAACATAGAAATAGACGGCAGATAAGGGCCACAGCCCATCTAGTCTGCCCACCCCAAGGACCCTCCCCTACCTTTCTCTGTGAATAGATCCCACGTGTCTGTCCCATTTGGCCTTAAAATCAGGCACGCTGCTGGCCTCAATGACCTGGAGTGGAAGACTATTCCAGCGATTCAACCACCCTTTCAGTAAAAAAGAATTTCCTGGTGTCCCCGTGCAGTTTCCCGCCCCTGATTTTCCACGGATGTCCTCTTGTTGCTGCAGGACCCTTGAAAAAGAAGATAACTTCTTCCACCTCAATGCGGCCTGTGAGATACTTGAATGTCTCGATCATGTCACCCCTCTCTCTGCGTTCCTTGAGAGAGTATAGCTTTAATTTATCCAGCCGTTCCTCATACGGGAGATCCTTGAGTCCTGAGACCATCCTGGTGGCCATTCTCTGGACCGACTCAAGTCCTTACGGTAATGCGGCTTCCAGAATTGTACACAGTACTCCAGGTGGGGCCCTCCCACCATGGATCTATACAATGGCATAATGACTTCAGGTTTACGGCTGACGAAACTCCTGCGTATGCAACCTATGATTTGCCTTGTGTGTTGTCTTTATTTCTGTCTGTCAGTCTATCTCCCTGCCCCCTGCCTATCTGTTTATCGTGCCCCTTCTCTCACCTACCTGTCTTTTTGTGTGTGTGTCTTTATTTCTATCTGTCTGTCTATGTCCCTGCCCCCTGCCTGTCTGTTTCTTGTGCCCCTTCTCCCCTTACTTGGCACTGTTGCTCTCGTTCAACATCAAGTTACATAAAGCAGCCGTTTTACCATCTGCCAATTAAAGGGTTAAACAAGGTATATGGAAGCAATTTGTTGCAAGCTCGCCCTGGTGCAGAATGAGTGTATAGCCCAGGAGTGGGCAACTCCGGTCCTCGAGGGCCGGAATCCAGTCATATTTTCAGGATTGCCCCAATGAATATGTATGAGATCTATTTGCATGCACTCCTTTCATTGCATATTCATTGGGGAAATCCTGAAAACTCGACTGGATTCCAGCCCTCGAGGACCGGAGTTGCCCACCCCTGGTATAGACAAAAAACCTATGTATTAATATAACTGCACAACTGCATGCCACTTCATGTCAACCCATTCTCTTTCCACTTGTAGAGATGGCTAAGGTTCTGCCTGGGCCTTCAGAATTCTACTAGAACAGTGGTTCCCAACCCTGTCCTGGGGGACCACCATGCCAATCGGGTTTTCAGGCTAGTCCTAATGAATATGCATGGAGCAGATTTACATGCTTATCACTTCCATTGTATGCAAATCTCTCTCATGCATATTCATTAGGGCTAGCCTGAAAACCCGATTGGCCTGGTGGTCCTCCAGGACAGGGTTGGGAACCACTATACTAGAATAAAAGCAATTCTGACTGTCCACTAAACCTGCAACTTCTAGAACAGGGGTGTCAAAGTCCCTCCTTGAGGGCCACAATCCTGTTGGGTTTTCAGGATTTCCCCAATGAATATGCATGAGATCTATTAGCATACAATGAAAGCAGTGCCTGCAAATAGATCTCATGCATATTCATTGGGGAAATCCTGAAAACCCAGCTGGATTGCAGCCCTCGAGGAGGGACTTTGACATCCCTGTTCTAGAACATTAAGTCTGTAATTAATGATTGTTTAGTGATGGTTTGCTATTGTATGTGTTGTATTTTTTTTTGATTTGACTAAAATTCTGGAACCCACTTAGCATTGTTGGATTTGCGGGATATAAATATCTACATACATGTTTAAATGATTTTTATTGAGCCAAGATAGATATACAAATCAATCAATCCTTATGATAAACAGAGCTCAAACAATTTTCCAAATATACAACACCCTCCCACCCCCTCTCCAGTCCGGAGTCCACTACTAACATAATAAGAAACCAATCAATGTACTAAAAAGTAAAACAAAGGGGAAACACCAATATTGAGAACCACCCAATCAGCAATTCAAAATCCGACTCCTGGCCACAGGAGTCATAGTGCCCCAAAAGGGTTCCCAGGTAGCTGTAAAGCAACAACCACGGGCAGAAGATAGGTCCAGGACACTCCGACGTACCCAAGCAAGCAAAGTAATCATCTGGATCCTCCACATGGAAAGCGTAGGAGCTCCAGGCTCCAACCATTGTAGTAGAATACATTTTTTTTTTTTTGAAATGAAAGCTTTTATTGAAAAATATACAAAAGTATACAGCAAGAGCACACAACAACAACAAAGCATATAGATACAGATCAACAGTGCTGTCAGCAAGTAAAACAGCAATTTATACCCCAACCACTCAAAAACTAACCACAAATCCGCAAACCCACAACACAATCCCCCCACCCCACCCCCCCAGGAACAAAGCACAATGCCCACACCACCCATTGGGTAAAGGATCTCCATATCCCACCAAGAAAAATAGTAATAATAGGGTCCCTCAGTCTTAGACTCCCAATTAACCAACCAATCCAACCCCCTGCTCTCCCCTCCCGCTAATCCCTATAGAGGTCCGAAACCGGCGCCAGACATGGGAATAGCCATGGTGTTTACCATGTCGTAAAGTCGTCAGCTGATATAGAAGCTGCCAGGTGGTCAAGCGCTGTTCCACCATATGCCAAGTGGGAGGTCGCCCCTGATTCCACAAGGACGCTAAAGCCAACCGAGCAGCAGTGAAAGCTAATTTGCAAAATAGAGAGTCTCCCCAATCAAGATCCAATTGGTGCCAAAACAACAGGGCATGTCTCCAGTCAACCGGAACCTGCAATGCAAGAATCCGGGAGACCCGAGAAAATACCTCAGTCCAAAAGCCACTCACCCGCCCACAAGACCACCACATGTGTAGGTAGGTGCCCACCTCTCCACATCCCCTCCAGCAAAGAGCATTCGCCCCCCCCCCGCGCCAATGAGCCATAACCTGAGGAGTATAATACCACCTGAATAGGACTTTATACCCATTCTCGACCAACAAAGCTGCAATGCCCGCCGAAGCGACTTCTCTCCAAATATCCCCCCAAGTATCCAAAGAAATAGCAGACTCCCAATCCCCTTCCCAGGCTAGCATGTAAGGCAAGGGTCAGACCCCCCGACCATTAAGACACCGATATATAGCAGACAAAGCACCCTTCCGGAGAGTCGGGCCCAACAACAACTCAAAGGGGGTCTTACCCGCCTGCAAGTCCCATAGGGCCCCCGAGGCCCACAAATAGTGAACCACCTGCAAGTAGGGGAACAAATCCCGAGCCAGAAGATCATAACGACCTTGAAGCTCAACGAAAGACCTAATACTGCCCGAGAGCGGATCCCACAATTGACCCACACACACCAATCCATGAGACTCCCACCTAGCAAATGCACCCGCTCCCCGTCCAGGCTCAAAGGCTACATTGTAACGCAGCGGCGTGTACCAAGAATGGCGCCTACCCAACAACAGACAGCTCCGAGTTGCATTCCAGACCCGTAAGGCGGTATCTACTGATGATAAGACTCGGTCGAGCCGTATCCTCCCAGGCACCCAAGGCCGATGCAACAGGGGAACTCCAACAGATAAGCGTTGCTCAAGCTCCACCCACAGCTTCGGGTCTTGCGCTTGCCACTCCAACAGAGCTCGCAGCTGGGCAGCCTGGTAATATTTCACCACATTAGGGACAGCCAACCCCCTATCTCCCCGACCCAAGCACATGACCGACCTACTTACCCGAGACCTCCGGCCAGCCCAAATAAAATAAAAAATGTGCCGCTGCACCCCCTCCAACTCACCCAGAGCTGCAACACCTGAAACAAGAACAGAAGACGAGGCAATATCATCATCTTCACAATTTCCACCCTACCCAACCAGGTGAAATATTGAACCTTCCAACTAGCTAAATCGCGCTGGATACTACGAAAAAGTGGGGGAAAATTAAGATCATAAATCTCCGTTCCAGGCGGGCCAAAATAGATCCCTACATAGCGCATAGACTGCTGAACCCAATGAAATGGAAACCGAGCACGAAGAAAATCCACTCTGTCTGAGGGTAAATTAACGTTAAGCAGCTCAGATTTCCCAACATTGACTCGAAATCCCGACACCCCTCCGAACTCCTCCAACTCCCTCAAGATAGCCGGCAAGGAGCTCTCGGGATCCTCCACCGTGAAGAGAAGATCATCCGCAAACAAAGACATCTTATAGTTACTGCCCGGGACCGTAACCCCCCTAATATCCTGATTCATCTGCACCCGCTGCGCTAGAGGTTCCACTGTCAATGCAAAGAGTAGCGGGGAGAGAGGGCACCCCTGACGCGTTCCTCGGCCTAAAGAAAAAGTATTAGAATAACCCCCATTCACTTTAATACAACCAACAGGACAGGTGTAAAGGATCCAAATCCATTCCTGCATACGGGGTCCCAAACCCACATAATCTAACACCCGAAACAAAAAGGGCCAGGAAACCCTATCAAAAGCCTTCTTGGCGTCAACCGATAAGAAGACCGCCTCCCGACCACCACACCTAGCTCTTTCAAACAGGTTATAAACCCTACGCGTGTAGAATACATTTGAGGGCAGACAGACTGGACCACCACAGAAAAGCCCTCGTGCCAGGCTGTCGAGGGTGATGGGGGGGAGAGACTCCAAATAGAAGTTCAGGTGTAAAACGGACGGTCGTCCTCCAAATGCGTCCAATAAATGAGGCCAGGCTGGTCCAAAAAGCCTGAACCGCAGGGCAAGACCAAAACATGTGGCCCAAAGTAGCTTCCAAATGTCCACATTTATCACAAACCGCCGAGGGGCAAAACTTTGCTCTATATGCCCGCCTGGGCGAAACATATAGCCAGAATAACAATTTGTATTGCATTTCAAAAAATATATATATATTTCCTTAAAGCAGGCAATCTAGTTACAGCAGTTAAAATAATATCATCAGGCAATACTACATGGAGATCTTGGGCCCAGGAGGTCTGGTATCTGGCATAGTCAGGCAATGGGGTCTCATCCTTCAAATAGCGATGATCAAATCTGAGGGGAACCGGCATCTGGGAGCCCAAGGTATAGGCCGTAGACCAGGGATCTCAAAGCCCCTCTTTGAGGGCCGCAATCCAGTAGGGTTTTCAGGATTTCCCCAATGAATATGCATGAGATCTATGTGCATGCACTGCTTTCAATGCATATTCATTGGGGAAATCCTGAAAACCCGACTGGATTGCAGCCCTCAAGGAGGGACTTTGAGATCCCTGCCGTAGACAGTGTTTCCTGCCTACTAGCACACAGATTGGTTCGCTGAAGGGAAGCCACATAATGGTGAATCTGCAAATATGCAAACTGATAATATCTACATATATAAAATTGGATGTATCTCTGTGTGTGTGTGTGTGTTCCATCATAACTCTGAAATGAATGGAGAGATTTCAACCAAACTTGGTATACATATAACTTACTATCTGGGGAAAAATACTGTGGGCTGGGAAGGGGGTATCTAATCCATAGTTTTCAGACTCGCTGAGATGACACTCTCAATGCTGTTTAAGTCCAACTTCCAGCCGTAATCACTGAATACAAGTCTATCGATACTGGAAGATTAGGATAAATAAATATCCGGGCAACGCCAGGTGATCAGCTAGCTTTAAATAAATAAATAAATATTAACTAATGGTTTATTTAACAGCACTGCACCTGAGGTACTGGGCAATATGCTCCCATGCCGCCTGTGTCTCCGTCTGAACATCGCTCATGATCCTGGACAGGTGGCATGAGGGCAGCAGTGATGCCATCACTGAAACATAAGCACTGCAAGGGAACACACAGCATGAATGTCAGTACTGAATACCAACGTCTGGTAACATGACAAACCCTCTTCTTCCCCTTCCCAAGTAGACTTTTTAGCATGCTGTGGTTCCAGGCCTTCCCCTAGTCCGCAGTCTGTAGCAATGATCAAATAGCAGAAGTAATTGTCCTTCTTTCTCTCATAGGCTGGTTTTGCTTAGGCTAGGGCAGAATTCCTTATTGGCTCTAAACCCCCTCTCCCTATCTCCTCTCTCTTGTGGTCATGGCTCCCTTCCTTATTAGCACTTTGTTTTACCCATAAACAATCTCTGAGCTTTCTACATAATGCCAAGAAACCAATCTCCCTTCATCTCTTCAAGACTTGTTGGGATGGCTGTCTAGGGTTACCATATGGCTCCAGAAAAAGGACGGATTGAGACATCTGAGTGTTACTTCCATTGAAAGCACTGTTAATCCATCCTCCTTTTTCTAGAGCCATATGGTAACCCTACCCAGGACAAGTTTGGGAATCATTATCATACATATTCATTGCGGATATCTTGAAAAACATACTGTCTTGGTGTATCCCAAAAACTAGGCTGAGAATCCCTGGAATAGAAAGAAAATAATACAATAACATAGGCTGCCCAAACCTGTCCTAGGAATCCTAGAGCCAGTTGATATTCACAAGGAATATGCAGGAAATCAATTTACACACACTGGTCCGGGTTCCATGGTATGTAAATTTATCTCTGATATTGTGGATATTCTGAAAACCCAACTGACTGTGGGGTCCCTAGGAAAAGTTTGGGAAACACTGCAATAACTCACAGAGATGCCAGGTTACCCAGTTCCAGACATTTGAGACAGTTCTGGATTTCTGATCGTCTCCATCCTAGTGCATTATGGGACTTGCAGCACTGATTTCAATGGGCGGGATCAGGCACTACAAATCCTACACTGCTTTGGGATGTAAGTTCAAAATCGGGACTGGCCACAGATCTCCAGCCTGGAACTGGGTAAATTGACTTCTCTGAACCCAGCATCAATGTCCATACTACTCAGCTATGAAAAAGCTCTTACTTACTGCAAGCTCCTCCCCTTCAAGGCACTCTTCTACGAGGAAAGTTTCTGCTGCACATCCAAGTTTCTTATCCTGCAGTAAAGATAATCTCCAATTACCACATCACTACAATTTTCCATCTGATGATAAAAACATCTTTTCTATTAATTACTGCACACATAAAGTTCTATTTAAAACACGACAGGGGTATATTTCTTCTTTCAGTGATTATATAACCCTGGGCTCTTGGCCTTGTGGTAACTAGAAAGGCATTTAAAATAAAATAAAAAAAACCTTTTAAGTCAGAATTGGGATATTTTACTCATTATGTCCAAATAAAAACATCCATCTTAGAGCTATTTTCAAATGGGACTTTTAAAATGACTTAAAGATAGATGACTTAGTTGTATGTTATGAAAACTCAGATACTCCTAGTAGCAGAATGGTAAAAACTCAAGTGATGGCATGAAGTGACTCACCTGCATTAGACTTTGCACAGCTCTGCAGGCCCCATCTTTATCCTCTGCAATACGAAGACCTTTTCCAGTCGTCAGACCATTTGCCTTTACAACCAAGGCAGGGAAATCTGCACTTTAAGCAAAAGACAAGAGATTCCGCTTGTAGTCAATAGTGCAAAACACCATGTCAAAAAGAAGCTCATCTACAGGGCCAGCTTAACCATTTGACTAGGAACTGCCTCAGGCTACCGACCATAAAAGGTGCAAAAATACCCAGTCGCTGATGTCCCTGCCAGAGCCTCACCCAGTGAAAGATTAGTGCATCTGGGCCTAAATTCATTAGGAGGAGAGAGGCAGAAACAAAGTCACTGTACGTTTAACGATCGTCACTAAACTGATTGAACCGTGCCGATGTAATTTTGCCGACTGATGCACTCAATGGCTCACTGCATGCTTTTCCGTGTGTCCATCGCAGCCTCCGATTCTGCTATGCAAACAACCTAAACTAAACTAATCTAAACCTTAAGTTTGTATACCGCATCAACTCCACAATCGTAGAGCTCGGCACGGTTTACAGGAAATGGTGTAGAGAAGGAACTCCAATGAGGGTTACAGGACAGTATAGAGAAAGTTTAGAGGGTCTTAGTATAACAAAGAGGAGGACATATTACATTTTTGAGAATAGCAAAGTTTTCAGATGTTTTCGGAAAAGTTGGAGGGTGCCCAGATTCCAAAGTGGGGTAGAAAGGTTATTCCAGAACTCTGTGATTCTGAAGGAGAGGGATGTCCCTAGTTTTCCTGGATGGGATATGCCTTTTAATGAGGGGAAGGATAGTTTGAATTTTTGGGTGGATCATGTGATGTTAGGATTCGAGGAATTCCAAGATAGTGGGATAAGGGGAGGAAGGATGCCATGTAGGATCTTGAAAGTTAGGCAAACACATTTAAAGTGGACCCTAGAGACTACTGGAAGCCAGTGAAGTCTCGACAGGAGCGGGGAGACATAGTCAAATTTACTTTTTTGTGAAGATTAGATTAGCTGCGGTATTCTGAATCTGCTGAAGTCTTAGAAGGCTTTTCTTTGTTAGACTTAAGTAGATGGGGTTACAATAGTCCAATCTGGAAAGTGTTGTTGATGGAAGCAGGATCTCGCTTTCCTCAGCATGTGAAGGTTGAAAAAGCATTTTTTTACCAAGGAGTTGAGGTGGTCGTTGAAGGATAGTGTAGAGTCAATGAAGATGTCCAGAACTTTGCTAGAGAACTCAAGCTGCAGTGTGTATTAGTATTAAAACAAGGTCATTAATATTAAAACCAGCCCACCAATCGATGCCCTAACATCACTTCACAATGCACAAAATTTAACGATTACTTCTAATGACCCCCCAAAAATGACAGGTTTGCCATATTGCCCCCCCCCCCAAAAGAGGCAGGAGGGATGCCCACTCACTCCTGCCTCAGACACCAGGACCCTCTATGCTCCTGAACCCCCGGCTCTGAGAAGATCGTGGCCACCCAAACCCCCACCCACTTGCGAAGATCACAGACCCCCTCCCTCCCAAAGATCACTGGCAGGAGGGATGTCTACTCCATTTTTCCTCGGTCACCTGGACTAAAATCCTGACAACCCCCCCTCACCCAATGGTCCCCTTCCCCAACAGCTTAAAAAAATATCAGCAAGAAGGATGTCCACTCCCTCTTGCCTTGGCCATCTGGACTAACCCCACACCCCTGACTACCCAAAACCTGGACACTCCATACCCCCCAGCTCCCCCCAACACCAAGGCCTCCCTTCCAACCCCTCCCACCACCCCACAAAGTCCCCAAGAGAAGCCCCTGATGGGCTGGTGGGAGTCAGGTCAGTACCCTCCCCCCAGCTCAAGGACTCATCCCAATGCATCACATGTCTATATTTAGATCACATTTGAATGATAAAGTTTTGACAGATTAAAAAAATTTTCATAATTATTTAAAGCAATCTAGAGGAAGGTGATGGATCAATGAAAAAACCGAAACCCAGATATACAAACCTGTTTATCCTTACTGGAGCGGAGCCTGTGGGGTTTGCTGAGATTTGTCCCTCCCTTGCTTAGTATTGCTTTTAGATGTATTCTGTGAGATTATATATATATATGTATATATATATAATAATCCAAATCATAGTTATTGGATGCTAGGGATCACCTTGGGGATTAGCACTCAAGAAAAGGATTTGGGTGTCATCGTAGACAATACATTGAAGCCTTCTGCCCAATGTGGGGCAGCAGCCAAGAAGGCAAACAGGACTCTAGGAATTATTTGAAAAGGGATGGTTAACAAGTCTAAGAATGTTATAATGTCTCTTTATCACTCAATGGTGCAACCTCACCTGGAGTATTGCATTCAGTTCTGGTCTCCTTATCTCAAAAAAAATACAGCGGCACTAGAAAAAAGTTCAAAGAAGAGCGACCAAGATGATAAGGGGATGGAACTCCTCTCATATGAGGAAAGACTAAAGAGGTTAGGGCTCTTCAGCCTGGAAAAGAGACGGCTGAGGGGAGATATGATTGATGTCTACAAAATCCTGAGTGGTGTAGAATGGGTACAAGTGGATCGATTTTTTACTGCATCAAGATTTACAAAGACTAGGGGACATGCGATGAAGTTAGAGTAATACTTTTAAAACCAATAGGAGAAAATATTTTTTCACTCAGAGAATAGTTAAGCTCTGGAACATGTTGCCAAAGGATGTGGTAAGGGCGGTTAATGTAGCTGGTTTTAAAAACGGTTTGGACAAGTTCCTGGAGGAAAAGGCCATAGCCTGCTGTTGAGACAGAAATGAGACGACAGCATGGAATGCTGCTGCTATTTGGGTTTTTGCTAGGTACTTGTGACCTGGTCTGACCTCTGAGAAGACGGGATACTGAGCTAGATGGACTGTTGGTCCAGTAAGGCAGGGGTGTCAAAGTCCCTCCTTGAGGGCCGCAGTCCAGTTGGGTTTTCAGGATTTCCCCAATGAATATGCATGAGATCTATTAGCATACAATAAAAGCAGTGCATGCAAATAGATTTCATGCATATTCATTGGGGAAATCCTGAAAACCCTACTGGATTAGGGCCCTCGAGGAGGGACTTTGACACCCCTGCAGTAAGGCTATTCTTCTGTTTCTTTGTGCCACAGCTGCCATCTCTTTGCTGATCAGGAAGTGAAACTGGGAGGTTGCACTCACTAATCACCAGGGCCCGGATGCTGATCACGTGTCAATCGCGTGATGGTGTCATTTAGAGAATCGCACCTCTGGCAAAGGTAGGCGCTGGAAATGTAGGCCAGGGTTTTCAAGGCTCACATTTCTGGTGCCTACCTGTGACGTGAATCACACCTCCAGAGGTGCCAACCAGCACCTAATACCACTTCCAGCATTAGCCATGCCTATCGTGGTGTTAGGCACCCGGTAGGCGTCTCCAGAGGTGCAATTCTGGTGCCGTGTTTTTAAAGTAGCATTTTAAAAGGCATTTCCCTCTTAACTTAGGTGCCGGGAGGGCACCGTTTATAGAATATATGCCCAGGCACATGCATGTGGCGATACAGTTACTTCTATATATAGTGGCACAGGTGGGAATGGAGGAGATTCCACTGGGGATGGGTGAAATTTCTGGCACATGCAACTCTCTTTACAGTTGCTCCTAAGCTGGGGTAAGTGTATGTATCTAATCTGCATATGGACCCACATATTTTCTAAAACATGCATGTACATTGCAACACTGCCTTGCTCCATTCAAACTATGGGCCCGAGCAGGGTGCATTTAGGATTAGATTGATACATTACATTACATTAGGGATTTCTATTCCGCCTGTGCCTTGTGGTTCTAGGCGGATTACAATAAAGATGATATCTGGGCATTTCCAGTAGAATTACATTACAGGAGAAGAGTTAATTACAGGTAATAATGAAGAATTACAGTACATTTAAAATACATGGTGCCTAATAAAATCAGTGCCCAAGAAAATGGGTCACTATTCTATAAATGGCGCTTAAAGTTTTGCACTGTTTATAGTAGAGAATGACACGGTGACAAAATTCATCACCGTTCCCGTCCCCGCGGATAACCGCGGGAAATAATCCCATGTCATTCTGTAGTGTCTATTTCAACCTCGGTCCTTCTACACCAGCATTGTTCAAAGCAAAGCTTGCGGGTCAGTGGTTGTGGCCATTCATACTCTGATTCTTATGTGAGCCAAGGATAATGAAGCCATTGTGACATCACTGATGTGATTGGTTCTTAGGCACTGGTGGAATGAGGCATTATGACATCACAATATCTGCTCTGGATACCAGAGACTGTCATTCTGTAGTGTCTGTTTCAACCTCAGTCCTTCTACACCAGCATTCTTCAAAGCAAAGATTGCGGGTCAGTGGTTGTGGCCATTCATTCTCTGATTTTTCCCTCTTTCCTTAAAAATGGTTTCCCGCGGTTATCCGCGGGGATGGTAACGGTGATGAATTTTGTCACCATGTCATTCTCTAGTTTTGCAGGGCTGCCCAAGTCCGGTCCTCGAGATCTACTGGCAGGCCAGATTTTCAGGATATCCCCAATAAAGAGAGAGATTTGCCTGCACTGCCTTCTTGGTATGCAAATCTATCTCATGCATATTCATTGTGGAGATCCTGAAAACCTGGCCTGCCAGTAGATCTCGAGGACCGGACTTGGGTAGCCCTGGTTTATGGAATACTGCATAGAGCCGGGAACCATGCCTAACTTTAGGCATGGCCATTTACACCAAGAGGAATGTGGTGCAAATCCTCACACCTATATTAAGCGCAGATCCCCTCCTTCCTTATTCTATAAGTACACACATAACTTGGAGGAATGCCCCGATCTGTCCATGGCCCTCTCATTTCTGTGCTTCCATTCTGGATTTGCACATAAAATTCAGGCACAGATTCCATGTCTAAATTTACAGACATGCTTATTAATTAAATCCAATTAGCACCAATTGCTTGTTAACATCCCAGTTATCCAAATTGGCTTGTTAATCAATTAAATTTGCATGCACAATTTTTAGCACCTTTTTTTTTTTTTTTTTAAGAATTCGGAGGCTATTACATAGAATCTTGTAGATGCACCTACATATCAGTAGGGTTACCAGATGTCCGGATTTCCTTTTGAGGACATGTCCAGGGGTCCGGATGGCTTTTCAAAACCCGGCACTTTGTTCGGGATTTGAAAAGCCTCCTCAAATTGCATGGGGCAGGGAGGAAATCCGCGCGTGACGTAATTGCGTGGATGCCGTGCATGTGTGGATTTCCTCCCTGCCCGGCATGAGCAGGCAGTGGGGGGGGGGGCGGGGGCTGGTGTGGGACTGGGGGCAGGGTTACGGCATTACATGAGTGGAACTGGGCAGGCCTGGGGACAGGTCTAGGGGTCTGGCTTTTCCAATTGGAAAATCCAGCAACCCTACATATCGGTAAATACACAACCACACAATTTTATAAAAGTATTTTTCACTTATAAAACCAGTTTTACTTGCAGAAAATAGTTTTGAAATTATTCTTATAATATGTAATTCAATGAGATACCAGCTGAATCTATGTCAGAAGACTCATTTCATGTAATAACGTATGACTGAGAGCAACGATTTCGTGTCACTTGTGCCAAAATCAGGGAGACACATGTTTAGAAAGTGAAACAGCAGCAGGCAGTCCAAGCCTTACCCAGTAATAAAGCTGCATGCTTCATGGGGATTGGTGAAGGCCTTCCATCGAGCAGTTGGGATCCCATGACGGTCCATAAATTCTTTAGCAAAACTTTTACTGGACTCCAGCTGTGCTGCCTTGGCGGTGGGACCAAAACATCTCACACCTGCTGAGGTCAAGTCATCGACCAGCCCTAGCAATAAATAAGATATTGCGTTTACACCTCAGTTCTACAGTTAACCAGCCCTAGCACTAAGCCAGGGGTGTCCAACCTTTTGGCTTCCCTGGGCCGCATTGGCCAAAAAAAAATGTTTCTGGGGCCGCACAAACATGCAAATGCTGCAGCAAGACAGAGGAGGGAGCTGGCAAGACGGTAAACACCCAGGGGCAGCAGAGGAAAACACTGCATCGCCCTCAACCGGGGCTACACAAAATACTTCACTGGGCCGCATGCGGCCCTTGGGCCACAGGTTGGACACCCCTGCACTAAGCAATAGTTAGCAAGTCTGCAACGTTGATGAAAGTATAACTTATCACCTGTAAATTACACTCTGACATTAACAGAACCAAGATATTAAATAGAAATAAAACATAACAACTGAAAAATTGGATTTTATTCATTTATTTATTGGGATATATTTACCAAATTTTTGAAGGAATTCCCTTAAGGCAGTATACAGCAAAGGTAAGTCCAACATAAGCAATCTTATAATCTTGGACTTTTTGTGCAAGCTTTGGTGCTTTCCTAGATAGACTACATCAGTGGCATGAAGGCCCAAAAGGGTAGACTCCAAATTAAACAAAACACTGCTGCTAGGCTAATCTTCTCTGCCTCTCAATTTGAATAAGTTACATCTTTGATTGTAACAGGTTTCCGGGTCTTGCCGCGTCTGTGTAGAAAGAACCGACGTTTGGGCCATCATGCTGTGGCTTTCTTCAGGGTAAGCTGTGAGGTCTGTGAGGTATTTTATAAAATATGCATGTACATTGCAACACTGCCTTCACCCTATTCAAACTATGGGCCTAAGCATGGTGCATTTAGGACTAGATTCGATATATGGTGCCTATAAGAAATCAGTGCCAAAAAAATGGATGACTGTTCTATAAATGGCGCTCAAAGTTTTGTACCGTTTATAGAATACTGCATACGGCTGGGAACCACGCCTAACTTTAGGCATGGCCATTTACACCAAGAGTAATGTGGTACAAATCTCACACCTAAATTAAGCACAGATCCCCCCTTACACTAGACCATCATTGCAACGTTTTACAAATGTATCTGTATAGTTTTTCAGTATATACAGTACATTGTCAAGTTTTTCCTGGGGCTGGTTGGGGACTGCACACTAATTTCATTCTGTGATTTTGGGTTTTCAGGTGACCCAGAACCTGCTCCCCATCCCTCCCCTTCATTAACTGGGTTTTCATGTTCCGATCTTAATCCCTCTGCCAATTCCCTTCTGCCCACAGCTATAGCAGGGACCAGTCCCCTGGCTGAGGACTTCTGGAGCCTCAGCCAAAAGTGTCCTCAAGTGTCAGTCAACAGGAGAGTCATCTATAATAATAAAACACTAAGCGCGCATGCACACTCGCGCCGCTTGTTCCCTGATCCCTGATCTATCGGAATGTGGCGGCAAGAGTGCGCATGCACTACAGGAGGAGGGCTTAAAGGAGCGGTGCTGGCGGCGGTTGCCGGGAGGAGGGCTTCAAGGCGAGGCGGCTGTCGGCAGAGGGCAGACGCCGGACCAGGACGGGCTGAAGAAGTCGTGGATGGCGGCGGAGGGAGCGATCGCAGAGTCCTGCCGTCAAGAAAGCTCCTGCCCAGGAATTCGCCAGCGACTACAACAGCACGGCCGAAATTATCATGTTCAAGAGCGTGTCCGGCAGCTGGGATTATAACACCAACCTGACCGTGGAGAACCAGCAGAAGCAGGTAGTTCGGCGCGGAGGGAGACCACAAGTGTTTTGCGGTGGATTTTGTTGTGGGGGAGGGGAAGGCAAGGACGATTGAGTAAGAAAACCATAGGGGTGGGGATTCTGGGGAAGGGGGTTAAACAGATCCATACTAAATAAGCCTCCAATGGGAAAGTCATTTTTAGATACATATTCAAGGCCAGTTTCCAGTTCTTTCATCTTGCTCCTCTGTTAATGAAGATATCGTGTATTTTGATGCCTACATAGGAGTAGGGGCAGGGATTGGGGAATGACTACCTCCCTCTTCCTGGCTAATGAGAGCTAGCAGGTGGAAAGTAGTTAGCTGGATGGGGAAGTTGCATATGGAGATGAGGTGCTACAAGTATGCATCTGGTGCATCCCCAACCCTATATGTCATGTCTGTATTTCTAAGTTAGATTGTGAGCTCCTTGGAGGAGGGACCATCTATAAATGTCAAAATGGCTACATCAGGTCACCAACTTCGGCTTTATTCTACCCACCGAAAAAGTGACCGGTTTAAAAAAAAAAAAAAAAGCCCCATACGCAGACAATCCGGCTTGAAACCTTTGCGCAGATCAAAACAAAGAGCCAGACAAACAGCAGGCAGGAGGGGGTCTTCGTGGGGGGTGCCGGCACCTCTTCCCCTCTCTGCATACTTCTTTAAATGTTCACCAGCGCATGGAGCATATTCCATTCTTCAGATAAGCTACTCTTAGATTTACCCTTCTCCTCCACTGCCAATTCCATAGGGGACATGTGAGGGAAGGAGGCTTTACTAGCATCCATGTAACGGGCTAAAAAACTAGTTGTTGCACAATAGGACAACAAGAAGAGGCTTGATATTGTCTCCTGAGGAAGGTGACGTAGTCGCCGAAACTTGGTTCCTAGTCGGGACTTTGTTTTGGGTTTTATTAATATTTTAATTGTTCTACTTCAAATAAAAGATTTGTATCCATAAGTTGGTGGTGACATCTCCAGAGCCTCTTCTTGTTGTCTACAGTCGCCCGAGGCTTGGTTTTTTCTTTTCTTTTTTCCTCCATTGTTGTATAATAAAAATAACTCCCTGCCCCTGCAAGTGTATTAGTAGATATCGCTCTTCAAAATATGTTTTTGCAGACCCTTCTCATTTAGTTAGTTTTCTCTCCCTAAAACGCTTGGAGAATGAAGGTGTAACAGCTCCTGTATAATTAAACACGCTTTTTGTTTCAGCAGCAGATATACATATCTTCATTATATTATTATGACTTAATAATTACTCTTATCTAACTTCTTGGATCACTTATGAGGACTTATTTTGATGATTTTTGTTTAAAATCTTATGTCTTAGATTACACTTTCTGTACAAGATGTTTAAGCTTGGAAAATAATTTTGAAAATTTAATAAAGAATTAAATATATATATATATATAAATAACTCCCTGCCATGGGTTGCGATGCTGTCTCTCCTGTTGGTGCAGAACTAAGGCTAAACCACTGGGCCTAGCAATGTGGATATTTCTAAACAAACGATTTGTGCTAACTTTACCAGCAGCAAGGGGAGCCTCGGGTCCAACCACCACCATTCCAATATTGTGGTCTTTGCAGAACTGGGCAAGGATAGAATGGTTGCTGACTAACACAGCTGCAGAGAGGAAACAGACACAAGCAACTTATTAGGAAGATGTTCCAGTGCCGGGGTTTCTATCATAATTTTATTTATTTATTTAAAAGATTTATAAACAGCTTATAATCAAAGCGATGTACAAAATCATATACACTATTGAAACACACCAAGATCCATAACATAAACCAAAATTTTACATTAACATTTCATAATTTACAGGTTGGAGTTCTTACTTCATTTACTTCTTCTGCAATGTCATTCCTTAAGGGCAGTGCATAGCCAGAAAATATCACTATGTCATCTATACGTATTCTATAAAGGCGTCAACAAACAATTGGGTTTTCAGTTGTTGTCTAAAATTCATATGATCTTTACATTGTCTCATAACGTCAGCGAGTGAATTCCAAAGTTTTGCACCCATTATTGAAAGCATGGTATCCCTCATTTTCTGAAAGTGAATTCTAGTTTCTTCGTCATTCACCAGTCTCATACCACCCTCTGATTGTTACCTATGATTAGGTTGGTAGACTTCTCAGAGGTTTTGAAAACATGCTGGAGAAGAAGAATATCAAAACAAACAAAAAAAAATGACCCTGAGATGAAATGGATAAACTGGACATATAGGCCTCACTTGTGTATGCTGGGAACTACAGACATTTTAACACATTTTCCCACAGCCTTCCTTTACAAGCTAATCAGATGGAACAGCCTGTACTTTGCTATCTGTGAACATATGTATCCTTTGAAATGCTAACCCAGCTGACCTCTGCTACCAAAGTTTTTGTCTCCATTCCCTGCTGGGAGGATACTTCTCTAAGGCTCTGCTGAGCTGTTATCAGTGCTGTATGACTTCACAGATGCAAGGCACCATGGAAAGCCATAAACCATTTATAATGAGAAACATCCTCTGCAGAAGACGTAGGCGACTGATACCAAGAGAGAACTTTTAAAATAACATGCTAGACATTTGCCTATGGGAACCAGGTGCAGCTGGGCTGCTGGAAGGGCACCCTTGCATCTTTGTTTCAACTTACAGCATACAATCAGCATACAATGACACCAGCCTGAGCCACAAATCAGCCTCAGCAAAGTGATAAGAATCTCAGAGCTGGAGGAAGAAAGTTCACCAAGAATTCTCTGTTTCTGGACTGCCTGGGCCCCTCTTGTGGGGGGGGGGGGGGGAGTGAGAGAGGCGTGGACTGAGAGGAGGAATAGTTAGATATACATTTTTTGTACCAATAGGGGGTCACATGACCAGAATTTGGGGATGTACTTTTTGGAACAAAGGAAGAATTTCTCTGTATAAAAAACATGTGCATCACAGATAGGGCCAGAGAGATTCACTTACTTATGCTACGGGGAACTGCTAGCCCCCTGCTAAGCATATGGGTGCAAGTTCTTCTCTCCATTGCATATTCTGAACTGACAATACATTTTTCTGCTATGTCCTTGCTGCTATAATTTTGTAAGCCATTATACTAATAATAAACAAATATTGTCTGTTTTGGAAGATACAATGCCGTCTCGTAGTTATTCCAATGAGGTAAACAAAGCAGCCTTTACTTCAGAGATATCCACAGAGAAGAAAATCCAGAAGAAACCAAGAAACACTGTGGACTGACGATGTTCCTGAAATGGACTTTATTCAAAGTTTAAAAGTTCCACAAGTCAATCTAAGCAATCCACATAGAAATAAAATAATCCACATAAAAACCTTGAGGACCTAATCCGCCGAAAGCATGGGACTCAACACGATCCATGTTTCGACAAGATAGTCTTCATCAGAGGTCCCTGAAGTTCTAAGGTAGTAGATACGTGGACAAAACAGTCCAAAAGTGCAAATGGTTTGTGTAACGTGTTCTCTGCAGAGTTTCACGCATTTGCACTTTTGGACTGTTTTGTCAACGTATCTACTACGCTAGGACAATCTTGTCGAAACACGGACCGTGTTGGGTCCCATGCTTTCGGTGCTTTAGGTCCTCAAGGTTTTTATGTGGATTATTTTATTTCTATGTGGATTGCTTACTTTGACTTGTGGAACTTTTAAACATCTTGATAAAGAAGAGATTAACTGGTATCTGGTCAGTTTCTACAAATCTGAAAGTATTAACAGAAGGTTAACCACCTTATCTTGCATGTTTCTTGACTCCGTATATTCCATCAAGACCTCTTAGATCAGAAAATCAAAAATGTCTTGTTCCAACGTACCGAGAAATTGTCCATGAGCATATTAGGATGGCAATTTTTTCAGTAAGAGGTCCACAATGCTGGAATTCAATGCCTATGAATCTTTGACTATTGAGTACAATTGATAAGTTTAAAACTGAATTAGAAACATTCCTATTTTTATAGATGCTTACCGTAAAAGATAGTTGTTTTTGGCTCCTGAGGGTATTCTGCAAGACATGGAATGTTTGAGCCTAATTGTCTTTTCCCCCCTACTTTCCTATAATAATTGTATTTCAATTCCTAACTTCATAAGTTTGATGTAATGTGATCCGATTTTATTTTGGAACCTGATTTTAAGCCACCCAGACAGTTTTCACCCTTAGAGCGGGATAGTAAGATATTAATAAACTTGGAAACTTGGAATTGATACAACTATATCGTTACTGCTGACTATTATATACAAGGATAGTATTTAAGCTTACAAAGTTATGCTTAATTTGATTTTTAGAACTATTTTACCAACACATGCGAGAGGTGTCCATTTTTTTCCATTCAATGGACTTAAGAATCAACCAAGTGCTTAAAATCCCTATTTGGCTACTTTTAAAGTGACGGTCCTCAGGGCAGCATGCCTTATTGCCAGATAACTTTACAGTGCTAGAAAACAGAGTTGTGGGTGAGATTGCTAATAGAAGCTAAGAACCCACTATCAAAGTCAGGCGCAGCAAAAAATCCTTTTGGTCGAAGGGGCCACAGAAACCAATCTCTGGCCCCAGCCCCCAGCTCTCTAATTGCTGATGCTGTACTGGGCAAAATATTGGTTGGGATTGGAAAGGGAAAGGGATGGGGGACTTGTATACCACCTTTTTGTATTGGTACAACCACACTCAAATCAGTTTCCATACAGGTACTTCAAGCATTTGTCCCTATCTGTCCTGGTGGGCTCATAATCTATCTAATGTACCAGTGGAGGACTAAGTAACTTGCCTAGGGTCAGAAGGAGCAGCACAGGGTTTGAATCCAAACCTCAGGGTGCTGCACTGCACTACACTGTCCTCCAATACAATATCAGAAGTGAGCCAAGTATAGAACAATACAGCCATTGTGACGTCACTGATGAGGTTGGCTTTTATTGGTGGAATGAGGCATTATGACATCAGGGTAAGAGATTGGGACTTGTATACCACCTTTTTGTAATTTTGCAACCACATTCAAAGCAGTTTATATACAGCTACTTCAAGCATTTTCCCTGTCTGTCCCAGTGGGCTCACAATCTGTCTAATTCACCTGGAGGATTAAGTGACTTGCCCAGGGTCACAGGGAGCAGCTCGGGGTTTGAACCCACAACCTCTCCGGCCATGACTTGCATAAAGGGTTACCAGATGGCTCCAGAAAAAGGACGGATTGAGACAGCGTGCCTGATTTTAAGGCCAAATGGGATAGACACGTGGGATCTATTCACAGAGAAAGGTAGGGGAGGGTCATTGGGGTGGGCAGACTAGATGGGCCTTAGCCCTTATCTGCCGTCTATTTCTATGTTTCTATGATAATATATATATATATATATACACACACACACACACACACACATATATATATATATATATATATATATATATATATTGTAATGCAGAGGAGAGGCACCAAAACTCTTATATTCTTCATGAATATTATATTAACTCTCAGTTTGTATTGTAATAGCAAACATCGAGTGGCAAATGTTCCTTACCTGAATTGCTGATTTTTCCAAGACTAGCTGTCCCTGCATTTCCTGGAGCAACAAAGACATGCTTCACTCGCGGAGATGCTGCCAGCTTCCAGGCCAGAGCGTGCTCTCTGCTCCCACTCCCAATCACGAGCACTCGATCTGCCATTTCTACGTGTGAAGATAAGAATAAAAGTAACTCCTAATGCTGAGTTCTGAAGGCAGAAAGTTTCGACACGGATAAGACACAATAAGCTGGGATAGGCACATGGGATCTCTTAGAGAGACGAAGAGATAATGGTTACTGCGGATGGGCAGACTGGATGGGCCATTTTGGCCTTTATCTGCCATCATGTTTCTGTTTCTATGTCTCATCCAATGGAAACTTTGTAAACACTACAACATCACTGTATGATAAAAGCACTGGGATTGTAAGAGAATTATGGGGAATGAAGAGGTTGTGATCACCTGGATGCAAAAAAAAAACAAAAAAAAAACAGACCGGAATAGGAGAAAAATATTGGAACAGCATTGATTGTAGAATCAGTAAATAAGGTGGAGAAGATCTTCAAACTACCAAGAAATGCAATCAGAGACCAAGGAAAAGTGACAGAACTATAAAAGAATATTTCTCATTGCATTGGAAGTCACTGGTTTGATTACTGGCAACTCCCAAACATACCCCCTCCTCCCTTTTTACAAAGCCGTGGTGCAGTTTTTAGCTCCGTCTGCGGCGGTAACAGCTCCGATGCTCATAGGAATTCTATTACCACCGCAGCTGGCCCTAAAGACCGCGCTACGGTTTGGTAAAAGGGGGGTGGGAGGAATACTTTGATAGTTTGTTCATAATGACTATTACGATTTGTTATTTCGATAGCCCTACCAGAGGCATACAGCGCTGTTCATGCAAAATCCAGATTTCCCAGCAATCCTCTCAACCTTGCCAGAAAACGTCTCCATACATCCAAATGCAGAGTCATCCAATAAGTCCCCAGCACTGCGTATGTCTTAATGTACAGCGCTGTGTACATTTGGGAGATCTGGATTCTGATAAATTAACCCCCCACACACACTTTTTACAAAACGGTAGCGCGTTTTTTAGAGCCAACCATGGCTCTGACGCTCACAGTTTTTGTAAAATGGGGGGGGGTTAAGTTATGCCAAATCTTCACAAATATGTTTGAGGGGGAGGGGGGTTCAACTGTTTTGGAGCATCTTTACTGCAGGTAAAATGATTTTTTCTGATCTGAGGAAAAAGGGGTTACCTTCGAAAGCTAATCATAAACTGACATTAAGTTAGTCCGAGAATAAGGAAGAAAGCAGTGGAAGCATCTCCCCAGCAGAAGTACCAGGACAGAGAACTTCAGTAGGATGGGAAAGATGAGCCAGCCACTTTTCTACTTCTTCTCCTCACCACCCCTGAGCGAAGTGGGCCTAAGTCCCTCACAGCCGGAGTTACTCTCTAATCATCACTCGACACAACACACAGGCAGTTATTCACTTTTTTTAAATTTTTTTACAGTATCCGGTTTCTAATTTATAACATTTTCCGAGTTTACTAAATTTCTGCTTTTTTTGTTATATTTTCTTTTATTTTCAGTTCTTTTTATTTTCTATTTGTAATTGTCACTTATACATTTTACTAGTGTTTAGGTTCGCGGCCGGCTGTAGCGAACCTCACAGGCCACTCTCCATATGGTAGCATGTTCCCTCTGACGCGATCGCGTCAGAGGGAACGTGCTCCATGTGGAGAGCGGCCTTCGAGGTTCGCTACAGCCGGCCGCGAACCTCAGCAGGCTGCTTCAAACAGGAGCGGCAGCGGTTGGTGGGGGAGGGGGGAGTCGTTGACGTGTTCCCTACCGGACACTGCCACCACCAGCGCTGCTCTGCACCGCCTTCATCCTGCCCTCTGGTGCGCCAGGCCGGCGCATGCGCTTAAGCCGCTGGCCACGGATGGACACAGCACATGTCAGGTACCCACAGCCTCCTAAGTGCGCATGTGCGCTTAGAGAATTATTATTATAGATTAGATCTAATGCTTCAATAGTCTGATGCTTTCCTTTTCAACGCATCTTTCATACAAATTATGTTTTTCTCCTAGGCTCTTTGGTTTAGATCGTGAGCCTGTTTGGGGGCAGTGAGGGGAGTTAATGTGCCTAGTATTTTAGTTTTGTAAACTGCGAAAACAAGAAAGAAACTGCAGATGGGAATGTGCAAGGCCAGGAATCTTTATTAAAAAACCATATAAATTTGTAATCCTTTAAATATGGCTCTCATATCCGTCAGCTCAGAAGGAGAATTTTTCGCATCAGATTTGAAAATTTTGATCACCATATTACTACGTTGTTTTCCGCGTCACTCTCTACATGTGATAAATTGAACATCTCGGACCCCTGAGGAAGGAGTGTTTCTCCGAAACACGGACCATGTAGGGTCCGTATTCCATGTACTTTATATAAGAGCCATTTTTAAAGGATTACAAATTTGTATGGTTTTTTAAAATAAAGATTCCTGTCTGTGTACGTTCCCATCTGCAGTTTCTTTCCTGTTTTTGGTGCTCGCCTTTTACTGCAGACTCGTTGGATTTTTCTTTGGGGTTTTTTTTTTTAAACTGCTTCATACTTTGTTGGAATCCACCTAGAAATGCTGATAGAGCGGAATATAAAATAAAATTTAAAAAAAGTATTAAAGTATCTGTACCATACAAGCATCTCTCCTATCCCTCCTTGCCTAAAGGATACACTTCTCCCTCCGTATTTGCGGTTTCGTTGTCCGCGGTTTTGGTTATTCGCAGGTTGTCGTGCACAGGCTCCACCCCCCCCCCCCAAAAAAAAATTTACATCACAGGAAGCTCCCAGCGATGCAGAGAAAATCGATTCTCCAAGCATTGTACAAGGAAATCGCGGCACTTTCTTGACAGGAACAGGTAATTTTATTTGCGGTTTTGTGTCTTTTTTCGGGCTTTTTACAGAAAAACAGCGAATAACATACAAAAAGTTATTTGTGGTTTTTCTGTATTCAATGCCATGCTGATCCCCTATCTCCACGAATGCGGAGAGGGAGAAGTGTATATATACTTCGGTCTTCCAGTCTCTTCTGAGATGTTTTTTGGCGCAAACCCTGTACCATTTTTATCACCTGTCTCTTAACCACTTCAAGTCTTTTTACAACCCTAGCAAGATAAGGCCTCCAAAAGTGAACACAATACTCCAAGTGGGGCGGGGAGGGCAGTCCGCCACGGGCGCAGTATTGCTGAGGGCGCGGTATTGCTGAGGGCGCGGCACCCCTCTCTGCCTTCTCTCGTACCTCTTTTACTTCCCCAGTGCAAGGTCGCTGCCCGCATAGGCATCGGTGCTCTTTCTGATGTCACTTCCAGGACCCGCACCTAGGAAGTGATGTCAGAGTGTGAACCGACTCCAACACGGGCATGCTGCTCGCGCTGGAGAAGTTTAAAAGGTACAGGGGATGGGAAGGGGGGTTGGGGAAGACAGCGGGTTGGGGCACCGCTCACCCTCACTGCGCCACTGGGCCTCACCAATGACTTGTACAGGGGCATAAACACCTTCTTTCTTCTGGATATGCCTCACTCTCTCTGCAGCCTTCTGGCTAAAGCCACTGTCTTGTTGTACTGTTTCACCGCCCTCTGATCCTTCAAGATTTGTGGGCTGGCACTTTCCACACCCTGATCTCAGGACAATTTTATTTTACATTGTCTTTAATTGAGTTTGACAAATTTAAAATATGAAGCTTTCTCTGAATATGACCTTTAAGAGACTACAAGCTGGCATTTGGTAATCTCCTCATGCATGAAATGTTCAAGATATTAAGAAAACCGTAATCATACACTTTATGAACTAGGAATGACCACAACATGTCTCAGGATGGAGGATTTAACCTTTTGCTGGATGATTCTTTGATTTATAAACATTGAAGGCAATATTTGTGATATGGGGACTACAAATTTATGTATATTTTCAGCCATCGTATGTGCTCAGATTCAACATTGAAAATGCCTTGGAGCATTAGCTGAATAAAGCAGTGTGGTTGCTGAGTTAGTCTACTTTAAAAGTTAATATGTAGAAATAAAAAATAAAATAAAAAAAAAAGAAAGTGAAAGTGAAACCAACAATTTTGACTAGCTTTTAAACATCAGAATCTTCTTTCTCAGGTCAGTACAATATGGGGCAATTTTATAAAATAAGCTTAAGTGTTACCCCCTGGATTCTATATATGGTGCCCAGATTCGGGTGCCCAAACTTGGGCAAGCTGCCAAGGTGTTATCACAACTTAATTGGCTACTAAGATGTTAACTATCAATACTTGAATGCTAACAACCAATTACTGATATTAATTGGCACCAATGAGTATTTGCACATGCAAATTTACACACACCCAAACTGGGGGGGGGGGGGGGAAGAGTGTGGCGCAGTGGTTAAAGCTATATCCTCAGCACCCTGAGGTTGTGGGTTCAAATCTACACTGCTCCTTGTGATCTTGGGCAAGTCACTTAATCCCCCCATTGCCCCAGGTATATTAAATGGATTGTGAGCCCACCAGGACAGACAGGGAAAATGCTTGAGTACCTGAATAAATTCATGTAAACCATTTTGAGCTCCCCTGGGAGAACAGTATATGAAATTGAATAAATACATAGTGTGAAAAATTTCAGCCTCTCATAGCCAGAGCTGGTATTGTGACATCATAAAGCCTCATTCCACCAATGCCTAAGAGCCAACCTCATCAGTGATGTCACAATGGCTTGATTGTCCTGTACTTAGCTCACTTTAGCTACATTTTGATTTCTAGAGTGGCACAGTGGTTAAAGCTACAGCCTCAGCACCCTGAGGATGTGAGTTCAAACCCACGCTGCTCCTTGTGACCCTGGGCAAGTCACTTAATCCCCCCATTGCCCCAGGTCCATTAGATAGATTGTGAGCCTGAGCTCCACTGGGAGAACAGTATAGAAAAATGAATAAATAAATCAATCTGGCTATGCACTATTCTTTAATCCTGGATGCCCAAATCCTATAACATGCAACTCAAAAGGGGACATAGCCATATGAGGGGCATGGAGGATCATAGGCATTCCAAAAAGTTGTGCCGTGTTATTGATTAATGGATCACTGCACCCAATTTGGTTGCCAGCACTGTTCTTTTTAAGCTGAGCAGGAGTCCTCCAACAGTTTTGCTGCCGGGGGGGGTGCTTCAATATTGTGTTTTCAAGTGCTAGGGTTCCTTGGAGTCTTGCAGAGCATTCCTGTCTCTCGCTATTGAAACTGTGACAGTAAAACATCACCCCCACTGGCAGAATTGTAAATGGAGGACTCCTGCTCAATTTAGAGCAGTGGTCTCAAACTCAAACCCTTTGCAGAGCTACATTTTGGATTTGTAGGTACTTGGAGGGCCTCAGAAAAAATAGTTAATGTCTTATTAAAGAAATGGCAATTTTGCATGAGGTAAAACTCTTTATAGTTTATAAATCTTTCCTTTTGGCTAAGTCTTAATAATAATAATATTATAATTTATAGCTACAGAGACATAAGATCAAGAAACTGTTTTATTTTACTTTTGTGATTACGATAAACATACCGAAGGCCTCAAAATAGTACCTGGTGGGCCACGAGTTTCAGACCACTGATTTAGAGGGAACAGTGGTTTCAGCAGGTGTAAGTCAGGAACCCAGAGTTGGGCACAGATTAGGAAAATGGCATTACCGTAAATGCTATTATTTAAAGAGGGGAAGACAGCTTAGAGATGGTGTCTTTGTAGGTTTACCATATTTGCTAAGTCCACAAAGAGGACACCTGACTCCATCCACAGCCCCACCCCTACTCCATCCACAGTGCCCTGGCTCACCCCTGCCTCCTGCTAGTCTTGCCCCTAAACTGCCTCACCCCTCCAGCGCAGCCTCTCTCTCTCCAGCTCCCCACCCAGGCCATCCCAGAGCTGGTTATGGCTTTTGTAAGTCCCCCCTTTCCCAGTACCTCCTCTGGTGCTCTAATTTCAAAACTTCAGGAAGCCAGCAGCTGGCAGCATTAGCAACATGATCCTTCTGCCGTCGGCCTGCCCCAGAAGCCTTCACTCTGCAGCACTTCCTGTTCCCATGTAGGTGGGGCGCTGTATAAGTTTTTTTAATTGCAGCACCAGAGAAGGTACTGGGGGATAGGGGAGACTGACAACAGCCATTCCTGACTCTAGGTAGAGGCTGGACTGGAGAGAGTGAATCCAAAATGTGGACAAACTTACTCCAGCTCAGGAAACTGTCCAGACACCTCTAAATCAGTGTTTCTCAACTCGGTCCTGGAGTACCCCCTTGCCAGTCAGGTTCTCAGGATATCTACAATGAATATGCATGAAAGACATTTGCATATAATGGAGGCACTGTATGCAAATCAAGTTTATGCATATTCATTGTGGATATCTTGAAAACCTGATTGGCAAGGGGGTACCCCAGGACCGAGTTGAGAAACACTGCTCCAGTAAATCCAGACATCTGGTAATCTTATGACTTTGTCAATCTGAGGAGGGGGAAAAGGTAACCTCCCCTCACCAATCTGAGCACCCAATCTCTTGTCCCCCTCAAACAAAGCAGGCAAAGCAGGCATTGAATCAGTGCCTTTATTTGTCCTGTGACAACAGAAATAAATAAGAAAGACATAAGAATATACTGGGACAGACCAAAGTCCATCAAGCCCAGTATCCTCTTTCCAACAGTGGCCAACCCAGGTCACGGATTTTACGTTGCTTTTCCTAGGAATAAGCAGTGGATTTCCCCAGGCCATTTCAATGTAAAGCAGCCATGTCTGTTTTATCGTTTCCTCTCTGAAACGTTCCCTGACCCCTTACTTATCCTGTTTGTCTGTTTTAATTAGATTGTAAGCTCTACTGAGCAGGGACTGTCTCTTGAATGTTTAATGTACAGTACAGCACTGCATACGTCTTGTAGCATTATAGAAATTATAAATAGTAGTAGTAGTAGAAACCAGCAGTTCAACTGTACTGCCAGCCATAACCTATTGATTTTCAAACACCCATTGTTAAGAGAGAGATTCTAATTGGTGTTCTCATAGGCGCCTTGAAAAAAGCAATCTTATTGGCTTCCCTCGTCTCCTAGCAACTGGTTTATTTTTTTTCTCAGGACGGTGGGAAGGGGGAGGAGACTGAGAGCCTAGAGAGGGAGGGGGGCTTTTGTCCCCAGCCCCTGTGGCCCAGCCCCTGTGGCCCAGCCCCTGTGGAAGAATACCAGGACACAAGGTAAATCAAGTTTCATCTGCTCATGCTCATCACCCTCTGTTGATGACAGCAATGAGGCCCTTAAATTGTAGGGCATGAAACTCAAAATCACTCTCTGCTGATTGATATTGAACTGGTAGTATTAGCAGGGCCGCATGAGGAGGGAGAGGAAGATACAAACAGGGCTGTTGCCCAGGGCTCTTATGCTGCCGGGGACATCAAGCCTGCCCGAAGCTCAGAGAGATAAAAATATATTGTTGGGCTTTGGGTTCTCTTCCAAATGAATGCCCTGTGCCCCAACATGTTTAATAGCAGCCCTGAGCACTGGCAGGGCTTGAATGCAGTCCCAGCCAGTGACGTAGCTATAGGTGGGACTGAGCGAATACAAGCCCACCCAATTTGGTAGCCAGTAAAGCTCCCCCCCCCCCCCACAATACTTCAGCAACGGCCGACTGAATCCCTTGCCTCTGTTTCCTGGTTCAATATCTCTGGTCTCTCTACTTTCTCTATGGCTTGCTGCTCTCCTCTGCCTGTGGATCTGGCATCTGCCCTTCCCCTGCCTGGCTACTTACCCTCTCCCTGTACCCCATCCCCTCACCGATTTACCTTATAACATATACTGCCCACTAGAGGTCGCGGGCAGCAATTGCAATACATATATGCTACCTGTGCTGGCTCCGTAGGCTTGCCTCTGCTCCATTCTGCCCTTGCTGACATCACTTCCTTTTTCTGCACTAGCAGGATGCAGCAGAGGGATGCCAGCAGAGGCAGTATATCTGAATTAATTCCTTCTGTTCCTGTGCCCCCATCTTCACTCATCCTTCTCTCACCCTGCCCTTCTCTCCCATCATCTGCCTCTCCCATCCACTCTCTTCTCTTTTATATACCAACCTCTTATCTTCTAGTTCATCACCTGCCTTCCTGCCATGTCCGCCTTCATTTTGCATTTTCACATTAGTTACAAGCTATCACTCCTCTGTTTCAGGAACCCAAACAAATAAGTAGAAAAATTGCAAAGGAATCTAAATATTAGAGGTATTAATTTTCCATTCAAGACCTCTTTGAACACAATGACACAGTAAAGGTTAACAGATACAAGACTTGCGGTTTGGCCAACAAGGTGGCCACAGCTGTGCCTATCATTCCGTGCAAGTTACAATCCTACATTCCCTTTTCGTACTCTCTTCTTTTCTAAATTTCACTGTAGTTCACCCCCAGTCCTTTTGCACCATGTCAGTCTGTTTTGTCTTTGTCATCGTGCAATTTTGTTGACGTATCCCCTGATTTTATAATATTTTTTATACGATAGCGATATATCAAATTATCATTAAACTTGAAACTTCATACAAATATTGTTATATTCTGCTAACTTAAAAGGTTCTAAGCAGATCACAAGATAAAGTGAGATTGATTATCTCGGGAACTAAATTGTAGAGATGACATAATCCCAAATATAATTGTAGAGATGACATAATCCCAAACATAAAATAAATTAGTCAATCAGAAAAGAAAGCTCCATAGTTAAGATCAGTATTTTAACTCTAGATATTCCTGGAATAAAAAAGAAAGGTATTGGGATGCGTATAACGCTTTTATGACTTAAAATATTTTCTAAAAGACTTACCCCCCACTTTACAAAGCCGCCTCCCATTAGTCCACCAGAAGAACATACAGATGAATAATTATAATACATATTGTAAAAAGAAAACCAGTATTAAGAGTGAAATACCCAGGTTATAAGTTCTCTGCACTTCATATCAGCATAATATATTACTTCCAACCATGGGGACCTGAATGAAGCTTGAGACTTTTTATATATATATATAAATCTTTATTGATTTTCAGGTAGTAACAGTGTAATACATATGAATCTGAACGTATAACAAATCAAGAAAAGCACTTTGAACTTACAAATATTCAAAAGTAATCTTTTCCCCCACCCCTTTACTTAATCAATAATATAAATGCAATTATCCTACCAATAACCCACCCTTATTTAAAGTAGTAATACATTCTCACCCTGGATGTATAAGGAAATCAGACAAAAATTAAAGAGAAATGAGAACTATATAGAATCAATAAAAGATGCAAGTTTGATACATTACTATGCCCCAATATCTCAGCATTCATTTTTGCATATTTGTAGCTGCATAATATATTACTTCCAACCATGGGGACCTGAATGAAGCTAGAAACTTTACAATTTGTTAAGGAGCAAAGAATGCCAAATTGACACCATTGTTCTTAAGAATATACAGTATTTACACAGGTAATGAAAAAAAAGAATATCAACAGACAACAAGACCAAAGAATTCCAGCACCAGATCAACGAATCTGACCAAAGGGTTAGGCTTTTCAGACAACAAAAAACCCCAATTGATTTAGTGCAGTACATTCAACCATTAATCCTTAAATTACCAAATCTTTAGAAGAAGTATGTAAACAGTATGATCTCTGGGTCTGTTTGTCCCACAAGCGAATGCTTTGTAGCACTTGTAGACGTTCAGTTTCCAAGTGGTACATGACATTTATTGGTAAGATATATGATTCCATCCATAAGTAATTTTAATAAAGAACAAAAAATCTGCCCAAAACAGTTGAACACCTGCAATATATAGGCTAATAAGATAGATGTTGAAAATGGCTAAGAGAGAAATCTTTCTAACTGTTGCCTCCATTATATATAGCTGTTTGTAATAAAATGTTGACATTTTGCAGGGTAGGGTTAGTCCACAAGGTGAGCAGGACCCGAGGTCAGCTTTGTCCTCAACATTTCTCAGCTTGCTCCTTATAGTTATCCAAAGTACTAAGATGTGGCTGGCTCTGTTGGAATGGTAAAAAAACCCCACCTTTTTTCTCTTATCAGACCATTTTACATACTATAGAGATGGCTTTAAGTTTATAGGGATTGTTTTTTCCAATAAAGACTGTATTGCCCCGCCCCCCCCCCCCCCAAAAAAAAAAAAAATGACTCCTTGAGGTGCAGTTATGTTTACAGAATATCATGGTTTTGGGTGATTTTTCCATGTGGAATTTTCTTACTCCAAAAATTGCAAATTAGCATGATCTTCAGCTCATTAATGATTCTGTATAATTTTTGCTGATGGTTTTGCCAATGCAAACCTCTATGCAGAAAAATAGCAAACACCCATGTTGAAATTCAGAAATGCAATTACATGTGCTGTCTATGCCAGTTTCCCCAATGTTATCAATGTTTGCAAACCATTTCTGGGTTAGTAGTTTGGCTTGTATGCCACACCACAGTGGCTAATCTTTCTGACTGATCATAAAGCAGAAGGCAAAATAAACCCATGCAAACTGTCTTCACACCATAAACCCATCCTATTGCTCCAATTTCTGTAGTTTTGGTGTTATATCACAAATGAAGACGACAACTATTGATTTTAAATGACCATTTTTACCAATCCTGACAGTATCTTTACAAAGAGGAGCAGCGGCCTTTTGTTTTTGCTTTAGGGCTCCTTATTGTAACCATTAGATGCTTTCCCGGACATCACCTGCAAATGATAGGAGATTGTCAGTCTCACTTACCAAACACTTACAAAATCTGTTTTTGTCAGTAGTTTCTCTCGTTTGCTCTGCACAGTTTTGCTGATCCAAAAGCCAAGAAAAAGGAGGAATGAAAACCCCACTGGTTGCATCGGGTAGGATTCACATCAAAATTACTGAGGCAGAATGTGCTGGATGAGTGGGTCAGAGAATTCCAGCCCACTTTGACTATAATGGCACATCTGAGAGTAATCAAATCAAAAGCTGCTTTTTCAGAGTCAATTACAGGAGCCAGATACAAATCACAGTCATTCCACTGTCCCTTTGACTATCAAGTGCCAGAATGAACTTTCATAGCACTGGCTTGTATTTGATATATTTTAGGAAAAAGAACAACCAACACAGAAATGCATGAAGCTGGTTTCTTGAAAGGGGACTTCGCTCCCACTGAACTTGGCCACTGATTCTAGTTCCGTGTCATGATTTGAGTCTGTCTTTCATCGAGAGTCGCATTATTAGAACCAGCAATTAAGGGAATTTTTAAAAATCGTATTCTAGGGAAGGGGGGGGGGCTATTCCGAAAAGAGGGGCTCCACCTTAACTGGGGTGGAACCAGGCTGCTATCACTGAGGGTTTAAAAAGGAGTAATGGGGGATGTGAGATGTGGTGACTACCCAAATAGTAATACGATTCATGCATAACTTAATCAGACAGACAAGAATATGGTATAAAAATGACTGCAGAGGAACCATAATTTAGCCAGAGCATTAACTTTATTAATTTACTATTACTACTAGTTATAATTTCTATAGCACTGTACATTTTACATTTGACGGTCCCTGCTCAGAAGAGCTTGCAATCTAATATGGACAGACATCATCCCATCTACAAAACAGACAGACATCCCCAGACTACAAAACATTTAGAAAAGAAATAAAGACCATACTCTTTATAATCAAGTCTTTGTCCTGACCTCCTTCCCCCTACTCCTACAGAAATTTTATTTTCTCCCATATTTAGATTTAACTTTTATTTTTAAAAAAAAATTTTTTTCTATTTTATCTTCTTACTATTGTAAACCGACCAGATACATGCGACGGTCGGTATTTCAAAATACTAATAAACTTGAAACTGTTTGTCTTTGTAAAATGTCTTTAATGTTCACTCTTTCCCCTTCTATAAGTATTATTTTAATTCTTTATTTTATCTTAGCACTGTAAACTGGCTAGATACTTGTCGATGGTCGGTATATTAAAAATAATAAAACTTGAAACTTGAAACTCTTCAAGAAATCCCTGAAACAGACATAACACCGCAAGTTCAAATCCCGCCTCTCACTAAAGCCCCTAACCCAAAACAACTAGCCATGCTCCTTCTTACTTTCCTTGAACATGACCGGATATCTTTATGTAATATCTTTTTGTAATACATCTTTGATAATTCTTTTGTAATCCGCCTTGAATCGCAAGGTAATGGCGGAATAGAAATCCCTAATGTAATGTAATCTCAGGGTTTGGGAGATTCTGGGGGATAGGTATCTGACAGTGAGTAGGAGTTAAGAGTTGAAAGCAGATTTAAAGAAGTGGGCTTTTAGCCTGGATTTGAATACCACCAGAGACAGAGCAGGACACACTGACTCGGGCAGCCTGTTCTAGGCATACGGCATGGGCAAGAAAGAAGGGATGGAGTCTGGAATTGGCAGTGGAGGAGAAGGGTACAGATAAGAGAGGCTTACCCGATGAACAGAGATCACGGAAGGGGGGTGGGGGTGATACGTGAGGCGAGATATTGAGGGGCTACAGCAGTGGCGTACCTAGGGTATGTGGCACCCGGGGCCCATCATTTTTTGACACCCCCCCCCCCATGTAAAAAAATTTATTTTTTTTTTTTTGCAATAACCATGAAATGGAATAAATGGTCAGAATAGAAACAGGCAGTGAAAATTTTCTTTTATTGAACCTCATATATGTAACCATTATTCCAAACATAACATAACATAAATTATGTCTAAATTGTCATGACATTAGAAGTACATATGGAGTAGTTGCAGGTGATGCTTGGGACAGTTCTGATTGTGTTAGTTCGGTTTTATGTGTTTTTTGAATAGAAGGGTTTTTATTTCTTTTTGAAGGTTTTGCAGTCTGTGGTTGATATCAATTGGTTGTAGAGTTGGGGGTCGAGTGTTGCAGCTCGAATGGCTAGGAGGTTGTCGAACAGTTTTTTTCTTTTGACGTTTTTGGTTGGAGGGTGTGTGAATGGTGCACAAGTTCTCCTATGTCTGTTTGAAGTGGATTGAATTATTTAGCTGAAGAAATTAGTTACCCCCCATTACCACACACATTAGTTACCACACACATTAATTCTCTTCCATTTTTGTTCCCATTATAAAAAACACTGATAAGTTCCCAGAAAAAAAATACATTAAAATAAGAAGTGAAAACAAAGGCCCCTACAGATGAGAACATAACATAAGAATAGCCTAACTGGAGGAAGTGACGTCATCACAGAATATGGCCGCTTAAACTTTGAGCTCTGCTGGGGCTCGAGAGTGAAAGTTTAATTATTGCAACGAGCGGCGGAATCGAAGAGATTTTTTTTGGAGTCGGGGCTCGCAGAGTGTATGGCGAGCCGAAAAAAGTTGGAGAAATTCCACTTTAACAGCGCTACGAGCGTTAAAACTCGCTCGCACGATCCCAGCTCCCCGACGGTGCACAACAAGATGGCGGAGCCGACCGCGGCTTCTAAGACTGTATCTGCCCACACAGCCCTCATATCTGACGACCGACCTATAGAAGGTAAAATTGAGGTGTGGTTCAAGGAACTAAAGGCTGAAATGGTGGGGCTGAGAGCCGACGTGAAGACCGCGTTGGGGGAGCTTAGGGCGGAAGTGGGAGAGCTCAGCGGCAGAGTCCTCACCGCAGAAGAACGATTGGGCCACGTGGAGGTTTTAGCGGAGGAGCGATCCGCGACTATAGACTCGGTAGCAGTACATTTGGAAGACTTGAAACGTCAAGTAGAAGATTTGGAGAATCGATCTAGGAGAAGTAACTTACGTTTCAAAGGGATACCGGACTTGGAACGCTATAAAGATGCCAGGGAAGTGGTGTCTGACTTTTGCAAAGCATTGCTGGCTGATGACTCTCAGACGCCTCCATTAGTGATAAACCTACCAAGAGCTCATAGAAGTCTTGGTCAGGTGAAAGGATCGGGTAATCGTGACATTGTAGCCTGCTTTGGTGAATTTCAACTAAAAGAAAAAGTTTTACAGGCTGCCAGACGTCGTCCGGACTTTGTTTGGCAGGGACTGCGTGTGGGGGTCTATCAAGACCTGGCTCTTGCGACACTTCAGAAACGTAGATCATTCAGGGAAGTTACTCAAATATTGCGGGCTGAGGGCTACCGCTACAGATGGCTTTTCCCCTTTGGATTACATTTTACTGTCAATGGGAATCATCGGAAGGTGGACACTGTGGCTGATGCTTGGATGGCGTTAAAAGATCTTGGATGTCGACTGCCCCATGACTACCCTGATCGGGCCACACAGGGAACAACACCTGAAAATGGAGTGGGAGTCTTTAGGAGCCCTAACGTGGATAATTTACCATCTACTTCAGCTACCTGAATTGGACGGTTTTCTGATTCTGTTTCTGTGCACATTATGATGGTTTATTACAGTTATAGGTTTGCATGGGGGGTCTGATTGAGAAGGGGTACTATTGTTGATAGACTACCAATTTTTTCAGCTACCTTTAGTTTAGGAAGGTACCTGTTGCTCCTTAGGTTATTTTGCTAGATGCAGATTCTTTACTTAGTTAACATGACAGTGATTGTATAATGATTATATGATTCTGTTCAGTGAAATTTAAGTTGGATGCTTACTTTACCAGATTTGAATGAAGAGTCAGAATGGTGTGGGTAATGTGTGTATGTTTGGGGAAGGGGGGGGGTTGAATGGGGATGTAATGCAATACATGTTGATATGTATGGGCCTTTTCGGTATGACTCATTTTCCTCACATGGCTGATTCGAAATTGGGAGATTCAGCTACTAGGAGGGGGAATGGGGGGAGGGGGGGGATTGGTGGTAAGGGGATTTGCGGGCAGCAGACAGCGGGTATGGGGAGGTTAGCAGGACAGGATCCAGAATTGATTGTAGGCTCTTGGAATGTAAATGGGCTTAATAGCCCGGGCAAACGGAGTATAGTCTTTCGAGATTTATATCGTATGAAGTGGGACATTTGCCTATTGCAAGAAACACATCTGAGACCTAGGGATGTATCTCTGCTCCAACGACCACAGTTTGATATGCCCTGGACCCATCAGGGAGAGGGGGCCACGAAAAGGGCAGGGGGATTGGCTATTCTAATATGCAAGGGGTTGGGCCTACAGGTGGAACATGTCTATAGGGATAGAGAGGGCAGGTGCCTTGCAGTGAAGGGAGTGCTTCAGGGCCGCCCTTTGACTATCATTAACATTTATGGCCCTAACGTGAAACAAGAGACTTATTATTGTAAATTGAAGGGGGCTTTGCATTCATTCACACAAGGGGCGGTGTACTTGGGAGGAGACTTCAATGTTCCCCCAGACCCTGTTGTAGATCATTCAGGGGGAGGGCGTAGAGCCCTGAGAAAGTCAGCTGCAGCTCTCAGAGACCTGATGGGATCCCTTGGCTTAGTAGATGGATGGCGCTTACTCCATGGGACTCAGAAGTCATACACTTTTTATTCCCACGCACAGAACACTTACACTAGAATAGATGGGGTATGGATTCATAGGAATCAGGCAGGGGGATTACGAACAGCGGAGATTGAACCGATGCATGTTTCGGACCATGCACCAGTGTGGTTGTCTTGCACAGGCTTGTTAGACCAGGGGGGTCGTTCATATTGGAGGCTTAACGAATCCCTGCTGAGTTCCCCATTGGTGGTTTCTGCGGTAGAACATACTATGAGAGAATATTTGCAATTGAACGACACGGGGGAGGTATCAGATGCTATATTGTGGGATGCCATGAAAGTTGTCGTTAGAGGAGAACTTATTAAATGGGGGGCTAGATTCAAAAAACAAAGAACCCGGACCTATCTTGAATTGAGACAGAGATTGTCTCAGTTAGAGTTGTCTCACCAGAACACGAGAGATCCCCGGACTTTGATTCATCTGCAAAGAGCCCGGGATGAACTATATCAGCTTCAGGTAGAGGATATAGAGCATATGCGCGAGAGATTTCGCCTTAACATTTATGAACATAGTAATAGGGCTAGTGCTCAATTTGCCAGATATATTCGTATTAAACAGGCTAAATCTACTATTACTAGAATTAAGGGGGAAGTGGGGGGAGATTTACGGGTCACGGACTCTGCTATCCGGCGGGAATTCCTGACCTTTTATTCGGGGTTATATGGACAACCGGGACCCTCAGATGGGGGAGCACAAGCTGGATTCCTGGATTCGTTGCGGCTACCTCAGCTATCAGTGCAGGATCAGGAGTACTTAAGGGAACCCATCCAACTTTCAGAGGTATTAGGGGTGATCGGGGGTTTGAAGAATGGTAAAGCCCCAGGGTTAGATGGGTACACTAGTCGATACTATAAACAGTTCTCGGAACAAGTGGGGCCTCTGTTGGTTCGGGTGGCTAATGGAGTAACCGCTGGAAATCAGTTGCCGCCTACGATGGGAGAGGCTGGGGTGGTCATATTACCCAAACCGGGTAGAGATCCGTTATTCTGTGGATCCTATAGGCCCATATCATTGTTAAATCTAGATGCAAAAATTTTGGCTAAGGTCTTAGCTTTACGCTTGGGGAAGGTTTTGCCGTCCTTGATTCATCAAGATCAAGCGGGATTCATACAACGGAGACAGGTGAGCGATAATATTAGACGTACCCTTAATTTACTGTGGGAGGCAGGCAATGGTAAAGAAAAGGCGGTATTGATATCGGTTGATGCCGAGAAGGCATTTGACAGGGTTATCTGGGGGTTTTTATGGGATGTCATGGAAAGGATGGGACTAGGGGGATTGTTTGGAACTTGGGTACAGGCTCTATATGCTGCGCCGAGGGCCTGTTTGCGGATTAATCAATCTTACACTGAATTTTTTTCCATCTATAGGGGAACTCGGCAGGGATGTCCACTTTCCCCATTGTTGTTTGCGGTATACATTGAACCACTTGCATTGGCCATTAGACACCACTTATCATTGGTTGGATTTGTCAATGAGGGGGTGGATCATCGGATAGCGATGTTTGCGGATGATATCCTACTATATGTGGGACAACCTGGGATATCCATACCCCATCTATTGCAACTGTTTGATACCTATGGACAGATTTCGGGGTTTAAAATAAACCTGGCTAAATCAGAAATTTTGAATTTGACCTTGACACAGAGGGAGGAGGAGGAGCTCCGAGGCACCTTTCCCCTTAGATGGGCTAGTCGTGGGATCAAGTATCTAGGTATATTTATCCCCTCGGATCTCGGACAGATCTATGAGATGAATTATCTGCCTATTTATAGACGCATTCGGGCGGACTTGCAGCGGTGGAATGGCCTATGGCTGTCATGGTGGGGCAGAATAGCAATCGTTAAAATGAATGTTCTTCCCAGATTGCTATTCTTATTTCAGACTCTACCTATATCGGTTCCTGTAAGGGACTTGAGGATTTTGAATAAAGAAATCTGTAAATTTATCTGGCATCGTAAGACCCCACGACTATCTCGATCTTTGCTTTGGGCTCCTCGGGAAGAGGGGGGCAGAGGGTTACCTAATTTGGTGTGGTATTACCAAGCAGCTCAGTTGAAATTGGTGCTGGATTGGGAACTGGGGGAACACAAATCTGGAGTACAATTGGAACAGAGATATAGTGGCAAGGAGCCTTTAAAATATAGGTTGTGGACTTCTGATTCAAAGCGAGCATGGGTACAGAGCATATCTAACCCCTTTGTACAACACTTGGCAAGGATTTGGACCCAGATGCGATCTACATTGGGAGGGGGGGCTGTGGTATCTTCCTTGGCTCCTATCACATTTGAACCTCTGTTTTCAGCGGGGAGAGACAATCGGGTTTTTCACTGTTGGTATCAAAAGGGGATAAGGGTATTTAGGGATTTGGTTGGGCCGAATGGTATTCTCTCTTTTGATAGACTCCAACAGAAATATGACTTACCAGATGGAAATTGCTTTGCCTATTTTCAAATTAGACATTTTATGCAAGCTCAGGGCTGGGATAAAGGATTGTCACCTACGGGGGAATCGCTGGAGAATTTATGGATGTTACTCCAGAAAGTGCCTAGATCTTTATCAGTGCTATATCAGTATAGACGGGGATGCTCAATAGTTAAAAATTTGTTTTGTATGCATTGGGAGAGGGATTTGGAGGCCAGGTTGTCTGCTAAAGATTGGGAGACAATCTACCGGGAGGTATATAAAGCTTCCTCCTGTGCATTGGTTCAGGAAAATGCGTATAAAGTTCTAACTAGATGGTATTATACTCCAGAACGCATGCATAGAATGTTTCCTAATACGACTGATCAATGTTGGAGATGTGGCTCCCAAGTGGGATCTTTTCTACATATCTGGTGGGACTGTGAAGTTATCACACCCTTCTGGAAAGAGGTGATTGATACTTTAACTGAGAGTGTGGGTGAATGTGTGATGCTTTCTCCTCTGAGTTGTCTACTAGGATTGTATAATATTAGGGAACACGCCTGGCAAACTAAATTTCTTCGATGGGGGTTGGCGGCTGCCAAATGCCTCATTGCAAATCATTGGAAAAATGCTGTGGCCCCCTCTCATTCTACTTGGGTCAACCGATTGCTATCTCTGGGAAGGATGGAACTAACAATAGCTAGGAGGCGTCCTGCCTATGTCCTTTCCTTACACACTTGGAGCAAGTTGGAAAACCTGTTGGACAAATTCTGAGACATTGTCTGGTACTAGTTACTCTGTTGTCTGCTATGTGCTGGGGGGGGAGGGGGGGAAGATGGGGTATAATGGGCTGGGATACATGGGCGGGTAGGGGGAAGGGTTGGAGTGAGGGGGGAAAATAATCAGCTGTGGATGGTTGGATATATTTTTGATTTTGGATTGTGGTGCAACTGATTTCCTTGCTGGATTCTGCATATTGTACTTGTAACTGTATTTACTTGTTTGCTGTGATTTGTTGGCATTGTACGTTATTTTGTATAACACAAATTTTCAATAAAAAAATTAAAAAAAAAAAAAAAAAAAAGAATAGCCTAACTGGGTCAGACCAATGGTCCATCATGCCCAGTAGCCCATTCTCATGGTAGCCAATCCAGGACACTAATACCTGGTCAAAACCCAAAGAGTAGCAACATTCCATGCTACCGATCCAGGGCAAGCAGACACTTCCCCCATGTCTTAATAACAGATTATGGACTTTTTTTCCTCCAGGAATTTGTCCAAATCTTTCTTAAAACCAGCTACACTATCTGCTTTTACCATAACTTCTGGCCACTTCATTTTTAAGTTTAGATCTTTCCTTTCAAACAGAGACCTTGCTAGATGTCAAATACAGCACAAGGTAACTTCACATGGACTTAGCTGTGCAGGAAATGTGAATCTCCTCATACACCCACCATATAGTGCAAAAATGTGCAAAGGTCTGTTTTTTTCTTTCGATCACTACATAGCCTAATGCCACACAAGCAGCGCTGTTACAAACATATTCTGTAGGTCAATGCTAAGGATAACAAAGTTTCCTTCCTTGGACCAGAAGGAGATAAACCACTGGAAGAGATCCCAAAACAACACCCAAAGACCCACTCAGTGTGTGAATCAGTTGAGTGGAGTGGACTAACTGGGGGGTGGAAATGGGCCCGGAGTTTGCTCAGCAGAATTTCCCAGACCACCTCTTCCTCTCAACACATTGACACGCTGCCACCATCACCACTAGGAACACCTCACTGGGTAGGCCAGCTATGCTATAAACTTTATAAAACACATTACAGTATTATATTTTCTTATAAAGCACATATTTTAACTGACCTCTCTGACATCCTCAGCCTTTCCATTCACAAAAATAGAAGGAAGAAAAGTTCCCATTTCCTGCTGTCTCATGTCCCCGGCCTATACAATATTTTTTTTCTGCAGACCCTTCAAAGGTCTGACCAAATCCTCGTTTCACTTGCATTATAAAGTACTGAGGATGCCATCTCTCCCCAATCCCAGGTCCTAAAGTCTAAGACAGTAGCGCAAACTAATGCTGCCAGATACAGGGAAAAAAAATTTTGATTCGATTCAGCCCTATTGAATTGGTTTTTCAATTCGATTTTCCTGCCCAGTTGGGTGATTTTTTTCAAAACTCCTGGTGGGTTTTATAGCTTTTTCACCCCCTTTGGCTTCTCCTAACCACACTGGCGCTGTGGTGTAAATAAAATAAAGAAACAAAAAGGACTTTTCCTCTTTCTGTTAAATCCTAGCTCACGTTTGCAGTCCAACACCAGCTCTGGCAGGATACACATTTCAAATCTGACATGTTATAATCACAAAACAGAAAATAAAATTAATTTTTCTACCTTTTGTTGTCTGGTTATATTTCAAATCTTGTTGGTCCAAGGCTCTGGTTTTCTTCTGATAACTTGCTTGCCAGGGTCTCCTTCTTTCTGCATGCTAACCATCCATCTGCCAACTCTGTCCTCCCTTTCCATTTCCCTTCCCTTCCCAGGAAGTCTGGTATCTTTCCTTTTTTTCATCTCCCTCCACAGATCCACCTTTTCTTAAATACCCTTTCATCCGGCATCTCTCCCTCCTTCCCCACCATCCCAGAGTCCACCATCTCTCCGTTTCTTTTCCTAATTACCCTCCTATCCAGTATCTCTATCCCTCCTCCACACCATCCCTTGTGTCCAATTTCTCTCCCTTTCTGTTCCTTCCCTCCCTAAATCCCATGGTCCATCATCTCTCTCCCTCTCCTCTATTTTCAGACCCATTATTTCTTCCCCCCCCAAAGTTTGGCATATGCATGTCTCTTTGAACACCCCCTTCCCTCCGTGTACTTCTAAATCATGGTCCCCCCCGAAGGCCTGTCCCCCACTTGAAGGCTTGTACAGGCCTTAAAGGGGGGACAGGCCTACAAGGGGGGGACAGGCCTACAAGGGGGTGCCCTTGTAGCTTCTCCCCCCCTTGTAGGCCTGTCCCCCCCTTGAAGGCCTGCCTGCCTGCCTTTCCCCCCCTTGAAGGCCTGCACCCCCTTGAAGGACTGCACCCCCCCCCCGAAGGCCTGCACTCCCTTGAAGGTCTGCACCCCCCCGAAGGCCTGTCCCCCCCCTTGAAGGCCTGTCCCACCCCCTTGTAGGCCTGTCCCCCCCTTGTAGGCCTGTCCCCCCTTTAAGGCCTGCCTGCCTGCCTTTCCCCCCCTTGAAGGCCTGTCTTCCCCTTGAAGGCCTGCACCCCCCTTGAAGGCCTGCACCCCCCCTTGTAGGCCTGTCCCCCCCCCCTTGTAGGCCTGTCCCCCCCTTGAAGGCCTGCCTGCCTTTCCCCCCTTGAAGGCCTGTTCCCCCCCTTGAAGGCCTGCACCCCCTTGAAGATCTGCACCCCCCCAAAGGCCTACACCCCCCCCGAAGGCCTGCACCCCCCTGAAGGCCTGCCTGCCCCCCTTGAAGGCCTGCACCCCTTGAAGGTCTGCACCCCCCCCCGAAGGCCTGTCCCCCCTTGAAGGCCTGCCTGCCTGCCTGTCACACTCCCCCTTGAAAGCCTGCTTGCCTGCCCGCCCGCCCCACCCTGAAGGCCTGATGCCCCGACCCACCCCGAAGGACCGCTCGCCCCCCTGGCCTCCCCGCACCACCTATGAACAGCCGCAGCAGGATCGCGAAGTCAGCGTCAGCGATCCCTGCGCTGCTTCCTGCGCCACGGTCCCGCCCCTCCTCTGACGTCAGAGGAGGGGCGGGATCGCGGCGCAGGAAGCAGCGCAGGGATGCTGACGCTGACTTCGCGATCCTGCTGCGGGCTGCTTCACAGGTGGTGCAGGAAGGTCAATGGGGCGAGCGGTCCTTCGGGGGTGGCGGGGGACTGAACGGCAAGGCCGGGAACACCCCCTTAGGGCTGGTACCCGGGGCGGCCCGCCCCCCCCCCCCCCCCCCCCCCTAGGTACGCCACTGGGCTACAGCATGAATGCACTTGTAAGTCCAAAAAATAGGACATAAGAATTGCCACTGCTGGGTCAGACCAGTGGTCCATTGTGCCCTGCAGTCCACTCTCGCAGCGGCCCCCAGGTCAAAGACCAGTGCTCTAAATGAGTCCAGCCTCACCTGCGTACCTTCTGGTTCAGCAGGAACTTTGGCTTGAATCCCTGGAGGGTGTTTTCCTCTATAACAGCCTCCGGAAGAGCGTTCCAGTTTTCCACCACTCTCTGGGTGAAGAAGAACTTCCTTACGTTTGTACGAAATCTATCCCCTTTCAACTTTAGAAAGTGCCCTCTCGTTCTCCCTACCTTGGAGAGGGTGAACAACCTTGTCTTCATCTGCTAAGTCTATTCCCTTCAGTATTTTGAATGTTTCGATCATGTCCCCACCTGGAGAATATGTTTTTCCTTTCACTTGTGCACAAATTTCCTCTGTTTCGCCTGCAGGTGGCGTTTGCAACAGCATAACGGCAATACATCTGCAAAACTACATTTCCCATAACTCTTTTCAGCACAGCGAGAAACATGGCTGCCTCCACAGAACCGGAAGCGTCCCGTAGTGACTTCTGTTTAAGTTTACAAGAAAGGGAGTTTGTGAATATTTATGGTCAAGGGCCATTCATGGTAATACAGATGATGATAGAAAAATAAACTCTGAAATAATGTGTATGTTTATAAAGAGAGAGCTTTATTTTTAAAACCTGATCATGGCAGCGCAGCAAAGCAAGGACATTGGCAGACTAGAACAATATGAAGCCAAATAGCAGTGCAGCTTAAAACCAGAGGCTTTTGAGCTCTCTGGCACTTCCAGCTGCTTTGATTGCAATTACAAAAGACGGGATATCAAATTCCATCTCCTTTTCCTTATATTTTACTGGAGTACCTGACTCTTTTTTTGCCTTTGCAGCTTGTTATGTGAATCTGGCACAATTTCTGCTTCTGATGTCTGCATTCTATTACAGTGTGTGGCGTTTTTCTTTATTCTGCCGTTTCGGGGTGTCCATTTCTCTTAAGCTTTTCTTAATACAGTCAAGTATCTGTTTTTCTGGTAATTCTGTACTAACCATATTAATTCATTACTTTGTTAGAAGTTGTAGAAAGATCCCTGCTTGTTGATAAATTATCATAGCTTTAATGTTTTAAATAAACTGTTTCAAAGTGCTGTGATTTTACTCTTGGGGGAATTCTGCACTACTGTACATTGCAGAACTTGTGCAGCATTCCCTTTTTCTGCAGAATCTGTACTTGCTCAGGGACCCAAGGAAACAACATCTATTTATTCTGTTTTGCAGGACTCTTCTTGCTTCCCTCTATACCAGGGGTCTCAAAGTCCCTCCTTGAGGGCCGCAATCCAGTCGGGTTTTCAGGATTTCCCCAATGAATATTCATTTAAAGCAGTGCATGCACATAGATCTCATGCATATTCTTTGGGGAAATCCTGAAAACCCGACTGGATTGCGGCCCTCAAGGAGGGACTTTGAGACATCTTCTCTATACATTCCCTGAACTTAGCGCCACCCCCTCCCCCATCGTTGTTGAGCGGAAAACTAACTGTTAAGTGGTGATTGTATTTTGAGGGTTGCACGTTCTAGATCAGTGGTTCCCAACCCTGTCCTGGTGGAACACCAGGCCAATCGGGTTTTCAGGATAGCCCTAATGAATATACATGCATATTTATTAGGGCTAGCTTGAAAACCCAATTGGCCTGATGGTCCTCCAGGACAGGGTTGGGAATCACTGTTCTAGATAAGTCAGGGGTGTCCAATGTCGGTCCTCGAGGGCCGCAATCCAGTCGGGTTTTCAGGATTTCCCCAATGAATATGCATGAGATCTATTAGCATACAATGAAAGCAGTGCATGCAAATAGACCTCATGTATATTCATTGGGGAAATCCTGAAAATCCGACTGGACTGCGGCCCTCGAGGACCGACATTGGACACCCCTGAGATAAGTGAAAGGCTGCTCTCTCCATAATCAGGGTGTCATAGTCCCTCCTCGAGGGCCACAATCCAGTCAGGTTTTCAGGATTTCCCCAATGAATATGAATGAGATCTATTAGCATACAATGAAAGCAGTGCATGCAAATAGATCTCATGCATAGTCATTGCAGAAATCCTGAAAACCCGACTGGATTGTGGCCCTCGAGGAGGGACTTTGACACCCCTGCCATAATGGATCTGAGCAACTTGCTGACAAGGCTGTGTAGGGTTTCAAATTGCAACACCCAGGACTCCAGTCAAGACTAAAGTTATTTTCCCACATTGCTAGTGTACTGCAGTGGTTCCCAAACCTGTACTGGTGGCAGTACATGCCACTCTATTTCATGTACATTCATTCTGATATCCTTAAAACTTGACTGCCTGCAGGTTCCCTAAGAACATAAGATTTGTCACTGCTGGGTCAGACCAGTGGTCCATCGTGCCCAGCAGTCTGCTCATGCGGCAGCCCTTAGGTCAAAGACCAGTGCCCTATTTGAGTCTAGCCCAGGGGTGGGCAACTTTGGTCCTCGAGGGCCGGAATACAGCCAGGTTTTCAGGATTTCCCCAATGAATATGCATTGAAAGCAGTGCATGCAAATAGATCTCATACATATTAATTGGGGAAATCCTGAAAACCAGACTGGATTCCGGCCCTAAAGGACCGGAGTTGCCCACCCCTGGTCTAGCCTTACTTGCGTATGTTTTGTTCCAGTAGGAACTTATCCAACCTTTTCTTGAATCCCTGAAGGGTGTTTTCTCTAGCCTCCAGAAGAGCATTCCAGATTTCTACCACTCTCTGGGTGAAGAACTTCCTTACGTTTGTATGGAATCTTTTCCCTTCTAACTTTAGCGAGTGTCCTCTCGTTCTCTTCACCTTGGAGTGGGTTAACAATCTCTCTGTCTCTACTAAGTCAATTCCCTTCAATATCTTGAATATTTCAATCATGTCCCCTCTCAGTCTTATTTTTTCAAGGGAGAAGAGGCCCAGTTTCTCTAGCCACATGTATAGTGCTATGCCCTTGTAAGATACTATTTGAACACTGCTTTAAGCATAAAGAAACAGGTATTAGAGCAATACATACTTATATCTGTATTGAAATTATTGTTTGTTAAAAAATAGTTTAACATGAAATTATTGTTTGTTAAAAAATAGTTTAACATGATTTTAATGTTACAGGTTGGTGTTTTCTATGAAACATCACTGGAACAATGAAACGGTTATTCACTGTGCTGATTCTAAAACCTCGGTGTTGGATCTAAACAGAGTTAGTGATGATTTCAGCTAATCTCCAAAGGCTTCCATGTCAATACATAATTGGCTGTAGATTCTTCTCAGGATACAAGCCTAAAATGAACATCAAAGAATGTTATAGGCTACTCAATGTTAAAGAAGAGTGTACCCTAAATGATGTTAGAGATTCCTACAGAAAGCTTGCCAAGCAATATCATCCTGATAGCGGTTCTCCTAGTGCTGATGTGACAATGTTTGTGCAAATTGAAGAAGCATATAGAACTATGCTTATTCACCTGGCCAAGGAAGAGAACCCAGAAAAGAAAGATGAGGAGGAAGAAGAAAAATTTAAGCGTAAAGTACCACAGCACAGGCAGTATCTGAGCTTTGAAGGCATTGGTTTTGGAACACCTAGTCAAAGAGAGAAGCAGTACATACAATTTAGAGTAGATCGTGCTACTGACCAAGTGATGGAGTTTCGGAGGCAGAAATTAGAGCGTCAGTATGCTGAGAATGCTATGATGGCCAAGGACGTGAGACAGAGTAAAAAGGTCAAAATTACACAAGCAATTGAACGTTTGGTTGAGGACCTCATACAGGAATCAATGGCCAGAGGAGACTTTGATAATCTCAGTGGTAAAGGAAAGCCACTTCAAAAATTTTCTTACTGCCCACATGTTGATCCCATGACCCACAATCTGAATAGGATCTTGATAGACAATGGATTCCAGCCAGAGTGGATTGTTCTGCAAAAAGAAATACGAGATACTATTGAGAAACTGAGAAAGGAGCTAGAAGTGGCTAGGAGCAAGCTTGGTGAACCGTTGACATCACTTCGAGAAGAACAATGGCGTCAGTGCTGTGAACAATTTAGCAAAGATATTGGCAAGCTGAACAAAAGGATTAATGACTTTAACTTAATTGTTCCCCTTTTAAACAGACAAATGGTACATTTCAGTGCAGACAAAGAAATTGCACGAGCCCTGAGGTTATATGAGACCCTTGTGAGAACACCACAGAAGATCAAAGAAGATAGTAACACAAATAATTTAGAGAATGATATGGATGTTGGGCTTAAGACTTATTGGGCAAAGCTGAGCAGCCTAGTATGGAAATGATGACAAGCTGCAATTTAAAACACTAAGAATATCCAGTACATCTATTTTAACTTGATGGTCTCTGATGCAATGCTGGAGTCTTGTTGTTGTTTAACAGGCAGGTATTATGAACTACTATGCATATGCAAATCATTTTCTCTTTCAGTAGTGTGATAATTTTCTGAGGCCTCATTTCTCCCTCTCCCAACATAATATAACATTTTTAAAAGTACATTTTAAAGGACAGTGCAATGGTGGTAGGTGAGTATCCATCTTATCCTTTAACACAGGGTCTCCCAAAGCTGCCCTGGGGACCTCATAGCCAGTCATGTTTTTAGGATAGAAACAATTAATATGCATGAGATAATTTCACGTGCTAGGTATCCAGTGCATGCAGATGTATCTCATGTGTATCGATTATGAATATCCCCAAAATTCAGTTGGCTATAGGATCCTGAGAACATGTTTTGGAAGCCCTATTCTAGCAGCCGTAAACTTCCATGATACATTGCAGATGACATTAAACCAATAAGAAAGCTAAACTTGGCTAATATGACAGGGATCTAAATCCAGGCACAACAGTACCCTTCTAATGTTCCTAACTTTAAATTTATAGAAACTGGATCATCAGTCGTGTATCTTATGAGCTGTTCAACTTATCACTTTCATAAGAATATCTGCACTCTTATTGTCATTGATCTTGTGGCTTGTGTCATATTTCTATTAATGTCCATATACTTTAATTCAGGGGTGTCCAACCTTTTGGCTTCCCTGGGCCGCATTGGCCGAAAAAATGTTTCTGGGGCCGCACAAACGCGTAAATGCTGCAGCAAGACAGAGGAGGGAGCCAGCAAGACGGTAAACACCCGGGGGCAGCAAAGGAAAACACTGCATCGCCCTCGACCCGGGCTGCACAAAATACTTCACGGGGCCGCACACCCCTGCTTTAATTCATACTAACGCTGACATGTTTTGCCATTCAGCTTTCTCAAGGACGTCTTCCAATTTTACCACACCAATTTTTATTTATATTTCTATCCCGTTCTCCCGGGCGCTCAGAATGGGTTACAATTGACATTCACAATAAAGTTACAAGACAAAAAAATAGACATTCGAAGAAGAGATAGGTGGGAAGACGTAGAGAGAGAAGGGGAGGGGGATTTAGGGTATTAATATTTAAAACAATAGCTTGTAGTGACTTTTTGCCAGATAATATAACAAGGAGGCACAGGGCGAACACTGGGAGTGCACATTTGTTTTGAGACAGTCATGTTATATTGCAAAAAAGTTTGAAATTACAAATATAAATAAGCTTACATGCCAACTTGGAAAGGAAATAGTAAATGCTTCTCTATGTGTTAGCATTCAAATATAATTAATTACACATTGAAGTAATTGGTTACAGTTAATTTTTTTAAAACATTTTTGTTGTCCATGTATGCAAATGATTTCACTACAGCTTTTAGTGGATATATGAATTAGGGCTGTACCGAATATTTTGTATTTGATTCATTTTGGCCTCGAATACATTATTTGTATTCAGCTGAATAGTGATTTAAATTCAAATATGAATAATTTGGGGCTCTATTGTGCTAAATCCTACTGAAATTAATACTTGATCTCTGATTTCATGTTGCTTCTTTTATTATGTTAAAGCTCAATGCGCATTATTTGCATTTGGCCAAATAATATTTTTCATTATTTGCATTTGACCAAATAGGAAAATATGCCATTTGGTATTGCCCTAATATGAACAGTCTTCCAGTGGTTGTAATGGAGAACAAACTTACCACCACTGAAAAAATATGGACTAAGCATCAAGGATCCTTAGAAAGATGAAAGGAAGGCCTGGTATCGGGCAGGCTCTGTGGTATTGCCTTGTCCATTGCTGCTATGAAGGGCTGTTTCTCGTTCTATTTATTTTAAGTAATGAAATGTCTGGGAATTCTATGAAATTCAAATTACCAAAACATAATTAAAAATAGTTTATTTATGGAGTGATTTAAAATGTGTTACTGTAATAAAAATGAACTGCCCCAAAATTACAAAACTACACTTGTATCCCTATTTGTTTATTTGGTTTTATATGCTGTCCTCCCCAAAGAGCTCAGAACTAGAGAATGATATGGGAAAAAATTATGTCCCCTTCTCTGCCCTGTCCCCACGAGCTTGGTCCCTGTCCCATCCCCGTGAGCTTGGGCCCTGTCTCTGCCCCATCCCCACGAGCTCAGTCCCCTGATCCCATCCGCACATGCATCGAATAGTTATGATTTTATATTGAACTTATTTTCTTCAAGTATAAAAAGAATCAATATTCTGTACAATTGTCATTTTATAAACAAAATAGTCTTATAGCCCGTTACATTAACGGGTGCTAGAATATATGTGTGTGTGTCTGTCTTTATTTCTTTCTCTCTCTCTCCTTAGCCGCTTTCTGTATTTCTGTCTTTCTTTTTCCTTGGCTGTTCACCACCACCCCTTGCCTGCTCCCCCTGTCTATTCTTCCTTCCTTTTACCTCCCCTGTGTCCACTACCATCCCTTCACTGCTCTCCTTTCCTTATCTAGCAGCAGCCCTTCTCCCTTTGTTTTACCTCCCCCCTGTCCAGCAGCACCTTTCCTGCTCCCCCTGACAAGCAGTAGGCCTCCCTTCCTTTTTCTCCCCCGTCCAGCAGCACCTCTTCCCCTGTCCAGCAGTAGGCCTCCCTTCCTTTTTCTTCCCCCCCCCCGCCCATCAGCACCTCTTTCCTGCTCCCCCTGTCCAGCAGTACTCCTCCCTTCCTTTTTCTTCCCCCCCCTGTCCATCAGCACCTTTTCCCCTGTCCAGCAGCACCTCTTTCCTGCTCCTCCCTTCCTTTTTCTTCCCCCCTGTCCATTAGCATCTATTTCCTGCTTCCCCTGTCCAGCAGTATATCTGGAAGAGGCACTGAGAATAATGAAATAACTGACATTACAACAAATTTAGGTTCCTTTTAAAATTTTTTGCATAAGTAGTTTTTGTACTCAGTTATTTTATATTACAGTATTCCAAAGGTGGAAACTACCTTTTATAGTTCTGTTAAACTATATTGTGTCTATTTTACTATACTTATCTATACTTATAATCTCTTTCATACCTTTTGTTTTCTTTACTGTTTTCTATACTTGTTTTATGTGGTGTTAGGCTATCTTGGTGAACCCATTTCCCTCTTCCCCACTTAGCTAGTATAAGTGAGTTTCAGGAGCGGGATTAGAGCTTAGGAAGGAAAAAAAACCTGGGATGGTACCTCCATATTGGAAAGGCTTTGAATAGCCCAATAGACCCTATGATAATAGAAGGGAGTCTACTTAAAGGGGATTGAGTGTTCCAGTGAGTTGGGCTCCCTTTCTCTACCCAGGAGGTTTAATGATCCAATCACAGAGAAGGGGGAGGAGAGATGTTAGTTCCCCTGTAACAGCGGTCTCAAACTTACCTCCGTTCGCATCTGCCCTCCGCCGAAAGCTGCCTCAAGCCGCCGCGGCCTGCAGGTGCCGACAGCCGTCGCGTGCGCCTGAAGCCGACAGCCGCCTCTGTAACGTTTCCACCATCCCTGCCACTGCCGCTGCTTGAGAGGCCCGCGGAACCGAAGGCGTCCTGGAGTCGCCCATGCGTACTCTTGCCGGCCACAGCCCGACAGATCAGGGAACACGGCGGTAAGAGTGCGCATGCGTGCTTAGTATTTTATTATATAGGATAATACAGAGCAAAATTCAGCAAAACCCCTGTCTTCCCTCCCCTTCGCAAATATCCCCTCTGCTATTATTACAGAATGCTACACAGAAAAAATTATGTTAACAGAATACCATAGTCACACATGACAGGAATAGTGTTAGGGGAGTGCAACTACCCATGGTTAGAGAGAGCCCTAAGCCAGCTGAAACCTAAAGAAGTACAGCCTGGGCTTTGCATTCCCCAGTTATGTATACACCAGCTCTAGCAGGATACATATTTCGAATCTGATATATTCTAATCATAAAACAGAAAATTATTATTTTTTTCTTTTGTCTCATCATTTTATTCTTCAAATCATGTTGGTCTCAGGCGCTGGTCCTTCCAATTGGACTTGTCAGATAGGAGTTTGGGGGCTGTTTATTCAGCAAACTTCCCATTACTGTCAATGCCTGGTGTCCAACTGCTAGTACAGTAGGGTGAAGGGCTCCGATATAGAGAATGGCACAGGGACAAATTTTCCCCTGTCCCCGCAGGAACTCATTTTCCCGTCCCATCCCATCCCAGTGAGTTCTTTTCCTGTCCCTGCCCCATTCCTGCATGCTCTGTCCTTATTTGCACAATTCTCAAACACTTTAAAATCATAAGTGTCCAAGGTTTGTGTGGTTAAGGCAGAGCTTACAGGATTGGGGCAGGGACAGCGAAAAATATGTCCCTGTGCCATTCTCTACTCCGGTAGTATCATTTCTAGACCTTGGCTTGACTCAGGTCTCCTTGTTGCAATTGCTGGCTAGGGAGAGCCTGAAAACACATGGAGGCTAGGTAGAGTTGCAATCCAGTTCTTCAATGGTGATCAATTCATAGTAGCTGGCCCACATCATAAGAGTCCTCAGAAGGCCATGCTGAAAATTTTTTTGTCAGTTCTTAATTTGTGTCGCTGCATAGCTTGCTGTCTGCCTCCCATTCTAGCTTTTGAGTGGGTGTGTCAGCTTTAACAATGTGTTCTATAAAAAGTAGTGGGACAGCCTGCTTCATCATCTGTGGTCAGAAAGTAAGTTTCCGTCATTGCTTGAGCCTGTTATGCACCAACTACAGTAGTCTGGGGGCATCTTCTGGGTGTCCCAAACTAGGTATAATATTTCCTGTCCCTTTGCCATGCTTGCTGGTGACCCATTCAGAGGCTAATAGCAGTCAGGTTTTCCTGGAGTTGCCAAGCCAACAATTTCTTACCCCCTTTAAGTGTTCTGGACTTCAGTTTACCTAGTTCAGTGGCCCTATGGGTTCAGGATTCTTCCATTAATTTACCATATATGGCTTATATAGTAATCTCATTAATGTCCCTCTCCTGACCTACATTCCTTCAGCTATAGTTCTTGTTTGCTCTGCAGGTATGAAGTAGGGTGCTGTTGTTTTAGTAGTTATGGGCTTACTTTGCTTACAGTGAACATATTTCCTCTGTGTGTTCTGTGGTGGTAGTGCATGGGAGCAGGAGAGCTGTTGTTATACTAGAAATAATAATGAATACTGGGCTTCTGTGTTTTTGAAGCTTGGTTTTCATACTACCTAGAGCTTTGGTAAATGTCTAAGAGGAGGATAAAGAAGGTGAAATTTGGCCTTACCTGCTAATTTCCTTTCCAGAATATTAGTGTAAGTAGTAGAAAACACACACATATTTAGGCTTGACTATTTATCGCAGCTCTAGAGCTGGTGTAAATGCCTGTACCTATATGAATGTGTGTAAACTATTTTCTCATGCAATAGGTGTGTCTTTCTAGACCGAAAAGTATTTGCCCCATACTTGTGAGGGCTACAGAGGGAATCCACTTCAGGTTCTCAACTTCTCCTCTAGAGGGTTCTGTTGTCCCCTTCAGATTTTCCTTTTGCCTCCCAGGCAAAAGGTCTTTCTGATCTCTGTATGTATTTTTGTAAAGGTTTTTGCAGCTTTTGGTGCACTACCTGTATGGGGGATAAGCTCTGCCTGTGTGAAGCAGACTTGGGTCTGCAGCCGGAACCTGTTTGGCCATACTGCAAAAAACTTTGTGGAGCTCGAAGTTTGTATCCATAGTAGCTTAGCTTACCTACTGATTCACAGAGGCTTGAGCACAGGCTATTAGGCATCCGTAGGGGGTTCAACGAGGCTCTTCAGGGTACCAGCTGCAATTTCACCTCCCCCCTTCACGTGCACAGTTATGCGTGCACTGAAGATGTCTGACTGCGCTCCAACTGAGAGGCTGAAGATTTCAGCGTTTGGAGCACTGGCAAAGTGAGGCAGGGATTCTTCTCCCAGTTCCAGCTACTACTTAGAGCTGAGACAGGCTACAGCACCTTTAGAGCATATGTCACAGTGAATAAGTCCATTACAACCATATGGGCAACATTGGGAGGTGTCTGAAAAATCCTATTTTGGGATGTTTTTTGCCACATCCTGCAGACCCATCCTGTGAGTTTTTCTTTTAAGTTGTTTTTGAGCCTATTTATTGGCACCAAAATGCTGCTGTGGCAGCCATTTCAGATTTCCCAATTTTGTTTCAAAGTTCTCCAGCTTTTTCAAATCACCTTGTTTTGCCTCAAAAATGGCAGGGATGAAGTCCTCAGATCCTTTTACTCCTAATTCATGCCAGATTTGTGCTGGATGAATGGCAGAGGAGTGCCCTTGTGCCATGTACCACACAGCAGCGCCCTTGTGCCATGTACCACACAGCAGCAGGAGTGTTGGACTTGCCTCCGCTTTGGTCTCTAGGTCTGAGGAACCTTTGGGGGGAATTGTTTTCTGGGAGAAAATCCCTTCCGGAGCCTTAGACCAGTAGCATACCTAAGTGTAAAAGCGTGGAAGCTGCCGAACCCAAGAGATGTAAGATGGAGTTACCTAAAGGGCACTCGGTGCTGCCTCGTAAAGCCTTTTCTCCTGAATTTGTTAATTTGATGTGAAGATCCTCACACGAGGTCTGGCAGTTAGACGGGTCACACAAGGGGGCTTTTGGATGCCCAGGGTGCATCAGTCATTGGCAGCTGTCCAGGATCTTGTGGACCTTTTTCTGACAGGGACTCGGAAGGCAAGGGATCGGTCTGTATGTCTTGCTGTCACAGAGCGAGTCTTCCCTGCTGGGTGATATAGGGTCGCAAGTACGTAGGAAGCAGTGGTGGTCCTCGACCAAGGGGAGAATACCACAGCACTCTGGCTATTCAAGCCTTCGGTGCTATTAGAGCTCATAACTAACTCCCTGCAGGAGTTACAAATAGACTCCCAGCAGACCTCTTCCATTCAGTGTTTTATCATGAGCAGAGTGCAAGCACAACCCATCTTTTTTCCATGGCATCCTGATATGAGTGTTTCAGTCACAGAGCACTGAGATGCTTCCGAGGACTCTAAGGGTAGCCAAAACAATGACTAGGCTGTCTCCTATGGCACAGGAGTGTGAATAGATGTTCACCCAGCCTAAGGTGGATTCCTCAGTTGCTCAGGTAACCAAGCGCCCATCCCTGCCTAAGTGAGGGAAGTGTGGTATTAAAGGAAACGCAGGATCACAGAGTGGATGTGGTCCTAAAAAGGCAGTCTGAAGCTTTAGCAGCATCCTTTATAGAACGTGGAAAATGTGTGGGCTCACCCTGGTAGAGTTCGAGCCTTTGCTCCAGCTTACGTTAGCAGGGGTGGATTATGTGACCAATGCTCTCTATGACAGAGACATTACAGAAGCTGGAGAAGAGTCTGGAATTCTAGGCAGTCCCAAGTTTTCTCAGTTCATAGTCTAAACTGTGTGAGACAATCGCGCGCAGGACATCAGCGCGCCGGATTTAAATTTAATTTTAAAGTGCTCCAAGGGGGTGCGTGAGGGAGGGGAACAACCACAGTTAAGTTAGTAGTGTTGGCACTGCCGTTGGGGGGGGTGTTTTGGGGGAACCCTCATTAGAGGAAACAGACTTTTTCCATATTTTTTTAGGAAAAAAGTTCCGTTTCCTCTGTAATGGGGGGGGGGTTTCCTCTCCCACTCCCTCCCAACGGCAGCGCCAACACTACTAACTTATATGGGGGGGGTTGTCCCCCCCCTTGGAGCACTTTCAAATTAAGTTTAAGTCCAGCACGCTGATGTCCGGCGCACAATTTTGACGCATCACCATTTTCTCAGACAATGCTATAGTGGTGACATATGTAAATCACCAAGGAGGCACCAAGAGTACAAAGCTGAGCTTAGAAGCCTACTTAAATGTTCCGGTGGGCAGAGCTATACTTACAGGTGATTTCCGTTGCACATGTAGCAGGAGTGGACAGTGTCTAGGTCAATTATCTCAGCAAGCAGACCTTAAGCGAGAATGGACAATATATTCAGCAGTGTTTCAGTCCATTGCTCTTCTTTTGATCTGATGGCTATGGTAAGGAAGAAGGTTGACTGTTTCTTCAGTTGAAGATCCAAGCCCAGAAGCGAAGGCCTAGACACCCTAGTTCAATTAGGGCCAAAGAGCAAGTTCTTATACACGTTTCCTCCATGGCCCATGACAGGTCGAATACTTCACAGAATAGTAAATCTCCTAGGGAGAGTGGTCCTCATAGCACTGGATTGGCCATGCAGGCCATTGTACGTGGACCTAGTGCATCGTCAGAAGGACAAGGGTCTCAAACTGCAGGTACAGCCTGATCTTCTAGCTCAAGGCCATTAAGGGTATGAAGAATAATCTATTGCTATAATACATTGGGGAAATGTTTTGAGATACAAAAATGTTTCTGATTGGTATAGTTATTTTGAAATTTTGATTGTTCAGAACAAATTTGTAGTTTGGGGAGCCTCCAAGTACCCCTTATGTGTTCCTATATAGGACCACTGGCTATCATCTGCTTTGGTACAAACTAAAGGGGGCAGCAAAGCTCTCTGGAGAAGAAGGAAGAATTAAAAACCTGGAGTGGATTCCTTCTGCACAGCTTGCAAGCATGGGGAGAATACGCTACTGCCCAGGATGACGCACCTATCTAGTAGAAAATATATTAGCAAGGTAAGACCTTAATCTCTTTAAATGTATGTGTACTTGTATGCTCCATTCAAATGCACACCTGGCACACCATCAAAGCATGTTGAGTACTTTTCTTCTATTCTGTAAAAGGTTGGTTACATATGGAAATAATGGGAGTTCCACCATTTACATGTTTTTTGCCACCTAAAATGGGGCAGCTCCTTATAGAATTACCCTACACCCTCTGAGGCAAATTTTATATAAATAAGCACCTAGATATCTTTAGAGAAATTAAGCACAAAACCTACAATGTAGCCACGTTTATTTACAGCAGCTGAATAGCAGGAATATATGTACTGTATATGGCTAAAGTAAATATGGAGCTGCATATTTTATAACCTATGCCTATATTTTGGCTCCACCTGTATTCCGTCTAAACTCCTTCTTGAGAATGCCTACACCTGAGGTGCACACATTATATACATACTTGCCATGGCATGTACTTTTTACATGTGGGCCTTTATAAAACTCTCTCTCTGCTGTTCAGTCTTCTGCCAGGTGGGGAGCTTAGAAATGGATGCCATCATCACAGAAAATGAAGAGAGATTTAAATACCAACGCCAACTATAACCTTACATCAATAACAAAAGGAATCCATAACAAAAAAAAAAACGCCTTATAGATGCAACAGTGTATTTGCTTCAGCACATCTGGACAAGTGGAATTTAATTTCACAAATTTTTTAGTGTTCATTATTTTTATAATAGTAGACTAAAATGCCTTGGCACATTCATACACACGTAACAAATGCCTTCACAAAAAGATCCTTTTTCCAGCAATTCCAATAGCATAGTGAAAGAAAATAGGCAGACTGGATTGGAAGTTTAAGTTTTCACCTTTGATAATCTTCTTTCTGTTAGTCTCTGGCGGATTCAGTATGCTGGTGTTCAATCCCTTCCTGCAATCCAGGAGTTGCAGAAATCCAAACACTTTTCTAAGCACATGCGCCTCCCACCTTAGAGAGAGAGTTAGAGCCACCTGCAGTTCAGTCCCAAAGCCAAGCAACATACCTGAACAAATCCATGATAAGGAAGGGGGTACTGGGAAAGCTCCCCAGCAACATAAATAATATGAACTGGTCTGCTCTGCAATACATGAAAACAAATAATAAACAGGCAACACAGAAAAAAACATTGAGGAACAATGTAAAACTAACTTGCAGCCTGCAGTAATATGCATACTCACATTACAGCAAACTCCCCACAGGACCCATCTACTAGCTGGAAGGACCTGAAGCCTATAAGGAGAAGAACCAAGACTAAAGAAAGCAGGTGCCACCATGGTGTTGGCAGAGAACACTCGCATCACTTTTCCTTCCAGAGTGAGCTGGAGAGCGAGAAACGCCAGGCAACCTGCCTGAAGCTTCAAACGTTTGAGTGACCAACACCTCTGACGAGGAGTCCACTGCCCCTGAATGGAGCAGCCCCGCAGAGATCACCCCAACCTGACAGGCTGGCAACCATCAGAAGAGTTATCTACTCTGAGATCTGATGAAGCTTGTCCTGGTGGAGAGCCTTCCCCTGAAGCCACCAATGCAGACTGCTGCACGCTGGTTCCATCCAGGGAGCGACATCTGAAGGGGATGATGTTGCAGAGACCACCGAGAGGAGGGACTCCTATAGAGGGTGCATGTGCGCACTGACCCAGGGGACCGCCTCAAAGGAGGCTTCCATGGACTCCAGCACCAGCAGATAATGCCAGGCTGTGGGAGCTAGAAGGTCCAGGAGATCTCTGATCTGCTGTTAAAAGTTTTTGTCTGCATGGCTCGCAAAGAAACACACAACCCTGCTGGGTGTCAAAAAGAAGCGACAGATACTCCAAGCTCTGTGATGGAGTCAACTGGTTCGTCTTGAAGTTGACAATCCAACCCAAGCCCTGTATCAGAGATACCACCGTCTACACCGCACATGCGCAATGGTGTCAAGACAGAGCCCGGATCAACCAGTCATCCAAGTAAGGATGGATCTGGACACCCTGCCTGTGGGTGCAGCTACAACTACCATCACATTGGTGAAAGTGCAGGAGCTGTTGCGAGCCCAAAAGTACTTGGAATTAGAAATGCTGTTGAAAAACATGGAAACGTAGAAACCTGCACTGGAAATATTGGAATATGGTTTATTTATTTATATCCTGTCCTTACTCAAGGTGGGTTACAAAATTACATACATATACATCAACAACAAATAAACGATACAACACAAGTTACAAACAATAAAAATTAAATTGGTGACCAGCACCTCACTTTCATCCTAAACTCCAAGAACAGGCTCCATATTTCATCTGACAGAAAAGATGAAGATATGGAGGTAAGCCTTCTGTGAGATCCAAAGACACTAGAAATTCCCCAGGAGAGACAGCAGCAATGCCTGTGCGTATGGTTTCCATTCAGAAATGAGGAATCTGCAGGAAGCAATTGACTGACTTGAGATCCAGAATGGGCCTCCAGTCCTCTGACCCTGTCTTTGGCCCGATTCGTGTTCTGGGACAGGTTCTATTGCTTAGACATCCAAGAGACGCCGTAGGGTAGTGCGGACCTTTGACTCCTTTACTGGCCGACCTACTGGCTAGTCCAGAACAAATCCAGAGGCAGGCAAAATAAATCTCTCTTCTGCTCCTCCCAAATGATGTCCAACACCCATTGATCTGAGGATATGCGATTCTACTCCTAGTAAAACTGAGAAAGTTTAAGTGAAAAAAATAAGAAAAAGATGCAGAGCAAATTCAAAAGACTTCTACACAGATTGTTTTATGGCTTTTCAGGGTGCCTTGCATATACCTTTTCAGGGTGCCTTGCATATGCATACAGCACTGATAACAGCTCAACAGAACTTTGGAGAAGTATCCTCCCAGCAGGGAATGGAGACAGGAACTTTGCAGCAAAGGCTATCAGGGAAGCATAGAAGGCCTGGGGGAGTACTCATGCCTGTTCAGGGAGGGACAAGGGAAGGAGGAGAACACTACATTGCTGGTCTGGTGAAGTGTGCGTGCACTCACTGATGGCAGCAGAAGTCTGTTGTTTTGTGGGGGAGGGAGAGGGGGTTTGTGATGATGTGGGACCAGCGGAGGACAGACTCTTGTCAGGAGGGAGGGTGGTAGGACATCACAGGGAAAGGGGGAGGAATGGTGGAATATAAACCCTTGGTTTATATTTTTCCCCTAAAAAGGGAGCGTTGGGGGGGGGGGGGCAAAAATGGCATCTTGATTTATATTTTGATGCTTTTATATTCAAATATATATGGTAATTTTTTCATTGAGCAGTTTTACTTTTCCGAACTGATACAATTCTGTGGGTAAAAGTAACCACTTTACATTTATCTGCAGGGCTGAAAATTGCCCTACGAAGGAAATAGCCTGAAAGAAAATTATGTTCAAAGAGTTTTCTATACTTAATATCACTCACAGGGATTTAAATTATTTAGTTGACATTCAAAATGATTTAACCAGCCTGAAACAGCCTCTGACTGGTTAAATCGCTTATTTGAGACTATCTGCTAATTTTCGGAGACACTTAACCATTATTGCCACTGAAAATTAGCGGTTATTGCCTAAATGAAAATAGTTATTTTGGAGGTGTTCTGGGGCAGAATCAGCACTTGACCTATTAACACAGTCCTATCTTTATGTGGCAACTCATGGCCAGTTAGGTTCTGAATATCAACTTAACTGAATTAACACATTGACAGTCAGCAAATCACTTGCTACCACCGGCTGAATATTTACCCCTATCTCTTTAAATATGAAGCTTTTGAGATGGATAACCTGGACATACTGGCCTCACTTGTGTATGCTGGACACTACAGACATTTTTAACATATATTTTCCCATAGCCTGGTCCAGCCTGTACCTTGCTGTTTGTGAACACATGTATCCTTTGAAATGCTAACCCAGCTGGCCTTTGCTGCAAAGTTCCTGTCTCCATTCCCTGCTGGGAGGATACTTCTCCAAAGTTCTGTTGAGCTGTTATCAGTGCTGTATGCATATGCAAGGCACCCTGAAAAGGTATATGCAAGGCACTGGCATAAGGGTAAGGACCAGAGTCCACTCCATTGAATATGACAAAGTGGACACTGGTCCTGCCTCAACTGGTTAATTTATAAGACGGCACCTGCTTCTTGTCAATTTAAATATGAAAGATGAAGTATGAATGGTAACAGCAAACTCGAAAAGAAAATATTTGTTCTTCCTTAACTGTTTTTCACACTGAAGAGGTTTTTTTTCCCTCTCCTATACCTTTATTATCTACTAAAATCACTTGTAAAAGAGGACAGTTATTAAGCTCTGGGGCTACTGATCATATTATTTGTGACTGGCACAGCACTGTCCATCTTGTTTATCATACAGTGTCATACTCTAAAGCAAACAACCCACCGCTTTTTTAATGCAGCAATGAAAGAAGAGCTTCTGAAGCAAATCCTAAAAATACTTCACATATAGCCCCATGGTTCGCCTTGTCAAGCAGTGATGGACAAGAATGCAATAGTCAAAAATAGCATCTCACATCAGGAGTCCATTCCAGACATAACCATGGTTCCTCCATATCATCTTCTCCCAGAAGAGTATAATCAACTGTTAATGAACTAGAAAAATGTTTCAAATGCTTTTTCATATTCAGGCTATTGGTAAAATGTCTGAGTCTTTGTATACACAGTTCAAGATTTTAGCTTCCTAAATTTAACATACTTGAAGAAAGTACTTAGCTCAGGGAGCTCTTCCTATTAATGTCCCATCGGAGCGCCCCAACTCCATGTGCAAATTTGCAGGATTAGTCCTCATGTGGTTTAGTGATACGTATGGGATTAATAGCTGTCCTAGCAGAGGTGAAGCATTGCTGTGGGGAGGAACTGTCTGCCACGCCATATACCCCCATCCATAAAAACAGAGGGGAACAGAAATCAAGAAGAAAAGGTACTTAACCTGTCTTTGAGGGGCATTGGGGGTGGAAGGGGGAAGGAAGATGCTAGAATGAGAACTAGTGTAGCTTCTTTCAGTTTTTCCTGAACATAACCATTTTCTTCTTTCAATGATCCAATAGATATTTTAAGCTACCACTGGCGTCCTTAAGCTTGCAAATGTGCTACCATTTTTGTAAAACTGATGTCCGTGTTTCACCGATCATTTGCGAACTTCCAAGGATATGTTTCCATGAGCCAGACACTTTGGCCTCTAAGACTGAAGATTCTTTTTATCACTCCCTGGAAATAATTGACAACGTGTCACAGTGATCTTCAATGAAACTACCTTTTTCCAGAACTGCCAGAATGACACACTCTGTGGGTTCAATTAAATACTGCAAAAAAAATGAAAGGCAAAAGAAAAAGGTCAATGTAGACAACAGCAGTCATAATACTAGTACATCATCAAATATAATATGTAATATCTAATCTAATCCTTAGGTTTGTATACCGCATCATCTCCACGTTCGTAGAGCTCGACGCGGTTTACAGTAGGAGAAATAGGAAGGAACTATAACAAAGGGTTAGAGGTAGAAGTGTGAAGAAAATTTAGAGGACTTGGGATGCCAAGATATAAGAGTTTCCTTGATTCCTAAGTTGGAGGGAGACTTACATTTTTTGAGAAAAGCCAGGTTTTCAGATGTTTGCGGAAAACTTGGAGAGAGCTCAAGTTCCGAAGAGGGGAGGTAAGGTTGTTCCAGAGCTCAGTGATTTTGAAGTGGAGGGAGGTCCCTAGCTTTCCTGTGTGGGAAATGCCTTTTAGCGAGGGGAAGGATAGTTTCAATTTGTGGGAGGATCTGGTGGTATTAGGGTTTGAGGAATTCCAAGAAAGAGGGATAATGGGAGGGAGGATACCATATAGGATTTTGAAAGTTAAACAGGCACATTTATAGTGGACCCTGGCAATTATCGGAAGCCAGTGGAGCTTGGCCAGGAGCGGGGAGACATGGTCAAATTTACTTTTAGCGAATATGATAATTTTATTCTTATATACCGCCATACTGAAAAAGTTGTAGGCGGTAAAATACAAATTAGAATAATGGACTTAAAAACAGATAAAGACAGAAAGCATTTACAATATAATGCTGAAAATACCGACATGGCAGGGAAAGAAGTAATACATAGAACAGATAAAATACATCAAGTTGAATATAAGGAACTTGATTGAAAAAAATGAAGCAGAATGCATTAAGATACCAGCCTATCAAAGAGTTGACTCTTTAACAATTTTCTTGATTTTTCTTGTATTGGATCCTCCTCCGGAGCTCATGGAAACCCTCTATCAGATTGGTTATGGTTGGAATGGCAACTCATGTCTCCTCTGAGACTATGTCACGTTCTAAGTATCAAATTACCTAGGTTGTATAAGCACAATAGAATTTTAACAGATACCTGGCAGACATTAAAATGTGTGAATAATTTAACACCTATTCCAATTCATAAATCAACATGTCAGTCCCTATGGCTGAACTCCAAGATTCAGATTCAAATTGGCGGGTTTAAGGTCATCTGGAAACATTGGATGAAGGCAGGTATATGCACTTTCTCTATACCCTTTCTCTATACACTTTAACCTTCATGGAGTTCCTTTCTCTCTCAACTCCTGTAAACCGTGCCGAGCTCTACGATTGTGGAGATGATGCGGTATATAAACCTAAGGTTTAGTTTAGTTTAGTTATATGAGATGGTAAGCTGCTTGACTTTTCACGATTGCAACATAAATTTGGTCTTAATAAATCGCAAAACTATAGATGGTTGCAGTTGAAGCAGGCTATTCAGGAGGGGTTCCCTGAATGAAAAAATCTTGAAAATCAATATAGCCTGCCTTTATGTTTTCAGGCGGACTTCCTGGGACATCAAGCCGCTCAGTGGTATAAATTAATATCTGGATTTTTGATTAAAAACCCAAAACCTGGTCTACGTGACATTTGGAGCATTGAGATAAAGCATCAAATTACTACATCTCAATGGCCACGAATTTGGGCTTGGAGGATGAGATGTACAGAATTGGCATCTATGAGACAAACTTGATTTTTCTTATTACATAGAGCATTTTGGACCCCAGTTCGGTTACAAAAATTAGATAGCTCTAAATCCAATATATGCTGGTATTGTCATCTCGAAGCTGGGACATTGGATCATTTATTATTCTATTGTCCATTGGTACTTAGCTTTTGGAAATCCATTTGGGGCCAAGTAAATAACTTACTGGAAAATCCAGTGGCACTATTATATGACACGGTGTTATTTGATACATTAATGAGGGCTAAGAGCCAAATATCTTCCAGTAACAATAAACTTTTGCTCATTATGACATGGGTTGCCATACAGCAAATTATGAAAAATTGGGATCGGCTGAATTATAATTTTTGGTGGAATTCGCTATGCCTTATCTTTAAAATGGAACGGTTACTAGCCATACAGCGGGGGCATCTCAAGAAATTTAAGGATGTTTGGGAGCCATTAACAACTTATTGTGTAGAATGAATAGTATTCCCATTTATACACACACGTTCAGGGTAGGGAGGGGGGTGGGGATGTTTGATGTTTTCTTATGCTTAAGAACAACTGTTGAGTATAAGGGGGGGAGGGATATTTGATATGAAGTAGACCATGATGGAAATATTAAGTGATGTTAAAGTGTAAAGTGATGGTATTGCATTTTGCACTTATTGAAAGTTTTAAAATGAATAAAGAATTAAAACAAAAAACAACCCCACAAAACACTAATGAACCTGTATTCATTGACAAATCACTTATCCCACATGACCCACCAAGGATGCTAAGATCTACTAACCAATATCTATTCTTTGTACCTTCATTACAGATCATCGGTACTAGTCGTACAACAACATTCTCTGCGATTGCCCCCATGATCTGGAACTCTTTGCCTTTACACTTAAGAGCGGAAACTAATTTAAAGAAATTCAAAGGAGCATTGAAATGTTTCCTTTTTAAAGATGCTTTTGAACATTAACTAAATCAACACACGTGCTAAATGCTAATGTTTCCATAGGATAACTTGCACGCGTTAGCGTGCACTAAAAAGCATAGTGCACCTTTGTGAAAGAGGGGGTAAGGTTTCCTTTTTTAAAATCACTTCTGAACTTTAATCATCCTCCCTTATTTCTGTTTCCTCTCTCTCTCTTTTCTGCTTTCTGCCCAGAGATACAGCAGTATATTTGTTTCCCTTTCCCATTGTTCTTTCCATCATTGTTATCTTTCTTAGACTTTATTGCAGTTCCTCTTCCTTCCCTCCTTTTAACTGTCCTTTTTGTTCTTGTAGTTTAGTTTGTATATGTCTTTGACTTATTTTTGTAGTCCCCCTTTTTTAATATTGTATTTTCACCTAGAATTCTGGATAGGCAAGTAATCAAATAAACTACGAGTTTGGCTTTACATGGAACCGGCAGCATTTTAATTCAAGGTTTTCTTGCTGTTATTATGTTGGATGTGTCTGTTCTGGAATGGAGGTGGGGCAAGGGCTTTCGTGGATTTGACCGTCATGACTATCATGCAGGGCTGTGGAGTCAGAGTCGAGGAGTCGGAGGAAATTTCGGGTACCTGGCGTCAGAGTCGGAGTCAGAAGTACAAAAAACTGAGGAGTCGGAGTCGGAACATTTATCTACCAACTCCATTTTTGAACTTGGCATACCAATCACGAGCGATTCTTTCAGCTATAGCACCCACTATATACACAGCACAAATGTTGCGAGCAGCTTCTGCGGCCTTAGAACCTTGATTAAAAGGAAAAAGAAGGTGGTGTCGAAAATGCTCATTTCTCTCAACTTGACATTCCATTTTAACGATCTGAAAATTAACCAGTGCTGTGGAGTCGGAGTCGGAGTCGAGGAAGCAGAGGAAATTTCAGGTACCTGGAGTCGGAGTCTGAAGTACAAAAAACTGAGGAGTCTGAGTTGGAACATTTATCTACCGACTCCACAGCCCTGCTATCATGATATTGAAGTTTACTGTATTCTGTTTATTTAGCTTGCAGTACTGTGTTTTGCATCATCCTTATTATAATTCAATAAAATAAAAAAGTGAATAAAGGAATTGCTTACTGTTAAATGTTCGTTTTGCTCCTATTTATATTAGTTTTCAGAAGCTATTGAAATACTATCTGTTCAAGAAATTCTATGAAGCTGCAGAATGATAATTTTCAGGGTTTATTTATATGTATTTGCAATAGTTGAGCAGATCTCTAAAGTTTTGAGCTTCTTCTTAGAATGACATTATCTTGAGCCACAAGTTAATATAATCAGCACTGTCTTTCCAAAGCTTTGTTTACCAGTACTCTATAGAAGTCACTCTCTACTTAAAATGGAACATTTGTCTTTGCTAGTTTAGGCACTTATCTTATCTTATTTAGACTATTGTAAGTTTATATTCAGTAGTCTGAGTTAAACTCTGTACCAAGCCAAAACTGCTTCAGAACGTTGCTGTCAAACTTATCTTTTGTTTGAAAAAATATGATAAAGCAAAACCAGCAGTGATTCATTTGCACTGGCTTCCAGTACAGGCTAGGATTGAGTTTGAGCTGGGATATTTGATATGTCAAAAATTTTTTGATGGTACCAGATCAGAATATCTTGTAAGCCTGTTCTCGTTTCCTGCTACCAGTATCTGGGCTATTAAGAATTTGATGTTCATTACCTTGTGAGTTGCAAACCACATTACTCTTCCCAGAAATCTTTGAAGACATAGTTGTTCAGTCAATACTATGTTTAGATATATTTAAAAAAATATTTTCTTGTTATTTTGTTTAAATTGTGATCTGCTTTCAACCTTTGGGAATTGGTGGAATACATGTAATGTATTACATTATATATTCAGTATAAAGTACCATCAAGAAATCTGCAGAAATCTGTCAGATTTTTCAACAAGTAAAAAGGAAATCCCAAATTCACATCATGGAATTCTCATAAACAAAGGGCTAGATTCACTAAGCAAACTGATCGAGTACTGATCGGTTTGCGACCCCCTAGACATCAGATTTCCCTCTGGCCCGATTCACAAACCTCTCCAGCAATCCGCTTCAAATCTGTGCATGCAAATTAGGGGAAACGCATGCAAAGTAGGCAGGGACGCGATTCACCAAACTAATTTGGGACACTGATTGGGCTGGCTGATCAAGAATAGAAGCGACTGCTGGGGATCAGTCACACACGTCTCTGCCGACTCTCCTGCTCCATTGTCCTGCTCTCTACCCCGATCTGAAGAAAGGTTTGCAGCACCGGAGTGTAGGAAGAAAGGTTTGCGGCTCCTGTCTCTGCTCTGCTCTCTATCCTGAGCTCTGCCCCGATCTTCCAGCCCTGCTTTCTGCCCCGAGCTCCTACTCTCTGCCACCTTCCCTGCAGTGCGAGCCCACGGGTTTAAAATGCGGCTGCACGCCGCAGTACAGCTCCACTTTAAACCTGCGGGCTTGCACTGGGCAGCAAGAGCAGGACTTGGCTGGAAGAGGAGAGAGCAGGAGAGTCAGCGCAGTTTGAAATTCATGCAAAGCGAATCTGAGCCAGTTTGCCTATCTTTTAAATATCTTTTTCAGAAGTCAAAATTTGTGATGACAGACTCTCCCAAAAATAAAACTGTGCTTTTAAGTAGACTCGCTTCCACTTATAGCCAGCAATAAAAAAAAAAACCCACAACAACTCCCCCCTCCCCCGGACACAAAACGCATGCACAGACCATCTGCAGGGAAAGCAGATGGTCTGCGCATGTGCTGGGATTGCTATAGAGCGATCCAGGCAGGCAGATGGGGGCGTTCCTCCGATCGCCCTCATCTGCAGACTGCGGTTTGGAGAATGCATCAGACCTGGGGGCCCGATCGGGCAGGTTCGCGAATCTAGCCCCAAAGTCACTGTTCCAAGTTACAGAAAGGAGAAAAATGAAAGTGGGTTCGAATTCCTATGACTGCACCTCTCAAAAACCTCAATTAGACTTTCTTGACCACCTGAAAAAGGACATATGAATTAGCCATAGCCTTCCTTTAGTTCTGCTCTAATTCTTCTCTATCTCCACCCTAGATGCCTGCTATTACCGATGTCCTCAGCAAAACAAATCCTCAAATGTATTTCTTTGAAATGTACCAAGAGCTCAGTTTATTGCAAGAACAAGCTATATACTGCACACTGTTACACATACATACATGGTTGGTAGAATGCTAAACCCACATTGGTTAACCATTATTTTAAATGTTTTCTAACTACTCTCCTGAAAGTTTCTCTAAATACTTGAGAACAGCCATGTCTAGAACAATGTAGCACATGAAATATTTTTGACATCATAAATATGGACTAATAATGTAACGCTTAGGGTTCCTTTTACGAAGGCGCGCTAGCGGGGTTAACGCGCGTGACTTTTAATCACGGGCTAACCCCACGCGCTAGCCAAAACCTACCGCCTGCTTAAAAGGAGGCGGGAGCGGCTAGCACGTCCAGCGCTATTACACGCGTTAAACCGCTAGCGCACCTTTGTAAAAGGAGCCCTTAGAAATATAAATTGTTATGTATGATAAACATGAGCTGGTCAAGTGGCTACTTACCTCCTCAATGTGTGCTGGTAAGTTAAAGGGAGGGGAAATCCAGTGTTTAAAATTTTCATAAAACCTCTGTTTCAAGATGAAACATACGACTCCCAAAGCAAATATAGCAAATATTACTGAGAAAAGTATTTTTGCAGTGTAGATTGCCATAACCTCAGCTGAAAGAGAGAACAGGGACAAGCTCTGATGTAATCAAGACATCATCTTATCAAAGGAACACCATTTTATATACAATCCACAGCATAAATATGAGAGAACATATTTATCCACAGGTCCTGCTGTGTAAACTAGAGGTCTGAACGGGGATCATGGGAATCCTGCGGGTCCCGCGGGGTTCCCGCAGGAATCCCCCACGGAGACCCCCCTCTGGCCCACGGGACTCCCACGGGGACCCCCCTCTCAACGAGACTCCCACGGGGATGGAAGGCTTTGGAAGCAGGGTTCATCCATATAATTGACACATCAGCCTTAGTAAAAGATAGGGTTTATAAGTTAATCACCTGAACAGAAAACAAAAAAAGGGTTCCACCAAAGAGATTCCACAAGGAAAACAGCAATGCAAACACAAAAGAAACTGTGGAACTGATGATCCTGTCAGAAGTAATTGCTGCTTTTTATGGGGACAGGCGGGGATGGAGGTGATTCGTTGCGGGGATGTGTGGGGACAGAGAGGATCCTGACGGGGACAGGTGGGGACCGAGAGGATCCTGGTGGGGATGGGTGGGATTTCCGTCCCCGTGCAACTCTCTAGTGTAAACTTGACAGAACACTGCTTTATCCACAGGATCACTGTCCTATGTGGTATAAGTTCAACAAACCACCTCGTTACATCAAGTCCTGCAGTGTAAATGTGATGATCATAAAGAGTCCAGCAGAAAGCAATCCCACAAAAACAAATAGAAACGAACAGGAAGTGGGATGGGACAACGGTCTTCCCAAAGAAAAAGAAGCCAAAAGGGTCACACAAAACATAAAGTTTATTAAATCTTTAGTCCATCCACAGACCCGTTGCAGCACTGTGTTTCAGCCTCAGGGGCCAAACACACACTGAACAAAGACAAATAAAATCAACGACTTTGTGGACCAATAGCGTTATGAACATGCACTAAATTGTAATGTAATGTAATGTAATTTATTTCTTATATACCGCTACATCCGTTAGGTTCTAAGCGGTTTGAAGAAAATATACATTAAGATTATAAATGAGAAGTAAGAAGGTACTTAAAAAATTCCCTTACTGTCCTGAAGGCTCACAATCTAACTAAAGTACCTGGAAATTAATAAAGAAGAGAAAATAAAGATGGTTGAAAAAAGAAAAATTCTATGTGAATTTATAGGATGGAAATTAAACTGACAGTGAAGAACTGTATGAAAAATACATATGGAATGCAGTTAGAGAGGGTAGGTTACAATCTATTTATGGTATTTGTTTAATTGGAAGGTGTTAAGGTGGGTAATTTGGGGGAAGGTTATCTGAAGGTAGGTGAATCTTCTGGAGGTAAAAGAGGAGGAGTTAAGATATTTGGATGAATTTTTTGAAAAGCAGGGTTTTGATTTCTTTTCTGAATGTTTTGAAGTTGTCTAATATTGTCATAAGATTGGAGATGGAATGGTTGATTTTTGCTGCTTGTGTTGCTAGAAGGTTGTCAAACATTTTCTTGCGTTGTGTGCCTTTGAGTGGGGGGAAGGCGAAAGGGTTCGAGGTTCTTCTGTGTCTTGAGGTGGAGATTTGGTTTAAGCGGTTGTTTAGATAGGAGGGGGAAGAGCCGTGTAATGCTTTGAATATCAGGCAGTAGAATTTGAATTGGATTTGTGCTTGTATGGGTAGCCAGTGAGAGTCTAAGAAGGCAGTTGTTATGTGATCATATTTTTTTGAGTGAGTAGATCAATCTGAGGGCGGTGTTTTGTATGGTCTGGAGTTGTTTTATCATAGTGGCTGGACAAGGAAGATATAGGGAGTTGCAATAATCCAGCAGACCTAAGACTAGGGATTGGACGATTAGTCTAAATTGTGCTTGGTCAAAGAATTTTCTGATTTTACAGAGATTTCTCATGGTTAGAAAAGCTTTCTGGGTTGTTTTGTTGATCTGGGGCTGCATTGTGCAACATCTGTCTATCGTAACTCCTAGGAGTTTTAGTTCGGGTTGTATTGGGTATTTGGTATTTTTGATTTTCAGTTCAGTGATGGTAGGTGTTTGGGCTTTTTCGAGCAAAAGGAATTGCACATTGTATTTCACCTCAATAAATGGGCTTTTTATTTAGCTTATTGCCATTTTTGTCTATAAACTGCATACAAATCAAAAGATGATACAGCCTGTGCAAGTCACACAGCATAGGCTGGCTTTTCATTACATAGAAACATAGAAAGATGACGGCAGAAAAGGGCTATAGCCCACCAAGTTTGCCCACTCTACTGACCCACATGTTTTAGAATATTGACTGGCTCACAAAGAACAGATCAAGCTGTATCTTATTAGTGCTGCATCACAAAGATGAAAAATAGAAAACTATTTCAAAAGTGAATGAACCACGGTAAAAATCTGAATTATACAATGGGCTAAATTTGTACGCAAATTCTGAGAAAATGATTCTGCTGGAATCCTCACTTTGTGATTCAGCAGCAAAGAAACTTCAGAAAAAGGACCACTTTTGTCTTGTAGAATAATTTCCAAGGAGTTACAGCCAAGACCATTCCTCCAATTTGTACATCTTTGCTATTATGCCCTGGCTATAAACAAACATCAGCTAGCCCCATTTTACTCACCTTGGCAGGGATAACAAGATGGGAAGGGAGGCAAGATTCCCCAGGCCTGGCAATAAAAGTACTAGTTGATTTGTTTTTCTAAACATTAAGGCCCCCACTACCTTTTAAAACACTAGTTCTTCATCTGCAGCAAGCATGAGCAGCCAGCGACTGATACACACTGCTCGTGCTAGCCACACAGCCTTCCCTGTGATGCAATTTCCTGTTTCCGCATAGGCTGAAACATGCGTGTGGGAACAGCATGTATCAGTCGCCGGCTGCTTGTGCTCACTGGTAATAAATAGCTGCTATTTTAAAAGATACAGGGAGACCCAGGAAACTACAGGCCAGTGAGCCTGACCTCAGTCCCAGGAAAGATGATGGAGGCACTGATTAAGGACATCATCTGTGAACACATCGAAAACAATGAGCAGCTAAAACCGAGTCAGCATGGCTTCTGCAAGGGTAGGTCATGCCTCACAAACTTATTGCACTTCTTCGAGGGGGTAAACAGCCAGGTGGATAAAGGGGAATCTATAGATATCATTTACCTTGACTTCCAAAAAGCCTTCGACAAGGTACCACACGAAAGGCTGCTTAAGAAGATATGGAACCACGGGGTACAAGGGGTGATCCACCGATGGATCAAAAATTGGCTGGCGAACAGGGAACAGAGGGTTGGCGTAAAGGGCCATTACTCAGACTGGAAAGGGGTCACGAGCGGAGTTCCGCAGGGGTCGGTGCTGGGACCGCTCCTGTTCAATATCTACATAAACGACCTAGAGGCGGGAACCAAGTGTGAGGTTATTAAATTTGCAGATGACACCAAACTATACAGCAGGGCTCAAACCAGGGGAGACTGCGAAAATCTCCAAAAGGATCTAACGCAGCTGGAAAAGTGGGCCGAAAAATGGCAAATGAGCTTCAACATAGGGAAATGCAAGGTCATGCACGTGGGGAAAAAGAACCCGATGTTCACATACAGAATGGGGGGAACACCGCTAGGGGTCAGTAACCTGGAGAGAGACCTGGGAGTGATGGTAGACGCAACACTGAAGACATCGGCGCAGTGCGCTACAGCCTCAAAGAAAGCTAACAGAATGTTGGGTATCATTAAGAAGGGTATTACGACCAGGACGAAGGAAGTCATCATGCCGCTGTATCGTGCAATGGTGCGGCCGCATCTGGAGTACTGTGTCCAGTACTGGTCGCCGTACCTCAAGAAGGACATGGCAGTACTTGAGGGAGTACAGAGAAGAGCAACTAAACTGATAAAGGGAATGGAAAATCTCCCATATACCGACAGGTTGAAGCAGTTGGGACTTTTCTCACTGGAAAAGCGGAGACTTAGAGGAGACATGATAGAAACCTTCAAGATCCTGAAGGGCATAGAAAAAGTAGACAGGGACAGATTTTTCAAATTAAGGACCACCACAGGTACAAGGGGGCACTCGGAGAAATTGAAAGGGGACAGGTTTAGAACAAACGCTAGGAAGTTCTTTTTCACTCAGAGGGTGGTGGATACATGGAACGTGCTTCCAGAGGCTGTTATAGACAAGAAAACATTAAATGGTTTCAAAGAAAGTTTGGATAGATTCCTAGAAGAAAAAGGGATTGAAGGGTATAGATAGATATAGACCACTACTCAGGCGATGGGCCTGATGGGCCGCCGCGGGAGCGGACCGCTGGGCAGGATGGACCTATGGTCTGCCTCAGCGGAGGCAACTTCTTATGTTCTTATGTTCTTATGTTCTTAACCCCTTTTTTGCCCTAGGCCTGGTCTCGTCTCTTAGCAGCCCTGCACCTTTGCAATATACTTAAAATTTTTTATTTTAAAATCTTCAGATCCTTGATCTGAAGAAGGGTTACTTTCAAAAGCTAATCTAACCATGCTCTAGTTAGTCCAATAAAAAGGTATCACTTGGATTCTTTTGTTTTATTTCTACACATTATCTTTAAGACTAACTTTAAGACTAACAGCTGCCACACGATTTCTCTCAAAAAAAGTCTAGAAATTATATTAAATTACATTACATTAGAGATTTCAATTCCGCCATTACCTTGCGGTTCAAGGCGGATTACAAAAGAGATAAAAAACGGAGGGTTACAATGGAAGAACATTTGTCCTTTCTAGAGAGGTAAAGAGTAGGTTCTGTAGTTTCTGTGTGGCGGGAAGAGGGAGGGGGAAGGACGGTAAGTTTGAAGTTATGGCTGTTTCAGGAATTTCTTGAAGAGTATAGTTTTTATTTCTTTTCTGAACGTCTTGTAGTCTGGTGTCGTTATCAGTAGATTGGAGATCTGATTATCTAGTTTAGCTGTTTGAGTGGCCAGGAGGCCATCGTATAGTTTTTTCTATTTTACTTCTTTGATCGAGGGCTGTGTGAATGGGGGGTGTGTTTTTCTATGTCTGATTGAGATGGTTTGGATGAGGCGGTTGTTCAGGTAGGTTGGGTTGTCTCCGTTTAAGGCTTTAAATAACATACAGTAGAATTTAAATAGTATTCTTTCTTGGATTGGTAGCCAATGTGAGTTGATGTATGCTTCTGTAATATGGTCGTGTTTTCTCAATGAGTAGATGAGTCTCAGAGCTGTATTTTGGATTGTTTGTAGTTTGGATTGTTTGTAGTCATTGTAGCAGGGCAGGGGAGGTAGAGGATATTTTAGTAATCCTAGTAGACTTAGGATTAGGGATTGTACTATAAGCTGGAATTGTGTTTTTTTCAAAGAATTTCCTGACTTGTCTTAGGTTTCTCATCACTGTGAAGGATTTCTGTATTGTTTTATTTATTTATTTACGGTTGCATGGTGCAGAATCGGTCTATAGTCATTCCTAGTAGTTTTATGGTAGTTTGAATGGGATAGTTGATTGTGTTAATTTCTATATTGGTTATGGTTGGGACTTTGTCATTTTCGAGGAGGATGAATTTAGTTTTGTCTGTGTTGAGTTTACAGTTTGTGATCTTTCATCCAGGTTGCTACTGTTTCTAGTGTTCGGTGTAGTGTGTTTGTCATGGTTGATCAAAAGGTATGAGAATGGTAATATCATCTGCATAACTGTAGGTGGTGATGCCTAGATTATCTAGGTATGTTCCGAGAGATGCAGTGTATAGGTTGAAGAGAGTAGGGGATAGTGGGGATCCTTGTGGTATGCCGCAAGGGTTGGACCAAGGTTCAGATTTTTCTTTATCTGATTTTACTCAGTATGTTCTGGATTTTAGGAAGCCTTCAAACCAAGAGTATACTTTATCTGAGATGCTTATTGCATCCAAAATTTGCAGTAGGATGTTATGGTCTACCAGGCCAAATGCTGCGGTAAGGTCTAGTTGTTTGAGAAGCATTTTTTTCCTGTGCTGAGGTGTTGTCTGGCTGTGTTAATGAGGGAGCCTAGTAATGTCTCAGTGCTGAAGTTGAATCTGAAGCCAGATTGCGTGGGGTGAAGTATATTATGGTCATCTAGATAGTTGGTGAGGTGTTTTGCTACTAGTCCTTCTGTCAGTTTGACATATAGAGGTATTGAGGCAATGGGTCTGTAATTGGATGGTTGGTCTGTTGGTCCTTTTGGATCTTTTTGGATTGGGGTGATGATGATTTCGCTGAAGTCAGTTGGGAAAAGGCCGTCAGTGAGCATGGTTTGTATCCATTGCAGAAGTAGAGTACGGAATTTTGTGCCGGAGGTTGTAAGGAGATATGATGGGCAGTGGTTAAGGTCACAGGATGCGTGGCTGTACTTTTTGTAGAGTTTATTGAATTCAGACCATTGTATGTTGGGGAATTGAGACCATGTTCTGTCAGCTGCAGTTGATTCTTTATCTGTGGGAAGAATTGTGAGTTCGTTTAGGTGGGATGGGGTACAACTGAGGGTGGCTCTGGCATTTGTAATTTTGTTCTTGAAGTGTTCTGCCAAGAGGGTGGCTGAGGGGGGTGGGGTATTGTTAGTGGTCATGTAGGATTTGGTGTCTGTTAGGTCTTTTAATATCTGGAATAGTTTTTTGATATCTTGGGTTTCTGTGCCTATTAGATTAGTGTAATGTGTTTTTCTCTTGTCCTTTAGTAGTATTTTGTATTGTTTGTTAGTTTTTTTCCAGGCGGTTGTTATGCCCAGGGGGTAAATGGAATACGTGACCTCAGCATATTACTGACATGTTCAGCATATTACTGATATGTATCCTCAAGTCTGCTTACCTGAACTCCTGACCTCCAAAGAACAGTAAAACCAGATGATCATCAGTAAAGACAGATGGGAGACTACATCACAAGGAAGAGGCCAGTAACATCAAAAGGATCTTGACCTCTTTTGACCTGGGTGTTGTCAAAACAGATATCAAAAGACCAGGACCAGCTGTCTTACTAAGAGGCCAGTAACATCAAAAGGACTGAGCAACCAAATCTGCTATCTTGACCTCTTTTGACCTGGGTGTTGTCAAAACAGATAACAAAAGAGCAGGACTAATCGTAACAGCAGGACCAGCTGTTTATGCTTTTACTATGAACTCCGCAGTGTGCATCCTATATAAGACCGGGATTCTGACCCTGACAGTAGAATCCTAGCCGTCTACAGGAACAGAAGCCACGAGGCTAAAGGGTCAGTCTCCCGTGTCCACTCACCTATCAATTGTATGGATTCTCCAGTTGTGAAGGGAGTGTTTGCCTGGGATACGGTGAAGGTATTTAATTCTTATCATGTATATATATATATGTATAATAAAGTGTTATTGTTTATGCTTTATATTGTCTGGGTGCTTTTCTGAGTGTTACTGATCATCCCACCTGTCAGAAATTAGTGGCGGAACAGCGGTTTTCGTGTGATCTAGATTAGTTTTTCTCCATTTTCTTTCTAGTCGCCTGCATTGTCTTTTAAGTAGGAGTAGTTCACTGTCAACACTGATCTGATCTTCTGCTGATTCTAGTTTTGGTTTGTAGTGGGGCTAGTTCATCAAGGATGTTGGTAGTCAGATTGTTCCACTGTGAGATGAAGTCCTTGGGGTCACAGTCCTGAATTGTTTAATCTATTTGGGGGGGGGGGGGTCGATGTGTTTGCGTGAGGTGTAAATTATTTTTTTGGGTTTAGGTATGGTTTTGTTCTTGGTCCAGTTGATGTTGAATGGGTATGTGTAGTGGTCTGATCAGAGGAATGGGGACCAGGTTCCATTAGGTGTTTGAATTTCTGGGGAGGATGGTTGTCAAGTTGGTGTCCTTTTTCATGCGTGGTTTGTGGGTTTAGGATTTGGAAGTATAAGGCATTGAGAAATGAAAGACAGTTTTCTGCTGGTTTGGATGCTTGGTCTTCAAGGTGTATGTTTAGGTCTCCTAGGATGAGGTTGTATTCTGCTGTTAATGAGTTTTGGTATATGAAGTTTTCAAATTCAGGTCTTACTGTGGTCCAGTTTCCTGGTGTTATGTAGCAGAGCATGCAGTTTAGTGAGTTTTTTTAGAGTGGTGCTTGAGAGATGGCAGGCAAGGAAGTCCATTTGTGGGGTGGATGTTTTTTTCGAGTATATTTAGGGTTAGGGAGTCCTTGATTAAGATTGCTAGTCCTCCTCCTCTTTTTTCTCTCTGCAGGTCACTGTTATTTTGTATCCCTGAGGACAAACTTCTGTTATTCTAGGATCTGCGTCTGAAGGTAACCAGGTTTCTGTGAGGAAAAGACAGTCTAGGTTTTCGGTTTTTATGTGTTCTGTTTTAGGTCCTAAGGCTCTGATGTTTAAGTAGGCATATGTTAGGGTGGTGATATCTGTTTGGAAATTGTGAGTCGTTTCAGGGTAGATGCGAACAGAAAAGGGACTTGGGGGTACTGATTGACAGTACCCTAAAACCTTCGGCACAATGTGCGGCGGCGGTGAAGAAAGCGAGCAGGATGTTGGGCATAATTAAAAAGGGGATTATGAGTAGATCGGAAAATGTCATAATGCCACTTTATAGAACAATGGTCAGACCGCACTTGGAGTACTGTGTCCAATACTGGTCTCCATACCTTATAAAGGATATAACTCTGCTGGAGAGAGTGCAGAGGCGAGCCACGAAACTTATCAAAGGAATGGAACATTTGACCTACAAAGATAGACTCAGGAGGCTGGGACTGTTTACCCTTGAGAAGAGAAGACTGAGAGGGGATTTGATAGAGACCTTTAAAATATTAAAAGGATTTGATAAAATAGACCAGGAGGCACCATTGCTGAAATATTCAGTGGTGACACGGACAAGAGGTCATAGCCTGAAACTGAGTGGCAGCAGATTTAGGACAAACGTCAGGAAATTCTGTTTCACACAGCGTGTGGTGGGTGCTTGGAATGCGCTTCCGGAGGAGGTTGTGGAGGAGACTACTGTACTGGGATTCAAGAGAAAGTTGGATACACACCTTCTTGCATATCATATAGAGGGATACGGTAAATCCGGGTCTCCAAAAAGGAGTACCTAAATGGGCTACCGCGTGTGCGGATCACCGGACAGGATGGACCTTGGTCTGATCCGGTGAGGGCGTTTCTTATGTTCTTATGTTAGATGAGTGTTTTAGGAGGAAGTTGAGGTTTGGCCTTGGGAAGTGGTCTTCTTCTCCAGGCTAAGGTGATGGGATGTTGAGCGCTGGTTTGTGGTTTGAGCTTCTAACTATTGGGGTTCTCCTGTTGTGGTGTTGGATTTTGTTTGCAGTGGAGCATGTGGGTGGGGCTGGTAAGTTGTTTGCTACTGCTTTCCAACTGGTAATGAGGAAGATTATCAGTAGGGTGGCTAGGGTGTGTGTTTGTGGGATTAGCTTCATTTTGGAGGGGAGGGGGGCGGGTAGTGGGGACGAGTAGTTGGCTGTGAGAAAGTTGTTCTTCTTGTGTTGTACCTGAATGGGCAGGAGTAAGAATTACTTTAGTGTAGATGCTGTAGAGAGCCTTGGTGGTGTGTGAGTATATGTTGGGAGTGAAAACTGTGGTTGGGCGTAACAGTTGGGAATGAAAGCTGTGGTTGAGAGTAGCAGTTGAGCAAAACCCGACAGTGCAAAGTCGAGGGGGAGGGGTGGAGTACGCTCCCACACCCTGAGTGCCTTGTGCACTGCTCTCGCTCTGCCTTTGCTGCTGCTCCTGGTCCAAGTCAGGAGGTGGAGAGTAGAAAACAGATCAAGCGAAACCCGACGGTGCAAAGTCGAGGGGGAGGGGTGGAGCATGCTCCCACACCCTGAGTGCCTTCTTTACTGCTCCCGCTCTGCCTTAAATCAATGTAGGTTACTTCTTGCTATAGGCTTAAAATAACAGCAGCTTTTTCCATCTCTCCCATCCCTTTCAATTTTAGAATAAAGCCTGGTTTAACAAACAAAAAACCCCCAACCCAACCCTGAAGCCTTCCAGTGATCTCTGCCCCTCCCCCACCTGAAGCCAACACAGTTACCACCTTCTTCGAGCCGCACTCGCTCCTTCGGTCTTCAGAAGCACTGCTTACATGGATGGCGCACACAGCAATTCACACGCTGCACGTAAGTAGCTGACCCAGAAACCTCTCTGATGTCAGAGCTAACATTGGAGGGAAGGCTTTTGGGTCAGCCACATGCGTATGAATCGCTGCTTGCGCCATCCCCGCTGAAACCCGAAGGAGCGAGTGCTGCTCAAATAAGAACTGGGTCGGCTTCGGGAGGGGGGAGGGAATGGGTGGGCAGGGAGGGAGGGATCCCTAGCCATGAAAGGCAGGATTCCCAGAGGCAGCGGCAGCTTCTATGGATAGGCACCTACTTAGGTACAGGGAAGGGAAGGGGCCACGAACTCGATACAGATGGAAGGAAAGGGGCATGAACATGGAATATAGAAGAGAGGGAGTAAGGGGTCACTAACTTGGGACACAGGAGGGAGAAAATAGAAAGGGAGAATTGTTGAGTATGAGTGTGAGTGAGAGGGAAAGATGGTGGCACATGGGGAAAGGAAGAGGAAAATTGATCATAGAGAGAGGAGAGGGAGAGCATGGGGAGAGAAGGATAAGAGGGAGAAATATTGGAAATGATGGTGGAGAGGGAACAAGAGGGACAGATTGAAGTTGATGCAAGAAGGAGGAATGTTGAACATAGTGATGGAGGGAGAGATGTGACATGGTGCTTGAGAGGGGCGATAGGAGAAATGGGCATGGGGCTGGTGGGCAGTGGTGAAAAACGTTGCACATGATCCGGGGGATGAGAGAGGGAGAAATGTTGGATGTGGCAGTAGAGAGGGTGGGAGAGATACCTGGATCTCTCAAGACAGAAGGACATTGAGAGAGAGAGAGAAGGAGACTTGCTCCCAATAGGGGTGGAGGAGAGAGGAAGAAAAGTTGGACTCATGGAGGGACAGAGAGAGAGATGTTGGTTAGGGAAGGGAATGAGGTCCAGAGGAGAGGAAGCATGCAGGAGGCAGAAAATGTTGGACTCATGGAGAGAGAGAGAGATGGCTGAAGAGGGAAGGAGAAATGTCACACTCAGAGGAAGGGGGAGAGGGCAGAGAATAAAAAGTTGAACTCATGGAGGGAGACAGAGAGAGAGAGAGAGAGAGAGAGAGAGAGAGAGAGATGTTGGTTGGGGGAGGGAATGAGGACTGGAGGAGAGGAAGCGTGTAGGAGGCAGAAAGAAAGAGATGTTGGACTGGTGGAAAGGAGGGAGACATGTTGGATGTGGCAGTGGAGGGAGTGGGAGAGATGTACCCTGGATCTCTCTCTTTCCCTATACCCTTTGCAACAGGGGAGGGAATGAGAGAGAGAGGGAGATATGTTGCCAATGGGGGCTGAGACAAGAGGAAGAAAACTTGAACTCATGGAGGGACAGAGAGATGTTGGTTGGAGAACAGAATGCTGTCTGGAGGAGAGGAAGCATGCAGGAGGCAGAAAGAAAGAAATATTGGATGCATAATCAGAAGGAAGTACAACCAGAGACTCGTGAAATCACCAGACAGCAAAGGTAGGAAAAATGATTTTAATTTCAATTTAGTGATCAAACTGTGTCCGTTTTGAGAATTTATATCTGCTGACTATATTTTGCACTATATTTCTCTATTTTTCTATAGTTGTTACTGAGGTGACATTATATATTTTAAAGTCATCTGCCTTGACCTCTTTGAAAAAAAACCCAACAAATTTCTTCCATCCATTTTTCATATACAATATAATCTTAATACATAATACATAATGGCAACCACAAAATAAAAAAACAGTGTGCTTTGTGTTTTTTTTTAATTTTGTGGTTGCCATTATGTATTAAGATATTGTATATGAAAAATGGATGAAAGAAATTGCATTACAATTAGTACTATTATGGGGTGGGGTCAGGGGCAGAGCCTGGGCGGGGGTACTTGGTTGATATTTATTAGACTTAAGGGGTACTTGGCTTGAAGACGTTGAGAAACTCTGTACTACAGCATACACGCTTTGAGCTCCTCAGACTTGGTTGTGCAGAGTTTGTATAGAAAGCAATGTTACTTACCGTAACAGTTGTTATCCAGGGACAGCAGGCAGCTATTCTCACTAGTGGGTGATGTCATCCGACAGAGCCCCGATACGGACATCTTGCAAGCATGTCTTGCTTGAAGAAACTCAGAAGTTTCGAGATGCCCGCACCGCGCATGCGCCAGTGCCTTCCCGCCCGATGTACCGGGCGCGTCTCCTCAGTTCAGGTAGCTAGCCTGAGAAGCCAACCCAGGGGAGGTGGGTGGGACGTGAGAATAGCTGCCTGCTGTCCCTGGATAACAACTGTTACGGTAAGTAACATTGCTTTATCCCAGGACAAGCAGGCAGGTATTCTCACTAGTGGGTGACCACCAAGCTAACCCCAATGGGATGGTGGGAGAGTTGGCAACTTAAGAGAACAAATTTTGTAACACTGTTTGGCCAAACTGTCCATCCCGTCTGGAGAAAGTATCCAGACAATAATGAGAGGTGAATGTATGAACCGAGGACCAAGTGGCAGCCTTACAAATCTCCTCAATCGGTGTCGATCTGAGGAAGGCTACAGAGGCTGCCATTGCTCTGACCTTATGGGCTGTGACCTTACAGGGAAGGGATAATCCAGCCTGGGCATAGCAGGAAGAGATACAAGCCGCCATCCAGTTGGAGATGGTGCGCTTCGATACCGGTCGTCCCAACTTGTTTGGATCAAAGGAGACGAAAAGTTGAGGAGCAGTTCTGTGTGGCTTTGTGCGATCCAAGTAGAAAGCTAGAGCACGTTTACAGTCCAGAGTGTGCAAAGCAGATTCCCCAGGATGAGAATGAGGCTTTGGAAAGAACACCGGAAGCACGATGGATTGGTTGATGTGAAATTCAGAGACCACTTTAGGTAAGAATTTTGGATGAGTACGGAGAACCACCTTGTCATGATGGAATACGGTGAACGGTGGATCCGCCACTAGGGCCTGAAGCTCACTGACCCGACGAGCTGACGTGAGGGCCACTAGAAAAACCACCTTCCAGGTGAGATACTTGAGTGGAGCCGTGTTGAGAGGTTCAAACGGAGGCTTCATAAGATGAGACAGGACAACATTGAGATCCCAAACCACAGGAGGAGGTTTGAGAGGAGGGTTGACATGAAAAAGTCCTTTCATAAATTTGGAAACCACAGGATGAGCAGACAAAGGTTTCCCTTGTAGAGGCTGATGGAAAGCCGCAATAGCACTCAGGTGGACTCGTATAGAGGTAGACTTGAGGCCAGACTGGGACAGGTGTAGAAGATAATCCAATACAGAAGATAGGGAAGCTCGCTGAGGTTCCGTGGCATTGGAAATACACCAGGAAGAGAATCTAGTCCATTTTTGGGAATAGCATTGTCGAGTAGCAGGCTTCCTGGAAGCCTCCAAGACCTCCCTCACTGCTTGAGAGAACTGGTGAGGAGTTATGTTGAAAGGAACCAAGCTGTCAGGTGGAGGGACTGCAGATTGGGATGAAGTAGTGAACCTTGATGTTGAGTGAGTAGTGAAGGAAACACTGGAAGAAGTACTGGCTCCCTGCTGCTGAGTTGAAGTAGAAGGGAGAACCAAGGTTGTCTGGGCCACCGAGGAGCAATCAGAATCATGGTGGCATGGTCTAATCTCAATTTGACTAGAGTCTTTTGAATGAGAGGAAAAGGAGGAAACGCATATAGGAAACGTTTGCTCCAATCCAGCAGAAAAGCATCTGCCTCTAGGCGATGAGGAGTGTAGATCCTGGAGCAAAATTGAGGCAGCTTGAAGTTGTGGGGGGCTGCAAAGAGGTCTATCTGAGGTGTCCCCCACTGAGCAAAGATCTGATGAAGGGGGTCGGAGTGGAGCGTCCATTCGTGAGGTTGAAGTAGATGACTCAATTTGTCTGCCAAGACGTTGTCCTTCCCCTGAATGTAGACTGCTCTGAGGAAGGTGTTGTGGCGAACCGCCCAATCCCAGACTCGAAGAGCTTCCTGACAAAGAGGGGCCGAGCCCGTGCCCCCTTGTTTGTTGACATAATACATGGCGACCTGATTGTCTGTGCGAATAAGGACCACCATGTCGTGAAGCAGATGTTGAAAAGCTTGGAGAGCATTGAAGATGGCCCTGAGCTCCAGAAGATTGATTTGATGGAGTCGTTCCGCACTGGTCCAGAACCCCTGAGTGCGAAGACCATCCAGATGGGCCCCCCCATGCATAGTTCGATGAATCGGTCGTTAGAACTTTCTGATGGGGAGGAGAATGAAACAGCAAACCTCTGGATAGATTCGAAGAGGTCATCCACCAGAGAAGAGACTGCCGTAGAGCAGGAGTGACCACAATGTGACGAGATAACGGGTCGGACACCTGAGTCCACTGAGATGCCAGAGTCCATTGAGGGATCCTGAGATGTAGTCTGGCAAAAGGCGTCACATGAACTGTAGATGCCATGTGGCCTAAAAGGACCATCATGTGTCTCGCTGAGATGGATTGGCGAGAAGACACTGACTGGCAGAGTAGAAGGAGAGCATGTAAGCGTGGAGGAGGAAGGAATGCTCGAAGTTGAATGGTATCCAGGACAGCCCCTATGAAGGGGAGAGACTGGGTGGGCTGAAGATGGGACTTTGGAAAGTTGATCTCGAAGCCCAAGCTCTGCAGAAAACAAATGGTAGTCAAGGTCGCCGAAATGACCTTGGGAGCGGACGGGGCCTTGATGAGCCAGTCGTCGAGGTATGGGAACACCTGGAGACCCATGTTCCGGAGTGCAGCGGCCACCACTACCAGACACTTCGTGAAGACTCTGGGCGACGAAGATAGGCCGAAGGGAAGCACTCGATACTGCAGATGCAGATGTCCCACCCGGAATCTGAGGAACTTGCGGGAGGCCGGATGAATCGGGATGTGAGTGTAGGCCTCCTTGAGATCCAGAGAGCATAACCAATCGTTCTGCTCGATTAGGGGATAAAGAGAGGCAAGGGTCAGCATGCGGAACCGTTCCCTGACCAAAAACTTGTTGAGGACCCGAAGGTCCAAAATGGGACGCAGATCGCCCGTCTTCTTCGGGACCAGGAAGTACCGGGAGTAAAACCCCTGGTTTTGTTGATCCACCGGTACCGGCTCGACGGCCCGAAGCCGGAGCAAAGCCTGAGCTTCCTGGAGAAGAAGAGCGGTCTGTGTGGAGTTGGAAGGATACTCTCTTGGAGGATGGTCCGGGGGGACCCGTTGGAAATGAAGAGAGTATCCCTCTCTTACGATGGAGAGGACCCAGAGGTCCGTGGTGATCGCCTCCCATCGATGACAAAAATGATGGAGGCGACCCCCTATGGGAAAATATGGGGTAGACAGAACGAGATCGGTTATGCTCCCTGGAGGAGAGTCAAAAAGGCTGAGTAGCCTTGGGAGCAGCCGGCATCTGAGGCTTTTGCTGAGTCTTCTGAGGCGGCTGTCGCTTTGCAGGCTGTTTCGCAGGAGGGGCCTGCCTCGGTTGATAACGCCTTTGGTAGATTATAGGCGGTCTAGAAGGACGAGACTGTTGTGGTTTAGGCTTAGGCCTCATGATAGACTGGAAAGATTTTTCGTGGTCTGACAGTTTTTTAGTAACAGTCTCGACAGACTCATCGAACAGATCCGCTCCCGCACAAGGCACATTTGCAAGTCTGTCTTGGAGATTCGGATCCATATCAATGGTGCGAAGCCAAGCCAGTCGACGCATGGCGACCGAGCAGGCCGCAGCACGAGCCGAGAGCTCGAAAGCATCATAGGAGGATTGCATCAATTGGAGGCGCAACTGGGACAGGGTCGCCACCACCTCCTCAAACTCAAACCGAGCCTCAGCATCGATGAAAGGTGTGAACTTGCGGAGTACCGGCAAGAAAAAATCCAAATAGGACGAGAAGAAAAAATTGTAATTGAGCACTCGAGTCGCCATCATTGAATTTTGATAGATACGTCTACCAAACTTATCCATCGTTCTCCCTTCCCTGCCAGGAGGCACGGAAGCGTAGACTTGGGAGGGGTGCGAACGTTTAAGGGAAGACTCGACTAGGAGGGACTGATGAGAGAGTTGAGCTCCCTCAAACCCCTTGTGGTGCACGATGCGGTATCGAGCATCCAACTTGCTAGGTACCGCAGGTATGGAATACGGTGTCTCCAAACACCGCATGAGAGTCTGGTCAAGTAACTTATGCAGGGGAAGCCGAAGTGTCTCCGCCGGAGGATGAGGTAAATGCATGGTGTCCAGATACTCCTTAGAGTACTTCGACCCAGTATCTAAGGTCACATCCAAGTCATCCGCCATCTGTCTGAGAAAGGATGAAAAGGAAAGTTGGTCCGCCAAGGCCGGCCGGCGAGACGGACTAGAAGACGTGGAAGCCTCCGGTTCCAGGGAGAGCTGGGAGCGGCATGGAGAGTATGAGGTAGATGGTTCTTCATACTCCGGTCCCTCTGGCTGGGATAAATCTGAGGATGAGTATCCCATACGCTGCATTTTCTTCTGTGGAGACACCTCTGAATGACGCGAGGAGTGTCTAGAAGAATGTCGAGATCGATGCCCCTCCCGATGCCGGGATGGGGAACGTGATCTTCGATGCATCGATCGATCCCTTGAAGCCTCGAAGGAATGGATTGGACTCGATGCAGTGGAGCGCATGGGAGGCAACGATGCCGACTCACGCAGTGCCACCCAAGTCTGGTATGGAGTGCGAAAGAACTCCTCCTGCGATGCAGTATGCCCAGGACTCCGATTATCAGGGGCCGATGTAGTACCCTGGTGACGTGGAGGTGTAATGGGCTCTAAAGGCGGCATGTCAGAAAGGGAAGCCCGCCTAGTGGGTTCCGCCGCCCTCCGCCGCTCCCCATCGTCGAGCAGGGAAATCGAACGACGAGGAGGAGGAGGAGGGGGCGGACCGCTCTCCGGGACCAGGACCGTAGTATCGCCCTGAATATTAGCGATAAGCCTCGGTCCCATCGTCCGCATGAGCTCAACAAATTGAGCTTCGAGCAGGGATTTAAGCGATGCCGATATGGAGGGATCCGCACCGAAAGGGGGTCCTCCTGCACGGTCATCGCGTTCCTTCGTGGTCGAGTGCTTCTGCTTGGTAGCTTTGGGCACTTTTATGACCACGGGAGGAACAGTGGAAGGCGGTACCTGAACCGAGGAGACGGGAGCAGGAACCGATGCTGAACTCGATGCAGAAGCCGGTGTGAACGATGCTGGCTTCACGATGCTCGATGCATGAGTCGCAGATGCAGGCTTCGAACAGACCGGTGAAACATCTGTCGAGGTCGAAGCAGATGGCTCCTTAGAAGACTCCATCTTAAACATGGACTCCCAAAGTAAGCAGCGCCGTTTAAAAGAGCGCGCTGTGAGCGTGGAACAAGGCCGGCACGATTTCGGAACGTGTTCTGGACCAAGACACTGAAGACAGCGCCGGTGTGGGTCCGTCAACGAAATCGCACGCTGGCACTTGCTGCACTTTTTAAAACCGGTGATAGGCCGGGACATAGGCCGGAAAAGTGACGTTGCTAGGTCGAAGGAGCTAGGTCGCAGCCACGAGGCCGGCCCGGCCGAACCGCCGGACGAAATAATTGTAACTTTTTTTTTTTTTTTTTTAAATAGAAATAAAAGTCAAAGAAAGTAAGTAAAACAATAAAACGCGGGGAAAGAAGGCAAAATACTGAAATTTCAGTCAGCGCAGAATTGAAGAGAACTTCTCAGCTCCGCGGAAAGAAAAGAACTGAGGAGACGCGCCCGGTACATCGGGCGGGAAGGCACTGGCGCATGCGCGGTGCGGGCATCTCGAAACTTCTGAGTTTCTTCAAGCAAGACATGCTTGCAAGATGTCCGTATCGGGGCTCTGTCGGATGACATCACCCACTAGTGAGAATACCTGCCTGCTTGTCCTGGGATAAAGCTTTGTACCATTTTTATTCTTTTCTTTAGTCTCACACTCACCCAAGATGCTTAAGAGGTCACACAGTTAACAGTAATACAAAAAATACAAACATATAAATATATAGAACCACAAGGATCCCAGATATTATGCTGATCTATACATTCCACTAAAATAATCCCTCACTTCAATTATATTTTGATAATTAAAAAATAAAAACTCATTTAACCTGACACTTCTTCGTCATAGAACCTGATTAGAGGACCTAACGATAGGTGAACCTCACTGATCACATAAAAACTAAATTATGAGAATGTAGTTCTTCATACTGATAAACTCCATGCATTAATACATTTGTTTTGTTTCTAGATTTTACCCTTAAAGATGGGGCAAATGGACTCTCACCCCAATATGACAAAAAGAAAAGAGTAGCTGCCAATATCAGCTTAACTTGATAAATCATCTCTATTAGAATTACCGGTGTCAGGTCAAAAGCGCGACGGGACAAAGGCGCACCCAGACAATTGAGTGCAGCGCGGAGGTGCGCGCCGCTCTAAATTACTGTTTTTAGGGCTCCGACGGGGGGGCGTGGGGGGAACCCCCCCCACTTTACTTAATAGACATCGCGCTGCGTTGTGGGGGTGTTGTGGGGGGTTGTAACCCCCCACATTTTACTGAAAACTTCACTTTTTCCCTGTTTTTAGGGAAAAAGTTAAGTTTACAGTAAAATGTGGAGGGTTACAACCCCCCAAACCCCCCATAACGCCGGCGCGATGTCTATTAAGTAAAGTGGGGGGTTCCCCCCTACGCCCCCCCGTCGGAGCCCTAAAAACAGTAATTTAGAGCGGCGCGCACCTCCGCGCTGCGCTCAATTGTCCGGGCGCGCCTTTGTCTTTCGCGCCGTTGTCTATGAACCAGAATTACCAACATAGCAATCAACCTCACGACAAGATACTCAGCTATTAACTTTTGGTGTTGAGTGACTAGTAACCTCTCAGGCTATACATGTGGTCAAGAATTGCTAACCACATTCATCTAAAACCTACTAAATTGTCCACTGCACAAACATCCTTTGGAAGCATATTCTATAACTTTGGAATAGAACAGGGCAAAAAAATGAGTCCAAAACAAAACTACTTTGGCTCGGCCCTATTTCAGACCATTTACCCTCCTCCATTCCACTACCTTCCGGCCCCACTCTCCAGCTTGAGTTTTCAAGCAAAGTCCTAGGCTTCGTCCTAGACTCCTCCCTCTCCTTCAGTGATCACCTCAACTCCCTGGTAAAAAAATGCTTCTTTAGCCTCCATATGTTGAGGAAAGTAAGATCCTACTTTCACCATTCTCATTTCGCCATCCTCGTTCAATCCACCATCCTCTCCAGACTGGACTACTGCAACTCCCTCTATATATGCCTAACTAAGAAAAACCTCCACAGACTTCAACTAATTCAGAACGCCGCGGCCAAGCTTATTTTCACAAAAGGCAAGTTTGATCACGTCTCCCCTCTCCTCTCCAAGCTTCACTGGCTCCCAGTATACTCCAGAGTCCTCTACAAATGTGCCTGCTTATCCTTCAAGATTCTACATGGCATCCTACCCCCCGTTATCCCACTCCTTTGGAATTCCTCTAACCCACTCTCCTCTAGATCCTCCCAAAAACTGAAACTATCTTTCCCATCTACAAAAGGTATATCCCACGCAGGAAAACTTGGAACATCCCTCCCTTTTAGAACCACAGAACTCTGGAACAACCTCTCATCCCCGCTCAGAAATGTCAGCTCCTTCCAATCCTTCCGTAAACATCTGAAAACTTGCCTCTTTTCAAAAATCTAATCACCCCTCGTTCTCTAGTACCCTGTTCCCTCCCTATCTTCTTATTCCCTCTCCTATATCCATCTTTGTAGTTCCTTTCCTCCTAACCTCTGTAAACCGTGCCGAGCTCTGCGCTTGCGGAGATGATGCGGTATACAAACCTAAGGTTTAGTTTAGTTTAGTTTAGTTTAATTTAAAGATCACTATCTTCGCATTCTTCAATAGAAACACCTCTAAGAGATCTTTTTCAGAAGGTACTAGGATTATTTTATAGATATTTTATTGTAATCCGCATAGATTTTATGTGGAATAGAAATTTTAAAATAAGAACATAAGAATTGTAGCTGCTGGGTCAGCCAGTTGTCCATCGTGCCCAGCAGTCCACTCACGCAGCGGCCCTTAGGTCAAAGACTAGTGCCCTGAGTTCAGCCTTACCTGCATATGTTCTGGTTCAGCAGGAACTTGTCTAACTTTGTCTTGAATCCCTGGAGGGTGTTTTCCCCTATAAGCCTCTAGAAGAGCGTTCCAGTTTTCTACCACTTCCTTACGTTTGTACGGAATCAATCCCCTTTTAACCTTAGAGTGCTTTCTCATTTTCCCTACCTTGCCGAGGGTGAACAACCTGTCTTTATCTACTAAGTCTATTCCCTTCATTATCTTGAATGTTTCAATCATGTCCCCTCTCAGTCTCCTCTTTTCAAGGGAGAAGAGGCCCAGTTTCTCTAATCTCTCACTGTACGGCAACTCCTCCAATCCCTTAACCATTTTAGTCACTCTTCTCTGGACCCTCTCGAGTAGTACTGTGTCCTTCTTCATGTACGGCGACCAGTGCTGGATGCAGTATTCCAGGTGGGGGCATACCATGATCCGGTACAGCAGCATGATAACCTTCTCTGATCTGTTTGTGATCCCCTTCTTAATCATTCCTAGCATTCTGTTCACCCTTTTCGCCGCCGCCACACATTGCGCAGACGGCTTCATTGACTTGTCAACCAGTACTCTCAAGTCTCTTTCCTGGGGGTCTCTCCAAGTACTGCACCGACATCCTGTATTCATGTATAAGATTTTTATTACCGACATGCATCACCTTACACTTATCCACGTTAAACCTCATTTGCCATGTCGCAGCCCATTTCTCGAGCGTGTTTATGTCACGTTTCAGATCTTCGCAATCCTTCTGCGTCTTCACTACTCTGAATAACTTCATATCGTCTGCAAATTTAATCACCTCGCTCGTTGTACCAATTTCCAGGTCGTTTATAAATATGTTGAAGAGAACGGGTCCAAAATTTTGTAAATCAGGGTTGAATTCTTAAATTTCATGAACCTCTGTATAAAACAAATGGAAATGAAATACCACTATCCAACCGGTATATCAAAGTTTTGCATGAGGAGGATGAATTTTAAGAAAATTAAAACTCAATTATTTGCCAATGCCTTTTTATGTTAAGGTATATTTCAGTTGATAATCGCCTTTTAGAATTTCTAACATCAATGTATGCTTTAAAGCTTGTTTTTTGGGGTTTGTTAGTTTTTGTTTTTTTTTTAATCTTTATTGATTTTCAAACTTTGACAGTGCAATACAATTAATTGAACATAAAATACTGCATAAAACGCACTATTAACTACACAAGTAATACATAAAACAATCATTTTCTCCTATCCTCCTCCTGATTGGTAAGGCCCGACTTAGTGCAGGAAGAGGCGGACTGAGCATAAAGCGAGTGATTTCTTGCACTCGCCGGCGCTCCGGCTGTTCTCTCCAGTCTCCCCCATGAAAAACCGTATTCGTAGTTTTTCAAGATTCGTGGGGGTTCCTGGAACAGAACCCCCGCAAATATCGGGGGAGTACTGTACATGTTAATATTCCAAATGTTAACATTCTACTCTAATGGGTTTTAATTTAAGATTACTAATCGGCATCCACTTTGATATTGCAACTTAGCATTGGTTAAAACAGGGATGGGTAAAAAAAAAAAACAACAAAACCATGCAAATACATCTCATGCATATTTTATTGTGGAAATCTTGAAAACCTGACTGGGTTGTGAATATTGAGGACTGTGGTTGCCCACCCTTGAGTTAAAACCTGTCCAATGCCTTCTTGTGGTCATGGCTCAAAAGGGTAAACAATGGGTTGTCATGGTAGTCCCTCTCTGAATTGTTACTATCATTTAAAAATTTTACAAATTACAGAGCATTACCTTTGACTGTAGTTCTATTACACACTGGTTCACTAAGTGTCCCATTTTTTTCTCCTGTTGTGTATTCTGCAAACACCTGCAAACAGTACTCCGTCCATGGATCCAGATCGTTAAGTTTTACAGATGTAGAGCGTGTAGCTTTTACCTTTAAAGAAAATTAAAGATGGAGAAAAAGCTGTCACAATTATTATTCCACCACTTTTTGCATCATGGCTTCCTTTTCAGAACACACAATACAAGTCAAATAAACATGGCAGACCGCTGGTGGCTATATCCACCAATTATGCTGAAGGAGGAAATAAAAAAATCAAATGCAAATCAGACTTTCTATTCAGGTGGTTTCTAGAGTAGGCCGATACGAAAGCATTTTTGGATTTTTACCAAGAGATGTGTTTGAATTCCAGTTCTATTTTTGAATGCATTTGATAAAATGTTACCCCAGACAAGGGTGATCTTATCCCAGACTCCAATAGGTAGACTTATAATGCAGGCTAATCAGTCAGGGCTAAGACTTTGGGAACTAGCCTAGCCTAAGTGCCAAAGATCATTATCTTATTAGGCAGAAGACACATACATCTGCCATGTTATAATGATAACTAGCTGACTCAGCTGAAAGAAGACCTGGATAATTAGCCAAAAGCCCTAACAGAACAGGGATGTTATAACCGTAAAATTATAGAAATGATACTGGATCTTTATACTACGCAGAGATCTCAAAGGTAAGGTCCTGCACAGTCTGGTCACCTTTTTTTGGTAACTATATACATTTTGTATTTTGTCACTTTATTTTGATTTGTGTTTTAAATCTAAATCTTAGCTGTTGCGGCAGCTGCCGAATGGGTCTACAAGGGGTCCAGCGTATCGGCGAGCTTGTTTTTTTCCACAAACGAACCGATTCACCCAAAGTGAATTGGTGAATCGATTCAAATTATGAATCAGGCAGCATCTCAGCCACTGCACAAGACTTTTATGATTTTATGAATAAATTTGCATACTAACAATGTAGACAACTGTTTGGTAAGATGCCCAGAAATACTGCATCACATAAAAGCAGAAACAAGTAAATAAGAACATAAGAATCGCCGCTGCTGGGTCAGACCAGTGGTCCATCATGCCCAGCAGTCCGCTCCCACAGCGGCCCTTAAGTCAAAGACCAGTGCCCTAACTGAGACTAGCCTTACCTGTGTATGTTCTGGTTCAGCAGGAACTTGTCTAACTTTGTCTTGAATCCCTGGAGGGCGTTTTCCCCTATAACAGCCTCCGGAAGAGCGTTCCAGTTTTTTACCACTCTCTGGGTGAAGAAGAACTTCCTTATGTACATAAATGCAGGACAAAAAAAAAAGGAAATACCTGAAAACACTGCATAAAAACTGAGCTGGAAGAAGCAACCAGACTGTTTTACCACAACAGCTTTCTGAAGTGAGTTGCTTAGGAAAAAGTAAGGTCATAATCAAACTTGATGCCCCCCCAGTAAGAAATGAAAAGAGAATCAGATTTTAAAGGCAATTTTTCTAGATGTAGTAGTTTTGCTTGGATGCCTTGTACTGATCCCTGACTATAGCAACTGGACAGGTGGAAGGATGACAGGACGACGTCTCCAGCGTATTCAAAATGCAGCAATCAGGCTTCTGAAAAACCTCCTTGCCTGCAACCTTGTCTCCCAGGCTCTAACATCGGCTCACTGGCTGCCCTCAACATAGTAACATAATAGATGACGGCAGATAAAGACCCGAATGGTCCATCCAGTCTGCCCAACCTGATTCAATTTAAATTTTTTTATTTTTTTTTCTTAGTTATTTCTGGGCAAGAATCCCAAGATCTACCCAGTACTGTGCTTGGGTTCCAACTGCCGAAATCTTCGTTAAAACCTACTCCAGCCCATCTACACCCTCCCAGCCACTGAAGCCCTCCCCAGCCCATCCCCCACCAAACAGCCATACACAGACACAGACCGTGCAAGTCTGCCCAGTACTGGCCTTAGTTCAATATTGAATATTATTTTCTGATTCTAGATCCTCTGTGTTCATCCCACGCTTCTTTGAACTCAGTCACAGTTTTACTCTCCACCACCTCTCTCGGGAGCGCATTCCAGGCATCCACCACCCTCCCCGTAAAGTAGAACTTCCTAACATTGCCTTTGAATCTACCACCCCTCAACCTCAAATTATGTCCTCTGGTTTGTCTTCAGGGGCCTGATGCTAGTGTTTAAATCCTTGCAGAACATGACGCCAGCTTACGTAATAATAATAATAATAACAGTTTATATACCGCAATACCGTGAAGTTCTATGCGGTTTACAAAAGATTAAGCAAAGGTACAAATTGATTGACTTTAAGAGGGGTGGAAGAAAGAGAATTAATAGGACAGGAAATCCATTGTTGAGGAGAAAGTGATCAATAGGACAAGTTGATCGCTATTGAGGGGAGAGAGATGAGTGGATCAGTTGTCTAGATGCTTTAGGAACAGGTGTGTTTTTAGACGTTTCCTAAATTCCTCATAAGTAGTGGGCGAAAGCAATTGTTCTAGGTCTTTACGGTAAAATTATGGTCTTACCTGTTAATTTTCTTTCCTTTAGAAGCAGCAGATGAATCCAGACTAGTGGGTATAGCTCACATCGACCAGCAGGTGGAGATAGAGAACTGATTAACAGTTGGCCTTAAAGCCTGGTGTTCCTCTTGTTACTTCAGTTATGCCTTTTGCCCAAGCAGCCCGAAAGGAGCATGAGCATCCACAAAACTTCATTCCAGTAGAAAATGTGCCCCTAAATAATACAATTACCAACCATATCCCAACTGAAACCATAAACAAACACCCTACACACATACAGTGCACTTGGGGAGGGGCTCTGGATTCATCTGCTGCTTCTAAAGGAAAGAAAATTAACAGGTAAGACCATAATTTTACCTTCCATAGCAAAGCAGCAGATGAATCCAGACTAGTGGGATGTAGCAAAGCAAACTCAAACCGGGTGGGACGCCAACGCCGCCTCCGCCAGTACCGCAGTGCCAAAACTTGCCTCCGCACTGGCTGCTACGTCTAAGCGATAATGCTTCGAAAAGGTATTACCCGACGACCAAGTGGCCGCTCGGCAAATTTCCTCCAAAGACATCCCCCCGGACTCCGCCCAAGACGTAGCCAATGCCCGAGTGGAATGAGCATGAAGGTGCTCCGGTACTTTCTTACCTGTCAACACATAAGCCGAAGCAATCGTCTCCTTGACCCAACGCGCAATGGACGCTTTAGACGCCGCCATCCCCTTGTTCTTATCCGCGAACAATACAAAGAGATGGTCCGACCTACGAAAATCATTCGTCACCCCCAAATAATGGAGAAGCATACGCCGCACATCCAGTCGACGCAAAGACAAAAATCGTTTACCCCAATCCTCCTTCCGGAAGGACGGGAGGAATACACTCTGGTTCACATGAAATGAAGAAATCACCTTAGGCAGGAAGGACGGCACCGGCCGCACTGACACCCCCGTCTCAGAAAAACGTAAAAAGGGTTCTCTGCAAGAAAGCGCCTGAAGCTCCGATACTCGCCTCGCCGAAGCCATTGCCACTAAGAACACTGTTTTCAGCGTGACATCCTTCAAAGTGGCCGCTGACAGGGGTTCAAAAGGTGCCCCCTGCAACCTCCCCAGGACGAGTTTAAGATTCCAGGAAGGACAAATTCGCCTTACCGGCGGGCGGATATGGTGAACCCCTTTGAGGAAACGGACCACGTCCGGCTGCGACGCCAGCGACGCGCCAGCCACCCGGCCCCTGTAACAGGCAAGGGCCGCCACCTGAACCCTTAAAGAGTTATAGGCTAATCCTTTCTCTACGCCTTCCTGCAGAAAGGCAAGAATAGCCGCCAGAGATGCATGGAAGGGCACGATTCCCTGTCGACCGCACCAAGCATCAAAAATCTTCCAGACTCTCGCATAGGAGGTCGAAGTCGAAATCTTCTTAGCTTTAAGAAGCGTGGCAATCACCTGCTCCGAATAGCCCTTCTTCTTTAGCCTTGACCGCTCAAGAGCCAGGCCGTAAGACCAAAGCGGGCCGGATCTTCCATCCAGATTGGGCCCTGAGTTAGTAAGTCCGGAGTTACCTGGAACGTCACCCGATTGCCTACTGAAAGCTGAACGAGATCTGCGTACCACGGTCGACGCGGCCAATCCGGAGCCACCAGGATCACCCTGCCGTGAAAGAGAGCGATGCGTTGTAATACCCGCCCTATCATGGGCCAAGGCGGGAACACATACAGAAGGGAATTTGGAGGCCATGGGAGGGCCAACGCGTCCACCCCCTCCGAGCCCTTCTCCGTGCGCCTGCTGAAGAAGCGAGGCAACTTCGCATTGCGGGACGAAGCCATGAGATCCAACTCTGGCAACCCCCACCGACGGACTAGCAGGTCGAACGCTCGAGCCGACAATTCCCACTCGCCCGGATCTAGAAGATTTCTGCTGAGGAAGTCCGCTTGCACGTTTTCGTGACCTGCAATGTATGCCGCCGACAGAAGCGGAACATGCCCTTCTGCCCACTGAAACAATTTCCTTGCCTCTTCGGCCAACTGCGGACTCCGAGTGCCCCCCTGACGATTGACATATGCGACCGCCGTGACACTGTCCGAAAAGATTCTGGTCGGCCTGTCCTGAATCAGGGACTGAAAAGCCCTCAGCGCCAATCTGATCGCTTTTAACTCCAACAAATTGATGGGCCCCACAGCGCGAGCACCGCTGAGCCGCCACTGCTGCCATCGCTAAAACCGGCGCTTCAAAAAAAACTTTTTTTTTTTTTTTTTTTCACACGCGCGGCCCCACGCCGCCGACCGCTGACTCCGCCCCCCCCCGCGACCGCCGGAACGAACACGAACGACCGACTGACTAAAGAGGAGGCAGACAGCAAACACAGTAACTCACCAACCGGTCCCCGTTCTAACTGCAGTCGGGTTACAGCTGGTAATCGCACTGCAAGCCACACAGCATGGCTCAGCACAAGCAGGAAGACGCTGTTTGTTTTTTTTGTTTTTTTTGTACTGGAATGAAGAACTCCAAGACGAACTTCCTGCAGTGGCCCAAGAACCCACTCAAACCAATGGAGGGGAGGGTGGAGAAGGGACCTGGGAGGGCCCAGGTGTAGCTCCCAAAGCCGGCACCGCTCAGCCAGGCACCCCTGTCCTACTGAAGAGACCGAGTCTCAACAGAGGAAGCCACAGGAACACCACCAAACCGGCCCCAGCCAGAATCCAGGAGCTAGTAGAGTAAGCTCCATTCCTGCTGGGAGATAGAGCAAAACTGAAGTAACAAGAGGAACACCAGGCTTTAAGGCCAACTGTTAATCAGTTCTCTATCTCCACCTGCTGGTCGATGTGAGCTATACCCACTAGTCTGGATTCATCTGCTGCTTTGCTATGGAACCCACGATGCTGCCTGGTGTGAGAGAAGGTGTTCACGTAACGACTTAAGTTTCCTCTGTATGTGCCGAACCGGTCCCTCCACTCCCAGGATGAAATATGCCTCAAAATGCCCCCTGGTCGTGCCCCTCAACTGCAAAGCAACAGTCCTGCTCCCACTTCATACCATGCCACTAGAATCGACTGCCCCCGCAGATCAGATCCTGAGAAGGACTCCTCCGCTTTGGAAAAGCAATTAAAAAAAAAAAACATACCTCTTCATCTAAACCCCTACCCTTGACCGATAGTCATAGTAGCATAGTTAATGACGGCAGATAAAGACCCGAGTGGTCCATCCAATCTGCCCAACCATAAATGCTCCATAAATTAATTTAGCTTAAATGGTCCTTTTTCTTAGATATTTCTGGGTCAGAAACCCAGAGCCCTGCCCAGTAGTGTGCTTAGGTTCCATCTACTGGAGTCTCCATCAAAGCTCACTCCAGCCCATCTTAACCATCCCAGCCATCGAAACCCTTCCCAGCCCGTCCTCAACTGAATGTCTATATAATCTACAAAGAAATGTATATTGGTACCAGAACCAGTACGTGTCACATAAGGATAACTTGCATCATACACTGTAACTTTCTGTTGTCAAATTAGGATATAACTTGTACTGAAAACCTTGCACCATAAGGATAACTAAAGCAAATTGTAACCAGCAAATTGTATATTATGCATATTAATATAAGACCCTAGTATGTATCAAGTTAGGATAAAAACTTATATCGTAAACTTGTGTAGAAATGATGTATGTTTAAACCTGTAACCCATTCTGAGCTCCTAGGGGACAACAGGATAGAAATCGAATGAAATAAATAAACAAACAGCAAAATAAAGCAAGCAAAATGTTTTAGGTATTAAAAGGAGATATGTAGCAACTCAAGGATTAATATTCCATGTCTTACCTTTTTTTCTGCATTGTTTTTCCAATAATACACATAATAATTTAATTCAGAAATCTTGTCAAAGGGAGGAGAAAATGCAACAATAAGTAATCCAAAATCTGACGTGACTTTAACTGAAGTCGGAGGTCCCACAGTTGCTGAAAATTAACATAGAAAAATGAAGTTGGTTGGGAAAGACCATAGTTTACTTTTTTGCAAGGAAGACAATCATTAAGTTGCTTTGATGTTGCCTGGGAACCAAATGTGAAAGAGGAGAGATTGCTTCTGAATTGCCTTTTAGGGTTATACTGGTTTGTAGTTAGTTAGTTTTAGTTTTCAAATATATTTCATTGAAAAAGCCAACAGTTTGTAATACAGACTAGTAAAAGCCATCTTTTTGTTGTTCAGATGAAAAGGTCTCACTAAAAATATATGTGAAAAAAACAAATTATTTTTCAAGTAAGGTGATTTACACAAACTTAAAGCACAGGACCGAGTATGGCTATTCTTATGTTCTTAGGTACAAGAGCATAATTGCCATACTGGGTTAGACCAAAGTTCCATCAAACTCATTATCTTGTTTCCAACAGTGACCAATCCAGGTCACAAGAACCTGGAAAGATTCCAAAAAGTAGCAAGATGCTACTTATTCCAAGGAATTGGGTTGCGGACTTTACCTCCAGGATTTTATCCAAACCTTTGTTTAAAAACTCAGCTAAGCAGGGTGCCATAAGAGTACAGACACCTTAGTACTTCTTTTCATTAAGCACTGTTGGGTTTGGGTGATATGGCAGGGGGGATAAAATGTGGTGAAGATGCCAAAATGAAAATGCACTGTAAACGCTGCAGTGGTGCATCACGTTTTTCTGGATTTATGGTTCATTTTTGTGTTTCAGCTCTGTTTTGCAAAATGTGAATTTAATAAACAGATTTAAATTTAGAAAGTGTTTTTATTTTTATTTTAATTGCAAATCGCCCCAAGCTTGTAGCTGAGGCGGTCTAGAAAAATTTGCATTATTATACATTATTTCTTCTATCTTAATTACACTTTAGAAACATGTTAGTGCAACTCAAAGTTGATCACCTTGAGTTATCATACATTAACCTGGGTGAAGCTTCCTCTCCTGTGGCTTCTAGGTACCTCATCGTGTACAACTGTAAGCTGGAGCTGGAGGCGAAGCGACAAAGAGCCAGCGGAAAGAACAAAAAGCAGAAGTTCTTACTGTCTCGGGATGCTTGAAAATCCGTCGTGTTCACCCATTCGGATTCAAGTTGGTTGTTTACTGTCCGAACACGCAGAAAAATTCTCCAAGTGTTTGGAAATGCATTTGTAAAATTGCACTGTGTTTCTGTGATTTTTGAGCACTTCATTTTATACCAGTCTTTTGTACCATACCTGCCAAACAAGATTTAAAAAAAGTTTGTGAAATTCATTGTCGTTGACCCACGCCAGTCATCATATCTTTTTAATAGCAAATTTTGAAAAGAGAGGCCAGACAAAACCCAACATCTAAAACACTCAAATCTGAATAAGATGAAATGTAAAAAAGTTATCAATTAATTTCCTTTTCTTTAGTTCTGCCATAGCAGTCCAGATTAAGTGGCTTCCTCCCCTTGCCAGCAATGTTTTAATATTTTGTTGTTGTTTATATTCAATTATTATGTTCGCTGCCAAGTACTTTTGGATTATGCAGCTAATAAAATGTCTCTGTTTCCACCACCTCTTCCGGGAACAGTCTCCCGCAAGAGGTGGTGGAAACATAGACTGTGTCTAAATTCAAGAGGGCCTGGGATAGGCACGGGGGATCTCTCAGGGAGAAAGAGATAATGGTTACTGTGGATGGGCAGACTAGATGGGCCATTTGGCCTTTATCTGCCATCATGTTTCTATGTTAAATAAATAACAAGCTTGCTCAAATCTGACTTCAAGCCCTTTCTATAGGGGGCTTGTGCTGCCTTCTGCTTTAAGAACCCAGGTTAAAAACTCAAAGACAACAGAAAATTATTATTTTGTTCAAAGTTTTCAAAGCATCATCAATGCACCAGATGCAGCCACAAATGTTAACTGCTTTTATTTTAAATTTGAAAGGCAGTGTATCAAGACTTATCCTATATAATAAAACGCTAGCCGCGCATGCACACTCAGACCTGCGTGATCTGTAATCCCTGATCCGTGATCTGTAGGTCCGTGGCCAGAGTGCGTATGCGGCGGCTAGACAAAGCGGGAGAAACAGACTCGAGCGCTGTGGCCGACTCACGATGGGAGGATGCGCCGCAGCAAAGTGCTGCACAGGTACTGGAGGGGGAGAGACATATCGCTTCTGCACCGGTACAAACATCCCTCCAGCGTTGGCAGCCGCTGCACGCTAAACAGGCTGCTTCATGACTTTCTCCTGCAGTTGAGTCCCTCTGCCGCGTCACTAATGATGTCATCAATGACGCGACAGAGATACTCAACGGCAGAAGAAAGCCGCGAACCAGCCTGTTTAGCGTGCTGCGGCTGCCAACGCTGGAGGGAGGTTTGATATTAAAGTCATCTTGCTGGGAGGGTCGCAGAGTCAGCAGGGGTTGGGCTGGGAGGGGAGAGAAGCGTCTGCCTCGGGTGCTTCAGGCAGCAGCAGCGTTTACAATTCGCTGCTGTTGCTGGCTTCAGCCTTCCTCTCTGGCCGGTCCTGCCTACTTCCTGTTTTCATGAAGACAGGACCGGCCAGAGAGAAAGACCTGAAGCCAGCAACAGCAATGAATTGTGAATGCTGCTGCTGACCAATGAAGTAGTTAAATGAGGAAAGGGAGCAGAGGGGGAGAGAATGGCTTGGAGGGAAGGAGGAAGGCCAAGGCAAAAGGAAGGAGGAGATGGAGAGAGGCCATATGGGACAGAGAGAGAGAGGGCGGACACTGGATGGAAAGAGAAGAGAGGGCAGTGAATGGAAGGGGCAACATAGAGGGTGAACAGTATTCTAGCACCCGTTAATGTAACGGGCTTAATGACTAGTTAAACATAAAACTCTCTCCTTGCAGAGATGAGATAATATCTGAAAACAAAAGGTAACACTAGCCCCAAATAACTTCAAAATGGGCAACAGGGCACTTGCTGTGTTTTCTGCACTCGCTGATCTGTGAATTCTCAGCTGCCATGGTTTCTCTAGGTGAGTTCTGAACTGGTCTGGCACCTTCCTCATCACTCACACCAGATCAGTCCAGACAAGTGGACCTAAGCTCTACCTAGACTGGGCAGGAGGAAGCCAAGACAGCCCAAGGCTAAGACTCTGAACAGCCAAGCTTGAGTCATGTAAATGGAGGTAAGGACTCTATCTTGCCTTAATCTTCTCAAAACAGATTTGGGCTCTGCCTACAAGAACTTCTGTCCCCTCCATCAGATAACTCATGGTTACAAACTCTTGATGATATGGGCTTGATGCAATCACCTTCTTGACTCCTCCAGAAATTAATGCTTTAGAGACTGCTGTGTTATTTTTGAGATTCACAGCCAAGGAAGCTTACCTGGGAGCCTATAAGGGATTAATTAAATTTCTGTATATCACATTATTCTTGTATTTTCTCATAGCATAATCTTTTGTTAACCGCATTGAACTAAGGGTTATGTGATCTAGAAATTTGCTATTATGTTACAAACACACTCACTTAAAATGGGAGTATCTAATTAGTATAAGCAAAATTCTCTTATCCAACAATATTCTTCTAAAAAGAGAATCAAAAAAGAGTTTAAATACAATGAAAAATATTTAATACATTATGCTTAATGACAACCTACATATATTGAATAGTGAGTACAGGGCATCTGATCAAACTTCAAGCACTCCTCCTTCTTTATCAATAAACAGTTCAAATAGCAGCAAAAAATAGCAGTATTCAATAATAGAAGTAGAGGAGTACTTATCTTCGTTGAAAAAAGTTTTGGTAAAGTCCTGGACTCAGCTACAAATCCAAAGTGCTTAGTGCTCTCCAATCATAACACCCACAGACAAACGCAAAAACAAAACTTCCCATCAGTCCATAGTTCATCAGTGCAAAAATAGTTCATAGTCCATCACTCCAAATCAGTCCAAATCCATACAGTTCATTTTATTAAAATCCAGAAACTTCCTAGAAGAGACAATTGATGATCTTACTAAAGAATTTGAATCTAAATTAGGGGTGTGACAAGAAATAGAGGATGCAGAAGATTATGAAAAACACTATTCTGAACATAATCAAGAAAGGATAATTATAGGCAAAGTATTAGAGCTCAAAAAGTAGCTAAGTTTCGTTGTGATGAATTGGATTACACGAAAGGATATGTTTATCCTTGGATGGATCATTATAGGAAAAGTCGTCGGAATCGACCTAATAAAATAATCACCTTTATTAATTCATCCATCGAATCATTGGTGGAGAATTTAGGAACTAAAACTTGACCGGTTGCACAACCCCCTAGTATAACTGATTCTAATGTTCTTTCTCAGTCTTTTTTACGGATTTGGACTGATTTGGAGTGATGGACTATGAACTATTTTTGCACTGATGAACTATGGACTGATGGGAAGTTTTGTTTTTGCGTTTGTCTGTGGGTGTTATGATTGGAGAGCACTAAGCACTTTGGATTTGTAGCTGAGTCCAGGACTTTACCAAAACTTTTTTCAACGAAGATAAGTACTCCTTTACTTCTATTATTGAATACTGCTATTTTTTGCTGCTATTTGAACTGTTTATTGATAAAGAGGGAGGAGTGCTTGAAGTTTGATCAGATAGAGCCCTGTACTCACTATTCAATATATGTAGGTTGTCATTAAGCATAATGTATTAAATATTTTTCATTGTATTTACTTTTTTGATTCTCTTTTTAGAAAAATATTATGTTACAAACACCAGAATTCATCCCTATCCTTCCCTATCTCATCTGACTTTCTCATAGTCAGAGGAAATGAGTCTGAATTCAGGCAGAGGAGAGATACTATCCTCCAAAGGTAAAACAGAGATAGTTATCCTATGAAGCACAAGAAGAAGAGAAGTAAGAACCCCAGGATTAAGTTCAGGTTCCAAGAAGAGAAGAGAAGAGCAGATCACCTAAAGCAGGGCTTGTGTGCTTTTCTGTCCCAAGGAAAATATTCAGAGAATAGCAAGGGAATGTGTCTGACAATGTCCTTTGAAATAGTCAGACCTGGATCCTACCCTCTATAACAGGTAGCAAAAGAAAAAGGGAAGAGATCTTGCCTCAAAAAGTAACAAACCAACAGAGAAAAGGCAAGTAAGATGTCTCAATCAACCAACAATGTATTTATTGACATAAACCAGGGGTCTCAAAGTCCCTCCTTGAGTGCCGCAATCCAGTTGGGTTTTCAGGATTTCCCCAATGCATATGCATGAGATTTATGTGCATGCACTGCTTTCAATGCATATTCATTAGGGAAATTATGAAAACCCGACTGGATTGCGGCCTTCAAGGAGGGACTTTGAGATCCTGACATAAACAGTCTTATCAGGTCCCAACTAGGATCCCAGTTTCGGCAGCATAAACTGCCTTCCTCAGGGGACATATAGACAATGAATGGATCTAGGAATGTAAAATTAACAGCAGCGAATCGTTTTGGCGGCTTCAAACTTACTACGCTGACTGAGTGTATGGTTGCAATTCTTGTTGCTAAAGGTAGTGCAACCAGTTATTAAGTTTAGGAGACAGTTATTTTTTTTACATGGATGATATGGGTGTTGGATAACTTTATTCCTTAAATAATGTAATAATATAACAACCATGTTATGCGTTTACTCAGGTTCCCTTTGTCTAATACAATTACCATTACTACATTTTATTTAAACAACAGAAATCATTCAAAATTCTTTATAACTGGTGTTCTGGGATCGGCACTCTTTATAGAACAGTGCATAGATTCAGAGATTGAAGATAGTAAATGCTCTTAGGAGCAGCCAAAAGTACTTGCAACAGATTTTTAATGTTTAAGGGAATCTGGGCCCTAGGCAAATGCAGTAAAGCAAATACATTATAGGGAAAAAATAAGTCTTCTTCCATTCGTAGCGGTATATACTGCTGCGTGTTGGCTACCCGATCCCCTAAGTGCCGTAAAAGGCAGGCAAAGTTGTAAGCCTGTATGTTGGGTAACCCTAATCCTCCCCGACACCATCCTCCTAACAACATCTGATATTGTAATTTTGGCTTCTCATTAGCCCAGCAAAATCTGTCAATCGAACAATTCAACTGGCTTAGGTCTGTACCAGTCAAGCTGAGCGGGAGCATTTGAAACAAATAAAGCCATTTCAGCAAAATTATCATCTTGATCAAAACTAATCCGGCTGGACAAAGATAATGGAAGATCTTTCCAATCCTCCAACATCTTGACACGTTTTATGCATCATCCTACCGATAATCAATTTATACAGCATTGGAGTGTACTTCCAAATATACAAATGAACCCTCTGCCCATTTCAATGGGAACGTAGCTCTTCACAATTCCTTCACCATCTCGGATGATGGCAATGCCTCAGACTTTGCCAGATTCAATTTAAGACCCGCAAACTCCCCATACTCTTGAATCACTTCCAATAGTGCGTGTAAGGATGCCATAGGATCTTCAATGTGTACAAGCAAATCATCAGCAAACGCCATCAGTTTAAATGAGGAGGACCCCACCTGAATACCCCAAATAGCTGGCCTAGCATATATATATCCCGGATCAAAGAATTAAGTGTTAATACAAATAAAAGGGGTGAGATGGGACAACATTGTCTGGTGCCTCTACATATCGGGAAACTCTCCAATACATACCCATTGATCACAATTTTTGCCTGAGGAGAGACATATAGTGTTCTGATCGCCGAAACAAAGAACCTATCAAATCTGTAGGCATTTAGCATATAACAAATCCCACTTAACTCTACCAAACGCTTTTTCGGCGAAAACAGTAATCAACACCAACTGGGCATTCTGTTCCAGCGACAGGAAAAGCTTGCGCACACTCTTAGCTATTGTTCGTCTCTTCAACATTAACATATTATTAAAAGAGGTAGTTAAATATTCAGAAAATTTATCAGATTTTTCATACCCTTTTACTGAACCATAGTCATTCTTTAAAAAATGCACCCCATTGACCCAACCAATCATTCTGAGATTCAAGCAATTAATCAAAAATTAAGTAAAATTCACGACTGGCTAAACAGTAATAAGTTATCACTGAGCATTTCAAAATCTAATACCCTACTCTTCCCAGGAAAAGAGGGAGCTCAACTAATTTCTCCAGTCATCATTGATAACATTCCACTATCATCAGTCACAACTATAAAAATTTTAGGTGTTCTCATAGACAATAAATTAACTTTTCGACCTCAAATAAGCGCCTTAGTTAAAAATTGTTTCTATAAACTGAGAATGATACGATCATTAGCCCCTCTTCTCGACATTAGTTCTCTCAATATTCTGATACATTCACTCGTTATATCGAAATTAGATTACTGTAACTCACTTTTAAAAGGAATATATCATAAAGACTTAAAACGTTTGCAATTGATTCAAAATACTGCTATTAAGATAATTTCAGGAGCAAAGAAGTATGATCATGTAACGCCCATTGGTTGCCAGTCTCACAAAGAGTAACATATAAAATTGCCCTTTTAACATTCGGAACTCTGCAGTCAAATGCCCCAGCCTTCATAGACAGATTACTGATTCCATACGACCCACCAAGATCCTTAAGGTCCATAACTCAATTTAACCTCAACATTCCTTCCCTAAAAAATATTGGCACACGCCGTACTTCAATTTTTTCAGTTATACCCCGACAATCTGGAACTCTCTTCCATTATATTTAAAAATGGAAAAAAACTTAAAAAAATTTAAAAGCAACTTAAAATGCTTCCTTTTTAACGCTTTTAATTGGAAAAAAAAAAAATTAAAAACAGAGGCTCATTTTAGAGATCAAATAAATAATATTTGTTTTTAATTCATACCCATTTCCCTAATTCCTTTTGTTTACCTTAAATGTTTCTTACATTTACTTTATCAATTGTATTTCTTACCCTCTTTACCACTTGTGTCTATAGCATGTCTGCCTATAATTACCTAGTATGTTTTGCCGTCAGTCATGTCGATTATAGAAAGTTTGTATTAAATGTTTTATTTACTTTTTTACTGTAAAGTTATTTTTTATTCTGTACAACGCTTTGAAGAAACGAAAAAGCGTTTAATCAAAAATTGAATAAACTATAAACTATGAAAAAAAGAAATTAAGCCACAGAAAATTATAATATTCAATAATACAGGTCTAAGTAACCCAGAAAATAAAACATACACAATACAGTAATTATCAGGGTAAGCAAAAAGAAAAGCTTTCAGTTTCTTGTGAAAGACGGAAATTGTATGAGGAAGTGACATCACAGCTCTGGATGGCAACCTGATCCCTGAGCTCCTGCTTCCCCACCCACTTAACTTGCTAAATCCCTTGCCGCCCACCTCTGCATTAGTCTTACCCATGCTTCTGAAATGTTAGAGAAAGCACAGTTACTTACCGTAACAGGTGTTATCCAGGGACAGCAGGCAGATATTCTTAACGCATGGGTGACGTCACCGACGGAGCCCCGGTACGGACCTTTTTAACTAGAAAGTTCTAGTTGGCCGCACCGCGCATGCGCGAGTGCCTTCCCGCCCGACGGAGGAGTGCGTGGTCCCCAGTTAAGATAAGCCAGCTAAGAAGCCAACCCGGGGAGGAGGGTGGGTCGTAAGAATATCTGCCTGCTGTCCCTGGATAACACCTGTTACGGTAAGTAACTGTGCTTTATCCCAGGACAAGCAGGCAGCATATTCTTAACGCATGGGTGACCTCCAAGCTAACAGAGAGGGAGGAGGGATGGTTGGCCATTAGGAAAATAAATTGTGTAACACAGATTGGCTGAAGTGTCCATCCCGTCTGGAGAAGGTATCCAGACAGTAGTGAGTAGTGAATGTGTGAACTGAGGACCAAGTGGCCGCCTTGCAGATTTCCTCGATGGGCGTGGAACGGAGGAAAGCCACAGAAGCAGCCATAGCTCTGACCCTGTGGGCCGTGACAGCACCTTCCAGTGAGAGACCGGCCCGAGCATAACAGAACGCAATGCAGGCAGCAAGCCAGTTGGAAAGCGTCCATTTGGAGACAGGACGACCTAGACGGTTAGGGTCGAAGGACAAAAGGAGCTGAGGAGATGAGCGGTGAGCCCTGGTACGGTCAAGGTAGTAAGCAAGGGCACGCTTACAGTCCAGCATGTGCAATGCCTGTTCCCCAGGATGAGAATGGGGCTTAGGGAAAAAGACAGGCAACACAATGGACTGGTTGAGATGAAAGTCCGAGACCACCTTGGGAAGGAATTTAGGATGGGTACGCAGAACCACCTTGTCATGGTGAAAAACAGTGAAAGGTGGGTCGGCAACCAGTGCATGCAGCTCACTAACCCTCCTGGCAGAGGTGATGGCAATGAGGAAAAGCACCTACCATGTAAGAAATTTGAGTGAAGTTGTGGCAAGAGGCTCAAACGGAGGTTTCATGAGTGCTGATAAAACCACATTCAGGTCCCAGACGACTGGAGGAGGCTTCAGAGGTGGTTTGACATTGAAGAGGCCTCTCATGAACCGGGAAACCAGGGGATGATCCGTTAGAGGTTTTCCGAGGATAGGCTCATGGAACGCAGTGATGGCACTGAGGTGGACTCTGATTGAGGTCGACTTGAGGCCAGCGTCGGAAAGAGAGAGCAAATAGTCCAGTACGGTTTCCACCGCCAATGAGGTGGGATCGTGATGATGAAGCAGACACCAAGAGGAGAACCGGGTCCACTTCTGATGGTAACATTGGAGGGTGGCCGGTTTCCTGGAGGCATCCAGAATACGACGGACAGGCTGAGATAGATTCTCTGGAGAGGTCAGCCCGAGAGAAACCAAGCTGTCAGGTGGAGCGAGGACAGATTGGGATGTAGTAGAGACTGATGCTGCTGTGTAAGTAGAGTAGGAAACACAGGAAGAGGAATGGGCTCCCTGGAGCTGAGCTGGAGCAGGAGGGAGAACCAGTGTTGGCGAGGCCACCGAGGGGCGATGAGAATCATGGTGGCTTTGTCCCTGCGGAGTTTGAATAACGTCCGCAACATCAGAGGCAGTGGAGGAAAGGCATAGAGGAACCGATCCGTCCAGTCGAGCAGGAATGCATCCGGGGCCAGACGATGAGGAAAGAAGAGTCTGGAACAGAACTGGGGCAGCTGATGGTTGTGAGGAGCTGCAAAGAGGTCCACCTGAGGGGTGCCCCACCGAGCAAAGATGGAGCGGAGTGTGGGGGGATCCAGAGTCCACTCGTGAGGTTGAAGGATGCGGCTGAGATTGTCGGCCAGGGAGTTCTGTTCGCCCTAGATATAGACAGCCTTGAGGAAGAGACTGCGGGCCGTGGCCCAGGTCCAGATGCGGATGGCCTCCTGACAGAGGAGGGGAGATCCGGTGCCGCCTTGCTTGTTTATGTAGTACATGGCGACTTGGTTGTCTGTGCACAGGAGAAGAACCTGAGGGTAGAGAAGGTGCTGGAAGGCCTTGAGGGCATAGAATATGGCCCTGAGTTCCAGGAAATTGATGTGATGTTGACGCTCCTAAGGGGTCCAGAGTCCCTGAGTGCGAACTTCTCCCAGGTGAGCTCCCCATGCATAGGGGGAGGCATCTGTGGTTATGATCATGGAGTGAGGGGGTAGATGAAAGAGTAGACCCCTGGAAAGATTGGATGAGTTCAACCACCATTGAAGAGATTGCTGAAGAGACGATGTCACAGAGATGGGATGAGAAAGAGGATCGGTGGTCTGTGACCATTGGTTGGCTAGAGTCCATTGAGGTGTCCTGAGGTGGAGTCGCGCCAGAGGAAGCACATGGACCGTCGAGGCCATGTGGCCCAGGAGGACCATCATCTGCCGAGCTGGAATGGAGTGATGAAGGAGCACCTGGCGGCAGAGGTGGAGCAGGGTCCGTTGGCGGTCGGAGGGGAGAAACGCCCTCATGAGAGTGGTGTCGAGAACGGCTCCAATGAACTGAAGTCGCTGTGTGGGAAGCAGATGCGACTTGGGGTAGTTGATCTCGAACCCCAGGAGATGGAGGAAGGAGATGGTGTACTGAGTGGCTTGTAGCACAAGTGGAGACGTAGGTGCTTTTACCAACCAATCGTCCAAGTAGGGGAACACCTGGAGGTTGTGAGACCTGAGAAAGGCCGCCACCACAATAAGGCACTTGGTGAACACCCTGGGCGATGATGCGAGGCCAAAGGGTAGTGGCGGTGCTGTATCTGAAATACTGATAGTGGCGGTGCTGTATCTGAAATACTGATAGTGGCGGTGCTGTATCTGAAATCGGAGGTAGCGACGTGAATTCAGATGGATCGGAATGTGAGTGTAGGCCTCTTTGAGGTCCAGGGAACATAGGAGCCAGTCGTGTTGAGAGAGAAGAGGATAAAGCGTGGCCAGGGAGAGCATTCTGAACTTTTCCTTGACCAGACACTTGTTGAGGTCCCGGAGATCGAGGATGGGACGAAGGTCTCCTGTCTTCTTGGGAACCAGGAAGTAGCGGGAGTAGAATCCCTGACCCCTTTGGTCTGTGAGAACCTCTTCGATGGCATTGAGGAGAAGGAGGGATTGGTCCTCCCTTAGGAGGAGAAGGGACTGGGAGGAGTGGGACGCAGATTCTATAGGAGGGTTGTCTGGTGGAAGAGTCTGGAAGTTGAGAGAGTAGCCGTGGCGGATGATGTTGAGGACCCACAGGTCTGATGTGATGACCTCCCAACGGTTGAGGAAGAGTTGGAGACGTCCTCCGATTGGCTGAGGAAGAGGTAATGATGGTGGAAGACTGGCTATGCCCTGGAGAAAGGAGTCAAAAGGGCTGAGATGGTTTTGACGGAGGAAGAGGCTTGGCAGGTTGGTGAGATTGAGAGCGAGCCTGAGTGTGTTGTTGTTGACGAGGTCTGCGAGGCTGCTGTTGGGGCGGGATGAGAGGCCTGGCCGAGAACCTGCGCTGGTAAGAGGACTGTGGTCTATAAGGACGAGCAGGTGGAGCCTTCTTTTTAGGTTTTACCAGAGTGTCCCATCTGGTCTCATGTGCAGAGAGCTTCTGGGTGGTTGAATCCAGGGACTCCCCAAAAAGTTCGTCCCCAAGACAGGGTGCGTTAGCTAGGCGGTCTTGGTGGTTGATGTCAAGATCAGATACCCTCAACCAGGCCAGACGGCGCATGGCAACAGCTATGGCAGACGCTCGGGAGGTCAGCTCAAATGAATCATAAATAGAGCGCACCATGAATTTCTGCAGTTGAAGGAGGCTGGAAATTTGTTGTTGAAAGAGTGGAACTTTGCGTTCAGGGATGTATTTTTGTAGGGCGGATAGTTGTTGTACGAGATACTTCATATAAAATGAGAAGTGAAATGTGTAATTATTCGCCCTGTTGGCTAGCATGGCATTTTGATAAAGGCGTTTGCCAAACTTATCCATGGTTTTGCCTTCTCTGCCAGGAGGGGTGGAGGCATAAACACTGGAGCCCTGAGTTTTCTTTAATGTAGACTCAACTAGGAGAGACTCATGGGGCAATTGAGGTTTGTCAAAACCCGGAATTGGGATGACCCTGTATAGGCTGTCAAGCTTACGAGGAGCTCCGGGGACAGTGAGTGGATTTTCCCAATTTTTATAAAAAGTTTCCCGCAGTATGTCATAGACGGGTAACTTGAGGAACTCTTTGGGAGGTTGTTCAAAGTCTAAGGCATCCAGAAAGGCCTGGGACTTTTTGGAGTCGGACTCTAAAGGAATAGAAAGAGCCGCCGACATCTCCCTGAGGAATTTGGTGAAAGAGGATTGCTCAGGCTTGGAAGTGGTATCGGTCACTGAGGGTTCCTCGTCTGTGGATGATGCGTCCTCCTCGGTACCGGGTGGGGATTCTTCCCATAAGTCCGGGTCCCTGATATCAGTGTGCGCACGCCGAGAAGTCGGGGTGAAAGGCTCGGTGTGGCGGGTCTTAGAAAGAGACTTGCCAGAGCGCATGGAGACGGTACCAGGAGAGGAAGACTGGTGCTGATCCCGGTCCCAGGAAGAGCGGTGCCATTCTGGGACCCGGGGAGACCGGTGCCCTTCCTAGTCCCGAGGAGGATCGACCTCAGAGCGGGTCTGTACCACAGGATGAGAACGGGGTGGTTCAGCCGAGAGGACTGGCATGGAAGTGTTGAGTGGCACCGAAGGGGTGGACACCGGTGGGATGGTGCGAGGCTCGGGCCGGTCTGGTACCGAAAGAAGTGGTGCCAAGAGGGTCGGTAACAGGTGCTGGAGTTGTTGCTGCAGCTGTTCCTGCAATTTGTCATGGAGTATGGCCACGATGCGGTCATCCAGGGGTGGCACCGGGACCGCTTTTTTCTTTTTCGGTTCCATAGGTGCTGCTCCACGCCCCGATGACAAGGCACTCACCGAGATCGGGGCGGAGCGTTTGCGGGGTCAGCGTGAGGCCGGGAGGACCGGCGTCGCCACTGTGGCAGGCGGGCGCTCAAGGGAGGTGGAAGGCTTCTTAGCTGGCTTACCTGGTGCCAGCGACCCCGAGGAAGGATCGGGCGTCGTCGAAGTGGTCGGTGCCATCTTTTGCGGTACCGTCGACGTCGCTGCAGGTTCCATAGCAGATCCGGTACCGAAAAGGATGTTCTGCTGGATCTGCCGATTTTTTAAGGTGCGTTTCTTAAGTGTGGCACAGCGGGTGCAGGTGTCAGCCCGATGCTCTGGACCCAAACACTGTAGGCACCAATTGTGTGGGTCAGTGAGGGAGATCGGGTGTGCACACCGCTGGCACTTCTTAAAGCCCGGTTGAGGGGGCATGAAGGGAAACACGGCCTCCGCAAAATCAAAACCGGAGGCCTGTATGGTGACAACAGGCCCCGCTGGGGCCGGTTTCAAAAAATAGAGAAAATCGAGAGATTTTTTTTTTTTTTTGAATCGAATAAAAAAGAGAACCCGAAGTGGGGAAAAGAGAAAAAATGAGAAAAAAGCGCGAGCGGGAAGGCAAAAAGGATGTTTTCAACGGCCGTTGAAACCACATGCGTCTTCTTCGCTCCGCGGAAACGAAGAAACTGGGGACCACGCACTCCTCCGTTGGGCGGGAAGGCACTCGCGCATGCGCAGTGCGGCCAACTAGAACTTTCTAGTGAAAAATGTCCGTACCGGGGCTCCGTCGGTGACGTCACCCATGCGTTAAGAATATGCTGCCAGCTTGTCCTGGGATAAACAATATTATGGCTTCCCAAACTAAATCTATAACATATGGATCTGGAATGGCCAAATTGTCGTCCCCTCACACCCCGTCTAACCTATCCCCAACCCCCAAACTACAACACCCCCTAACTGTACTCACTTATATCCTCAGCCATAATGCCAATGACAAATAAAAAACACAGACACTTTGTTGATGGTAATAATCAGACCGCAGCTTTGCTTCTTGGGACTACCAAGAAGCAATGAACAATTGCTTCACCCCGAGCTAAAAGACATTGCAATTTTACAAAACACAATTGTATTCCCCTGACCCTGCCTTCTCAGCAAGAGCCTAGGGGGTGGTTTGGATCTCCATGCCCTTATTCTGTGCCATGGGCTTCAAGACATATTCGCTCACTTGAGCTCACTTCCCCTTAACTGCAGCCTCGAAAAAAGCCAACAGGATGCTGGGCATCATAAAGAAGGGCATAACAACCAGAACACAGGAAGTCATCATGCCACTGTATCGAGCGATGGTGCGCCCACATCTGGAATACTGCGTTCAGTATTGGTCGCCGCACCTCAAGAAGGACATGGCGGTACTTGAAAGAGTCCAAAGGAGAGCAACGAGAATGGTAAGAGGGCTGGAACACTGCCCATACGCCGAGAGGCTGGATAGGCTGGGGCTCTTCTCTCTGGAGAAAAGGAGGCTCAGGGGAGATATGATAGAAACCTTCAAGATCATGAGGGGCATAGAGAGGGTGGATAGGGACTAGAGAGCTGCACGGGAACGGGGATGACGGGGATCCCGCGGGACCCGCGGGGATCCCGCGGGTTCCCCCTTTGGGTCACGGGGATCCCGTGGGGACGCCCCCTAGGGTCGCGGGGATCCCGTGGGGACGCCTTCGAGGGTCGCGGGGTTCCTGCGGGGTTGGATCGCAGCGGGGTTGGTCGAGCCGCGAGGGTAGTCTCCTTCTTACCTGCCCTGTCGCAGCACACATCCGAACGGAAATCTTCCCGATGTCAGCGCTGACGTCGGAGGGAGGGCTTAAGCAAAGCCCTCCCTTCCTCCGACGTCAGCGCTGACATCAGGAAGACTTCCGGTCGGCTGTGTGCGGCAGGGCAGGTAGGAAGAAGGCAATGGCGTACGAAAGAGGGGGGAGGGGGCGGACCGCCCCGGAGAATGTGCACAGCCGGTCAGATCCCCCGATCGACCGACAACAGGCCCGGCCGACAAATCTCCCTGCCCTGTAGCCGCGAATCTAAATTACCTCTTACAGCAGCTTCACTACTCCAGCTGCTGTAAGAAGGTAATTTAGATTCGCGGCTACAGGACAGGGAGATTTGTCCGACCGGGCCTGTTCTGTTGTCGGTCGGGTGCAAAAGCGCCACAAAGGTGGAGGCAGGGAGGGAGGAAAGGTGGAGTGGAGAAGAAAAGACGCTTAAGGGGGGAGAAGGCCGCTGAAAGTACTGGGGAAGACAAAGGGGTGGAAAAGAACGCTGAAAGGACATGGGGTAAACGGGAGAAAGGGGGGGGAAGGACCCTGAAAGCACTGGGGAAGACAAAGGGGTGGAGAATGCCACTGAAAGGACATGGGGAAGACAGAGGGGGGAGAAGGATGCTGCCTGACAGGACATGGGAAAGATGGTGGGGGAGAAGGACACTGAAAGGAAATGGGGAAGAGGGAATGGGAAGAAGACGCTGGCAGGGAAGAAGACAGAGGTGCCAGACTATGGGGGGAGCGGAGGGAAAAAGATGGGTGCCAGACCAATTTGGGAGGGGGGAGAAAGGGAGAGGCACAGTAACAGAGCAAATGGAAGACACAGAGAGAAGAGAGGCAGTGGATGGAAGGAATTGAATGAGAACATGAAGAAAGCAGAAACCAGGCAATAAAGGTAGGAAAAAAATTATTATTATTTTTTTTTTTTGCTTAAGGATAAAGTAGTATATTAGTTGTGTTGATAAAAATTTATAAACATTAGAGGCTCTGGTAGAAACCCGTTTACAAAGTATGTATTCTTCCCAATTAATATTTCCAAATTAATAAAGTCTTTTTGCTTATTTTTAAATGGGTTTCTACCAGAGCCTTTAATTCAGTAGCATAATTAAATGAAATAACTATTTCTGTAGTTTATAGGGACAGGCGGGGACGTAGGGGATTCCTCGCGGGGACGGGTGGGGACGGAGGGGATTCCTCGCGGGGACGGGTGAGGACGGAGGGATTCCTCGCGGGGACGGGTGGGGACGGGTGGGAGTCCTCACGGGGACGGGTGGGGACGGGTGGGACTTTGGCGGGGACGGGTGGGGACGGGTGGGATTTCTGTCCCCGCGCAACTCTCTAATAGGGACAGATTCTTCAGACTGAAGGGGACAGCTAATACGAGGGGGCATTCTGAGAAACTGAAGGGAGATAGGTTCAAAACAAACGCAAGGAAGTTTTTTTTCACCCAGAGGGTCGTGGACACTTGGAATGCATTACCGGAGGAAGTGATCAGGCAGAGTACAGTCCAGGGATTCAAACAGGGATTGGACGGATTCCTGAGGGATAAAGGGATCATGGGATACTGAAGGAGGAGCTGGGATGTAACACAAGTATAGAAAGTTAACCAGGTAAAGAGTAAAAACCAACCAGGTCGTGCATGTGAAAGACCGGAGGGCTAGGGCTTCGATAGGAAGGCAGGACTTAAATGGGAAGCCAAGGTGGCAAGGGAGCCCCTTCTGATGATTCTGACAGGTCGTGACCTGTTTGGGCCGCCGCGGGAGCGGACTGCTGGGCAGGATGGACCTGTGGTCTGACCCGGCGGAGGCACTGCTTATGTTCTTATATATATATATATATAAATAAACTGTCTCACTCTTTTCATGTGCACTGCTGCCTGATGCTCATATGCTTACCACATTAAATGGTCCCTCCAACCAGATATGCCAGTAGCAGCCCACTCATATTTTCCCCCTCCATCCCTCCCCCATTCTTAGTAACCCCTCAGGATCTTTGTTGGTTCTTTCCAGTATCAACCCAATGCCCCTTGCAGAGCTTGCACAGCACAGAATTCATGCTGGCATACTCTCTTTCTCACATCCCTACCACCTTCCTATTGGCTGGATGCTACCCAAAGGATCAATAAAAAATTACTTCCAAGGATAAAATTAATAATGAGATTGTAGTAAAGGACAGTAGGGGGACACCATTTCTGATTAGCCACTGCCTTTGCTATGAACTGCATTTCATTAGACTTTTACAATGATCTTATTTTATTTATTTTTGGTATTGATATACCACTTATAGCCTAAGTGATTTACATTCAGGGACTCAAGCATTTTTTCCCTATCTGTTCCAGTGGGCTCACACTCTTTCTAATGTACCTGGGGCAATGGGGGATTAAGTAACTTGCCCAGGGTCAGAAGGAACAGTGTGGGATTTGAACCCACAACCTCAGCGTGCTGAGGCTGTAGCTCTAACCCAGGGGTGCCCACACTATTTTGACTTGCGAGCTACTTTTAAAATGACCAAGTCAAAATGATCTACCAACAATAAAATTTTAAAAAACACAACGCACACTGTACGCATAGAAAATGTTAATTATCATTCCTATTCCGGGGGTTTTTCAAAGAGGTCAAAGCAGATGACTCTATGCGCTGTCACCTCAGTAACAACCATACAAAAATAGACAAATACCCCCCTACCTTTTTACTAAACCACAATAGCAGTTTTTAGCACAGGGAGCTGCACTGAATGCCCAGGGCTCTCTCGACGCTCATAGGCTCCCTGCGCTACAAACCGCTATTGCGGTTTAGTAAAAGGGGACCATATTGTAAAATATAGCCAGCAGATATAAATTCAGACACATTTTGATCACTAAAATCATTTTTCCTACCTTGTCTGGTGAATTCATGAGTCTCTGGTTGCACTTTCATCTTCTGACTGTGCATCCAATCTTTATTTCAGCCTGTATACTTCCTCTCCTCCAAATCTCAATCCCTCCCCCAACTTTTTCTTCCTCTCTCCCTGCCCTTTCTTTCTTTCTCTCTTCATGCCCCCTTTCTTTTTTTCCTGTTTCTCTTCTTTCCTTCTGTCTCCCTGCCTGCGCCCCTTTCTTTCTTTCTCCCTGCCCTTCCCCAAGCCACTGCCGCTGCCATCAGGGAACAGGACCCAAACCGCCACCAATGGATAACAGGCCCCAAAGCTGACGCCGACGCCACCCCAAGCTCTCCCTGCTTCGGGCCAACCAGCATTCCTCTCCCCGACGTCAATTCTGCCGTCGGAGAGGAAGTTCCGCCCAGCCAGGCAGTGATTGGCTGGCCCGAACTTCCTCTCCGACGGCAGAATTGATGTTGGGGAGAGGAAGACTGATCGGCCCGAGAGATCGCCAAGGCAAAGTGAGTCCTGGGCGATCGACTCACTTTGCCTTGGCAAGCTGCCGGTCGATCGCAATCGACCTGTTGGGCACCCCTGCTCTAACCATTGTGCTACACGCTCTTCAAACTGGAATGCATTCACATTAACTTACGCTTGAAACTCCACCTCGTAGGTCACTTTGCCAATACCATTCTCAACTGAGACAGGATCCCAGTACAACACCTGAATTAGGTTGTAGGAGCAAATTCTTACATTCTGTGGAGCAGGCAGATTGGGCAGAGAATCTATGATTAAAACAGGGAGAAAGGGATCAATCACGTCTTTAAATGTGCCTGCAGGATAGCATGTTCTTACAGATCAATACAAATAAGTATTGACTGATTTCACCAATAGATTCCTGAACAATTATTATTAGAAACATTTTCTTCGTACATTTCAAATGTCATTTTATTTTACTACAGCATAAGAACACTTTAAGGCAGTGGTTCCCAACCCTGTCCTGGAGGAACACCAGGCCAATTGGGTTTTCAGGCTAGCCCTAATGAATATGCATGAAGCAAATTTGCATGCCTATCACTTCCATCATATGCAAATCTCTCTCATGCATATTCATTAGGGCTAGCCTGAAAACCCGATTGGCCTGGTGTTCCTCCAGGACAGGGTTGGGAATCACTGCTTTAAGGAACAAAATCATTTGGATTTCACAGTTTCACGCTGTTTTAGGGCTCCCTTTACGAAGGCGCGGTAGCACTTTAACACGCGTAATAGTGCGTGCTAAACCGCTGGCTGCGCTAGCCGCTAAAGGAGCCCTTAGTTTCATTCCAGAGACAACACGAGTGTTTATATTTTTAATAGCTCCTCCCATTGTCATTCTCACCGTTTTGGATTTAAGAATGCGACTTTAACAGATCTTGTATCACCATGATACATCCATTTCAATCAATACTAGAAAAGCAGCTGGAGTGACCAAGTGATCTTATAAGAGCTAATTAAGTTAAAAGAAAAAAAAAAAAGAAAGAAAGGCCTGGTCAGAACTGTTTATACACTTTATACCAAATATCAAAATAAGAAAAAAAAAATCCCACAGGACAAGACAGCCCTGCACAATGCCCAGCTTCCTTCTTCAGTACGGAAGTGTCTATATGGTTATTAATACATATCATATGGGAGGCAATTTTCAAAACACTCAATGGTATCACAATGTGCTTTGAGTCTCGTGAGATCATATTATAAATGAACTGATTTAAAGGAAATACAGGAAAAAATAAGGAATTCCGAATGCTAAGAGGACATGAAAAGTATGAGCCAAGGGTCGCTTTAATATTTGACACCAACCTGAATGAAACTGGATAAACAGTTCCCACATTACTGAGGGAAAGAAAAGCGGTTTTCCACTAGGCCAGGGGTGGGCAATTCCGGTCCTCAAGAGCCGGAGCCAGGTCAGGTTTTCAGGATCGCCACCATGAATATGCACGAGATGGATTTGCATGCACTGCCTCCTTGAGATGCAAATCTATCTCATGCATATTTATTGTGGATATCCTGAAAACCTGACCTGGCTCCGGCTCTCGAGGACTGGAATTGCCCACCCCTGGCCTAGGCCACCACCATTCTCTGAAGTTAGTAGAGATAACATGCTTCTGGAATTTTCAAAAAACTGGGAGGACCAGAGAGCAAAACGGGATAAACCGGCCAGCAAGATGCTGTAATAATCAAAACAGGCAGTAACGATAGCTTGCGAAACCAAACAGCAGGCAAAAGGAAATTGGGATATTTATGTTCATGTCCTCACTCAAACCCCATACATACTCAACACCCATCCCATGAAATTTGACAACAGCAGGAAAACTGAAAAGGGGCTCTGGTAAAAAGGTATTTAGAGTTTCTTTTAAATGGGCGAACATCTTAAATAATAAAATGCTAGCCCGCGCATGCGCACTCGCGACGCGTGTTCCCTGATCCCTTTTCTGTCGGGATGTGGCCACACGAGTGCGCATGCGCGCTTACTAGGTCACTGGCAGAAGACGAACCGTCACAGAGGGAGTGAACGCGGAGTCCTGCCGTCCCTCAAACGTAAGTCTCCTCCTTTGCCCGACTCCGGCTTCTGCTCCTCACCAGTCCTGCCTTCGGTCCTGTCCCTGTTAAACCGGCTGCCAATAACAAAGCCAGATGCCATGGGTTCTTCCCTTTTGCCAAATTGCTAAAGCCTCTGCCGGTCTCGATCCTGCCCATCTCTGAAGTTACTTCCTGATTTTGAGGGGCGGGATTGAGACCGGCAGAGCCTATAGCGATTTAGCAAGAGGGAAAGCCCCCGTGATGTCTGGCAGAGTTTGCCATCGTCGCTCCCCCCCCCCCTCCGGCGCACCCCTCCCCGGCGCACCCAAACCCCTGTTGACCTTCACATCCAACCCTCCCTTCTTGTTGAGGTTTCCTCAACAAGAAGCGTCGGGTCAAATTCAAATGCTCCCGGCAGGTCGGGAGAGGGCAGAGCAGGCTCGCATACCCGGCGGGGACAGGGCAGGAATGAGGCTCCCTGCAGGAGCAGGCCCGATGGCTGGAGTTCTCCGCTGAGTCCGGTAAGGAGTGGTTCCCTCAACAGGAAGCGTCGGGTCGAATTCAAATACTCCTGGCAGGTCGGGAGGGGGCAGAGCAGGCTTGCACGCCCAGCGGGGACAGGGCCGGAACGAGACTCCCTGCAGGAGCCGGTCCGATGGCTGGAGATCGCCGGACTGGACAGGGGGAGCAGGTTAGGGGTGCTGGGAGGGGGAGCAGGGAAGAGGTTGTGCTGGACAGGGGTGAGGTAACAGGAAGGGAGGCCTACTGCTGGACAGGGGGAGCATGGAAGAGGTGCTGTTAGACGGAGGGGAGGAGGTAACAGGAAGGGAGGCCTACTACTGGATAGGGGAAGCAGGGAAGAGGTGCTGCTAGACGGGGGAGAGGTAAAAGGAAAGGAGAAGACCTACTGCTGGACAGGGGGAGACTTAAAAAGAAGGGAGAAGGGCTCCTGCTGCACAGGGGGAACAGGGAAGGGGTGCTGCTGGACAGGGAGAGACTTAAAACGAAGGGAGAAGGGCTCCTGCTAGACAGGGGGAGCAGGCAAGGGGTGGTAGTGGACAGCCGAGGAAAGAGAGAGAAAGAAAGTGGCCAGGGAGAGAAAAAGAAAGAAAGAAAGACAGACACACACATATTTTAGCACCCGTTAATGTAACAGGCTTGAAGACTAGTAAGAAATAAAACTGTACTAGGGCGAAAGAAGAAGAGAGACCTAGCAATAAAACTAAAATTGGAAGTCTTCAGATTTTAGAAATTAAAAAAAACAGATTTTTTTAAAAAAAACAAACAAACCTAGCTATTACTGCTACTTTAAAGAGACATTCCAGGTGACTATTCAGTGGGAGGCTTCAGAATCTTAGAACTCAGACATTTATACGTACTTTCTCCCATTTCACTCGGGAGGTTTATATTTCAAACAGCAAACATTTCCACATGACACATTAATCATTATTAGATTCTGGAATCCCCCAAATCTCCCTTTTTCCTTTTGTCTGTCTATTATCTTGCACTACTGCAGACAAGCTAACAAAACACATTATTGGACTACAGTCAGAGATAACAAGGAGCAGAAACAAAAAAAAAAAAAAAAAAGAAAGGGCAGGCACATTTTCCCCCTTTACTAAGGCGCGTCAGCCAATTTAGCGCGTGCTAACGCTAACACGTCCATAGAATATAATGGACACGTTAGCATTTAGTGCATGCTAAATCAGTGTTTTTCAACCTTTTTACACCTACGGACCGGCAGAAATAAAAAAATTATTCTGTGGACCAGCATCGGTCCGTGGACCGGCGGTTGAAGAACACTGGGCTAAGTCGTGGGCCAGACCCCACCCATCTTTATCCAATGTCCACCCCAGACCCCGCCCCCATAATGGTACTAAATTGCACCTTGCACGTCCCGTGCCTCATCTGGAAGCCTTCCCTCTGACGTTGCAACGTCAGAGAGAAGGCTTCCGGTTCAGGCGCAAGATGCCCGTAGGAGCTGATGCCCGTAGGAGCCACTTCCCGTGGCTTTGTGCACCGAATCAGTTAGGAAGAGGGAGCTGCCTCGAAGATAACGCCGCATCGATCGCACCGTGGACCGGCGGTTGAAGAACACTGTTTTGGGCCTGATGCACGTGCTGGCCCTGTGGACCGGTAGGAAATTTCTGTGGACCAGTGGTTGAAGAAAACTGCGCTAAATTGTCTAGCGCATTAGTAAAAGGACCTCTTTGTGGTGACAGCTGCAATGTTTAACCCTTTCAGGACCAAGGGACATATTTGTCCCATAACTTTAAAATCCTATAAATTTCAATTGGGATAGTCTACAGTTCTAAATTTGATATGTACGGATTCCATATGATACTGCCTTTATGTAAACAAACTGGTTCCGACATTCATTCATTAGCGTCGTTGCCAGATTGACGAGAAGATTCACTTGCCACACTGTCCATAAGCCAGAAGTGTGATTTTTTAAAAAAAAAATAATGATATTTCACAAAAAAAATCAATTTTTTGGCATCTGCAAGCCCTTTTTACCATAAAAATGTCGTCAAAACCACAAAAGTTGGCCTACGATCCTTATGGTCCTGAAAGGGTTAAAAAAGAGTTTAAGTACCATATAGCATATATGCTTACTGGTGTATGTTCTTCTTTCAACCTCAACCTCCAAACAGTAAGAAAGTATCAATCAGCGCAATCTGGAACTCTATACTATGGGATCTCTACTATGAGCCATCCATCATTTCTTGGCTTAGTTCCCTTTTGAGAAGTTTCTCTCTGGGATTTCCCCCGAGTCTTCCCTCCTGTGGACTTTCCTCTAAGCAAACTAAGCAGTGACAATATTCCCATAATTACAAGTCTTTCTACCTGGACAACTGACTGCATTCACATAAATTAACACATCATTCCGGACCAACAAGCTTCCAGTCTTGTAAGAAATGCAAATTATCTATGAAACTTTGGCAGGTCTTGGGACAAATAAAATAGTGTAAGGATACTAATTTTGAGCTGTAGCACAATATATACATATCAAAACTGGATTTGGAGTTTTAGATTTGCCTTTTATATATATATACTAGGCTTTAAGCCCATTACATTAACGGGTGCTAGAATAGATGTGTGTCTGTCTTTCTTTCTTTTTTTTCTCTCTCTCCTTGGCCGCTTTCTGTCTGTCACTCTCCTTGGTCGCTGTCTGTCTTTCTTTATTTCTGTCTCTCTCTTTCCTTGGCTGTCCACCAGCACCCCTTCCCTGCTCCCCCTGTCCAGCAGCAGCCCTTCTCCCTTCGTTTTATCTCCCCCCCCTGTCCAGCAGCACCTTTTCCCTGCTCCCTAATACCTGCTCCCAAACCACCATTTCTACTCTCCCTCCATCCTAGCTTCCTGGTCTCTTCTGGCCCACCGACGTCTGTTTTTCGTGCCCCTTCTCCCACCTACCTTTTTTTTAAAATCACGTTTATATAGTGAAGGGCAACTGATGAACAGTAACCGCCACAGGATATAGGAAACCGCCATGTGCGCACTTGTGCCAAACACGTGCACGCCGAACGTGTGCATGCGCCAAACGTGCTGCACGCTTTAACATTTCTCTGCCAGCCATGGAGTTACGGATCACAGAGGCAGGGATCACGCAGGTAGGAGTGTGCATGCGCACTTAGGATTTTATTATTAGTGACTAGTTTTTTAGCTCATTACATTAACGGGTGCTAGAATAGATGTGTAGACTTAGACATTTCTTTCTTTCTGTGTCTGTCTTTCTTTCTGTCTCTCTCCCGGCCCCCTGTCTGTCTTTCTTTCTGTGTGTCTCCCGGCCCCCTGTCTGTCTCTCTCTGGCCCCCTGTCTGTCTTTCTTTCTGTCTCTCTCCCTGGCCCCGTCTGTCTTTATTTCTCTCTCTCTTCCTGGCCCCCTGTCTGTCTTTATTTCTCTCTCTCTTCCTGGCCCCCTGTCTGTCTTTATTTCTCTCTCTCTTCCTGGCCCCCTGTCTGTCTTTATTTCTCTCTCTCTTCCTGGCCCCCTGTCTGTCTTTATTTCTCTCTCTCTTCCTGGCCCCCTGTCTGTCTTTATTTCTCTCTCTCTTCCTGGCCCCCTGTCTGTCTTTATTTCTCTCTCTCTTCCTGGCCCCCTGTCTGTCTTTATTTCTCTCTCTCTCTTCCTGGCCCCCTGTCTGTCTTTCTTTCTCTCTCTCTTCCTGGCCCCCTGTCTGTCTTTATTTCTCTCTCTCTTCCTGGCCCCCTGTCTGTCTTTATTTCTCTCTCTCTCTTCCTGGCCCCCTGTCTGTCTTTCTTTCTCTCTCTCTTCCTGGCCCCGTCTGTCTTTCTTTCTGTCTCTCTCCCGGCCCCCTGTCTGTCTTTCTTTCTGTGTGTCTCCCGGCCCCCTGTCTGTCTTTCTTTCTGTCTCTCTCCCTGGCCCCGTCTGTCTTTATTTCTCTCTCTCTTCCTGGCCCCCTGTCTGTCTTTATTTCTCTCTCTCTTCCTGGCCCCCTGTCTGTCTTTATTTCTCTCTCTCTTCCTGGCCCCCTGTCTGTCTTTATTTCTCTCTCTCTCTCTCCTTGGCCCCCTGTCTGTCTTTCTTTCTTTCTCTCCCCCCTGTCCAGCAGCACCCCTTCCCTGCTCTTATATGATATGTCTCCCGTGTTTTGTGAAGCAGCTCTGCCAGGACCCGCCGCAGGCTCCTTGTAGTGAAAGGGAAACCGCCGCACACAAACCGCCGCAGGCTCCTTATTCAGCTGGCTCCTTTTTCAGATGGGGAAACCGCCGCACGCGTCACAAACCGCCACCATCACTGGGGAAACTGCTGCACACGTCGCAAATTGCCACAGGTTCCTTCTACTGCACATGCGGCGGCACAGAACCACGGACGCACAGTTTGAAATGCACACACGCACTAAGGGTTTTATTATAGTGGATAATATATATGAGGTTATTTCCCTGCATCAGGTTTATAGCCTAAGCTTTGTATCTAAGGCAAGGAGGGTTAAGTAAATTGCACAAAATCACAATTTATTTGATTTAGTCACTAGTCTGTCGTGTTGAAAGCACCCAGAACATTCATAATATTAAAAACATTGCAATAATATAAAAACATAACCTGAATCTTAGTGAAAGAGGCAGGACAGATTTTCAGTCCATGGTTCTAACTGGGCTTCTCCTGAAACTTGATACTACGTAATATAACTGCAACTCCCTATTTAAAAGTCAAAATATGTCTAGTGATACGCACTAGCTTGAAGGATGTTTATAGCTTTGCTTTCTTAGAAACCTGTGATTCTCCAGGCTAGTGAACAGAGAGACACATGCTCTCTGCTCAATGGTTTAACTGCTTCTCTTCCGAGAAGAGTTTCTTAGGAATATAATCATTTAAACACATTTTTGCATAAAAGGTAGTGCTCTCAAATATTTTTTGGTCAACACCAGCGTCACATAGTCAGAAATGGAGTTGATAAATAAACAGAAATGAAACAGTATCCTCTGCAGAAATGTTGAGTGCGGGTACGGTAATACTATGCAGAACATTTTCTGTTAAGGTTGTCAGTCCAATCAAAAGGTCCCGAGGAGAACACTGAAATAAGCAGTATATAAACCAAGCCTTTTTTTTCCTCAACTTCTATACAATATTTACATGAAAATAAAGACTAAAATAATAATAATACAGAGAAGATAATGCTACCATTTTAGTGGATTGATAACATATTTCTTGACTAGCTTTCAGGAGTTTTTCCCCTTTTTCAAGTTCATAAGTAAAAGATGACAATGGTAGAAATCACAAGACAATCTTTAATTTAGGCAATGTCATCATATCCTCACTGTTTGGACCAGAGGAAAGGAACAATCACTCCCAAAAACTAGTCCAGAAGCCTGGGTCACAAGACAGAGCAGATCTTGAATTTGCACAGGGCTGCTTTTATTTTGGACACCTTCTCAAGCATCTGAGGCTCCTCCAGCACCAACCTTAGTACACCACTGTTCCTGTGTCCTCATATAATCTTGCAGTCCCTATTTCCTCAGTTACTAAGTCTCCACACTCTTACCCAGTCCCCAAATCACCACCTAATTCTCTTCATCACCTAATCTCAATCATGAGACATAATTTTTGGGTGAGGGCAGGACACTTACCCCTTGGGATGAGCCTAGTGGAGTTGAACTCTTTCTTTCTCATGCCCCCACCCCATCTCTTCAAAACAACTGGGGATGTTAAACCCAATGGAAATCACTTCTCCCTGAACAGTCAAGTTTGCTCAATACTGGGGGTACTCAAGCACCCAAAAGAGCCGACTCCTATGTTCTGCAACCATTAATTGTTAACTGCATCCAGAAACGGGGAAGCAAGCATTTTAGACCCAGGCTGGTGACAGCAGCAATTGCGGTGGCACTACAGAATGAATTGATGGTGTCTTCTGGATAGACCCACACGGGGCAGCAGGGAGAAGAAGCATTAATTCAGAGCAAGGATGGGAAGTTAAGGTACCAGAATCCCTGCTCTGTGCTCTCAGGGCACACATTGTAGTTAGGGAAAGTACAGGTTTGCTATCCATACCAACGATAGATGCACTAAAAAGTGTCGCTCTAGCTGAGCGGGTCGCTGTTGGCCGATTCATTAAGTGATTTTTAAAACAGTGACTGATATACGACGGACTCTCCATGCAAATTAGTTTTGCGGAGGTTGGCCGTAATCCCACCCCACAAGTCGCTGAAAAAGTAATTTTCACACATGCACAGGGCCATCAGGGGAAACCCGGACAGCTGAGAGGCTGGGGAAGCCCTGAAGCAGCCTCCTACCTCAAGATGTTCAGGGCAGGAAACTTTTTTTTTTTTTTTTAAATTTAATGGGCACAGAATGTGTCGCAGTGGTTAAAAGCTCCGACCTCAGCACCCTGAGGTTGTGGGTTCAAACCCACGCTGCTCCTTGTGACCCTGGGCAAGTCACTCAATCCCCCCATTGCCCCAGGTACGTTAGATAGATTGTGAGCCCGCCGGACAGAGAGGGAAACTGCTTGAGTACCTGAATAAATGCATGTAAAACCATTCTGAGCTCCCCTGGGAGAACAGTATAGAAAATTGAATAAATAAATAAATAAAGATGTGCATAGTGCTAACCATGCACATCTGTCCCCATTAAAAAAATTGTGCCACCCCCCACAACGCACACACTCCCAATGACAACCGTAAGTCCCCGATATCATCCATGCACTCCGACAGCCACCCCCAAGATACCAACGCACCCAGAGATGGGGGGGGGGGGATTCCCACTTCTTCCTGTCTCAGCAACCGGGTTGTGCATCCAGGCAACCTGCCCCCCCCCCCAACAAGACCCCTTACCTCTCCCCCCATACCTTGTTGTAGAAGCCGGCAAAAGGGATGCCCAAAACAAATCTTATGAAACCCTTTAACACAGGGGTTTAAAAGTCCCTCCTCGAGGGCCACAATCCAGTCAGGTTTTCAGGATTTCTCCAATGAATATGCATGAGATCTATTTGCATGCACTGCGTTCATTGTATGCTAATAGATCTCATATTCATTGGGGAAATCCTGAAAACCCGACTGGATTGCGGCCCTCAAGGAGGGACTTTGACACCCCTGCTCTAACAGAAACTAGACGGGTCACCATTGGAATGGGAATGGCAGGTGGAGGCCCTGCCCGCAGCCCTACCTTTTGCTTTCCGTTAAAAAAACTTTAGCTCGGGGGTAGGGAACTCCGGTTCTCCAGAGCCGTATTCCAGTCGGGTTTTCAGGATTTCCCCAATGAATATGCATGAGATCTATGTGCATGCACTGCTTTCAATGCATATTCATTGGGGAAATCCTGAAAACCCGACTGGATTGCGGCCCTCGAGGAGGGACTTTGACACCCCTGCTCTAACAGAAACTAGACGGGTCACCATTGGAATGGGAATGGCAGGTGGAGGCCCTGCCCGCAGCCCTACCTTTTGCTTTCCGTTAAAAAAACTTTAGCTCGGGGGGGGGGGGGGGGTAGGGAACTCCGGTCCTCCAGAGCCGTATTCCAGTCGGGTTTTCAGGATTTCCGCAATGAATATGCATGAGATCTATGTGCATGCACTGCTTTCAATGCATATTCATTGGGGAAATCCTGAAAACCCGACTGGAATAGGGCTCTCGAGGACCGGAGTTCCCTACCCCTGCTTTAGATCCTCCCGAGTCCTTTGTTACATCCCAACCAGTTCTTCAAGCCCAATGACCACCTCTACTTAGAAGTACGGGAAATCGCATTTGCCATCAGCGTGGAATCTCTTTAACTTGTTTTAAAAACAGAAGGGGGAGCAAGGGTGTTTCTCCGTGGTGCCCGTCCCGTGTGCGCCCTCCTCCAATACCTGCGAGCAGACGGGTCGAGGGGCCACACAACAGCAGTAGCAGGGGGAGGGGAGAGACCGCCGGGAAGCGGCTCATGTCCCCCACTCGGCGGTTGTTGCTTTCCTTCCTCACATCGCCGCTCAGAAATCTCGCCCCGCGACCTCCACTTCCGGCCCGCGTCGCTCCTCCGGCTCCTCTTTTCTGGTTGGACCGACCGCGGCCCTCGGGCGGATGTGCCGCCTCTGTCCGCCTCCACACAGCCGCCCACCTGCGGGATAGAGAGAGAGAGAAAGTGAGAGAGAAGGCACGAGACAGAAAGTAACTAGGCGGGAAAGCACAGTGACACGCACTGCCCTCCGAAATCCCCCATATTACACAGCGCTTCCCCTCCTGGGTTCCCAGCACAACCCCCCGCCCCGCAATACATAACACTACAATCTTCAGCCCTTCTTCATACTAGGTTATGCCTTGAGGCTTGTGCAGATGAGGGCGGAGCTTAGGCATTTGTGGAATGAGGAATTATGACATCACAATCTGAGCTCTAGAATGTTACTACTTATGATTTTAAAGGGTTTGAGGCTTGCGTAGATGAGGACGGAGCTTAGGCATTGGTGGAATGAGGCATTCTGACGTCACAATCTGAGCTCTAGAATGTTGCTATTTATGATTTTAAAGGGTTTGAGGCTTGCGTAGATGAGGACGGAGCTTAGGCATTGGTGGAATGAGGCATTATGACATCACAATCTGAGCTCTAGAATGTTGCTACTTATGATTTTAAAGGGTTTGAGGCTTGTGCAGATGAGGACGGAGCTTAGACATTGGTGGAATGAGGCATTATGACATCACAATCTGAGCTCTATAATGTTGCTATTTATGATTTTAAAGGGTTTGAGGCTTATGCAGATGAGGAGAGAGCTTAGGCATTGGTGGAATGAGGCATTATGACATCACAATCTGAGCTCTAGAATGTTGCTACTTATGATTTTAAAGGGTTTGAGGCTTGTGCAGATGAGGACGGAGCTTAGGCATTGGTGGAATGAGGCATTATGACATCACAATCTGAGCTCTAGAATGTTGCTACTTATGATTTTAAAGGGTTTGAGGCTTGTGCAGATGAGGACGGAGCTTAGGCATTGGTGGAATGAGGCATTATGACATCACAATCTGAGCTCTAGAATGTTGCTACTTATGATTTTAAAGGGTTTGAGGCTTGCGTAGATGAGGACGGAGCTTAGGCATTGGTGGAATGAGGAATTATGACATCACAATCTGAGCTCTAGAATGTTGCTACTTAGGATTTTAAAGGGTTTGAGGCTTGTGCAGATGAGGAGATGAGGAAGGTGGTCTGCCCTACATCTTGGAGATCCTGAAAATCCTGGTTTTTTACCATCTCCCGCAGGAGGCTGCTTCAGGACCTCCCCTGCAGCACTGCTGTTCAGCCTTCCTCTATCATCTCTGCATATGTGTCAAAGTCGGTTTTCTAACAACTGGTGGGGTGGGATTATGACAGACCTCCACAAAACTAATTTGCATGCAAAGTCGTTGGAAAATGGATTGCAGTTTTAAAACTGGACAATGAATCGACCCACAGAGACCCACTTGGCTTGAGCAACCATTTTTAGTGCCTCTGGGCCCAGGATCCTCCCTTATGTGTGTCTGGTGGGAGGGAGCCATATGATCCCTTGCCTGAGGCAGCAGATGGCATTGAGCCACCCCTGGGAGGGCATTAGATATCTTTCCACCGATCTTGCACAAATTCTATGGCAAGAGTAAACAAGCGATTTTAACCAAGAAGGAATCATTGCCTTTTGCACTACAATTTGTCAAATTAATTTAAAAAGGATTTTTATTACCTTTTCATAAGAGAGGATACACAAACATTCCAAACAATAAATCAGTGAAATAGTGTTTCCAGGGGATGAAATTCTTATTCCAAAATGTTTAGAATCTATTTAAGTTAAAATAGCCTAGATGTTCTCTCATATAGGCAAAAAGCGTGCGCATTCATGCATACATATTTTTTTTTACAGCATCTGGGGTGAGTCTAGTCTTTGGAAATTTCTTTAAACATTTTGGGATGTCAGGAATGCGTTCCATTTAAGAGAGAACATACTTTTGTAGTAACTCGTCCAAGCCACCAATTGATTTTCAAACAAATACAATGAAAGAGTATGCTTTTAAGACAGACCTCAAAGGATAAAGCTGCACGCTGTCACTGTGCCAGCATTTGAACTCCAGCAGCGTCTGCCACATGCGGCCAGAGCAGGATGTGGTCATTTTCACTTGCGAAAGTCACCTGAACTCGGCCTACTTATGGTACAAATATACAGTCTCCCATTTTTAAAAGGGAGAGTCCCTTTCTATTGTGCAAAAATATGAGTGATTTTTTTTTTCTTTCTCCCTTGGAAAACTTTCCTCTAACTTATGTGCTTCATGAGGATGCACCGACACCTCCATCTTCTTAGAACCTTGATTTTCACTTCCAGTGCTCAAGGGCACCATGAATATTCACTGTATATATCCTGAAAACCTGTCTGGCTGGGGTGCCTCTAGGTCTAGCTTTGGGATCCACTGGCCAACATTGTGCATATGACCAACACCCTTTATTTTTTATACAGCATCTAGAATTGCTTTATTCTACAATCCAGTGTTCTTCAACCTTTTTACACCTATGGACTGGCAGAAATAAAATAATTATTTTGTGGACCAGCATTGGTCTGTGGACCGGCAGTTGAAGAACACTGGGCTAAGTCGTGGGCCAGACCCCGCCCATCTCTACCCAATCTCCACCCCAGACCCCGCCCCCCATAATAGTACTAATTGTAACACTAATTTTTCCATTCATTTTTCACAGATACACAATATAATCTTATTAACAACACATAATGGTTAAGCACAAAATTAAACTACACAAAGCACACTGACAGCCGATGTAAATTCTCAAAATTGACATAATTCAATCACTAAATTCAAAAATAAAATCATTCCCCCCTACCTTTGTTGTCTCCCTCCCTCCATGTTATGCCTTACCTTCTGGCCTGCTCCCGCCTGGCCATGCCGCCCCTGGTGTTATCTTCAGGCCGGTTCCCTCTTCCTCACTGATGCAGTGCACAAAGCTGCGGGCAGCGGCTCCTTGCGCATCCCATGCCTCATCTGGAAGCCTTCCCTCTGACGTTGCAACGTCAGAGAGAAGGCTTCCGGTTCAGGCGCAGGATGCGCGTAGGAGCCACTGCCCATGGCTTTGTGCACTGAATCAGTGAGGAAAAGGGAGCTGGCTCGAAGATAACACCACATCGATCACACCGTGGACCGGTGGTTGAAGAACACTGTGTTGGGGCTGATGCACGTGCTGGCCCTGTGAACCGGCAGGAAATTTCTGTGGACCGGCACTGGTCCACGGACCGGTGGTTTAAGAACACTGCTATAATCCACTTTGTTTTGTTGTGATATAGTAATATACCATTGAAAGAACCAGCTGAATTGTAGGAAAAATTGTAGACAATAACTTACTTGATTCTCTTAAACCAAATTTTACTGACGGGAACAAGCCTCAGAAAACGGAGTAATTTATCTCATACTGGAATTTCTTCCAAGAGAAGAAAGAGTTTTATTCTCTTTACTCCTGATGACATCACAGGCTTGAACCTGTCCTTCCTACCGTTATTTAGACTATCAATTCACTACATTATTTAATAAATTACTTTATTGATAATTCATAAATTAATATCTTATTAATCTAATCTAAATCTTAAACAATTCATCAAATTTTAATACTTCATTAAATTTTTTATTAAAATCTCATAACTAACTAAGTAGCCTCTTCCCCTACCTTGTCCAGGAGTACCCCTTCTCCCTTCCCTCTCCAGAAAATGTTCCCTCTATGTAGACTAGCAGCAGCTCTGTGTGCTTTTAACTTTGGCACACAGCTGCCCCTAAGCAGTATTTTAGCGCTGTTTCATGAGGCAGCCTCGGGGCCTTTGGTAGGCCGGCCCGCTTCGATGATGCGATGTGGGCCGGCCTACCAAAGGCCCCCAGGCTGCCTCATGAAACCGCGCTAAAATACTGCCTAGGGGCAGCTGTGTGCCGAAGTTAAAAGCACACAGACCTGCCGCTGCTTTTCTGGGGGTGCGGAGACATATGCGGCAGGAGTCGTTGGTGGCAGGCAGGAGTGCCGGCATAGCGACGGCAACAGGAAGTTGCACGTCAGCTGACGCCAGCACCTTTTGCTGTGGCGGGGTCCTGAATCCTTTGCGGACCGGCAAGATATTTTTGCGGACCGACACCGGTCCGCGGACCGGCGGTTGAAGAACTGTGCTCTAAAAGTCTGTTTAAAAGGACTACAATTCAGCTTAATACATTTAAAGCACCAATGCACTTAAAAAAGTTTAGGCAATTTTTGCTGCTGGTCCTGAGTATTAAGCTGAATTGTCGTCCTTTTTAACAGTCTTTTAATGAAGTATTAAAATTTGATGAATTGTTTAAGATTTAGATTAGATTAATAAGAAGATATTAATAAGGAATTAATTTATGAATTATCAATAAAGTAATTTATTAAATAATGTAATGAATTGATAGTCTAAATAACGGTAGGAAGGACGGGTTCAAGCCTGTGATGTCATCAGGAGTAAAGAGAATAAAACTCTTTCTTCTCTTGGAAGAAATTCCAGTATGAGATAAATTACTCCGTTTTCTGAGGCTTGTTCCTGTCAGTAAAATTTGGTTTAAGAGAATCAAATAAGTTATTGTCTACAATTTTTCTACAATTCAGCTGGTTCTTTCAATGGTTTTATATTTACCGTATTTTCTCGCATATAACGCGCGCGTTATACGTGGTTTTTACATACCGCACATACCCTTGCGCGTTATATGCGTGAGCGCGTTGTACAAAATTTTTTTACATAGTTTTCCCCCCCCCCCCCCGATGCCCGATTCATCACCCGGAAGGAGTGCTTGCACTCCCACCCCGAAGGACCGCTCGCACCCCCACCCCGAAGGACCGCTCGTACCCCCACCCGAAGGACTGCTCGCATCCCCACAGCCTCCCCCCCTCCCCCATGGAGAAGCTGTCTACCTTGTTTCCAGATGCCAGCGAGCCCAGCTGCTTCCTCTGCCGGCGGTCCCGCTCCTTCTCTGAGCCCTACTGCGCTGCTTCCTCTTCTGGCGGTCCTGCCCTTTCTCTGACAGAGAAAGGGCGGGACCGCCTGAAGAGGAAGCAGCGCAGCACAGGGCTCTGAGAAGGGGCAGGACCGCCGGCAGAGGAAGCAACTGGGCTGGCATCCGGAAACAAGGTAGACAGCTTCTCCATGGGGGAGGGGGGGAGGCTGTGGGGATGCGAGCGGTCCTTCGGGGTGGGGGTGCGGGTGCGTGCGAGTGGTCCTTCGGGGTGGGGGTGCGAGCGGTCCTGCGGGGGGGGGTGAATCGGACTTCGGGGGGGGGGCATCAGGCTTTCAGGGTAGGGACAGGACTTCAAGGGGGAAAGGAGAGTCGGGGCGGGCGAAAAGAGAGTCGGGGTCTCCAGAGGAGAGTCGGGGCGGGCGAAAGGAGAGTCGGGCAGCACGCGCGGTATACAGGTGTGCGCGGTATATAAAAATTTCTGTACATAAATTTGGGCTTTTCGCGCGCTATACCCGTGTGCGCGTTTTACACGGGTGCACGTTATCTACGTGAAAATACAGTAACTATTTAATTAACCATTTAGGGTTCCTTTTACTAAGCCGCGTTAGCGGCTTTATCGCACGGCGACTTTTTATCACGCGTTAACCCCCGCGCTAGCCGAAAAACCATCGCCTGCTCAAGAGGAGGCGGTAGTGGCTAGCGCGGCCGGTGGTTTAGCGCGCGCTATTATGCACGTTAAACCGCTAACGCGCCTTCGTAAATGGAGCCCCTAGTCTCTTAAATTTATTATAGTAATAGACCACACAACTGAACGAATAAATATCTGCCCTTATATTCTCTTTACCTCTGTTTAAAAGCTATAAAACCATTTGAGAACCACATATATATTGGCATGCGGCCTGGAGAAAGCTGACATTTGTTAAGTAGGGTGTGCATAGGGTTTTTAAAAATTTTAATTTGGGTCTTTTTGTTTCATTTTGTTTATTAACAAAAAAAAAGAAATACAGAAATAAATATATTACATAATTAGAACAAACTTTATTGCAGCCTCCTCCCCCTAAACCCTCTTCCCTATCCTCCAAGTCTCCCCAGATTTACTCCCAAACCTTGTACCCCATTTATGGGTCTTAAGTCTTCAAGGGGCAGAAGCTGACAAGTGGCTGGCATGATTTTTCTCCTATCACTCAGCACAAACAGCCCTGCTTAAGGTTTTTACATTTTGGGAGTGCATTGGAGGTTTTTTGCCAGTGAGGTTAGAAACATAGAAAGATGACGGCAGAAAAGGGCTACAGCCCATCAAGTCTGCCCACTCTACTCACCCACACCATTAAGTCTGAGTGCTGCTCGACCCACGTAGGGATCCCACCTGGATGTCCCATTTATACTTAAAGTCGAGCACGCTGGTGGCCTTGATCACCTGCACCGGAAGTTTGTTCCAGTGATCTACCACCCTTTCTGTGAAGAAATACTTCCTGGTGTCACCAGCCAGTGTTCCCTCTAAGCGGGCGGGTGTTGTGAGCAAACTTTTTTCACTGTGAGCTAAAAATATCGGGCGCCAGCAAGTTATGAGCCAAATAAATATGTTGTCAAAGTTGCTGATACATGAGGACGAGGTATTCAAAGGAATTTTAGGCCTACACGCTAAATTAAATAACGTTAAATAATATTTTTAAGAACACAGAAATTGTAGGGATGAAATGATATCTTAATAAATGTTTTACAACAAATGTAGTTATGTCTGTTACATCCATATGTGTAAACTGTAAATTAAAAACAGTCCAGAAGACAATACGTTTGATGCTTTCAATTTCTAGACCAGTGTTTTTCAACCTTTTTTGGGCAAAGGCACACTTGTTTCATGAAAAAAATCACGAGGCACACCACCATTAGAAAATGTTAAAAAATTTAACTCTCTGCCTATATTGACTATATATAAAGTAATTCTCTTGAATAGGAATCAAATAAACACAAAGAAAGTATTTTATAATTACTTTATTATGAAATAAAAATTATAAAAATTATAAAATACTTTATTCAGTGCGAAACCTGGGCCTGTTTGGCTGAACACAAAGCTGATATTCTGGCTGGAATGGAAGAAAGACACACACGTAGCTCTTCGTCAACAGCTCTCAGTCTCTCTCTGTATTTGGTTTTTATAGCATACAAAAATAGACAAATATACCCTCCATCCTTTTTATTAAACCACAATAGCAGTTTTTAGCGCAGGGAGCTGCGCTGAATGCCCAGCACTGCTCTTGACGCTCATAGGCTCCCTGCGCTAAAAACCACTATTGCGGTTTAGTAAAAGGGGACCATATTGTAAAATATAGACAGCAGATATAAATTCAGAACTGTGCATAGTAAGTGAAGGGAAGTTTTCATCTCTGGGAATTTACCCAGTTAACTATTAAGTTATTTGGGCAAATTCCTTTGAAAACTGTGGTAATACTGCCTCCACTTTGCTAAATTTAAAATAAAATCATTTTTCCTACCTTGTCTGGTGATTTCTGGTTGCACTTTCTTCTTCTGACTGTGCATCCAATCTTTCTTCCCTTCTATCAGCCTGTATGCTTTCTCTCCTCCACACCTCATTCCCTCCCCCAACTTTTTCTTCCTCTCTCCCTGACCTTTCTTTCTTTTTTTCTGTTTCTCTTCTTTCCTTCTGTTTCCCTGCCTGCCCCCTTTCTTTCTTTCTCCCAGCCTCCTGTCCAGCAGTAACTCTCTTCCCTTCCTCCCCTCCCAGCAGCATCTCTCCGTCTCCCTCTCCAGTAGCAGCTGTCCCTTTTTTTTCCTTGCCCAGCAGCTTCCCAGATTCCTTTCCCTCCTCCCCTCCCAGAAGCATCTCTCCGTCTCCCTTTCCAGTAGCAGCTGTCCCTTTTTTCCCCTGCCCAGCAGCTTCCCAGACTGATAGTGGTTTTCTCCCCTCCCAGCAGCTCTTCTTACTTCCCAGCGCAGCGATTCACGAAGGCAGCCTCGGGTCCTTTGTTGTGTCGCGCCGCCTCTGAGGAAAGAGGAAGTTGCATCATCAGAGGCAGCCGCGACTCAGCAAAAGCCCCGAGGCTGCCTTCGTGAATCGCTGCGCTGGGAAGTAAAGGAGAGCTGCAGAGAGGGGAGAAAGCCACTGTCGGAGGCTCCCCAAGATCTCTCCGGCCCAGCGCACGCTTCCGATGCTGATCTTGCAGAAGTTCAAATGAGTCAATCTTGCCGGTCCTGCGCTGTGACGAGAAACTTGTGCGCTGCGACCTAATATTTTGTGCGCCAGCGCACGCCAGCGCAGCTTAGCGGGAACACTGCATGCCACCACTAAATTTCCCTCCTCTGAGTTTGAGCGGGTGCCCCCTTGTGACTGAAGGTCCCTTAGGAAAGAATATGTCATTTTCCACCTCGACACGACCTGTGACGTACTTAAATGTCTCAATCATGTCACCCCTCTCCCTGCGCTCCTCTAGAGAGTAGAGCTGCAACTTGCCCAGTCTTTCCTCGTATGAGAGGCCCTTGAGTCCGGAGACCATCCTAGTGGCCATTCGCTGGACTGACTCAGCTCGAAGCACATCTTTACGGTAATGTGGCCTCCAGAATTGCACACAGTACTCCAGATGAGGTCTCACCATGGTTCTGTACAATGGCATTATGACTTCAGGTTTACGGCTGACGAAGCTTCTATTGATACATCCCATCATTTGCTTTGCCTTGGATGAGGCCTTCTCTTCTTGTTTGGCAGCCTTCATGTCTGCACTGATGATTACTCCCAAGTCCCGTTCTTCTGAAGTCCTAGCTAGTGTTTTTCCATTCAAGGTGTATGTTCTGCATGGATTTCTGCTGCCGAGATGCATCACCTTACACTTCTTAGCGTTGAAGCCCAGCTGCCATGTCGAGGACCAGTTTTCCAACTTGATCAGATCCTGCGTCATACCATCCGTGAGATTGCTTTCACCTACTATATTACACAGTTTGGCGGCGTCGGCAAACAGCGCTACTTTACCCTGAAGCCCTCGGGTCAAGTCCCTTATGAATATGTTAAAAAGGGATGGTCCCAGGACTGAGCCCTGCGGCACTCCGCTAGTCACCTCCGATGTCTTAGAGAGGGAGCCATTGACCACCACCCTCTGAAGTCTTCCACTCAGCCAATCATTGACCCATGCAGTTAGTTTCTCACCTAACCCCATCGATTTCATCTTGTTTAATAGTCTACGGTGTGGGACACTGTCAAACGCTTTACTGAAATCCAAGTGCACTATGTCCAGAGACTCTCCCGAGTCTAGCTTTCCTGTCACCCAGTCAAAGAAGCTGATAAGATTGGATTGGCATGACCTGCCCCTAGTGAATCCATGTTGACAGGGATCCCTCAGATTCCCCTCATCCAATATCGTGTCTAATTTCCCTTTAAGTAGAGTTTCCATGAGTTTACACACTATTGATGTGAGACTTACTGGTCTGTAATTCGCAGCCTCCGTTCTGCAACCCTTTTTGTGCAGAGGAACAACGTTGGCAGTTTTCCAGTCCAGGGGGACTCTCCCCGTACTTAGGGAGAGATTGAAGAGCATGGCTAACGGTTCCGCCAAAACATCGCATAGCTCTCTGAGCACTCTTGGGTGCAGATTGTCCGGTCCCATGGCTTTGTTCACCTTGAGTCTTGACAGTTCTCTGTAAACATCAGCTGGTGTGAACTCAAACTTCTATAAATGGGTCTTCCATGCTTTGCTTTGCTTCCAGACGTGGCCCTTGCCCTGGTGCCTCGCAGGTAAAGACTGAACAGAAGTAATCATTCAGTAGTTTGGCTTTATCAGAATCTGTTTCCACATAATTCCCGTCTGGCGTTCTAAGGCATACTATCCCGTTTGCGTTCTTTTTCCTGTCGCTAATGTACCTGAAGAAGGATTTGTCCCCTTTCTTAATGTTCTTCGCTAGAGTTTCTTCCATACGAAGTTTGGCCTCCCTGACTGCTGTTTTGACCGCTGCAGACTTTGTCCTGTATTCAATGTTTGCTTCTTTTTCCCCCATGCGTTTGTATGATAGAAATGTTCTTTTCTTCTCCTTGACGAGGTATGATACCTCATCTGTGAACCATTGGGGTTTCCTTTTTCTTTGTTGTTTGGTTATCACCTAATCACCTATTAACCACCCTTGTGGAGGTGGGAGGGTTCCGGTCAGAGGCTTTTTCCTCCATTTTTCATGGCACAGCACATTTAAAACCCAAGCAGCACTGTTTATGTTCCACTTGACTTTAGATTTTTCTTGTGAAAGTGTACTTTGGATATGATTTTGAATATCTATCATGAAAAATGGCATTTTCACTAAAGCCAACTACCCCAAACAAATAACCTTACTCATTTCTTATTCTTTTTGAAAATGACCAATTTTTTTTTTTTTTTTTGTAAGTTCTTGTTGTAACACATCTTGGATAATTCTTTTGTAATCCGCCTTGAACTGCAAAGAAATGGCGGAATAGAAATCCCTAATGTAATGTAATGTCGTGACATTTAGTTATATGGCAGATTCAAATGCCAGCACCGTTTGAACTAATAGTTCAGCAAGGCAGAAGAAAATGGGGATTGCTCCTGTCCCTTGAAGAATTTATGGCCCATGAATAAAAGAGTAAGACCAAAAGGCGATTTGGGAGAAGGGAACTGGGAGAAATTTGAGGACAGGGTATGGGAGATGCAAATTTTTTAAACGACAGTACATGAAAACAGGATTATTATCTTATTACAGATGGAAAAATGACAGTAAAACAAAGCAGCTACATCTCCACTCAAATGCAATTGCTGCAGAGGGCTGTACAGTTGAAGAATCGGCCTATATCTTCATATGAAAAGCATTAACAGCTGAAGCAGCTGGCTTAGAACAAGGGAAGCCTTTGGCCCTAGAGGCATCTTTTTACCTGAAATTTCCCTGTAAATGTTTGGTTAAGTTACAAGATATTGAGTATGCCTTTTGGGATCCTATACAACTACAACAATTTTTAGTTGCGAGAGAACAGAAATGAGTTAGAAACATAGAAACATAGAAATTGACGGCAGAAAAGGGCTATAGCCCATCGAGTCTGCCCATACCAATGACCCACTCCCTGATTCTTACTCTCCTAGAGATCCCACATGAATATCCCATTTTCTCTTGAAATCTAACACGCTGCTGGCCTCAATCACCCGCTGAGGCAGCTCGTTCCAATGATCGACCACCCTTTCGGTGAAGAAGTACTTCCTAGCATCACCCCGAAATTTCCCTCCCCTGATTTTCAGCGAGTGTCCTCTGGTTACTGAGGGCCCTGTAAGACTGAAGATATCATCATTCACCTCTATACGCCCAGTAATATACTTAAAGGTCTCAATCATGTCCCCTCTCTCTCTTCGCTCCTCCAGTGAGTACATCCGCAGTTTTTTTAACCTTTCTTCATACGTGAGATCCCTGAGCCCCAAGACCATCCTGGTAGCCATTCGCTGAACCGACTCAATTCTCAACACATCTTTTCGGTAGTGTGGTCTCCAGAATTGAACACAATACTCGAGATGAGGTCTCACCATGGATCTGTACAGCGGCATTATGACTTCAGGTTTTCTGCTGACAAAACCCCTACGGATACAGCCCATCATTTGTCTTGCCTTAGACGAAGCCTTCTCTACTTGATTGGCAGCCTTCATGTCGTCGCTAATGATCACTCCTAAATCACGTTCCACCGTGGTCCTGGACAAGGTTTCACCATTTAGTGTGTAAGTTCTGTGTGGATTTTTTTTGCCTAGGTGCATTACTTTACATTTTTTAGCATTGAAGCCTAGCTGCCAAGTTGATGACCACTGTTCAAGCTGTCTTAGGTCCTGCGTCATAAAGTCAGGCACACTGCTTTTGCCAACTATGTTGCATAGTTTGGCATCGTCGGCAAACAGTGATACTTTTCCTCTAAGTCCTAGGGTCAAATCTCCTATGAATAAATTGAATAGAATCGGCCCTAAGACGGAGCCCTGAGGTACTCCACTCATCACTGCTGACGTTTTGGAGGGGGTACCGTTTACCATCACCCTTTGAAGCCTACCATCTAGCCAATCCCTTACCCATGTAGTGAATGTATCCCCTAATCCCATCGATTTTAGTTTGTTCAACAGCCTGCGGTGTGGGACGCTATCAAAAGCTTTGCTGAAATCCAAATATATCACGTCAAGGGACTCTCCGGCATCCAGATGACTGGTCACCCAATCAAAGAAGTCAATCAGATTAGATTGGCAGGACCTTCCCCTGGTAAATCCGTGTTGATGTGGATCACGTAAATTTTCTTCGTCTAGAATTTTGTCAAGTTCCTGTTTGATCAGTGTTTCCATGAGTTTGCACACTATGGATGTAAGACTCACCGGTCTATAATTTCCTGTCTCTGTTCTGCAGCCCTTTTTGTGGAGTGGAATTACGTTAGCTGTTTTCCAGTCTAGGGGTACTTTTCCCGTGCGCATGGAAAGATTGAAAAGTACGGATAGTGGTTCAGCCAGAACTTCACTCAGCTCTCTGAGAACCCTGGGGTGTAGATTGTCTGACCCCATGGCTTTGTCTACTTTGAGTCTTGAAAGTTCGTGGTAGACGCTACTAGGTGTAAACTCGTAATCACGAAACAGGAAACGAAACGAGTTTGTTTCACCTAGCTGAGAATATGAGGAGAATTAATTTAAAATAATATCCCATCTAGTAAGGAATGATTCAAGGTTCTCTAGTGTGAACCGAGAATTATTGTCCTTTATTTTTCTTGAATTTATTTGATTAGAAATAGTAATATGTGCTCCCCATTAATGTGGGCTTAAAAGGAATTATGTATGTATGATTTGATTATGTATTGTTTTGTGTGATTTTCCTTTTTTCCTTTGGAATTATTGGATATTGTAATGTATTCAAAATTATAAATTAAAAAATTAAAAAAAAGAACAAGGGAAGCCAGAATTCAAACTCTACTTTTTCCACTGAATCTTCTTGTAAACTTGGGCAAGACATTCTTCTCTCCGTTGGCCAAGGTACCAACTTGATTGTAAGCAAGGAAATACATAACCCCTCTTTTACTAAGGTGCTCCAACCGATTAGGACACGCTAAACGCTAACGCGTTAGCATTTAGCGTGCGTTAAATCGATTAGCGCAGGGGTGTCAAAGTCCCTCCTCGAGGGCCGCAATCCAGTCGGGTTTTCAGGATTTCCCCAATGAATATGCATGAGATCTTCTAGCATACCATGAAAGCAGTGCCTGCAAATAGATCACATGCGTAGCCATTGGGGAAATCCTGAAAACCCGACTGGATTGCGGCCCTCGAGGAGGGACTTTGACACCCCTGCCATAGTACAAGAGGGCCATACCCCCTCTTCTATTACACGGCGCTAGCAGTTTTTAGCACAGAGAGCCGCGCTGAATGGCCCGCGCTGCTCCCGACGCTCAAAGGAACTCTATGAGCGTCGGGAGCAGTGGGGGCTATTCTGCGCGGCTCCCCGTGCTAGAAACTGCAAGCGCAGTTTAATAGAAGAGAGGAATAGTGTACCTGTATGGCCTTGAATCTGGGTATAGAAAACCAAAATCTCTTGATCAACAGCTCAGTCTAGGCCCCACTAATATTAGCAACTAAGGAGGTTGATATTCAAATCCATTCATTACCTGGATAAATGGCCTAGCAGCCTGCTAAACCATGAAAGTTCATCAACATGTCATATAATATATCAAATATTGTCCAAATATACTCCACTGTGAATGTTTGCTTGTAGGCCGTTCTGAGCTACTGGGAGGACAGGATAAAAATTGAAATAAATAAATAAAATAAAATAAAAACACTACCCTCACAGACCACCTTTGCACAATCCAGAAGTGCCTGCAGGAAAGGGGCACTGTATGTGAACGGAGCGGGAAACTATCTGGATAAAGTTAGGCAAAAATATTGCTGTTCTACTGTAAATGTATTCAGTTCGCCATCTGGATAGTTGACTCAGTTACCACCACAAAACACTGTTATCAAACTTACAACTGGGCATAGAAACTATGATCATGTAACACCTCTTCTCAAATTAGCCCACTGGCTGCCGCTCTCCCACCACATAATGTAAAACCTTTTACTGCTTGTGTACAAAATCCATAGCTCTGGCAAAACCTCTGTTTCTATCGTGACTTTTGACCCCCCTACTGCCCAACCAGATCACTTCAATCATCCAACACACAGCCATCTAATTGCCCTCACTTTTCAACAAATTGTATATGACACCACCTACTGGTACTTGGGGGAAAAGTCATGCAAAACAAAATTTTTAAAAAAATTAAATAACTAGATCAGCAAACCAGGCTAAAACACACATTACAGTGGGAATTACAGAAAATTATTTTAGAAATTAGTAGATCAAAACTTGTCCCTTGAATAGTTAAGGAGAGATGAATATAAACCTAAAGACTGATAACTGCCAATGGACAAAATTATTCATAACTAGTGTAGGTAAAAAAAACCCAAACCCAGTTGAAATCAGACAAATGCAGATTTTATACACTGAATTGGAAACAGTCACATACCTCATCACTGAGCGGGAAGTGCTTAAATTCAGCCTATAGACCCAACAGGGTAGCATGTTTCATCCACAGGAAACTTTGTGAACACTGTAATATTGCTGTGCCAGGAAAACCCTGGGTTAATAATCCTGACAAAGAAGCTGTGATCCCCTAGACATTTCTATTCCTATCGATTAAGCATAATGAAAATAAAAAAGATGTACTAAAGCAGGGGTCTCAAAGTCCCTCCTTGAAGGCCGCAATCCGGTCGGGTTTTCAGGATTTCCCCAATGAATATGCATGAGATCTATGCGCATGCACTGCTTTCAATGCATATTCATTGGGGAAATCCTGAAAACTCGACTGGATTGCGGCCCTCAAGGAGGGACTTTGAGACCCCTATACTAAAGGGAGTCGCCTTGTACATTCATGCTGTGGAAGCAGTGGTGTACCTGTCTTGGCGGCCACCTAGAATGGAGCACTCCCTTCTCCAGGCAGTGCATGGAGCAGTCGCGGAGCTGTGGAGTAGTCGCGGGGTCGTAGTCTGCCTGCTTATCGCCATCGGCTCTGCTGGTCCCCCTGCCCCGTCTCCAGTGGGGGCTGGTAGAGCTGACGGCTGCACGCATGCGGGCTCTGGCCCCACGACCGCTCCACGCACCTTCCCATCAACTATCTGCACCTGGGGTGGGCCACCCCCACCTTCCTGTCCTTGGTACACTAGAGTGGGGAGGTATTTAAATGTCTAGGTTGACTCATCTAGATAAGATTAGAGACCAAGAAAATGTGGCTTAAAAATAAAACAATTCTCCTGTCATGACAATTTCCAAACATATCTCGATATGTTTCCTGTATCTACATACTACACTCTATGAACTGCAGGGGTAGTTTTCCTTTGGCACAATGTCACATTGAAAAGAGCATTAGCAGTGAATCTGAGAGTTTGAGATCACCGCCAACATACCCCAGCGTAGGGTTGAGAATAATTCTTATCATGCTATGTGCAAATTAACCCCTTTGGCTACTTACCGTAGCTGGAGCAGTGGTTTCGCCCTCCTTCAGCAGTTCAGGAAAGTAAAATGATCCCTTTTTTTTTTTTAATGCACAGTAGTTTCATCATAAAATGAAATTTCCCTCCCCCTCCTATCCAACCCGACTTCTCAAGGAAGTGCAAACTTGTTAGCCACAACACATCATGAGAGAGATGTGAAATGTTCTCAGATATTTGAGGAACAAGATAATCTGCAAGACACTCTATGAGTCATACTGTCAGAAGGACATACTTTACAGAACATGCACAATGAAGTAGTGTACACCAGAACCAGAGGCGACTGTTTTCATCTGATTATTGTGTTTTTATCCTTCTCTGCCTTGTAAAACACAAGTATGCAGACCAACCCTTTCTGCTTCTGCAACACAATCCCTGTTCTATGTGACTCACCGAGCACTTTGGACTCCATTTAAAGCAGTGTATCTTAAACTGTGTGCCTCCTGAGATTTCAGGTGTGCCACAGTACACCGGGGAGGAGGAGAGGTGGCGGCACAAACTGACTGCTCACAGGACGTGCCTCTCATGGCGAGAGGCACGTCCTGTAGGCAATCAGTGGGCACCAGCACCTAGCCTTCTCTCTGGCTCTCTTCCCGTCTGGCACCCCCCACTGGCAACTCAGGGCATGCCTGGAGGGCCTTCACAGACACACATGATGATGTCACACATGTGCATGATGTCATCACGGCGATATCCACGTACTTCCAGGTGCCTCAAGCCATACCACTGCGGGACACTGATTTAAAGTGTCTAAGTTATCAAGAGGTGGGGGGGGGGGAAACAATAAGTGTTGGTCATGTCATTTGGAGGTGGGAACTTTTAAACACATGCTATCCGCCTGTACTAATGTGAGACAATTCTGGAACTACGTTTGGATATGAATTGAAAATATTTTCCATTTTGTGATGCCGCTTTCCTATAGAATTATAGTTTTGAGGTCTGCAGCTTTACCTGAAATTCTGGACAAACCTGCAGCTAAGCTGTTCAACACGTTAATGGGTCTCGCAATACAACATATCTTATCAGAGTGGAAAAATAATCCTGCGTTATCTGAGATTGCATGGTGGAATGTTGTATGTTGAGTAAGGAAATATGACAACGTGGCTGCTGGAAAGAAAAATAACTTAAAACAGTTTCGCAAGACATGGGGATTTTTAGACTTATATTGTCAATCTGTTGTTTAATTGGGGACCTGACTTTTTAATTATTTAAATGGGGGGATGAAATTATTTACAGTATTACTGAATGTCAACTCTGTTATCTAACATTGAATAAACAATTTGAACTAAAAAAAAAATAAAAATTGAGTATTTGGACGCTCAAACTGAAATAATTCATTTGCTTCTTAAAAGAAAACTCTAAACCAGGGATTCTTAACCAGTGCAGCCTGAAGAGGTCAAACAGGGTACAGAGAAGGCTCTTGAAATCTCAGGCAAGTTATTGAAACTTTCTAGACAGACGGCAGTTATTAGGATAGTTTTGGAGACCGTATCTGGCGAAGGCCATAAAAAGACTTGAAGTGGTCCAGAGGAGGGCGACGAAAATGGTAGGAGGTTTGCGCCAGAAAACATATGAGGAGAGACTGGAAGCCCTGAATATGTATACCCTAGACCAGTGTTCTTCAACCACCGGTCCGCGGACCGGTGCCGGTCCACAGGAATTTCCTGCCGATCTACAGGGCCAGCACGTGCGTCAGGCCCAAAACAGTGCTCTTCAACCGCCGATCCACGGTGCGATCGATGCGGCATTATCTTCGAACCAGCTCCCTTTTCCTAAATGATTCAGTGCACAAAGCCACGGGCAGTGGCTCCTACGGGCGTCCTGCGCCTGAACCGGAAGCCTTCTCTCTGACGTTGCAACGTCAGAGGGAAGGCTTCCAGATGAGGCACGGGACGTGCAAGGTGCAATTAGTACTATTATGGGGGCGGGGTCTGGGGTGGACATTGGGTAGAGATGGGCGGGGTCTGGCCCACAACTTAGCCCAGTGTTCTTCAACCGCCGGTCCACGGATCGATGCTGGTCCACAGAATAATTTTTTTATTTCTGCCGGTCCATAGATATAAAAAGGTTGAAAAACACTGCCCTAAACCAGTGGTTCCCAACCCTGTCCTGGAGGACCAACAGGCCAATCGGGTTTTCAGGATAGCCCTAATGAATATGCATGGAGCAGATTTGCATGCCTGTCACCTCCATTATATGTAAATCTTTCTCATGCATATTCATTAGAGCTAGCCTGAAAACCCGATTGGCCTAGTGATCCTCCAGGACAGGGTTGAGAACCACTGCCCTAGACTAAAGGAAAGGAGGGATGGGGAGATATGATTCAGACGTTCAAATACTTGAAAGGTATTAACAGAGAACAAAATCTATTCCCGAGAAAGGAAAATGGTGAAACCAGAGGGCATAGTTTGTGGTTGAGGGGTGGTAGATTCAAGAGTAATGTTAGAAAATTCTTCTTTACGGAGAGGGTGGCTGAGGCCTGGAATGCGCTCCCGAGGGAGGTGGTGGAGAAGAAAACGGTGACAGAGTTCAAATGAGCGTGGGATGAACACAGAGGATCTCGAATCAGAAAATAATGGCTATATATTGAAGGAACTAGAGTTGGCACTGGGCAGTCTAGTACGGTATGTGTCCCGTATGTCGACGTTCAGTTGTGGAAGGGCTGGGGAGGGCTTGGATGGCTGAAATGGATAAGATGGGCTGGGTTGAGCTTTGATGGAAACTCTAGTACAGGGGTCTCAAAGTCCCTCCTCGAGGGCCGCAATCCAGTCGGGTTTTCAGGATTTCCCCAATGAATATGCATTGAAAGCAGTGCATGCACATAGATCTCATGCATATTCATTGGGGAAATCCTGAAAACCCGACTGGATTGCGGCCCTCGAGGAGGGACTTTGAGATCCCTGCTCTAGTAGATAGAACCTAAGCACACTACCAGGCAGAGCTCTGGGTCTTTGCCCAGAAATATCTAAGAAAAAGGACAATTTTAATTAAATGATTGATTTTTATGGAGCATGTAGGGTTGGGCAGACTGGATGGACCATTCAGTCCATCATTTTACCTGCCATCATTTACTATGTTACTACTATAATTACTGAACAACATGTTCACAGTTAGCGCTGTTAAAAGCTAATATATATAAACTGTGAACCAAAAAAACACACCAAAATATTTTTTGTCATATCTTCCACAGAACTAGGCAGATTCTTATGAAATTTAGGCCTCCTTTTATGAAACTGAGATAGCAGTTTCTAGCGCGGGGAGCCATGCAGAATGGCCTGCGCTGCTCTCGACGTTCACTGAGTTCCTATGAGCGTCGGGAGCCACGCGGGCCATTCAGCGCAGTTCCCTGCGCTAGAAACTGCTATCGCAGTTTCGTAAAAGAGGGGGTTAGTGCGTTGTGTCCTGAATGAACTTGATGTAAAATGTTGTAAATATTTCCCACCGCACCACAACACTACCTTGTGGAAATGAATTCTTGCTATGGGATATGCGCAGATGATAAGTTTGTAAACAGTCTCTGTATCAAAATGGGTTTCATGGCAGAAGACTGAATTCTGATAAAGAACTTGGTACTTTCTAAATGGTGTCGGCAGTCAATGATTGTTGAAAGAGTTCCCACAGAAGGGTTGGAACAAAGGCATGCCCTCAGCCTTGGCTGCCACAGATCTATGGACTTGTCAATGACGCTCTGCTTCAGCTCAGCCCAATCAGAGATGAGGCGCTGTTTAAGGTCTTTGACATCAGATATCGCTGTCTGGTAGATGCGTTCCTGTATCAGCCTCCAGTTCTGGTAGTCAACTGAGTTTAGGTCTGGTGAATTCACAGGCCAGAGCTGAAGCAGAGCGTCATTGACAAGTCCATAGATCTGTGGCAGCCAAGGCTGAGGGCATGCCTTTGTGCAAAGGGAACACACTTTGAACATCTGCTTAATTGAAAGTATTACTTTTTGACTGTAAATTTTTCTGCAAGATATGCCATAAAACGTTTTGATATGTTTTTATTCAGTTTCAAGTTTTATTAAATTTTGTTATATCGCCTAATCAGGCTTCATAATTAATTTTCACAAGGTAGTGTTGTGGTGCGGTGGGAAATATTTCCATTTTACATCCACTTCATTCAAGACATGACTGACACACTACATTTCTTAATCAGCCAAGTTTTGTGGAAGAAATGCCAAAAAATATTTTGGTATGGTTTTTTTTGGTTCACAGTTTATATATATATATATATATATATATATATATATATATATATATATATATATATATATACACTGATACTGTATATTAGAGAATGACATGGGGAAAAATATTGTCCCTGCCCAGTCAGTTCCTGTCCCCGCCCCCACAAGCTATGTCAACAGTAAAAGATTACCTACCTACAACTTTCTCTCTCTTTCCCTCATCCTGGTTCTCCCCCATTCACCTTCCTTTACCTACCTACAACTTTCTCTCTCTTTCCCTCATCCTGGTTCTCCCCCATTCACCTTCCTTTACCTACCTACAACTTTCTCTCTCTTTCCCTCATCCTGGTTCTCCCCCATTCACCTTCCTTTACCTACCTACAACTTTCTCTCTCTTTCCTTCATCCTGGTTCTCCCCCATTCACCTTCCTTTACCTACCTACAACTTTCTCTCTCTTTCCTTCATCCTGGTTCTCCCCCATTCACCTTCCTTTACCTACCTACAACTTTCTCTCTCTTTCCCTCATCCTGGTTCTCCCCCATTCACCTTCCTTTACCTACCTACAACTTTCTCTCTCTTTCCCTCATCCTGGCTCTCCCCCATTCACCTTCCTTTACCTACCTACAACTTTCTCTCTCTTTCCCTCATCCTGGCTCTCCCCCATTCACCTTCCTTTACCTACCTACAACTTTCTCTCTCTTTCCCTCATCCTGGTTCTCCCCCATTCACCTTCCTTTACCTACCTACAACTTTCTCTCTCTTTCCTTCATCCTGGTTCTCCCCCATTCACCTTCCTTTACCTACCTACAACTTTCTCTCTCTTTCCCTCATCCTGGTTCTCCCCCATTCACCTTCCTTTACCTACCTACAACTTTCTCTCTCTTTCCCTCATCCTGGTTCTCCCCCATTCACCTTCCTTTACCTACCTACAACTTTCTCTCTCTTTCCCTCATCCTGGTTCTCCCCCATTCACCTTCCTTTACCTACCTACAACTTTCTCTCTCTTTCCCTCATCCTGGTTCTCCCCCATTCACCTTCCTTTACCTACCTACAACTTTCTCTCTCTTTCCCTCATCCTGGTTCTCCCCCATTCACCTTCCTTTACCTACCTACAACTTTCTCTCTCTTTCCCTCATCCTGGTTCTCCCCCATTCACCTTCCTTTACCTACCTACAACTTTCTCTCTCTTTCCCTCATCCTGGTTCTCCCCCATTCACCTTCCTTTACCTACCTACAACTTTCTCTCTCTTTCCCTCATCCTGGTTCTCCCCCATTCACCTTCCTTTACCTACCTACAACTTTCTCTCTCTTTCCCTCATCCTGGCTCTCCCCCATTCACCTTCCACTTTCTCACACATATAATGTTTGACTCCACACTGTCATTTATAAAGCACAGGTAGTCAGCCTTTTTCAAATTACGGTTACTTTGGAAATTAAGAACATAAGAACATAAGAAGTTGCCTCCGCTGAGGCAGACCATAGGTCCATCCTGCTCAGCGGTCCGCTCCCGCGGCGGCCCATCAGGCCCATTGCCTGAGCAATGGTCTATACCTATCTATACCCCCAATCCCTTTTTCTTCTAGGAATCTATCCAAACCTTCTTTGAAACCATTTAATGTTTTCTTGTCTACCACAGCCTCTGGAAGCGCGTTCCATGTGTCCACCACCCTCTGAGTGAAAAAGAACTTCCTAGCGTTTGTTCTAAACTTGTCCCCTTTCAATTTCTCCCAATGCCCCCTTGTGCTTGTGGTGCCCCTTAATTTGAAAAATCTGTCCCTGTCTACTTTTTCTATGCCCTTCAGGATCTTGAAGGTTTCTATCATGTCTCCTCTAAGTCTTCGCTTTTCCAGGGAGAAAAGTCCCAACTGCTTCAATCTGTCGGTATATGGGAGATTTTCCATTCCCTTTATCAGTTTGGTTGCTCTTCTTTGTACTCCCTCAAGTACCGCCATGTCTTTCTTGAGGTACGGCGACCAGTACTGGACACAGTACTCCAGATGCGGCCGTACCATTGCACGATACAGCAGCATGATGACTTCCTTCGTCCTGGTCGTAATGCCCTTCTTAATGATACCCAGCATTCTGTTTGCTTTCCTAGAGGCTGTGGCGCATTGCGCCGATGCCTTCAGTGTTGCGTCTACCATCACTCCCAGGTCTCTCTCCAGGTTACTAACCCTTAGTGGTGTTCCCCCCATTTTGTATGTGAACATCGGGTTCTTTTTCCCCACGTGCATGACCTTGCATTTCCCCACGTTGAAGAGATTTCTTACCGGTAGGGGAATTTCAAACAGTAATACGTGCAATATTGACACTGATTATTGACTATTACAATGTTGTTTGGGCATTGCAATTAGTTCAAAACGCTGTGGCACGATTGATCGTTGGTGCCACTACGTTTGAACACATAACGCCGATCTTGTTTCAGTTGCATTGGCTGCCTGTTCAGGCTCGAATTGAATTTAAAGTGCTTTGTCTGATTTGATCCAGTCGTCTTTTCAATATGTATCAACCAATTAGGAAGTTGCGTTGAGGCAGGTGAGATCATGGAGCTGTCGCCACTCCAGCATAGCAGTTCAAGGTGCATTGCTGTGGAATACTTTACCCCTTGATGTGAAGAAAGCATACACTTTATTAAGCTTTAGGAAATTGCTATAAACTGAATTGTTTGGATGATATTTTTCAGAATGATTTCTGATTTATTTGAAAATTTGGTAAGTAAGCAGATTTGATTTGTTTGTATTTTTTGTATTGCATGTTAAAGTTTTATTGTTTGCATTTTTTACTGTGAATGTAATTGTGTAACTCGCGCAGAACTACAGGATGGAGCAATAAATTTTTAAATAAATCAATCAATCTCCAATCTTTCACTAACTCTATCCTCTCCTTCTTTCCCATGCAACATCCTCTCTCTCTCCCCACCTTTCCATCCAGCATTTTCTCCTCTCTCCCCATTCTTCCATCCCACACTTCCCCTTTCCCCATCCTTTCATCCAGCATCTTATCTCTCCCCATTTCCATCTAGCATGTTCCCTCTTTATCTCCATCCTTCCATTTAGCATCTCTCCTTTTGCACACCCTAACATTCTGTCCACCATTTCCTCTCTTTCTCACCTCCCCTTCCATTCAGGATCTCCCCTCTTTCCCCATCCTTCTACCCAGCATCCTCTCCCTCTCTTAATCACTATTCTATGAAGCGGTCCCCTCTTTTTCTCCTGCTTCCATCTGGCCTCTCTCTAGCCTTCTTCCATCCAGTGTCCACTCTCTTTCTCCTATGCCTTATTATCCCTTCCCCTTCCATTCAGCTTCTCTCTCTCTTCTTGCTATCTTACCCCTTCTACCTGGTGTCTTTTCCTTCTTACTTGCAGCCATCGCTGCTGCTTTTTTTGACCAGCAGCAGCGACAGTGGCAAAAAAACAAAACAAAACCCAAACAAACCAAGAGAGGTAAGCACAGGGCTGCAGTCTTCAGGTGCGTGCTGTTGGCTCAGCCAATCCTCTTTCCTCTCCTTGTTCTGGGGCTGAGGATCAGCACAGTGCCACAGCCAACAACAGTGTGTGCCTGAAGACTGTGGCTCCATGCCTGCTTCTTCTTGTTTTGCCACTGTTGCTGCTGCTGGTTGAAAGCGGCAGAAGCAGGAGGGAGGCATTCAAGGTTATATCTATGTGTGTGAGTTTAATTGATTAGTTAAAGGGTGCAGGAACCAAAAAAGGTTAAGAACCCCTGCTGTAGACAGAGGAAGTCTTTGTCAAAATGCAAGCTGAAGATACTTTCAGTTCCTGCGCTGCCTGTGGCTTCTGTTCATGGGAACAGAAGAACTGCAAAGCAAGCCAGTTCATGGAGAGAGACTTTTAGCCAGTTGTGGTTTTCAAAATCAAATCGAAATAAAAACAAAGCAAAGAAAAAAATAATGAGATGATACCTCTTTGAGTGTACTAACTTAATACATTTTTTGATTAGCTTTCGAAGGCAAAACGTTCTTCTTCAGATCAGAAATAACCAAACGATGGCATATATCAGAATTTACTGTATATGTGAAACATCAAAGCATTCCAATGACAGTCTCATGGGGAAAGGTAGGAGTGTGTGTTTGTTGATGAGGGAAGAGAACAGGGAGGGATAGATGGGCGATAAAAGGGTGACAAAGCAGTATAATTGTCCGTGTTGAATTGGACAATTTAAATAATTTTTTCTGCTCTATTTTGTCGATTCCTTTCAGTATTTTGAAGGTCTCGATCATATCCCCTTGCAGTCTCCTTTTCTCAAGGGAGAACAATCCCAGTCTCTTAAGTCGATCCTCGTATTCCAGTTTCTCCATACCCTTTACTAGCTTCGTTGCTCGTCTCTGCACCCTCTCCAGCAGTTTTATATCCTTCTTTAGATTAGAAGACCAATGTTGGACGCAGTTTTCCAAGTGGGGTCTGACCATTGCTCTTTAAAGCGGCATTATGACCCTCTCCGATCTACTCGTGATTTCCTTCTTTATCATGCCCAACATTCTATTTGCTTTCTTTGCTGCTGCCGCACATTGTGCTGACGGTTTCAGGGTCCTATCTATCAGTACACCCAGGTCCTTTTCTTGTTAGCTCTTACCCAGAGTTGCACCTGACATTCTATACTCGTGTTCAGTGTTCCCTCTAAGGTGAGCGCATGAGTGATCGCTCACTATTTTCAGTGGCGTCGCTCATACGCTTTTTCCTGTCGCTCACTCGAGGGCGGGCGGAGGTGAGAGGAAGTGGCGGCGGCCTGTATTTTAAAGTTGAAAAATGCAGCGGCGGCTCCTCTCAAGATCCCCGATTGCATCGGACTTCTGATGCAGGTGGGGATTTGTGAGAGGAGCCACTGCCATGTCTTCAATTGGGGGGGGGGGGGGCGGTCTGCCCCGGTTGTGCACCCGCCCTAAGGCTGCAGTCGGAGAGGAAGTTCGGGCCAGCCAATCGCTGCCTGGCTGGGCGGAACTTCCTCTCTGACGGCAGAATTGACGTCGGGGGATTGCTGGTCGGCCCGGTGGGAAGCAGAGAGAGCTTGGGGCAGCCGCGGTGGTGGCTTTGGGGCCTGTTTCTCCCAATGGTGGCAGCAGTAGCTTTGTGGAGGGTAGGGAGAAAGAAAGGTGGCAGGCAGGGAGACAGAAGGGAAACAGAAAAAAAGAAAGGGGGCATGAAGAGAGAAAAAAGAAAGGGCAGGGAGAGAGGAAGAAAAAGTTGTAGGAGGGAATGAGGTCTGGAGGAGAGGAAACATACAGGCTGACCACACCAGTCTCCTATTGAAAGTGTTGTTTTTACATATGCTAGGTACGCCACTATATGTAAAGATACCAGAAAGCTGGCGAAGCAAAAACTTTAAGTAAATTGTTATTCTTCTAAGTTTTGAGTATTTGACCCTCCCACAATCTCATGGGCACTCGTTTCAAGTTTATTGAGATTTTGATTTAAATGCAATATCAAATATTTTCAATGCGTATAACAAAAATAAATTTGGGGAAATAAATAAAACCATTTGAACAATAAACATACAAACATATCCATAGATGATTAAAAACACATAAGGAGTACAAGGATAAACTACATTTGTTTAAAAATGCGTCCTTCGTGCCTGCTCATAAATTTGTGGAGTATGTAACTTGTCGCTCATGCATATTTTTTTTTGCACACACCTTATCAATCCTTAGAGGGAACATTGCTCGTGTTCCTTATTTTTTCTGCCTAAATTCATTACTTTGCATTTCTCCACATTAAACTTCATCTGCCATTTCTCTGCCCATTTCTTTAACTGACACAAGTCGCTCTGGAGTTCCTCGCTATCCTTCTGCGATCTGATCTCCCGGTATAGCTTTGTGTCGTCTGCAAACTTGATGATCTCACTGGATGTTCCTTCTTCCCAGTCATTGATATAAGTATTAAATATGATCGGCCCAAGTACTGAGCCCTGGGGTACACCGCTAGTCACTTTCTCCCAGTTGGAGAACTTCCCATTTATGCCCACTCTCTGTTTTCTGTTCTCCAGCCATTTGCCTATCCATCTTTGTATATCCACCTCTATTCCATGGCTTTGTAGTTTCCTGAGAAATCTTTCGTGTGGAACTTCGTCGAACGCTTTCTGGAAGTCTAAGTATATTATGTTCACGGTCTCAAAAAATTGAAGTAAATTCGTTAAACATGATTTCCCTTTCCTGAAGCCATGTTGACTGGCTTTCATCAGGTCATGTGTATCCAAGTGCCGGACTATGCTATCTTTAATCAGTGCTTCAACCATCTTTCCAGGGACAGAGGTAAGGCTCACAGGTCTGTAGTTGCTCAGTTCTCCTCTCAATCCTTTTTTGAAAATTGGCATGACGTTCGCTATCTTCCAGTCGTCCGGTATCTGTCCAGTTCTAATTGTCAGGTTGGCAAGTTTTTGTCCATGACCAGTTAAGAGTTTCTGAATGAGAATCAAGTACTGGATAAATTTCAATTTGGATTTCGTGATAACCATGATACAGAAGCATTGTTCATTTCGCTTTTGAACAAAGTATTTACAGGATTCGACAAAGGAGAGAGAGCTTTGTTTTAGTATCTTCTGCATTCAATACAATCAGCCATAAAGAACTGTTGAATAGATTAGAAATGATCAGAATTGTTGGACTAGTTTATAACTGGTTTGTCTTTTCTCAGTGCCAGACAGTTTTTGGTGATGGATGGGCAAGATAAGTCTTACTTTATCCACAGGAAACACAGAGTTTGGCCCTGTCCAACATTTTTCTTAAGACCCATTTGTATACTGCTAAATAGTTTAGGAGTAGAATATCGGGTTTATGCAGATAATATTCAATTCATATTTAGAATCGAGCACTCTGTCACTGAGACAATTGATTATTTGACTATTGTCATTAAATATGATTAAAAAGTAGCTTGAAGGGAATTGTCTCAAGCTCAACATGGAGAAGATAAAAGCAATGCTTTTAAGCAGACAGGAAAATTTGAATTTTCCTAAGACTTTTAGATATGTAGAAATAAAATGAAACAAAAAGAATCTAAGTGATACCTTTTTTTATTGAACTAACTAGAGCATGTTTAGATTAGTTCTAGAAGGTAATCCTTCTTCAGTTCAATTATGTCAAAATTCAGTTCGTAAAACAAGTTAAAACATTGGGAGTGATTTTAAATATGGCTCTTAGCATGAAAGAATTGATTTCTTGCTTTTAAAGAAGGTATTTTTTAAACTTAAGGCAAACTTTAAAACCATTATTAATAGCTAAAAGGTGTAGTCTGGTGGTTCACAGTTTAGTGTGTGACCTCATTAACATCTGCTTGAGTACATTTAAATACAATTTGCAGCCATCTTTGGCACACACATTGTTTTCCCGTGCTGAACATTCTGCGCACATTAATGTCCGGCAGTAATCACCTCCTACGCCGGAGTTAGGTTTTGAACATCAGCCCTCCAGATCTTTGGTAAATCCTTTCTGGTAGGTGTCAAAATATTGCATCATTTTAACTTCAAAGACTTTATGTTCCTGGATGATTCTGAAGTTTCCTTTTAGTGTTCTCACCATAAAGTCATTCATACAGTATTCTGGACAAAGTGATCTCCTACAGAAGTGTCATCCTAGTTAGCATTGTAGTATTTCATGTGCTGCCAATAGAAATTGAGCCTAGTCTTAAGCATTTGGCCTGTCTCTCCAACATAGTATCCTTATTCAACTTTATGGGCTCCTTTTAAGAAGCCGCAGTAGCGGTTTAACGCATGTAATAGCGCGCACTAAACCGCCAGACGTGCTAGCTGCTACCGCCTCCTCTTGAGCAGGCGGTAGTTTATCGGCTAGTGCGGCTTCGAAAAAGGAGCCCTATATTTTTGCATAGAATAATGGGGTCCTTTTACTAAGGCGAGCTAGCTGATTTAGCGCGTGCTAAATGCTAACACGTCCATAGACTATAATGGTCGCGTTAGCATTTAGCGCGCATTAAATCGGCTAGCGCGTCTTAGTAAAATAGGGGCAATGTGCACTACATTTGAAGACAAACATGAGTAGGTTCCCTTTGATGAATGTTTTTCCCATGTGAGTGACTGGGTTCATAGACAAAACCGCGGAAGACAAAGGCGCACGCCAACAACTGAGCGCAAGATGGAGGCGCGCGCCGAAGAAAATGACAGTTTTTAGGGGCTCTGACGGGGGGTTTTGTTGGGGAGCCCCCCACTTTACTTAATACAGATCGCGGCGGCGTTGTGGGTGGTTTGGGGGGGTTGTAACCCCCCTCATTATACTGTAAACTTAACTTTTTCCCTGTTTTTAGGGAAAAAATGAAGTTTTCAGTAAAATGTGGGGGGTTAAACCCCCCACAATGCGGCGCAATCTGTATAAAGTAAAGCGGGGGGGTTCCCCCCCACACCCCTGTCGGAGCCCCTAAAAAGTTATTTTCTTTGACGCGCGCCTCCGCGCTGCACTCAGTTGTCGGCGCGCACCTTTGTCTTCCATGGTTTTGACCTGACACCGAGTGACTGTGAGATCTTATGAAATAATGGCACAGTTTGCATCTTGGTATGTTGCAGGGATGTGTGCTAATCTCATTTTTTTCCCCTGATCTTTTGTTGGGAGTCTGTTTTTTCACTAATTTTTGTTTCAGATTAGGTGGTGTCGAAGGCCAGCGCAGGTGGAGCCTGGAATATTTCTTTCAGTACTTCATCCTCCTGGAGTAGTGACTGTAGATCTTTCATAGAAACATGACGGCAGCTAAAGGCCAGTTATGATTCTTCTTTTTCTCCAGTTCTGGATTGTATGTCACTACAAGGGGCATTCTCTCTGTAATTTTCTTTGTCTTTGTACCGCAATAGATTTTCTCTGGGTGTTTTGAAGGATGAGGAAATTTACTTGGAGATTATTTTAGGGTTGTATCCTTTTGCTTTGAAGGATTCAGTCAGAATTTTAAAGTGTTTCTCTCTTGGATCAGAGCAGATACGATAGGATTGTGTAGGTAAGTATAATTGATTTTGGGGGTGTTTTGGTATGTGAAGGTTGGAAGGTAGAATTGTGGAGGTAGCTACATCTTGTCAGTTGGTTTCTTGTAAATATACGTTTGCCATTGTTGATAGTGACTGTAGTATCTAGAAAGTTGACAGAGGGCAGTGATCAATGGAGATCGCTCTGAGGAAAGGGATGTTACCAGTGATGTGCCTCAAGGTTCTGTTCTTAGGCCTGTTCTTTTTAACATTTTTATAAACAATATTGCTGAAGGGCTTTCGGGTAAGATTTGCCTCTTTGCGGATGATACCAAAATCTGCAATAGACACCCAGGATGGTGTGAATAACATGAAGAAAAACCTAGCGAAGCTTGAAGAATGGTCTGAAATTTGGCAGCTAAAATTTAATGCTAAGAAATGCAAGGTCATGCATTTGGGCTGCAAAAACCCGAGGGAACGGTACAGTTTAGGGGGTGAAGAACTTATGTGCACGACAGAAGAACGGGACTTGGGTGCGATTGTATATAATGATCTCAAGGTGGCCAAACAGGTTGAAAAGATGAAGGCAAAAGCTAGAAGGATGCTAGGGTGCATAGGGAGAGGTATGAACAGTAGGAAAAAAGGAGGTATTAATGCCCCTATATAAGACTTTGGTGAGATCTCATTTAGAATAGTGTGCAAATTCTGGAGACCACACCTTCAAAAAGATATAAAAAGGATGGAATTGGTCCAGAGTAAGGCTACTAAAATGGTGTATGGTCTTCGTCATAAGGTGTACGAGGATAGACTTAAAGATCTCAAACTGTGTACTTTTGAGGAAAGGTGGGAGAGGGGAGATATTTAAATACCTACATGATGTAAATGTACATGAGTCAGGTCTCTTTCATTTGACACTCTGCAATGAGAGGGCATAGGATGAAGTTAAGAGGTGATAGGCTCCGGAGTAATCTGAGGAAATACTTTTTTATGGAAAGGGTGGTAGATGTGTGGAACAGTCTCCCGGAAGAGGTAGTAGAAACAGAAACTGTCTGAATTCAAGAAAGCCTGGGCAAGGCACATGGAATCTCTTAGAGAGAGGAAGAGATAATGATTGCTGTGGATGGGTAGAGTGGATGGGCCATTTGGCCTTTATCTGCCATCATATTTCTATGTTCTCTTTGTCAAGACAATACACCTGTTCACATGGCTGGTAAAATGATGGATGTTTTGACGCAATTGGGGTTTCAGTGCATAGACCACTCACCCTACTCACCAGATCTTGCTCCATCTGACTATTTTCTGTTTCAAAACCTTAAAAAGAGATTGAAAGGGTGACAATTTTTGAGTGATTTAGAGGCGATTACAGCAGCAGGCAGTATTTCAGTGACCAGATAGCACAGTTACTTATCATAACAGGTGTTATCCAGGGACAGCAGGCAGATATTCTCTACATGTGGGTGACGTCACAGACGGAGCCCCCTAGCGGACATTTTCACAAGCAGACTTGCTTGAAGACCTTCATGCTTGCGATTGGCCCGCACATGCACACGTGCCCCTCCCGCCCGACCTAGGGCATGAGTCTCCTCAGCGTGGCCTCAGTTCAGATAGCTAGCAAAGAAGCCAACCACGGGGAGGTGGGTGGGTTGCAAGAATCTCTGCCTGCTGTCCTTGGATAACACCTGTTACGGTAAGTAACTGTGTTTTATCCCAGGGCAAGCAGGCAGCATATTCTCTACATGTTGGAGACCTCCAAGCTAACCAGAATGGGATGGAGGGAGAGTTGGCAATTTAGGAGAACAGATGTTGCAAAATGGACTGGCCAAAATGGCCATCATGCCTGGAGAAAGTATCCAGACAGTAGTGCGAGATAAACGTATGAACCAAGGACCAAGTGGCAGCTTTACAGATTTCCTCAAGTGGAGTAGAGCGGAGGAAAGCAACAGACGCTGCCATCGCTCTGACCTTGTGGCCCGTGACTCGACCCGGCAGGGAGAAACCAGCCTGAGTGTAACAGAAAGAGATACAAGCGGCCAACCAGTTAGAAATGGTCCGCTTAGAAACAGAATGACCCAAGTGATTAGGATCGAAAGAGAGGAACAGCTGAGGAGCAGAACGATGAGGAGCAGTGCGCTTCAAGTAGAAGGCCAGCGCACGCTTACAGTCAAGAGAATGCAAAGCCACTTCTCCAGGGTGAGAATGGGGCTTTGGAAAAAACACAGGAAAAACAATGGATTGGTTGAAGTGAAACTCAGAAACAACCTTAGGCAAGAACTTAGGATGGGTACGGAGAACCACCTTATCATGATGGAAGACAGTGAAAGGTGGGTCCACAACCAAGGCTTGAAGCTTACTGACCCGACGAGCAGAAATGAGAGCAATAAGCAACACAAGCCTCCAAGTAAGAAACTTCAAGTGAGCCTGTGCTAGCGGCTCGAACGGGGGTTTCATCAAGTAAGTAAGGACCAGTTAAGATCCAAAACCACAGGAGGAGGTTTAAGGGGCGGATGAACGTGGAAAAGGCCTTTCATGAAGTGGGAAACCACAGGATGAACAGAGATAGACTTCCCGTCAATTGGCTGATGAAAAGCAGCAATGGCACCAAGGTGGACTCGAACCGAAGAGGACTTGAGTCCAGCGCCAGACAAGTGTTAACAGATAGTCCAGGACAGCAGATAAGGAAGCGGACAGTGGCTCCAGCTATCGAGTAGCACACCAGGAAGAAAAGTGGGTCCACTTCTGATGGTAACATTGGTGAGTGGACTCCTTCCGAGATGCCTCCAGGACGTCCAGTACAGGCTGTGAGAACTAGAACAAGGTTATTAAGTCTCGATGAACCAAGCCGTCAAGTGCAGAGACTGAAGGCTGGGATGAAGTAGAGAACCTCGACTCTGCGTAAGCAGAGAAGGAAAAACAGGCAGAAGAGGCTCCCTGGAACTGAGTTGCAACAGAAGGGAGAACCACGGCTGTCGGGGCCACCGAGGAGCAATCAGAATCATGGTGGCACTTGTGGACTTGAGCCTGATGAGTCTTCAGAATCAGAGGGAATGGAGGGAACGCATACAGAAACAGATTCGTCCAGTTCAGCAGGAAAGCATCTGCCTCAAGTCTGAGAGGGGTGTAAACCCTGGAGCAGAAGCAGGGCAACTTGTGATTGAGGGAGGACGCGAACAGATCGACGTCTGGAGTCCCCCAAAGAGCAAACACTTGACGCAGGGTCAAGGAATGGATGGACCACTCGTGAGGCTGCAGAAGATGACTCAACCTGTCCACCAGACAGGTGCTGGCCCTGAATGTAGACTGCCCAAAGGCTTATGTTGCGGCGGATGGCCCAATCCCAGAGCCGCATCACCTCTTTGCCCAGGGACAGGGACCCTGTACCCCCTTGTTTGTTGATATAATACATGGCGACCTGTTGTCTGTGCGGATCAGCACCACTCGGTCGCGAAGCAGGTGACAAAAAGCCTTCAGGGTGAGGAAAATCACTCGAAGCTCCAGCAGATTGATGTGACAAAGACGGTCGGCACTGGACCAAAGACCCTGAGTGCGAAGACCGTCCAGATGAGTCCCCCAAGCATAGGTCAACGAGTCCGTCGTGAGGACCTTCTGCGGGGGGTAGGGGGCATGAAACAGAAAACCTCTGGAAAGATTGGAAGAGAGCATCCACCAACGGAGAGACCTCTTCAACAAAGGAGTCACGACAATGAGTTGAGAGACAGGGTCTCGATCCTGGTTCCATTGGGACGTAAGAGTCCACTGGGGAATATGGAGGTGAAGTCTGGCAAAAGGAGTCACGTGAACCGTAGAGGCTATGTGAGCAAAGAGGACCATCAGGAGCCGAGCCGGGGCTGAGGACAGATGGGCCACCCTCTGGCATAAACGAACAATGGCCTCCTGACGAGGCCGAGGCAAGAAGGAGCAGAGACAAACAGTGTCCAGGACAGCTCCGATGAATTCCAGAGACTGGGACGGACAGAGGTGGGACTTGGGGAAGTTCACCTCGAAGCCGAGACTCTGCAGTAGCAAGATGGTCTGATTTGTTGCACGCAGAACATCATGGCGCGAGGACGCTTTGATCAGCCAGTCGTCGAGGTAGGGAAACACCTGCAGGCCGGGGAGACGTAGGGCCGCAGCTACCACAAATAGACATTTTGTGAAAACCCTCGGAGAGGCTACCAGGCCGAAGGGAAGGACACGATATTGGAGGTGGAGATCCCCCATCCGGAATCTCAGATACCGGCGAGAGGCTGGGTGTATCGGAATGTGCGTGTATGCCTCCTTGAGGTCCAGTGAGCAAAGCCAGTCTCCTTCGTCCAAGAGGGAGTACAAGGTAGGAAGGGTGAGCATTCGGATCCGTTCCCTGACCAGGAATTTGTTCAGAGCACAGAGGTCCAGGATCGGACACAGATCCCCCGTCTTCTTGGGTACCAGAAAGTACCGGGAATAAAATCCTGTATTTCACTGGTCCGGAGCAACCTCCTCGACTGCCCGAAGGTGAAGAAGGTCTGAGCCTCCTGCAGAAGGAGAGGCAGCTGAGACCAGGCAGAAGGAAACTCTCTTGGAGGAAGGTCCGGGGGCACGTGACTGAAGTGAAGGGAGTATCCTTCCCGGATGATGGAAAGCACCCAACTGTCAGTGGTAGGACTTTCCCACTGGGTATAGAAATGATGGAGATGACCCCCGATTGGAAGCGGGGAAGGCTCCAGGAGGAAGGGAGCCCGAAGGCTCAGACTGGAATTGTCCGGAGCTGGCGGCTGGGCCCTAGCTTGTCGCTGCTGCTTCAAAGGAGGCCGAGAGAACGCAGGAGTAGATTTCTGCGGATACCTCCGGAGAGGAATTTTGTATTGCCGAGTCAGAGGGGTCTTCGGCTTAAGTCGCACCAGGGACGCGAAGGACCGTTCATGTTCCGAGAGGCGCTTAGTGGCCGCCTCAGTGGAATCAAACAGCTCATTACCCACGCAAAGGAGATTGGCAAGACGATCCTGGAGATTCGGATCCATGTCCACAATCCTGAGCCAAGCGAGGCGACGCATGGCGATCTCAAACGCCGTGACCCTCGAGGACAACTCAAAGGCATCATAGGCCGCCTGAAACATATAGAGGCGGAGCTGGGAGAGGGTCTCCTCGAGGAGACGAAATTCCTGACACTGAGAATCTGGTACATCCTCCCGGAACGAGCGGAGGGCGTCCACACAGAACTGGAGGTAGGACGTGAAGATAAAGTTATAGTTGAGGACACGGTCCACCATCATCACATTTTGATAAAGACGGTTGACCAAATTTGTCCATCATATAGCCCTCCCTGCCCGGAGAGACGGCAGCGTAAACCTTCAAGGGGTTGGACTTCTTCAAGGAAGACTCAACCACCAAGGACTGGTGAGAAAGCTGAGAACTCTCAAACCCCTTAACCGGGATCGTTCGGTAGTGGGACTCCATCTTGGAGGGAATGGCCGTGACCACATAGGGGGTCTCCAGGTTCCGGAGAAATGTTTGCCGGCAAGAGAGTGAATATGTGGAATAACTTGTAAGTTTCATGGTTCCATTCCCTTCTTGGTTGGGCTGAGAAGTTTTCAGCACCCGCTCATATAGAATTTTCTTACACACTCAGAGTTTGTTTGTTTTTTTTTTTTTTAAGATATTGTATATGGTGATCACTAGCTATTAAGAATATAATATAAAAACATTTGCTAACTCCTCCTATGGAAGGTAAAAGAAAACACTTTTAGATTCATCTCTTTACAATAGATATTTTATTCTTTATAGAACACCTTAAATTATAAGCACCAAAACAATAAGGATATAACAATACATTAAAAACTAGTTTTCCTATTTAATTGCTAGGAAAATGCCAATACATTACATTTAGGGCCTCCTTCATCAAGTTGTGCTAGTGAGTGCTGTGGAACAAATCCACTGAGCCCTTTAAATTATGGGCTTCAGTGCATTTGCTGCGCTGGACCATGCTAATTTGTTTGATAAAAGAGGCCCTTAATTACAGATCAGAAACGCCTCTGTGGCAATTTCATCTCATCAGCTTGGAGAGGTAGCAAGGGAAGAATTTAGCTATTTAGGGAAGGCAGTATTTTAGCTCTAATATAGCAGATTTCCATCAATACATATAGTAGATTTCAGCAAGGCCTTTATTAAAACAACCCTTGCAGGTTTTTCAGGAGAAAAAAGTTCTAAAGTTACTATAGAGTATAGTGGGAGGTTGTGGTCCACATAAATGCTAAAAGAAAATTATTTTCTTATAATGAAAGACAAGCTAGTAAATATTTCTCTGTTCCAAATTTACAACTGTTTTGTAATTGGGAATTGCTGCTCCTAAACATAAGATATATTCCAAAACAGACTCGCTGTCTTGCCACTTATATCTCTGAATGCAAGAACTGTATGATGATATGAAAACACTGGGGATGACTCAGGACACTACTCTGAAATTTATCAGCGTAGCAGCACTCCTCACTGAATTCCCCCTGTGTGTGTGATTAAGTTTTTTTCATTTTTTTCTTTTGTGTTTGTCTTTTAATCTAACCCTTGGCTTTTACTGAGAGCTAGTTTAAATTTTCTTTCTTCTTTTATGTTAACAAGTTTCATGTCTTTATTAAGCCTTCTTCTAAATCTTCTAAATTTGCTCATATAGGCAATCCATTCTTTAACAATCATGAATGAGTAATGCACTTAACTTAATGTTAAAGCTGCATGGCCGCACTGCTTCCCACCAACGCGTTTCACCTTCTTCGTCAGGACGAAGCTAGTGTTGCAACTGTTGGTTTGCACCATACCATTTCATCCATCCCGCGACCATTTTAAGCAGGCTAGATAGGCTTTTCTGGTTCTTATCTGCAGTCATGTTTTCTATTACTGTGTTTCATTGTCATAATTAACATACCCAAATATTTGAATGCTTAAAATGGTCGCGGGATGAATGAAATGGTATGGTGCCCGTTCTCACGGTAGCCAATCCAGGTCACTAGTACCTATGTGCTCTTAAGTTCTGCTGATGCTTGTTTCCATCACTGGATGCCTTGAGCTGTGGCCATTACGTCTAGTATGCCGTGGCTTGATAAAGTTTGCGGGTCACTGATCTACATGTTTGAGTTACATGAAGGTCACATTCCTCTCTAGCATACACATTTAGATCCTTAATTAGTCCTCTTATGCATCATATTTGATAACTTCCCTTTGAATAACTTCCAGTCTACCTCTATCCCTGAGAAAGTGAAGCCTCCAAAAATGGATCCACTGCTATACAGAGCAGTAGCTGGAGTCTCACCATGAAGCAGTAAAAGGTTTTCTGGTGACTATATTTACTTTATAGTAAGCAAACCTTTGGGTTACCAGTGCCTTCATATCTTATCAGTTACTAGTTAAAAGTCCTTGCTTGTAAACTTTTCAATATCATCTGGTCTTTCAAACAGTTTTACTGCTACTTCTACTCAGTTTTATCCACAGCTGAGAACTATGGGGCAGAATACTGCTTTGCATTTTATTTATGTAAAAAGCAATATAATCACTTATACAAATTTGTCTTTACTTAAAAACAAAGTAAAAATTCATAAATATCTTTTGCATTTGTTCTCAGCTAGGACAGCATTTAGTTACTAGCAATAAGTGCTTAAGCATTACATTTCTTTATTTGTGGCGATATCCTATGAGCTCTGTTGATGTCATAGAGCAGCTGTATCACTGAAAAGTTCTTTCCAGTTCAGCTGATATCCAATGGATGTCATACATCATTCCAACTCAATGTCACCAGAAGCCATTCAACACAATAAGCCATGACTAAAGATGTAATTTTATCCTAGACATTTTTGCTAGAAGACATCCTATGAAGCTCAATTTTGTGCTTCTAAGTGTTTTGACACATTGTTGCAGATTAGCTTGACATTAGGTTCTGCATAGAATGTTCTGGATGTAACTGAGTAGAGCAGTTCTGTTCTGTTGATGCCAAACCACACAGCAGAGATTGCTTTATCAACTAGAGAATTGTAATCCAGTTTAAATAAGAATTATCGCAAATGGTTAACAGCAGAAGCAGACCATATCATAAAACGATCCTAAGACCTGTGTACAGGACTGGTATTTTTTTCCCCCTCAAAACCAGTGTTCAAAATCTTAGGGGAAAAACCAGAGTATTTAAAGGGACATCTGACTATTGGTCTCTTTAGCCAGATCTGTTTTTGCAAGAAAACCATAAGACTGCTTACCATGTTGAAACTTTGTGTGTGTTAACCCCACCCCCCCAAGAAGAGTATAGTGTCTGCTGTCAAGTTTCTTCTAATGGACAATCATTCACTTCATCTTCATTGGAATAGTTTCCTGAATCCACACTGCTTTGCATGCAATGTTCAGCATAATTTTTAATATCTGTCTCTTCTGTATTTTCAGTAACAATGTTCATGGTTATGGAGCAGTTTTCTGTTGGCTCTGCCGCATATGGAATGAAGGCATTTTTCAAAGATACTTCATGAAAGCACTGTTCAAGAAAAGAGGGAAAAAGAAACTAATTAGTTTTATAAATTACAAGAAAGTAAACTATACAGAGATTAGGTTCTTACCTTGCTAATATCTTTTCTAGTAGATAGGTGTGTTTTTCTGGACAGACTGTTAACATCCTCATGCTTGCGAGTCATGCGGAAGGAATCCAGGTTTTGAATCTCTCTTCCTTCACTGGAGGACTCTGCTGCCTCCTTCAGTTTGTACCAAAGCAGGCGATAGCCTTATAGAAGCACAAGCGAAGGAGGGGTACGGGGAAACTTCCTGAACTCCAACTCTGCTGTTATGTTCTGAAATGATAAACATATTAAACATTGCCACTGAACAATTGAAACATCAAAACAATCATGCTAAACAGAAACATTTATGGAGTTCAAGTTTTACCTTAATATGTTATTGCAATAGATTATTTTTTTATACCCTTAAAGGTCTGACTGACAAATTTCAGTTTGGACTTGAATGACACACCTATCTACTAGAAAAGATATTAGCAAGGTAAGAACCTAATCTCTTTTCTAGTGCAATAGGTGTGTCATTCTGGATGGACAGGATGTACAAAAGTAATTCCAGAATCTAGGGTGGGACCACTGCGTCAGTTTATAACACTAAGGACCCAAAGGCGGAGTCCTCCCTTGCCACTACATCCACTTTGTAAAACTTGGAAAATGTATATAACATGGACTAGGTCGCTGCCCCACAAAGAAGCCAAGCTTCTAGTCAAATGCCTCTTTACAGAAACTGTTAACTGTTTTCCATAGGCAATATATGCTGATGAAATGGCCCTATGGATCCATCTGGAAATCATAGTCTTGGAAAATGGTGCGCTGCATATAGCCTGACTAATGTGCACAAAAAGATGGTCAAACAGCCTGAACTCATTGGTAACCTCAAGATATCGTAGAAACATTCTTCTCACATCCGTTTTCAGTATCTGTTCTTTCTTCTTAGAACATGTGGACTGGAATGCCGGCATTCTAACCTCTTGATGGATGTGCAAAACCAAAATAACCTTCAGCAAAATGACGGAATGATGTGCAAAGAAACTCTGGCCTCTGTGAACTTAAGGAAAGGCTCTATGCTAGAAAGAGCCAGTAACTCTGAGACTCTTCTTGATGAGGTAATAGCCACAAGAAAAACCATCTTGTGCGTCAGATCCATCAAGGACACTTCCTTGGGCAGCTGACATGGAACCTGACTAACGCCTTGCAAAATCATGTTAAGGTTCCATGAAGGAAACAGATGTTTTACCGGCGGCCTAAACCTCAGCGCCCCCTTTAGGAATCTGACTATGTACGGATGAGATGCCAACAAAGCCTTATGCTTTCAAGCCCTTTGTCAAGGTCAAACTGGAAGAAAGCTAACATCACCGAAATCGAAGCCGAGAACGGCTCCTCGTTCTCTTTAATGCACCAGAGGTGAAATATTTCCCATGGCTTAGCATAAGCAGAGAGGCTTTTGGCTCTGAGCAGAGTAGCAATGACTACTTCTGAATATCCCTTATGCGCTAACACCACGTGCTCAAGAACCATACTGTAAGAGCAAAGAGTTCTGAATCTTCTATAACCACTGGTCCCTGCGAATGAAGGTCTGGCTGGGAATTGCACACAGTCTGAGAATTGCATACCGCTGAAGACGTACTAGATTTGCATACCACGGTTTGCATGCCATAAGAATGATTTCTCCCCGAAGGCTTGCAATCCTGTGGAGTATCCAGCCTATCATGGGCCATGGTGGAAACACGTATAAGAGCTCATTCTTTTGCTACAGCTGGACCAAAGCTTCTGGGCTTGGTTCTCAGATTGAAGAATTGATCTGCCTTCTTGTTTCTTGCTGTCCTGATCAGATCGAACATTGGGCTACCCCAGTGACAAACAATGAAGGTTGTTGCAGACAGTGTTCATTCTGCCGGATCCAGTGTCTGCTGAGGAAATCCACCTGGACATTGTCCACTCCTGCTACATGTACCACTGAAAGAGCCTGAATATGAAACTCTGCTCAACTGAACAGTAAGCGGGCCTCCAGACTCTTGATGCCTCCCTGCGCACTCTTGATGCCTCCCTCGTGACTGATATATGCCACCACAGTACCATTGTCCAAGAAGACTCGGACCACTTGTCCCTCCAGACTCTTCTCCAGCCTCTGCAACACCAATTCTTTTGGAGGCAGACCAATGCCCCTGGATCAGGTATCCATTACAGTAAGCCTCCCAGATGAACAGGTGGGCATCTGTTGTCACAATTACCCATGAAGGTATTCTGAGGGGCATACCCCTTGACAATGCCTGTGGGTGGAGCCACCAGACCATACTGGCCTGGGCTTCTGAAGTCCACAGCAGAGACATCTGCAGGGAGTCCGATTGAGGTGACCATCGCGAAAGCGATGCACTCTGGAGAGGACGCATATAAGTCTTCACACACAGGATCACATTTATTGTGGCTGTCATGGTGCCTAACACTTGAAGTAGTACCATAGGGTCAGAGCTGGTTTGGCCAATAAGTTTACTATCTGGGTGCACAGATTCTGTACCTCTGGAAGATAGACATGATCTTCTGCCTTGTTGAAGACTCCAAGGTATTCCAGGGATTGGGGCTCTTTAAGAAATTCACTATCCATCCCGGGCTCTGCAGGACCCGTGAGCCACTGCTTGTTCTCTTTCCAGAAACTATGGAGCTCTAATCAGCTAGTCATCCAGGTATGGATGAACCTGTAAGCCCATGAGTGCTGAACATGCATGGGTTATGATGTAAATTAGAAACCAAGAATGCTTGCCCAGGCCTTTGTTCCCCCACATTGCATCATTTATGTACTTTATGAAACACTTATTTGCCAAGTTTCATAAGAACTACAGCAGGATCATAGTCTTTTACCACTCATATATTACTTAAATTTTAGGATCAGAAATATTAGCTAAATAAAGAAAACCAAACTTAGGCCAATATTCAAACAGATTCATGTATCAGTGGCGGGTGAGAAAAAATATTAGGTTTGCGACAAAAGACGTATGAGGAGAGATTGGAAGCCCTGAATATGTATACTTAGAGGAAAGGAGGGATGGGAGATATGATTCAGACATTCAAATACTTGAAAGGTATTAACGTAGAACAAAATCTTTTCCAGAGAAAGGAAAATGGTAAAGCCAGAAGATATAATTTGAGGTTGAGGGGTGGTAGACTCAAGAGCAATGTAAGGAAATTCTTCTTTACAGAGAGGGTGCTGGATGCCTGGAATGCGGACCAGAGAGAGGTGGTGGAGATGAAAACGGTGACGGAGTTCAAAAAAGCGTGGGATGAACACAGAGGATCTAGAATCAGAAAATAATAGTAAATATTGAAGAACTAAGGCCAGTACTGGGCAGACTTGCACGGTCTGTGTCTGTATATGGCCATTTTGGGGAGGATGGGCTGGGGAGGGCTTCAATGGATGGGAGGGTGTAGATGGACTGGAATGAGCTTTGATGGAGACTTCAGTAGTTGGAACCTAAGAACATTACTGGGCAGAGCTTTGGATTCTTGCCCAGAAATAGCTAAGGAGAAGAAAAAGAAAAAAACCCAAACAACAAATTTTTAGATTGAATCAGGTTGGGCAGACTAGATGGACCATTCAAGTCTTTATCTGCTGTCATCTACTATGTTACTATGTTTTTTTTATTTAGGTAATCTTCTTTCTTGTAGATATGTCTAATGGTCCTGAACGCTAGGGTCTTGTATCTGAACTAGCAAGTTGTTTGCAGAAAACTGTAAATCATATTTTCAACTCTATCTCCTTCTCAGATGGAGGCTAGAGAAAAATACAATATGGCTGCCACCAGGAAAATTGCATCAAAAACGCCCTGTGCAGTTGTAAAAATTGCCGCTGCTGGATCAGGCCAGTGGTCCATCGTGCCTAGCAGTCCGCTTCCGCGGCAGCCCTTAGGTCAAAGACCAGTGCCCTAACTGAGATTAGCCTTACCTACGTACGTTCTGGTTCAGCAAGAACTTGTCTAACTTTGTCTTGAATCCCTGGAGGGTGTTTCCCCCTATAACAGCCTCTGGAAGAGCATTCCAGATTTCTATCACTCTCTGGGTGAAGAAGAACTTCCTTACGTTTGTACGGAATCTATCCCCTTTTAACTTTAGAAAGTGCCCTTTCGTTTTCTCTACCTTGGAGAGGGTGAACAACCTGTCTATCTACTAAGTCTATTCCCTTCATTATCTTGAATGTTTCGATCATGTCCCCTCTCAGTCTCCTCTTTTCAAGGGAGAAGAGGCCCAGTTTCTCTAATCTCTCGCTATACGGCAACTCCTCTAGCACCTTAACCATTTTAGTTGCTCTTCTCAGGACCCTTTTGAGTAGTACTATGTCCTTCTTCATGAGCTGGACGCAGTATTCCAGGTGGGGGGTGTACCATGGCCCAGTACAGCGACATGATAACCTTCTACGATCCGTTTGTGATCCCCTTCTTAATCATTCCTAGCATTCTGTTTGCCCTTTTCGCTGCCGCACACATTGCACGGATGGCTTCATTGACTTGTCGACTAGTACTCCCAAGTCTCTTTCCTGGGGGGTCTCTCCGAGTACTGCACCGGACATCCTGTATTCGTGTATAAGATTTTTGTTACCGACATGCATCATCTTAAACTTATCCACGTTAAACCTCATTTGCCATGTTGCGGCCCATTTCTTGAGCGTGTTTATGTCCCGTTGCAGGTCTTCGCAATCCTTCTGTGTCTTCACTACTCTGAACAACTTTGTATCATTTGCAAATTTAATCACCTCGCTTGCTGTACCAATTTCCAGGTCATTTATAAACATGTTGAAGAGCAAGAGTCCAAGCACTGAACCCTGTGGCACTCCACTGGTGACGTTTTTCCAGTGTGAGTATTGTCCATTTACTCCCACTCTCTGTTTCCTATCCTCCAACCAGTTTTTAACCCACGTGAGTATTTCACCCTCAATTCCACAGCTCATAGAAAAAAGCGTTTTAGAGGTGGGGGACCTAGGCTCTGGAGTCAGAAACCTTTAAATTCAACTTTTGGGGACTTCCCATAGGCTATAATCTGCCCCACAGATTCACTGAACAAACCTGGTCTTCTGGCTGCCAGTCGGATCGAGGTTGGACTGAGCCTCAAACCCAGGGAAAATCTTGTTGCGCAGGGAGGAGGACCATGCAGCTGGCCCATTATTCATCTTGGCTGAGTCAAGAAGGAGCCCAAACAGCCTGCGTGCAAGCTCCTGATTAAATCAAGGATGCAGGCTGCTTAAGCAGGACAGCCCCTGAGCTATAAAATATACCAGCAGGCAGGCTAGCTATCTCGGAGGGGCTGATCCTGCTAGCAGCAGACTACGGTACAAGTCTGTGTCTTCTCCCAGGCAGAGGTCCCAACAAGTAGAAACCTCCGGACATCGAACTACCAAATACTGAGAAAAAATACCTGAAAATAAAACCACAGTGCACATCAGAAACACTTCTGAGCAACTTGCTTACAGAAAACAAACTGAGGGGGCAAAAGCAGCTCCCTGGGAAGGATGTGTTGAAAGCATGACTGACAGTTTTCTTCAAGCAACTTGTGGGTTCAGATTAGAGAGCTGCATGGGAACGGGGACGACGGGAATCCTGCGGGACCCGCAGGTTTCCCCTTCGGGTCGCGGGGATCCTGTGGGGACGCCCCCTCGTGGTCTCAGGGATCCCGTGGGTTGAAGGCAGCTCAAGCCGAGAGGCGGTTCAAAGTCATAAGCACGAAGGACAAAGCCGCACCGACATTAGAGAGCAGACAATTGAGCGCAAGACTCAAGTGCGCCACCATAAGTTTATTTTAAAGAGCTCTAATGGGGGGTGTGAGGGGGGAACCTCCCCAGTTTACTTAATATTGTTTGCGCTGCCATTGGGGATGGTTTTGGGGGGTTGTAACCCCCCATTATAGAGGAAACAACCTTTTCCCTATTTTTTAGGGAAAGATTAAATTTTCTGTATAATGTGGGGGGTTACACCCCCAACGGCAGCGCAAATGGCAGCACGAACACTATTAAGTAAAGTCACACACCCGGAGCCCTTTAAAATTAACTTTTACGTTGGTGCGCTGGAGTCTTGTGCGTAATTGTCTGCTCTCTATTGTCGGCGGGCTTTGTCTGTCACACTTTTGTCCCATCACTGTTTTCAGGGTGTCTCGAGGGATCGAGGAGTGGATAATAATTTTTTTTAAAAAAACAAACCCAAAAACCAGACACAGATTTTTTTTGGGGGGGGAGTCAACACTGGCGCATGCACCCTGGAGTTGAGGGGGATGACATTATCTTATTTACTATTTTAAGCTGGGCTCTCTTGTTCTTATGTGTGTGAGCCTGCATGACCTGGAGCCACAGGGGAGAAGCTGCCAAATGTGCGGGCGTTTGTCTAGCAAGTGGAGTGGAAGAGTCATGCCAAATACTATGTATCATTCTAAAATTGTTTTGTGTGTGCATTAAAGGAGCGGGGGTTCCCAGCAAACTTATGTTCTATTACTTTCTATTAATTGTTTTCAGTGAAAACGTTATACTTTGTTCTCAAGATTGTACTGCATGTTCAGACTCCATTGTTTTTGTTAAATGTTCGATATATAACCATATACAATCAGAGGGAAAGGGAAGTGCAATCTGGAATAGAAAAATATCTCTGTGTGTGTGTGTGTGTATATTCATTTTTTACACAAAAAACGAGATGCAATCTTTTTGGAGGAAGCAAGCAGACAAACAGTAGTACCTTGGTAATAACAAATAGTTTCCCCACCAAAAGGGATCATTTGGTATCACGTTGTGCTGTAGTTTATAAAAGTGAGTGGCAGTACAGACATAAAGCTGATTTTCAAGACATGCTAATTGAAGTGCAGACAGTGTTTGTGTACCTGCACGTTGCATGTGACTGACGCAAAGCCTTCCCTCTGACGTCAGCTCTGACGTCGGGGGAAGACTTCTGGGTTGGCTACGTGTGGCATGCTGCAGGCAGGAAAAGAAGACGAGCCTCTTGGCTCGAGCTGCCTCCAATCCTCGCTGTTATCTGGAGTCGAACGTGGGAGTCAAACGCGGGACACAGAAGGGGAGGGGAGGGAGTGCGTTTTTGGACACAGAATGCATGAACTTGGGAATGAGGATGGTGGAAGGGAGGGAAAGAGATGCTGGGTGGGTGTGGGTGTGTCAGTGAGAGGGAAAGAGCGATGGTCATTTCCCCAGGAATGGAAGAGGAGAATTTTTGGTCATAGGGAGAGAGAGTGAGGTACAGATGATAGGGAAAAGAAAGATGAGAGGGAGAAATGTTGTGGTGGAAAGGGAGCAGTGAGACAGATTGAAAGGGATGCAAGATGGAGGAATGTTGGATATAGTGGTGAAAGGAATGGAGGGAGAGATGTGGCATGGTGCTGGAGAGGGGTGATAGAAGGAAAATGTTGGGCAGGGGCGAAAGATGCTGCACATGGTCCGGGGGATGAGAGAGGGATAAATGCTGGACCATGGTAGGAGGAACCAAGGGACAGCAACAGAAGAATTTATAGAAGATGGGAAAGCGGAAAAAAGAAACTGGGACCAATTTGATGGAAAAATAAGTCTCCAAGACAACAAAGGTAAAAAACAGAATTTACTGACTAAAATATGTTATCTTTGGAAAATGTATATAGCAGATGGCTTTGTATTGTGTTCAAAAGAAAAGGAAACGCATTTCTGGTTTTATTTCTACAGTGTTGAAGTACTTCCTGACCTTTGCTGTGGCTGGTGGGGATCACCAAGCACCGCCAGCAGAGGACCTAAGAACATAAGCAGTGCCTCTGCCGGGTCCATAGGTCCATCCTGCCCAGCAGTCCGCTCCCGTGGCGGCCCAAACAGGTCACGTCCTGTCTGAATCACCAGAAGGGGCTCCCTTGCCACCTTGGTTTCTCATTGAAGTCCTATCTTCCCATTGAAGTCCTAACCCTCCGGTCTTGCACATGCACGACCTGGTTGGGTTTCTATACTTATTACCTGGTTAGCTTTCTATACTTGTGTTACATCCCAGCTCCTCCCTCAGTATCCCACGATCCCTTTATCCCCTATAGAGACGGCCAGAACTCCCCTCCACCAAGCGCAGCAGTCGCTGGCAGCATGCATGAGCCACTGAGGTGCCAGCATCTGTGACTCAGGGACACTACTGCTGCCTGCCAAGCTAGGCAAAAGGGACACCAGGCCAACTGCAGAGGAAGTCCTCAGCTGACAGCTTGGGGGTCCTCATCAGCTGAGTATTTATATTTAATATTTACATTAACATTAGAGGCTCTGGTAGAAACCTGTTTACAAACTGTGTATTCTTCCCAATTAATATTTCCAAATTAATAGTGTCTTTGCTTATTTGTAAATGAGTCTCTACCATAGCCTTTAATTCAGTAGCATAATTAAATGAAATAACTACTTCTTAAGTTTATAGGGACAGGCGGGAACGGATTTGATTCCAGCGGGGACAGGTTTTATTCTACTGGGGATGGACAGGTTTGAGTTCTGTCCCCTTGCAACTCTCTAGTTCTGATACAAGACCCTATGGTTCAGGACCACTAAATACATTGCATTAAAAGAGGGAATTCTGCTCCTCCCAGCATGCCTAGAGTCAGGCAGCAGCAAAGCTGCAAATGGCATTGAGAGCAAAGGCTAATCTCAGGGATCTATAGAAATACAGAGACCTGGTCCATATATACAGCTCAATAAAAAACACACACTTAATCTGCTACACATAGATAGCACAAGCTGTTCCATGTAGTGCCCTCTCCCTAAGAGATCTCAAGTGACTGTCCCACCATGTATGCAAATCTCTCTCATGCATATTCATTGTAGGTCTGATGAAAACTCCATTGACTGGTGTGTCCTGAGGATGGGTTGAGAACCACTGTCTAGGGCAGGGGTAGGCAATTCCGGTCCTCCAGAGTCACAGGCAGATCAGGTTTTCAGGATGTCCACAATAAATATGAATGAGATAGATTTGCATCTCAAGCAGGCAGTGCATGCAAATCCATCTCATACATATTCATTGTGGATATCCTGAAAACCTGACCTGCCTGTGGCTCTCGAGGACTGGAATTGCCTACCCCTGGTCTAGGGAAAGAGCCAATAAAGAAAGAGCCTGGAAGGAGGGCAGTGTGAGGGATGGATTTGCAGAGGGCATCATAGTAGTGCTGCTAAACAGAATTATGCAATCACATATCCGGTTAGGGGCTGGGCTGTCTACGGATGGATAGGCTTAGAAGTCAGACGAGAAGTTGCTGTAGGATACTATATGTCCAGTGACCAGTCCCCATTCCAGTTCATACCTCAGTGGCTATCAGTGGTTGGGGCAGTTGCTGCTGACTGGGTAAGGATCCAGTAACACTCTTTGCACAATAGTTTTCCCCTCTCTCTTCCCCTCTGCTGAGTGCTGCCCCTAAAACTTTCCACCTGGCTTGCCTAGTGCTAGGACTGGCCCTGAGAATGCCGTTTTCACTAGGTTAAAATAAATGCTTTGTCCAAAAGGTTTCCAAGCATTATAAATCAAAATGTTTATTTTTTCTAGTTCTTTGATGCTAGTACTATTTAAGCACCTACCTCTTCTATGTTTGAAGGGAGTTTGCATGATGGGAAGAATATATACTTGATCCATCGGTGTAAGCAATAAACACCGTAACAAAAACCAGTTACCAGAAGACAGACAATTGCTACAGAAAAAAAAGATATTACAGCAACCAGAACAGCTGAATATTTACCTAAAAGAAAGGAAATCTGTATTAATAACCTGTCTTTTAAGGAAATCTCATCTTCACATACTATTAAAAGCAGCCCTCAGGCAAAATGCAAGTTATTTGGTGATCAGGGGTAGATATTCAGAGAACATATGTGGTTAAATATGTGTGGATAAAGTTATTTACTGAGATATATAGTTCTTTCAATATCACTCAATATCCACAGGCTTAATATATCTGGCTATCTTAGGTTTGCTTTATTTATACTCATGATAGCAAAACAAAATTAACTAGAGAGTGCCTGAATATCACTGCTATCTATTTAACTTTGGGCCCAATATTCAAAATGATTTAAACAACCAGGATAGGCTTCTGCCAAAACACTAATTGCCACCGGGCCCTTTCGGTTTTACCCCTAGAAAACATCCAATCCTTCCCAATTTTAAGTGATTAACAGTTGGCTATCACGTTGGTGTGAAAAATAAGCTCATGCTGTTGAGAGAGCAGCCTTTTCTGAACACTAAAACATAAAATATAAAAATAAACAAAATTAGTGGTAAAAAATGATTTTATAGTTAGTAACTTCTGGGATATGAGAATATTGGACATCAGGTTGCCCAGGCAAAGTCAAGGGGTCTACAGAGTCAAAATGTTAAAACCAATCATTTGTCCAGGTAACACCCAAAGTTACCAGGATAAATCGTTTTGAATATTGATCAAGATTTTTTTTTTTGTAGGCTGTGATACAATTTATAAGACCAAATTAAGAATAATCCAAAAAGAGGTGTTTTCTCTTGTCAACTGGATTACTGTGGTGCACGTGAGTAGTGCCGTTACACAGGAAAGGATCTTCCACAGTTAAGAACTAGTGAAAGGTTTTGAGCATGCATGGTCCTTCCTGTGTGCTGTGATCTCTTCAATCAGCTCTATTGGTTCCTTAGCTCAAGGAGTAATTCAACTAAGGGCTGTGTGTTTGAATAATCCTACTATCTAAGGAAAAAGTGTTAAAGAAAGGCAATTTTGTTTTGTTTATTGACAAGCAGGATGTAATCAGACACAGAAGAGGGTGAGTGACTCCTAAACTCAGGGCAAATTGCATAGAGAGGTTGTTCATTAAAGAAAGTGAAAATGGATGGGACTTTAAAATAAGACCAGGTCTTATACTTTTGCTGCAAAAACCGAGGCTTATTTTCATGGATGTCTTATTCTTTTCATGTACAACAATCATCTCTCCCTTCCTCTTCTCTACCCTAATTCTTCCTCTTTCCTTTTTCCCCTATTTTTTCAGCGAATCAGGCAGGGATGGAGTCGGGGATTGTTTGGTGGGGTTCGTGAGATGATGGGGCCAGTGATAGGAGGAAATAGGCACTTCTGCTGCGGACATTTGTGGGGGGGAACTTTGGGGGTTGATTTTAACTAGGGCTTATTTTGGGGGTAGGGATTATATTAGGAGCATTTAAAAAATCATGCTAGGGCTTATTTTCTGGTTAGGTCTTATTTTAGGGGAAACACGGTATTATATCCAAATATTGTACTTATTTTGACCCTGGGGCAACAGAGAGTTAAGTGATCTGCCCAATCACAAGGAGTTGCAGTGGGAATCAAACTCAGTCCCAGGTTTTCAGGTCCCTGTACTAACCACTAGCCTACTCCTCCACTCCAGTACTAAACAATGACTAGTCTAAGCAGTACACTTCTCCCTCGTTATTCGCGGGGGATAGGGGCAGAACCGGACCGCGAATGGTGAAAACTCCCAAATATCCGGCTCTGACCCACCCCTGGCCTCCCTACCGCCTTCCCCTGGCATCCCGGCCTTACCTGGTGGTCTAGCTGGTTTTCGGGGCAGGAGCAATCTTCCTACGCTCCTACCCCGTGCAGATAGCCATTAGACTACTGGAACTCCCCACAGCCATTTCCTAATGGCTATCTGCATGGGGCAGGAGCATAAGAAGATCGCTCCTGCCCCGAAAACCAGCTAGACCACCAGGTAAGGCCAGGATGCCAGGGGGAAGACAAAAATATGGGGTTTCTTTTTCCCTCCCAAAAAAATCGCAATTATGTGAAATCGCGAGTAGGGAAACCGCAAATGGGGAGGGGGAAGTGTAGTGTGAAACATGACATTTATTCATGTATTTTTAGTATGGTTTACATTGAAGTGCTCGGGCATTTTTCCTTATCTGTCCTGGTGGACTCACACTCTATCAATGTACCTGGGATAATGGGGGATTAAGTGACTTGCCCAGGGTCACAAGGAGCAGCATAAGATTTGAACCCACAACCTCAGGATACTGAAACCATAGCTCTAACCACTGTACCACACACTCCCCCAGTGAAGCTGACATTCAAAAGAGCTACAGTAGTAACAGTGGCTCTAATCTTGTGAGATCTTAAGTAACAGTCTGTTCATAAGGAAATTAAGTCTACTGGGGTCAAAAGAGACAAACATCTAGGTAGATCTTCTGAAGTACTGTTCTTTTAAGAAAGTAAGCAAGACCCTGTACGTAGAATAGGTGTGCTTATCTAATTTACAATACAATGTAGGAATTTAGAACAAATAGGCAGCATTACTTTATGATGATGAAACCGAGTGTAAGGTTTGTACATATCTAAATATTGAAGTTTACTTATTCTTCTAGCTTATTAGAAATAGCATCTTTTACATATTCTAATGATCAGACACCTTAAACACCTTGTTATTATATAAGATATAGGTAGGGTGGGATTGGGATATATGATGTTTGTTAATTGGTTTATTATTAATGGATGGGGTGGGTGGGGAGGGATTCTTTTATACTTTAATGATTATAAGTAAGAATGTCAAGTGATTTGTAAAAGGGTTTTTTTTGATTGAATATTATAAACTTGTTGTAAGATGTGAAAATGAATAAAGATTAAAAAAAAAAAAAAAAGAAATAGCATCTTCAGGGTTAGATTTTTGAAAGAATTTTCAGTGAGTTCAAATGGGAGTTTCATATGAGATATAAAAGATGACATTCAAGGTTTCTGCATAGGTAAGTTAACATGAAAGAAGTTCCTTCATGAAACTGAGATTCATATGTAAGAACAAGGATGTACTGTGATAGTTGTCTGCAGCCTCAGACAATAAAGACGATAAGTACTATAGAATGAGTGGACACCAAAAGGGGTCTTTGGCCTAGATGCACAAAAGTCAGTCAGTATTACCGACTGGATCGCTGTTGGCCGATTCGCTGGCTAATTCACCAACAGTGATTGATGCACAAACAAGTTTGCATGCAAATGATTTGCATGGAGGTGCAAATCATTTGCGTGCAAATGTGACTGATTCAATCGCTCAGTGAGCGATTGACACCTGCGCAAAGTCCTAACAACAGTGACAGGAAAGAAGCCTCCTGTCATTGCTGTTAGGGCTTCAGGTTGTTTTTTTAATGGCACAGATGTGCTGTGTTAAACACAACCTGCCCATTAAAAAAAAAAAGAAAAAAAAAAAAAGCTCCCTGCGCTATGCCCTCCCACTTTGCGCCATCCACCTGAGCCGCCGTCCATCCCCCCTGCCGACTCGCCAACCCAAGGCAAATTGACAGGAGGGATTGCCCATTCCTTCCTGTCATGAAGGAACTCCCTCCCTCCCTTCCACCCCCCAAAAAAGGCAGGAGGGATGCCCACTCCCCGCCCCCCTCCCCCGAAAAAAAGGCAGAAAGGATGCCCACTCTCTCCTCCCATGAAGGCATCTATTCTCTCCTCCCACTCGAAAAAAAGGCAGGAGGGATGCCCACTCTCCCTTGCCCCTGTACCTTAAAAGTTGGGAGCAGGCGGCACTAAATAAACCTCCTGCTCCTCCTCCCTCAACAATGACATTGGGCCTTAGGCCCCTACCTGGTGCATCATGCAGGCCTTGATTGGCTCAGATGTCCTCCTGAGGCTCCTGAGCCAATCAGGGACTTCCTTAGGAAGGAGCCTAAGGAAATCCCAGAGGCTGATAACTATGCAAATCTTCTGTAAAACCAAAATCTTCAATGAGGGGTCAGCCATATGAATAATACATAAGATATCTCTCTCACTCAGCTGCTGCTGAAAGAATGGCAGCCAGCTGACTATACTTGGGAAAAGAGACTTGAAATTTGTACCCTCTGAAAAACTACAAACTTTTCTTTTTTTTTTTTTTTGGGGGGGAGGGGTAATTGCAAAACTAACTGGGTACCACAATGTAGGTGCCTTGATTCTGTACACTAATTCTATAACATCTGGGCACCAAGATTTGTTTATAAAATGCTAGCAAAGTTGGCATCAGCGCAACAACCTATATATGTAGGTGCACCCATAAGTGGGTAGACCTAAATGTAGCACTTTAGCATATAACTTACAATATTCTCTAAGTTACATGTGCATATTGGTTCTGCCCTTGCTTCTACCCTGTGAAAGCCCCTTGCATTTACACATGGAATTGCATGCATCAAATATAAAATAGCACTGAATGAGTGGAGGGGCATAATCAAAACAAACATCTAAGTCCGTTTTGGGTCTAGGGCACTAGTCACCCAAAGTCAGCAGTGTCCAAAGACCATTCTCAAAAAATACGTCCCCCAATTTTTATTTTTTTTTTAAAATCATCTTCTACATCCAGCCGTTTGATCGTCCAGACCCCTAGTACATCTATCTTTATACTACATTCTTGTCCAAAAAATCATTCAAAGTCCCAAATGCCTAGAACAAGACTTTTTGGATGTGCGAGGGGCCAGCAAAGTGATGGACTGGCCACCCAGACATGGCAACAGAGTAGTGGGGCACCTAACAGGGCACTGCTGTAAATGTCACAAAAAGGGTGCCACATAAATATCTCACCACAACTCTTGTAGGTCATGGTGAGCCCCCCAAAACCTACTATACCATCTGTCTACAACTCAAATAGCCCTTACGGCTGCAGGTGCCACCTATATGGCAGTACAGTAGGGTTTGGGGGGTGTTTGGTGAACACACATTTTACCATCTGAGATTGTCCTGTGCCTTAAGTAGGCCTGGGGAGGGCCAGCTTGGTTTACCTGGACAGGTAGATGTGGTGAAATGAGCAAACATGAACTAAAAAAATCAGCCTTTACACTTTCTCACATTGCACCAGGATTCACTAGTTAGAAAAATCTGTTGATAAATAGGGCCTAATCCAAGAGCAGATGAGAATGTGGTATTAGTGGCTATACATAAATATATGAAACTAGAAAATATTGGATAAGCTAGAAAATCATAATCAGAGAGGCAAAGCAAAAGATGGGAATAACAGATTGAGTTCAATGTGATATGTGCTTGAAGGAACAGGAAGGCAGGCTAGGACATTAGTATGACTGATAAGCATGAAATATAAAAAAAACCAAGAAGAGGAGAGCAGAAAGGACTACAGGGTGAAACTGAAAGAAGCCAAGAGAGAGATACGTTTGGCGAAGGCACAGGCGGAAGAACAAATGGCTAAAAATGTAAAAAAAAAAGGGAGATAAGAGGGGGGCGCTGTTGAGCCCGACAAAGATGGTCGTCTGAACAGCAGGCTCCAGCAACCTTCACCATCTTTTTACTCTCTGGCTGCACTGCACTGGTGTTAGACCCCTCCATCCAGCTCCATCCACACTATAAACGATGGCTACAGCTACTAAGGGCAAAAGGCACAAGCCCGACCCTCCCTCTCCCGCAAAGGACTCTAAATTGGTGACACAGGATGGCCCTGAGGCTCCCTCCATGTCTGATTTGTGGAATGCAATCAAAACAGTCCAGGATCTGATGACTGAGACCAAGGATGCCATCTCTGAGCTTAAAGATGACTTATCTTCAATCCAAACTGAACTGACCACCTTCAAAATGAAAATAGCTGATCTGGAAATAAAATCAGCAACCACAGATGCCAATGTTAAGGCATTACAGGGCCACGTGAAACGCACGCTGGCCCTGGAAAAAGAAATGGAGGACGCCAGTAATCGTTCCCGCCGGAATAACCTGCGTCTTTTGGGGGTCCCGGAGGGGCAGGAAGGCAATAATATGGTGGCGTTCTTGGAGTCCTTCATCCCCAAAATACTAGATCTGCACTTTAAGCATGATTTTGAAATTGAACGTGCTCACCGCTCTCCATCCTCCAGGTTCCCGCGTGATCGCCGGCCACGACCCATAGTGCTTCGGATCCTCCGCTACCCGCAGGTCCTAGAAATTCAGCAAAAAGCCCGATCACTAGCGCCTGTGACCCACGAGGGAAATAAGATCCTTTTCCTCCCAGATCTGCACAAGAACACTGTTAAAGCACGACAACAACTGCTTGCATTCAGACCACAACTAAAAAAGATGGGAGCCCGCTACGGTCTTTTCTACCCGGCAAGAATGAGGGTAACTTACCTAAATCAAACAAAAGACTTCACTGACCCGGAGCTTCTGGCTACTTACATCGAAGAGACTTCACCAACCCCGATTGACTCTGTGTGAGCCTGTTTCCCTCTGTGCCTGATGCTCATCTGCCATGCTGCCTCTGAAACTGACTCTTTCTACATGTTATTCTAACTCTACAATTGTTATTTCCATGATTATTTCTCTCTCTTTTACTATATATCGCTTGAATGACTCCTTCTCTAATTTATTTTTCATTTTTACTACCATTTTACCTTTCCACTGCATCGCAGGACCTCTAGGCATGTTCGTTACTCTCTTCTTTTTACAGACATGTGACTCTGCAATGCAAGACCTTGCACCTCAGCCATTTTGTGTTTTTTTTTGTTTTTTTTAATATTATATTATGTTACTGGACTATTATGCTCACTCTACCTGCTAAAACCCTTTGAACCTCTTACTCTTTTTCTTCTCGTTGGTGCGGATGTTAATTGGTAAGCATAATGAAAGTACAGTGGCTTTTAATTTACACTTTTAAATGTCCAGAAACTTAGATGATGAATGTTTACTACATAGGTTTGGTCTTCTGCAATTTTTTCACACATGACTCAATTACTGTGCCACGGATTTTAATCTTTTATTTATTTTATGAATTTCCTTACTTGTATTATCCTATGACATCATAGGCTTTGCTATCTGATGTCATTTATACTAGATCAGAGTGCTAATGTCCTTAGTGGGACACACTGACTGCCTGAGTAGTTCATCTTTCTGTATTATTATGCCTCTCTTTCCATTTATTTATCCTCCTGAACTCTATAATCATTATATATTGTTTTTAGTTTATTTCATTAATGTTACTTCCACAGCAGGCATTCATGGCTGACTGACATTGAATGTGCCTCTTTATTCTGATGATTCACTTGTTTTAGTGGTTGCTGTGGATTGCCATTGTTGGCATAGTTCATTCATTATAAACACAGCACTTAAACTTTTTGACCTGTTGTTTATTATAGTTACCGTAATTGTGCATACAGCTAGAGCTACCTTTTGCAATACACTGATCAAATGGTTGCTGAGTTTGTTTTGTTCACTTGGCTATCTGTCCCCTCCTCGGCCACCCAAAGTTTTTTGCTTGCTGTTTTATTACAGTGGGCTCTTTCTCCTTTCAGGTACATCTCTTACTCCTCTACTATAATCCTTTTGTTGATTTTTCATTTTTGTTATAAGATGCATACAGCTTCTGCTTTTTTTGCCATAATTTTATTTACAGCTTATAAGTCCCACACCAAATTTTGTCTGGCTTATTTAGGTATCTCAACCATGCTAAATATCATATATCCATGCTTTCAATGTCATTATCAATAACATCTTTAAATATCAAAGGTCTAAATAATGTGATTAAAAAGCGGAAATTATTGTCTTATATTGATGATCTTAAATCAGATATTATTCTGCTTCAGGAAACTCATCTCAATGAATCTAGCTCAAGTAAATTTCTTAAACAAGGCTTTTGTGCGCCATTGTTTTCCCCTGCTCTGAATGGAAAAAATGGTGTAATTACCCTAATTAAACATCATCCATCCATCTCTATTTTATCTAGCTCTCATGATACTTATGGTAGATGGGTTAGTGCCAAACTTTCTATATCCAATCGCACATTACGCATTTTAAATATATATGCACCAAATTTAGATTCTCCTGAATTTTTTCATAATTTGGCCAATCATATCTTACAGGATCCTGACACCCCTATTATTATTGGAGGTGATTTTAATCTTATTTTAGATCCTTCCAAGGACAGGAAATCACATGCCTCCTACAAGAAACCAAAATCATGGTATGCATTGCATGATATTATATCCCAGCTTCACTTAACAGATCCCTGGAGATTGCAGCATACCACCCTTGATCAATTTACGTTCTTTTCAGCACCACACTCGACATACTCCAGGATTGATTACTTTCTTGCCTCTTCTTCTATCTTACCTCACATCACCACCTCTGATATTCACTCTATCACAATTTCTGATCATGCAGCTATTTCCCTGACTTGCTCTTACTTTTCTCTTACACCTCGCAGTAGGCAATGGCGGTTCAACTCTTCACTCCTTGCTGAAAACCAATTCTCTGAAAGTATTACTGCGGCCATCCAAGAATTTTTTCATTTTAACATCCCCACTCAGTCCAATTGGATCAACACCTGGGATGCCTTCAAAGCTTTCATACGTGGGACAATAATTCAATTTACTGCTAGACTCCACTCCTCTAGAAAACAAACCCTACGAGACCTTGAATCTCGCATACGTGAAGCGGAAGCTACCCATATTTCAGACATTACTGATATTACAGCCCTGACTACTCTTCGTAACCTTAGAATCCAATACAACTCTTTATTGAGTTCATCTGCTGCCAATTCAGTCTTCGTCCAAGCGGCTTCGTACTACGCAGAAAATAACAAACCTGGACATCTGCTTGCGAATTATTTGAAAAAATCCCAGGATAAAACTACCATATCATCCATTAAAGACCCCGCAGGAATACTTACTACAGATCCTTCAATCATCTCATCCGCCTTCCATAATTTCTATCAAGATCTTTATTCTTCAGAAATCACCTCCTCTGAAGCTAATCTCAATTCCTTCTTATCTTTCCCGCACCCCACTCTTTCTCCTACAGATTCTCTCTCACTTTCTTCTCCCTTCACTTCCCAGGAAATCACGGATGCCATTAACTCCATGGCTCCGAACAAATCTCCAGGCCCGGATGGCCTTACAATAGAATTTTACAAAGCCTTTCTACCAATTTTACTTCCACATTTGCTTCCTTTCTTTCACTTCTTGTGCAATCAAGGTCATTCCACAGGCTCCTTTACAGAAGCTAATCTCATTGTCTTTCCTAAACCGGGTAAGGACCCTCAAGAGGTCAAAAATTACCGTCCCATCTCATTAATCAATGTAGACGCAAAAATTTTCGCTAAGATCCTTGCTTCTCGGCTTCAAACCGTACTTCCTCTGCTCATTTCCTCAGACCAATCTGGTTTTCTAAATAATCGTTACTCTTCTAATAATACCCGACTCTTGTCTCACATTATCCACCACTCATCTTCTCACGCAGATAGACTGGTAATCATGGCTCTTGATGCCGAAAAAGCCTTTGATCGTCTAGAATGGCCCTTCCTATTTCATATTCTACGTTGGTATGGTTTTCCTGATCCCTTCTTATCTATGATTAAAGTTCTCTACTCTCATCCCACGACACGAATTATGATAAATGGACTTCTTTCCCAACCCTTCTCTCCATCCCGTGGCACGAGACAGGGTTGCCCCCTATCTCCCTTACTCTTCAATCTTGCTCTTGAACCACTTTTATCTGCTATACGGAATGATTCTCGAATTGCTGGCTTTCATTACAATGATTTTTCAGTTAAACTCTCGGCATATGCCGACGATGTTCTTCTTTATGTTCATCCAGAATCTATTATCTTTATCCTTGAACAAATTAATCGCTATTCGGCGATTTCTGGATACAAATTAAACATCAATAAATCTGAACTTTTACCTTTAAACTGTATAGATATTCAATCTGATTCTTCCCAATATGGTTTCATATGGTCCCCTTCTAAGATCAAATATCTTGGATTGTATTTTGGGCCCTCTCTCGACTCCACCTCACGACTTAACTCTGACTATATCTTCTCTATTATTCGCTCCTGCACTTCCAGATGGTCCCCCCTTAATCTCTCCTGGTGGGGTAGACTATCTACAATACGTATGATGATCACTCCGAAAATCAATTACATCCTTAGTATGCTTCCCTTTCTCTTCCCTCACTCAATTTATTCTCGTATTGAACACTTACTCACTTCCTTTTTATGGCAAGGCAAACAGCCTCGGATTGCACTCCGTAAACTGAAATGTTCTAAGGAGCAGGGAGGAGTCAATTTTCCTAGCTTTCGCGAATATCACCATGCATTTTTGATGTCTCAGGGCTCCTTATGGCTGAATGTTGAGTCTATGCATGTAAATCCTACATGGTTACCTTTGGAACTCTCTTTAGTTGATTCTTATATATTGCATCATGCTCCTGCCATTCCTCTTCCTCAATTGGCAAAACAAAACCCGATTATATTAAGTACTTGGCAGGCGATCAATTATATTGACTCCCTTTCAAATATGAAATTGGCTGATTCAGTATCTGCACCTATCTGGCATAACCCCAAACTCAAGATAGGCAACGCGGTGATGGTTTGGAAAACTTGGCAACAGCGAGGAATTTGGCATATTTCCCATCTTTTGACTAATGACAAATGGATTACTTTTTCAGATATCATGGCCAAATATAACATCCCTCCCTCTCAATATTTCAATTGGATTCAACTCCACCATTGCCTTTCTGCGAGGTATCCTTCTCCAACTTCTCTTCATACCACTTCAGACCTACACTCTATGGCTCTTTCCTTCTCTGCATCCCATGGACAATCATCTAATTGGTATAAATATATACGTTCAAAATGTTTCCCTGCAATTTCGGCTTCCCTGACTAAGTGGGATTTGGTGTTGCAATCTCCGTTAACTGATCGTATGTGGACGGAACTGTGGATTAGGATCTTTAAATCGCTCCACTCAGCCTCCCATAGACAAACTGCGATTTTTCTGTATCATCGAGCCTTCTGGACTCCGTCCAAAACAGCTAAAATTAAGAGATCCACGGATAGCTCCTGTTGGACCTGTAAATCCTCCGAAGGCTCCCTACGACATATGTTATTTGATTGTCCCCATTTACAGATTTTTTGGTCCTCTATCTGGAATATGATTACCAAACTTTTTATTATTAATGACCCCTTCACATTGGATGTCTTACTTCTGGGATCCTCGGCACTGTCCTCACCTTTATCTTTGTATCATGATCGTCTTTTGACCCTTTTGTTATTCATAGCTCTTCAATTAATTTTACAAAATTGGAAAGACTTCTCTAACCTCAGCCTCACTCATTGGTGGAATTCAGTATGCCTACATGCTAAATACGAGAAACATATGGCAGAACGTTCTAAGTCACTATCCACTTATGATAATACATGGTCTATACTAATAGACCATTCTACTCAAGACCTTTGAAATAATGCTTATGAGATCATTTATTGATATAACATCACTCATCAATTTGTTTTAATCTTTCACACTTTTCATTGGTGTTCCTTATCTGATATATCTCAGGAATCAATATGACCCTCTCTCCATTTATAATGCCAGATTCTATTAAGCTTTTGTATTCTCTATGGCTTTACATACTAGACTACATTATGATACTATACATAATTCATGGTCCTGCCATCCTATTTATGTATTTATCTTGCAATGTACTATGACCAGAAGACTGTGTTAGTTTTCTCATTATTATTTGTTGCTTCTATCCTTGAGTATCGATAATATTTCTTATTGTGATATGATGTACTGAAGGGAGCTGTCACTTGGTTTTTCTTGTTAGGCTTCCTCGGAAGCCTTTGTTGTATATTTTCTATTTTATAACTATGAAATCAATAAAAATATTTTGAACAGAAAAAAAAAAAAAAAAAAAAGGGAGATAAAATTTTTTTCTGATATATTAGTGAAAGGAGGAAGATAAAAAATGGAATTGCTAGGCTAAAAGATGCTGGGAACAAATATGTGGAGAGTGATGAGGAGAAAGCAAATGTGCTAAACAAATACTTCTGTTCTGTGTTCACAGAAGAAAATCCTGGAGAAGGACCGAGATTGTCTGGCAAAGTTACATGAGAAAATGGAGTAGATTCTGCGCCGTTCACGGAGGAGGGTGTTTATGAGCAACTTGAAAAACTGAAGGTGGACAAAGTGATGGGACCAGACAGGATCCATCCCAGGATACTAAGGGAGCTCAGAGAGGTTCTGGCGAGTCATATTAAAGACTTGTTCAACAAATCTCTGGAGACGGGAGTGATTCCTGGGGATTGGAGGAGAGCGGATGTGGTCCCTATTCATAAAAGTGGTCACAGGGATGAAGCAGGAAACTACAGGCCGGTGAGCCTCACTTCAGTTGTTGGAAAAATAATGGAAGTGTTGCTGAAAGAAAGGATAGTGTATTTCCTTGAATCTAATGGGTTACAGGATCCGAGGCAACATGGCTTTACAAAAGGTAAATCGTGCCAAACGAACCTGATTGAATTTTTTGATTGGGTGACCAGAGAGCTGGATCGAGGACATATGCTAGATGTAATTTACTTGGATTTCAGCAAAGTCTTTGATACAGTTCCTCATAGGAGGCTGTTGAACAAACTTGAAGGGCTGAAGTTAGGACCCAAAGTGGTGAACTGGGTCAGAAACTGGCTGTCGGACAGACGCCAGAGGGTGGTGGTTAATGGAAGTCGCTCGAAGGAAGGAAAGGTGACTAGTGGAGTCCCTCAGGGTTCGGTGCTGGGGCCAATCCTGTTCAATATGTATATAAGTGACATTGCTGAAGGGTTAGAAGGAAAAGTGTGCCTTTTTGCAGATGATACCAAGATTTGTAACAGAGTAGACACCGAAGAGGGAGTGGAGAATATGAAAAAGGATCTGCAAAAGTTAGAGGAATGGTCTAATGCCTGGCAACTAAAATTCAATGCAAAGAAATGCAGAGTAATGCATTTGGGGATTAATAATAGGAAGGAACCGTATATGCTGGGAGGAGAGAAGCTGATATGCACGGACGGGGAGAGGGACCTTGGGGTGATAGTGTCCGAAGATCTAAAGGCGAAAAAAACAGTGTGACAAGGCAGTGGCTGCTGCCAGAAGGATGCTGGGCTGTATAAAGAGAGGCGTAGTCAGAAGAAGGTGTTGATGCCCCTGTACAGGTCATTGGTGAGGCCCCACTTGGAGTATTGTGTTCAGTTTTGAAGACTGTATCTGGCGAAAGACGTAAGAAGACTTGAGGAGGTCCAGAGGAGGGCGACGAAAATGATAGGAGGCTTGCGCCAGAAGACGTATGAGGAGAGACTGGAAGCCCTGAATATGTATACCCTAGAGGAAAGGAGAGACAGGGGAGATATGATTCAAACGTTCAAATACTTAAAGGGTATTAACGTAGAACAAAATCTTTTCCAGAGAAAGGAAAATGGTAAAACCAGAGGACATAATTTGAGGTTGAGGGGTGGTAGATTCAGGGGCAATGTTAGGAAATTCTACTTTACGGAGAGGGAATGCGCTCCCGAGAGAGGTGGTGGAGAGTAAAACTGTGACTGAGTTCAAAGTAGCGTGGGATGAACACAGAAGATTTAGAATCAGACAATAATATTAAATATTGAACTAGGCCAGTTACTGGGCAGACTTGCACGGTCTGTGTCTGTGTATGGCCGTTTGGTGGAGGATGGGCAGGGGAGGGCTTCAATGGCTGGGAGGGTGTAGATGGGCTGGAGTAAGTCTTAACAGAGATTTCGGCAGTTGGAACCCAAGCATAGTACCGGGTAAAGCTTTGGATTCTTGCCCAGAAATAGCTAAGAAGAAAAAAAAATAAAAAATTAAATTGAATCAGGTTGGGCAGACTGGATGGACCATTCGGGTCTTTATCTGCCGTCATCTACTATGTTACTAAGCATCATAGCAAATTTACCCCAGATGGCAAAGCTTAAGTTTTATAAGGCTTCTTTGTTCTGAAGAGTGTGCAGCCTGGACTAGGCTGGTCCTCAGGGAATTTATAGGCAGACAGGAGTTGGTCTCTGACCTGGTTGCCTATATTCCAAGGGGCCCTGATTTTGCAGTGAGAAAGACAAATTGAATCCACATGCGTATCATTGTATGTATAGATCCAGAATTAAGTTTTAGTAAGTCAGTAAGTCATTAAAACTACACAATAGGAATTTACTTATGTAGCTATAGGTAACAAGTGTAGATTAGAATCAGGGCCAGATTTTCCTATAGGCTAACTAGGCTTCAGCCTAGGGCCTCAAGATCAAGAGGGGCCTACATTCAAATTGTTAGCAAAATTAAAATTACACTATTCTAAAAACAGTGAACACTAAAACACTGAACCGAAAATAAGGAGAAATTCTACGCTTCGGGATCGGAACCGGCTCCGGCCGCAATGGGGCGCCGACTCGGCTTCTCCCATTCTTTTTCTTGCCCTGGGAGGAGGATCGGGGAGGGAAAGACGTCAGTCTGGAAACAGCTGGGCAAAGCCCAGCCCCGCGGGGAGAGAGGCAAAACGTGGATCCGTCAGGACAGGGCGGCCAAGACTGGCATCGGAGGGGGGTGGGGTGGGGGGGAATGTAAAGTATTGCATGTGGGAAGCAGAAACCCGAGGTACAACTATACGATGGGAGGGATGTTATTGAATGAGAGTACCCAAGAGAGGGACTTGGGGGTAATGGTGGACAGGTCAATGAAGCCGACGGCACAGTGCGCAGCGGCTGCTAAGAGAGCGAATAGAATGCTAGGTATAATCAAGAAGGGTATTACAACCAGGACGAAAGAAGTTATCCTGCCGCTATATCGGGCGATGGTGCGCCCACACCTGGAATACTGCGTCCAGTTTTGGTCGCCATACCTTAAGAAGGATATGGCGTTACTTGAGAGAGTTCAGAGAAGAGCGACACGTCTGATAAAAGGGATGGAAAACCTTTCATACGCTGAGAGATTGGAGAAACTGGGTCTCTTTTCCCTGGAGAAGAGGAGACTTAGAGGGGATATGATAGAGACTTATAAGATCATGAGGGGCATAGAGAGGGACAGATTCTTCAAACTTTCAAAAAATAAAAGAACAAGAGGGCAGTCGGAAAAGTTGAAAGGGGACAGATTCAATACAAATGCCAGGAAGTTCTTCTTTACCCAACGTGTGGTGGTCACTTGGAATGCGCTTCCAGAGGACGTTATAGGGCAGAATACAGTACTGGGATTTAAGAGAGGATTGGACAATTTCCTGCTGGAAAAGGGAATAGAAGGGTATAAATAGAGGATTACTGCTCAGGTCCTGGACCTGTTGGGCCGCCACGTGAGCAGATTGCTGGGCAAAATGGACCTCAGGTCTGACCCAGCAGAGGCATTGCTTATGTTCTTAGGTTTAATGGAAGGCAGGCAGGCAGAATGGCATGGGGGGGGGGGGGTGTTCAATGGAAGGGGGATGGGAGGCAGAACGCACTGGGGGCACTATGGACATAGGAAGGGGCAATGTTGTGTGTTATGTTTGATTAGTAATTGTTACAAGTACTATATATGGTGCTAAGAATAAATGTCCAAATAAGTGTTCTCGACTTTTTTTTATTTATTATCCGTGCCACATTTTTTATAAAGGTTAGTACCAATAACAACATGTTTCATTTAACATATTGACATATATCACAGTAATGATGTATTTTATTATCTCTCATGTAATTTACAAACTTAAAAATGGGAGGTGAAAGGGCCTCATAAGTGGAATAGCCTAGGGCCTCTTTTCATCTAAATCCGGCCCTGATTAGAATACATTTTACTTTGATTTCATATATTTGAAATCTGAAGAAATTCTGAGAGGGTTACATCTGGGATTTAACCTCTGACCTTAAGCAACTTTTTTTTACTCTGTGAAACTCTGATGGGAGGGGGGGGTTAATCTCTCCTTCCCTCCTTCTCTCTCTAGTTTTAGTTAGTCAAAGGAACATGAATTTCTCAACATAGAGGTTGGTCGTAACAGGAAGGGATTTAAAAGCTGTGTGCATTAGTCTTTGTGAGTATATTACAATATCTGTCTATGTATTTCTTCTTTTTATAAAATATGTAAGCTTAATATGAGAATGTAACTTTTTAGGTATAAGAATGTAATTTTTAGGAATGCTTCTGTGATACGCCCATATGAAGGTATAGAAATGAGCCTTATATGGAAGCAAATAATTGGACCAGTTAGATTGTAGCGAAGGAATGTCATCATTTAGGATAAATATGGATGTGTAACTGGTAAAACGTTGGAATTTGTTACTAGCAAGGCCAGCTTTTGGCTTCTGTAATAATTCTCATGATGCAACCAATCTTATGATTAACCATACCTAATAATGAATAAATAATTTTGCTTTATAAAACATTTGCATCATTTTCATTATTCATTTTTACAAACTTAAGAGTAGCTACGAGTACGCTTGTGTGCAATTATCCTGATCACATCATGAAGCACTTCTGGATGTTTTGAACCATGGGCCACTAAATTTAGTGTGTTGCGGCTTGACAAAGTTTGAAAGATCTAGTAGAATGTACAGAGTCAGATGATCTTTATTCATACATGCTCCTGTTTTTGCATATGCAAGAAGATTTTCAGCCTTGTAATGATTATGGAGGTAAGGTACTCTTTTCAGGCTCATAGGGGCATCCCTCAGCAATGCTTACACTTAGCCTGGTTATTTTCAGAGCTCAGAACTGGAATGGATATTGAAGTTCTGGATCTTTCTTCTATATTGTGGCTATGAGTGAAGCCAAACATGGTCTGCAATATGTTCTCAGCTTTATTTTAACTATGCAATAAAGAAAAGCTAAAGAAGATACAAAAGCAATGTTGAGAAACTTTCAAAAATAAAATTAATAGAAAAAAAAAAATAAAATCAGAGTTCATTTTACAAAACAGGAAAAACAAAATTGAGCAGACTGAGGAGACCATTATGTGCAGCATATATTCAGTTCTGGGACAGCTGTTCTTTTCTAGCAATGTGCAATGAAAACAACCACTTGTGTGATTGATGATATCCTGCTTGTCGATAGAAAACATGATCTTTCAAGTCTAATGAAACCCTTCAGCTGTGGCTGGAAAGCTAAAGTAAAGGAACAAATACATCTAGAGACTGTTGTAGGGGTAGAAATTCCCACAATGGTGATACCAGGTGGAGCGTGGCTAAGTATCAGCACACAGCTATTAAGAGTGGCTTGTGACAGGGTTGTGAATGTAGTACAGGTGGTGTGGTAGCCTTTAATTCAAGGTCTTGGTTCAGCGATTTGAAGTTTTAGAATGCAATAGCTCCTAGTTTGTCTGTGTGTATCCGTGTGTACATATTTAAATACATATGTTCATGTATCTTTTAAACATTTTGGCCTAGCAACTTCCTTCTACTTCCAGAGCAGTCAAAAGCAGCATTTCCTGAGGGCTATAGCACCACAAGTATATTTGCAGTTAACTACCGATTTTTCCTTTATTTTTAACCCATCTAGCCCAATCAAAAATAATGATGCTCAGGCATAAACCTCTGGTGCACATGTAACTTGAGTCTGGTCAGCAGGAGTTGAGAAAGCCTGGAATTCTCTTCCACAACCCTTGTGTTTCTGCAACCACTATCATATTTCCACTACATTCATGCTTAAGACAAGAATGAGTTGTATGGTTGAATAGATAGCAGAAAAAAAGTGAACTGACAAAATTCCATGGCTGCAGAGATAGTGTTCATATATCCACAAGGAGAGAGGTTGGGAATACTTCTACAGAAATATCTAGGTCTACTTCTGTCTATGAAAGGACTAGTAATGGGCTCCAGAGGAAGCCACCATCCATATTCCTTAGCGCAAGGATCACTGCCACAGATGTCTCACTTTGGCTCACCAACAGAGATGGGAATGGTGTCTACTTCAAAACCAAAACCCTTTACCAGCTAGGATTTATATTATTCACAAAAATAAACTGGAAGAAATATATAAAGTGGAACCAAACAGGCAACACATAAACGGTCGTTCAAGGAGGAAAAGCCTCAGAGCCCTTTGGGGAGACCCTACTGAATTTAAAGTGCTTTTTAAAGTGTTGTATCCATTACTGCAGTCATAAAAATCTAAAGTGCTTTCAAAGTGCTGCTCAGATATTCAAATTACTTGATGCTGTTTCCTATACCACTGTTATTAGTTAATGGTTTGAAACAATGGTGCCTACTTCCCCTTTAATTTACAGAAATATATAAACACCTCAAATTTTGAGATTTTTCATACCAGCTTCAGTTGTAACACACTCAATGGCACTAAAATGTCCAGTTTTATTGGATGTGGGTAAGAATGCCTGTACTTTTAGACAATACAATGTCTGTGGATACAATTCCGATTCAGGGATTGCAAAATGGGTACGATCTTCTTCAAAGCGTTTTTCCTGTAAGAGAAAACATTCAGAAAAGGTGAACAGTTTCCACTTATTCACTTATTTAGAGAAGCCAGCAATGTTACACAGAAGGTTATTAGAAGTCACAGAACATTAAAGCCTAGTTGTTCTTCACAAACTGCTAAAACATTTCACTGGTGCATCAAAATGAAAGAGTGCGTCAGGAAAGAACTGGAAAGGTTCAAACCCTAATGGTACCCTGATAGCACTGTTAATTCCACATGACAAACCTTATGCAGGATAGTTGCAGTTAATAGCTCATGTTACATCCAGCAATTTCAAGCAGATAAGAAATAATGCTCAGATACAATACTGAACCTTAAGCAATGAAACTAAAAACTAACTTTACATAAATGGGGCTCAGGATTACTTATCTGTTGTTTAACAAGCAGTGAAACACTTCAGACTCAGAATTCCACTTATTTACATAACACAGATTTATAATCTCATCCTTGAAGGATTCAAAAAGTTTATTTTACCTTACTGATTTTTATTAATTTGCACAAATGCTCATTTATGTACAGAAATAGTAGCATTTACATACATGTTTTAAGTGGCAATTTCAGAAAACATCTATTTCCACATGTAGATGGCCCACAACACAGATATTAAGGGAGCATGTTTTGAGGGGTTAAAAACCTTTATGTGTAGTTCCCATTTAACAATGGGAATATAAGTGTATATTTTAAAATTTCCAAGTCAGCTTCTGTGCCTTCTCAGACACATACCAAAGTGCTAGCTGCCTGATAAATCAGATCAGGGTCTCCACCAGTGATTCAGGAAGCAATTGTGCTAACCTTTGTGGTATCTAACACCACCTCATAAAATTCATTAAAAAGTTTTCTATTTTATTGATACTCCTTATGATCTCAGGAAAGAGTGTGAGCCCTTTAAGGACAGGAAAATAATTGCTGTACCTGAATGTACCTTGCCTTGAACTACTACTGAAAATACGTGGACTAAATCCTATATAAACATTAAAAAAATACATGTGTAAGAGCCAGCATATTACATGTTAAACCTCAAGTTATGCTGCTCTTTTTGTTTAAAAGTGTTTTCAGAAAAGGTTGCTCCCGTTTATATATACTTACAAAAGGCTCTGTGTTTAGAGCCTTTGGTAAAAACTAGGGGAACTGTGAAGCTCCCTGGGAAGGAGGCAGAGTTCAAAAGACAATTGACAGCATTCTGCAAGCAACTTGAAGGTTCTGATGCATAACCCTAGTGTTCAGGACCACTAGAGACATTGCACTAGAACACAGAAAATGACATCAGATAAAAAGACCATATGGCTTATCTTGTCTGCCCATCTAAATCGGCTACTAAGTTTCACTAGTCTTTCCCCTCCCTTAGTAATCCTCTGTGCTTGTCCATGTTTTCTTGAATTGAGATCCATTCCTCCTCACTTCCATCTTCTTTGGGAGGCTGTTCCATGTATTCATTACCCTTTTCGTAAACAAATATTTCCTTGCATTACTCCTGAATCTATCCCCTTTCACTTTCATACTATGGTCCTTTATTCCAGAGCTTCCTTTCAATTGAAATAGACCCACATCCTGCTCATTTATGCCACATAGGTATTTAAATGGCTCCATCATCTCTCCACAATCCTGCCTTTCTTCCAAAGTATATATACTGAGTTTTTTAAAATATGTATATCGCATTGATAAAATATTCTAGAGACTAATTAAAGGAAGTTGGGAATTACAGGCCTGTTAGTCTGACCTCAGTGGTGAATAAACTAATGGAAACCCTTCTTAAGCAGAGGACTGTAAGGCTTCTAGAATTGAATGGATTGCAGGACCTGAGGCAGCATGGTTTGACTAGAGGCAGGACTTGTCAGACAAATCTGATTGATTTCTTTGACTAGGTGACCAAACAGTTGGATAGGGGAGGAATGCTAGATGGATTTTAGCAAAGCCTTGGACAAGGTTGCACAAAGGCGGCTGATAAATAAACTAAGTGCCACAGTATGGGCCCTATAGTGACTGACTGGGTTAAAAACTGGTTAAGTGGAAGAAGACAGGGTAGTGGTAAATGTAGTTTGCTATGAGGAAGAGAGCATTGCCTTAACATTTTTGTTAATGATCTTGCCAAAGAACTGTCTGGTAAGGTTTATCTTTTTGTGGATGATACCAAACTCTAATAGGGTAGACACCCTGGAGAGTGTGGATAGCATGAGGAGGTATCTAACGAAGCTTGTAGAATGGTCCAGAAATTGGCAATTAAGATTTAATGCTAAAGCAGAGTTGTCCACTTGGGCTGCAAAAATCTAAGGGAACAGTATAGCATAGGACAGGGGTAGGGAACTCCAGTCCTCGAGAGCCGTATTCCAGTCAGGTTTTCAGGATTTCCCCAATGAATATGCATTGAAAGCAGTGCATGCAAATAGATCTCATGCATATTCATTGGAGAAATCCTGAAAACCCGACTGGAATATGGCTTTCGAGGACCGGAGTTCCCTACCCCTGGCATAGGGGATGAACTACTTCTGTATAGGGGTGATTGTATCTGATGATCACCAGGTGACAAAATAGGTAGAAAAGCCAGAAGGATGCTTGGGTGCATAAGGAAAGGAATGGCCAGTAGGGAAAATGAGGTGATAGTACCTTTGTAAAAGTCTATGGTGAGGTCCCATTTAGAATACTGTGTGCAATTCTGGAGACCACACCTTCAAAAAGATATAAATAGGATGGAATTGGTCCAGAGGGAGATTATAAAATTGGTTGGTGGTCTCTGTCATAAAGCATATGGAGATAGACTTATACATTTCAATATGTAAATTCTGGAAGAAATGCGGGAGAGGGGGGATATAAGAGACTTTTAAAGATTTCTGTGGCATTAATGTACAGGAAGTGAGATTTTTTCAAAAGAAGGAAAACTCCGGAATGAGAGGGCATAGGATGAAGTTGAGGTCATAGGCTCAGGAGAAATCTGCGGAAATACCTTTTTTACAGAAAGGGTGGTGGATGGGTGGAATAGTCTCCCAGCTGAGTCAAAGAATGTCCCCTTCTTTTACTAAGATGCGCTATGCTTTTTAGCGCGCGGTAAATATTAGTGCGCGCTAAACGCTAACAAGTTATCCTATGGACGCGTTAGCGCACATGTTGATTTAGTACGCGCTAAAATGCTTAGAGCACCTTAGTAAAAGAGGACCTGTGTCTGAATTTAAGAAAGTGTGGGAGAGGAACATGGGATTTTCTAAGGAAGAGGAGGAGATAGCGGATGTTGTGGATGGGCAGACTGGATGGGCCATTTGGCCTTAATTTTTTTCCTTTTAATTAGAAACATGACAACAGATAAACACAGTAATATGCCTCCCCCCCCTTAAAAAAAAACCCTTTAGTTTGTGTCAATTCAGTTGTCAATAAGACCAGATGACACTAATGTCACTAGTGTCTTTTAAAGCTCCATGACATGTTGACTGCACTGAAGGACTAATATACATCAGATACTACTGCCTACCAACTACAATCTTCAATTTTGTCAGAAATGTTTCAGAAATCAAAGTTAATAGGTAAGTTCTAACAATATCAACTTTTAAAAGCCTTTTAACAAAGGTAGTCCATATTTATTACCCATGAATTTGAGGAATTCGTCCAGGTAAAAACTCGGTAGGATAAATCAGTAAAGCCTAGATAATCCTTCATGGATCTACTGCCATCCTCTTCTGGATGAGAGATTTCGAGGTAGACTGAGCCATTGATCAGTTTTACCTTTACTTTTGATGGAGGGCCAATCTCAGCTGAAAGAAGTATAAAATACACCTTGAAGATATATTGACCAACCATAATAAATACAAAACTAAAAAATATATTTGAAGAAAATTTTGCTATGCTAGGTACACCAGTAATGAATCAGGAAATTAACTTATGGTCTAACATGATATGAATCCACATTTATTTGCTGTAAACATTTTTTTGCTGACAAAAAATAAATTATAGTTAAAGGTTATAAAAATGGGCAAATCGGAACCAGTATTGCTAAAAAGACTTGCCCAAGTGTCAGATGCTGTCTGCTCCCAATAGGAAGCACATCTCGCATTGCAAAAAGGCATGTTTCACAAGAGTGAAAGGGTAGGTGGATTGTATATGTCAGGATTTCAAACGTACAGACTTTAATGCAATGGGAGAGTACCTGAAGAAAGAGCTGTTAGGATGGGAGGACATAAGAGAAGTGGAAAGACAGTGGTCTAAGCTGAAAGGAGCGATAAAAATGGCTACGGACCTTTATGTGAAGAAAATCAATAAAAACAAGAGAAAAAGGAAGCCGATATGATTCTCCAACCTAGTGGCTGAGAAAATAAAGGCGAAAGAGTTGGTGTTCGTGAAATATAAAAAAAACCCAAGAAGAGGAGAGCAGAAAGGACTACAGGGTGAAACTGAAAGAAGCCAAGAGAGAGATACGTTTGGCGAAGGCACAGGCGGAAGAACAAATGGGTAAAAATGTAAAAAAGGGAGACAAAATTTTTTTCAGATATATTAGTGAAAGGAGGAAGATGAAAAATGGAATTGCTAGGCTAAAAGATGCTGGGAACCAATATCTGGAGAGTGATGAGGAGAAAGCAAATGTGCTAAACAAATACTTCTGTTCTGTGTTCACAGAAGAAAATCCTGGAGAAGGACCGAAATTGTCTGGCAAAGTTACATGAGAAAATGGAGTAGATTCTGCGCCGTTCACGGAGGAGAGTGTTTATGAGCAACTTGAAAAACTGAAGGTGGACAAAGCGATGGGACCAGACGGGATCCATCCCAGGATACTAAGGGAGCTCAGAGAGGTTCTGGCGAGTCCTATTAAAGACTTGTTCAACAAATCTCTGGATACGGGAGTGATTCCTAGGGATTGGAGGAGAGCAGATGTGGTCCCTATTCATAAAAGTGGTCACAGGGATGAAGCAGGAAACTACAGGCCGATGAGTCTCACTTCAGCTGTTGGAAAAATAATGGAAGTGTTGCTGAAAGAAAGGATAGTGTACTTCCTTGAATCTAATGGGTTACAGGATCCGAGGCAACATGGCTTTATAAAAGGTAAATCGTGCCAAACAAACCTGATTGAATTTTTTGATTGGGTGACCAGAGAGCTGGATCGAGAACATATGCTAGATGTAATTTACTTGGATTTCAGTAAAGCCTTTGATACAGTTCCTCATAGGAGGCTGTTGAACAAACTTGAAGGGCTGAAGTTAGGACCCAAAGTGGTGAACTGGGTCAGAAACTGGCTGTCGGACAGACGCCAGAGGGTGGTGGTTAATGGAAGTCGATCGAAGGAAGGAAAGGTGAGTAGTGGAGTCCCTCAGGGTTCGGTGCTGGGGCCAATCCTGTTCAATATGTTTGTGAGTGACATTCCTGAAGGGTTAGAAAGAAAAGTGTGCCTTTTTGCAGATGATACCAAGATTTGTAACAGAGTAGACACTGAAGAGGGAGTGAAAAAAATATGAAAAAGGATCTGCAAAAGTTAGAGGAATGGTCTAATGCCTGGCAACTAAAATTCAATGCAAAGAAATGCAGAGTAATGCATTTGGGGATTAATAATAGGAAGGAACCGTATATGCTGGGAGGGGAGAAACTGATATGCACGGACGTGGAGAGGGACCTTGGGGTGATAGTGTCCAAAGATCTAAAGGCAAAAAAAGTGTGACAAGGCAGTGGCTGCTGCCAGAAGGATGCTGGGCTGTATAAAGAGAGGCGTAGTCAGTAGAAGGAAGAAGGTGTTGATGCCCCTGTACAGGTCATTGGTAAGGCCCCACTTGGAGTATTGTATTCAGTTTTGGAGACCGTATCTGGCGAAGGACGTAAGAAGACTTGAGGCGGTCCAGAGGAGGGCAACGAAAATGATAGGAGGCTTACGCCAGAAGACGTATGAGGAGAGACTGGAAGCCCTGAATATGTATACCCTAGAGGAAAGGAGAGACAGGGGAGATATGATTCAGACGTTCAAATATTTGAAGGGTATTAACGTAGAACAAAATCTTTTCCAGAGAAAGGAAAATGGTAAAACCAGAGGACATAATTTGAGGTTGAGGGGTGGTAGATTCAGGGGCAATGTTAGGAAATTCTACTTTACAGAGAGAGTAGTGGATGGCTGGAATGCGCTCCCAAGAGAGGTGGTGGAGAGTAAAACTGTGACTGAGTTCAAAGGAGCGTGGGATGAACACAGAGGATTTAGAATCAGAAAATAATATTAAATATTGAACTAAGGCCAGTACTGGGCAGACTTGAATGGTTTGTGTCTGTGTATGGCCATTTGGTGGAGGATGGGCTGGGGAGGGCTTCAATGGCTGGGAGGGTATAGATGGGTTGGAGTAAGTCTTAACAGAGATTTTGGCAGTTGGAACCCAAGCACAGTACCGGGTAAAGCTTTGGATTCTTGCCTCAGAAATAGCTAAGAAGAAAAAATTAAAAAATTTAAATTGAATCAGGTTGGGCAGATTGGATAGACCATTCGGGTCTTTATCTGCCGTCATCTACTATGTTACTATGTTAGGATGGGGTGTTGCTTGGGATGGGGATAGCATGGGAGTAGTAATGAGTCCAGGAGATTGAAATCATTTTACAACTTCTATTCTATCACCTTCAAGCTTAAAATCGTCATCATTTTCCATGTTCATGATCTTCATCTTGTTTATGTTCAGTTCTAATCCCAAATTATGACTTTTTTCAGTAGATACAGCATGCCTTCTTTGGTGATGAGCGTTTTATAAACTGCATAGTGCAGGTTATTTATATTTTGGCCACCAACTTTGAAACCAATGCTTTCTTCTTCAAAATTTGCTTTTCTGAAAATGGCTTCGCTGTAAAGGTTGAACAGGTAAGGTGACAAGATAGCACAGTTACTTACCGTAACAGGTGTTATCCAGGGACAGCAGGAAGCTATTCTCACATGTGGGTGACATCATCCACGGAGCCCGGATGTGGACAGCCTCGCAAGCAGACTTGCTTAAAGAAACTCAGAAGTTTTGAGTCTACCGCACCGCGCATGCACGAGTGCCTTCCTGCCCAGCACAGGGTGCATATCCTCAGTTCAGATAGCTAGCAGAGAAGCCAACTAGGGGAGGTGAGTGGGTTGTGAGAATAGCTGCTTGCTGTCCCTAGAAAACACCTGTTACGGTAAGTAACTTTGCTTTATCCCAGGACAAGCAGGCAGTTTATTCTCACATGTTGGTGACCTCCAAGCTAACCAGAATGGGATGGTGGGAGTGTTGGCAATTCAGGAGAATAAATTTTGTAATACTGCCTGGCCAAAATGGCCATCCCGTCTGGAGAAAACATCTAGACAATAATGAGAGGTGAAAGTATGAACTGAGGACCAGGTGGAGGCTTTGCAAATTTCCGCAATAGGAGTGGATCTGAGGAAAGCTACTGAAGCCGCCAAGGCTCTGACTTTGTGGGCTGTGACTCGACTCTGTAGATGCAGTCCAGCTTGAGCATAGCAGAAAGAGATACAAGCAGCCATCCAGTTGTAGATGGTATGCTTAGAAATCGGGTGCCACTTGTTTGGATTGAAGGAGACAAAAAGTTGAGGAGCAGATCTGTGTGGTTTGGTGCGATCTAAGTAGAAGGCCAAAGCACACTTACAGTCCAGGGAATGAAGAGCTGATTCTCCAGGATGAGAATGAGGCCTTGGAAAAAATACTGGAAGTACAATGGATTGGTTGAGATGAAATTCTGAAACCACTTTAGGTAAAAATTTAGGATGAGTACAGAGGACCACCTTGTCATTATGGAAAACTGTGAAAGGTGGATATGCAACTAAAGCTTGCAGCTCACTGACTCTTCAAGCAGATGTGAGGGCAATTAGAAACACCACTTTCCAAGTGATGTATTTGAGAGTAGCCGTAGACATTGTTTCAAATGAAGGCTTCAACAATTGATCAAGAACAATATCGAGATCCCAAATCATTGGAGGCGGTTTGAGAGGAGGTTTGACATTGAAAAGTCTTTCATAAATCTGGAAACCACAGGATGAGCAGAAAGGGGTTTCCCGTCGACAGGCTGATAGAAAACAGCAATTGCACTAAGATGGACTCGAATGGATGTAAATTTGAGGCCAGAGGTAGATAAGTGCAGAAGATAATCCAAGAAGGAAGACAAGGAGGCATCTCGAGGCTCCTTGTTATGAGAGATGTACCACGTAGAAAATTTAGTCCATTTTTGGTGGTAGCATTGTCTAGTGGCAGGCTTTATGGAAGCCTCTAAAATGTCCTGAACAGGTTGAGTTGTACCAAGCTGTCAAGTGTAGAGACTGCAAGTTGGGATGAAGAAAAGATCCTTGACTCTGTGTAAGCAGAGATGGAAAAACTGGTAGAAGGTATGGCTCCCTGCTGCTGAGCTGAAGTAGAAGGGAGAACCAGGGTTGCCTGAGCCACCGAGGAGCTTTTAGAATCATGGTGGCATGATCGTTCTTGAACTTGACAAGAGTCTTGAGAATGAGAGGGAACGCATACAGGAACAGATTCGTCCATTCCAGAAGGAAAGCATCTGCCTCGAGGCGATAAGGAGAGTATATCCTGCAGCAGAACTGAGGCAGTTTGTGGTTGTGGGGAAATGCAAAGAGATCTATCTGTGAAGTTCCCCACTGAGAAAAAATGTGATGAAGAGGCGAGGAATTGAGTGTCCATTCGTGAGATTGCAGAAGACGACTCAATTTGTCCACCAGACAGTTTTTCTCTCCTTGAATGTAGATTGCTTTCAGGAAGGTGTTGTGATGGATTGCCCAGTCCCACACTCTTTGAGCTTCCTGACAAAGAGGGAGAGAGCCTGTTCCTCTCTGCTTGTTGACGTAGTACATGGCGACTTGATTGTCTGTCCGAATGAGGACTACCAGGTCGTGAAGAAGATGGTGAAAAGCTTTGAGAGCATTGAAGATCGCTCTGAGTTCCAACAGATTGATGTGACACTGATGATCCGTGCTGAACCAGTGGCCTTGAGTACAGAGACCGTCGAGATGAGCCCCCCCAAGTGTAGGTCGAGAAATCTGTCGTGAGGACCTTCTGATGATGGGGTGTCTGAAACAGTAAACCTCTGGAGAAGTTGGGAGAGAGCATCCACCAGTGGAGAGACTGTCTCAACGAAGGAGTGACTGTAATGTGTCGAGAGAGTGGGTTGCGAGCCTGCGCCCACTGAGATGCCGGTGTCCACTGAGGAATTAGAAACATAGAAAATGATGGCAGAAAAGGGCCATAGCCCATCAAGTCTGCCCACTCTAACAACCCTCCCCCAAGCTACACTCTATCAATCCTCCCCAAGCTGCCCTCCTCTTCGCTACCCTCATAGGGATCCGACGTTGGCATCCCATTTATTCTTAAAATCTTGTATGCTGCTGGTTACGATCATCTGTTCCGGGAGCTCGTTCCAATGGTCCACCACTCTTTCAGTGAAGAAGTACTTCCTGGTATCCCCATGAAATTTCCCCCCCCCCGATTTTCAGCGGATGTCCCCTTGTGGACGAGGGTCCTTTTAGAAGGAAAATGTCATCTTCCACCTCTATGCCAGTGGTTCCCAACCCTGTCCTGGAGGAACACCAGGCCAATCGGGTTTTCAGGCTAGCCCTAATGAATATGCATGAAGCAAATTTGCATGCCTATCACTTCCATCATATGCAAATCTCTCTCATGCATATTCATTAGGGCTAGCCTGAAAACCCAATTGGCCTGGTGTTCCTCCAGGACAGGGTTGGGAATCACTGCTCTATGCGACCAGTGATGTACTTAAATGTCTCTATCATATCTCCCCTCTCCCTACGTTCTTCGAGAGAGTATAGCCGCAACTTGTGCAGCCTGTCTTCGTACGAGAAATCCTTGAGTCCCAGGATCATCCTGGTGGCCATTCGCTGAACCGACTCAACTCTCAGCACATCCTTTCGGTAGTGTGGCCTCCAGAATTGCACACAGTACTCTAGATGAGGTCTCACCATGCTTCTGTACAATGGCATAATGACCTCTGGCTTCCAGCTAACAAAGCTTCTACGGATACAACCCAGCATTTGTCTAGCCTTGGATGAAGCCTTCTCCACTTGATTGGCTGATTTCATGTTTTCACTAATGATCACCCCCAAATCCCGCTCTGCTGCAGTCCTGGTCAAGGTTTCACCATTCAGTGAGTATGTCCTACATGAATTATTGTTACCAAGGTGCATGACCTTGCATTTTTTCGCGTTGAAGCCCAGCTGCCAGGTCGTGGACCAGTGTTCCAGTAAAAGCAGGTCTTGCTTCATGCTGTCGGACAAATCATTATTACTTGCAGTGTCACTCACAGAGTTACATAATTTGACATCGTCGGTGAATAATGCTCTTTTACCTTGAAGCCCCTGAGTCATGTCTCCTATGAATATGTTGAAAAGGATCGGACCCAAGATTGATCCCTGCGTTTTAGAGAGGGTACCGTTAACCAACACCCTCTGAAGTCTCCCACTTAGCCAGTCGCTGACCCATGCAGTTAGTGTTTCACCTAATCCCATTGATTTCATCTTGCACAGTTGGACCTCATTCTCCTCCTCGTCGGCAGTCTCTTCCTGTAGGATTTGGAATCTGTTCTTCAGGGTGAGATGAGAGGTTGTTATAAAGCTGCCCTGTTGATGAGAAAGAGAAGAAGGTGAAGAATTTGAGAAAAGGGGGAGGGGTCGCCTGCGTTTACCTGTGGTGAAGTCTGGCAAAAGGAGTCACGTGAACGGTCGAGGCCACGTGACCGAGTAGGAACGAATGACACTGCCAGGAACACCACGGATAACATATCTGTAGACTTTGGAGCCCTGGGTGAGAACCTAAGGAGGATGGAAGCGCAGGTGGTCTTCTCCTCGATCCTCCCAGTGAGAGGCAAGGGGAGAGCCAGGGAAGATCGTATCCAGAGGACAAACGACTGGCTGCACGGATGGTGCAGGGAGATGAACTTCGGATTCCTGAATCATGGAGAGGCACTGCAAGGACTACAAGAACCTGACGGACTTCACCTGACCAGAAGTAGAAAGAACATCTTTGGACACTGACTAGCCCGCCTACTTCGTAGGGCTTTAAACTAGGTAAGTTGGGGGAGGGTACCCACTCACGTGCTGGCGCAAGTAACTAACTTGGCGAGGTAAGTTGCCAATCCATTTCTGAGTCCGAGGTAAGTACACACTGCATTTCCGAGTCAGGAGGTAAGTACACACATTGCAGACAGTATTATAGGAGCCCAATTAGCTCAAGCAGGAATATCTACACAGGGACATAGCAAACATAAGGTATGGAGGGCTATGTACGTTAATGCCCACAGTTTGGACAATACGATTCTGGAATTAGAGACGGAAATGAGGAACGCCGACCTAGATGTGGTGGCGATATCCGAGACTTGGTTCACGGACTCCCATGGATGGGATATGGCTATACTGGGATACAACTTACTTCGGCGGGACAGAGAGGACAAAATGGGAGGAGGGGTAGCACTAACACTAAAGAGGACATCAAAGTTACCAAAATCGCAGATGTCAAGTACACTAGGGAATCCCTCTGGGTGAATTTGGCTAGGGGGAAGGACAAATGCCTGTATCTTGGTGTAGTATACAGACCTCCAAGACAACAGGAGGACATGGATATAGAATTAGTCGAAGACATTGAGAATATCACTTTGCGTGAAGACAGTATTGTTAGGAGACTTCAATATGCCTGATGTGGATTGGAACAATCTTTCCGCTATGACCAGCGGCAGCAGGAAGCTATTAACCTCTATAAAGGGAGCGAGACTCAGACAAATGGTATTAGAGCCCACTAGGGATCGGGCGATACTAGACCTAATACTCACCAACGGAGAAAGTGTCACAGAGGTCTCGGTAGGCGATACGTTGGCCTCCGGTGACCACAACATGATATGGTTCAACCTCAGGAAAGGTTTCACTAAGTCAAGCACATCAACCAAGGTCCTCAATTTTAAGGGCACAAACTTCGAAAGCATGGGAGATTTCTTCCATCGGGCACTGCAAAACCATGCCGAAACAGATAATGTAGAGGTAATGTGGTCAACTCTGAAATCAACCTTACACGAAGCAACCAACCGCTACGTCAAATCAGTAAGTAAACGGCAAAGAAACAATAGACCACAGTGGTTCTCTGCGTAGATCTCAGACTTCATAAAAAAGAAGAAAAGAGCGTTCATCATCTACAAACAATCAGAGAAGCGAGAATCCAAGGAAGACTATCTGGCCAAGTCAAAAGCAGTCAAAACGGCAGTCAGGGAGGCCAAACTCCAAATGGAGGAGAACCTTGCGAAGAACATCAAGAAGGGCGATAAATCCTTCTTCCGGTATATTAGTGACAGAAAAAGAAACACAGAAGGGATAGTACGCCTTAGGAAACCTGACTGGAACTATGTAGAATCGGACTCCAACAAAGCCAAACTTTTAAATGAATACTTCTGCTCAGTCTTCACTTGCGAGGCGCCGGGATCCGGCCCTCAGCTGCCGACGAGGGAAAACTCGGAAGACCCGTTTCGAAATTTCGAGTTTACGCCCAGCAGTGTCTACGAGGAGCTATCAAGACTCAAGGTGAACAAAGCAATGAGACCGGACAAACTACACCCCAGGGTGCTCAGGGAATTGAGTGACGTCCTGGCGGAACTGTTATCCGCGCTCATCAATCTTTCCCTAAGTACAGGAAGAGTCCCGTTGGATTGGAAAATGGCTAACGTCATTCCACTCCACAAAAAGGGATGCAGGATGGAGGCTGAGAATTATAGACCGCTGAGTCTCACATCGATAGTGAGTAAACTTATGGAAACACTAATCAAACACCAATTGGATACGATCCTGAACGAGGAGAATCCATGAGATCCCCATCAACATGGTTTTACGAAGGGAAGGTCCTGCCAATCAAATCTGATCAGCTTCTTTGACTGGGTAACAAGAAAGCTGTATATAGGGGAGTCCCTCGACGTCGTGTACTTGGACTTTAGCAAAGCGTTTGATAGCGTCCCACACCGCAGGTTATTGAGCAAGATGGGTTTGATGGGACTGGGAGAAACATTAACCACATGGGTTAGGGACTGGCTTAGAGGCAGACTTCAGAGGGTAAACGGTACCCTCTCCAATACGACGGAGGTGATCAGCGGAGTGCCGCAGGGCTCAGTCTTGGGCCTGATCCTATTTAACATCTTCGTAAGAGACTTGGCTGAGGGGCTTCGAGGTAAAATTACATTATTTGCCGATGACGCCAAACTATGCAACATGGTAGGCAACCGCACAACAGATGAAAGCACAGTGCCCGACAAAAGCTCAATGCCCAACAGTATGACGCAGGATCTACTCCTGTTGGAGCATTGGTCAAAGACTTGGCAACTAAGTTTCAATGCCAAAAAATGCAAGGTCATGCACCTTGGCGGCAAAAATCCATGCAGGACTTACACCCTAAATGGTGAGATCCTAGCAAGGACTGTAGCAGAACGTGACTTGGGGGTGATCATTAGCGAAGACATGAAAACTTGTCAATCAAGTGGAGAAAGCTTCATCCAGGGCTAGACAAATCATGGGCTGTATCCGTAGAAGTTTCATCAGCCGTAAGCCCGAGGTCATAATGCCGTTGTACAGATCCATGGTGAGACCCCATCTGGAATAATGTGTACAATTCTGGAGGCCGCATTATCAAAAACATGTGCGGAGAGTTGAGTCGGTTCAGCGAATGGCCACCAGGATGGTCTCAGGACTCAAGGATCTCCCGTATGAGGAACGACTGGGTAAGTTGCAGCTGTACTCACTCGAGGAACGCAGAGAGAGGGGAGACATGATCGAGATGTTCAAATATGTTACATGCCGTATCGAGGTGGAAGAGGATCTCTTTTTCCTTAAAGGACCCACGGCAACAAGAGGGCATCCGTTGAAAATCAGGGGTGGGAAATTTCATGGCGACACCAGAAAATATTTCTTCACCGAAAGGGTGGTTGATTGCTGGAATAATCTTCCACAACAGGTAATTGAGGCAAGCAGCGTGCCAGATTTTAAGAAAAGATGGGATTGGCATGTGGGATCTTTTCATGGAGGTAGTTAGGGGGTGGGCCATTAGTGTGGGCAGACTAGATGGGCCGTGGCCCTTTTCTGCCGTCATGTTCTATGTTTCTACCATCACGTGTCTCGCTGAGAGTGAAGGAAGGGAAGACACCTTGCGGCAAAGCTGAAGGAGAGCATCCTGACGTTGCTGAGGAAGGAATGTTCTGAGTTGTACAGTGTTCAGAACAGCTACGATGAACTGCAGGTTCTGAGAGGGCTGAAGGTGGGATTTGGGAAAGTTGATTTTGAATCCCAAGCTTTGTAGGAACCACGTAGTCCGTTTGGTCTCTACAATAACCCCCTGAGATGTTGAATCTTTGATGAGCCAGTCGTTCAGGTAGGGGAATACTTAAAGACCATGGTTCCGCAGAGCTGCTGCCACCATCACTAGGCACTTGGTGAACACTCTTGGAGATGATGGCAGGCTGAAGGGTAGCACTCTGTACTGAAAATGCAGAATCCTCACCCAAAATCTGAGGTACTGACGGGAGGCCGGATGAATGGGAATGTGAGTGTAAGCCTCCTTGAGATCCAGAGAACATAACTAATCGTTCTGATTTATAAGGGGATAAAGGGATGCCAGGGACAGCATGCAAAATTTTTCTTTGACTAAAAATTTGTTGAGAGCCCTGAGATCCAGTATGGGTCGCAGATCGCCCTTCTTCTTCGGAAATAGGAAGTAACGGGAGTAAAATCTCCTGCTCTGCTGTTCCAGCAGAACCTCCTCAATGGCACAGAGATGAAGCAGAGCTTGAGCTTCCTGAAGGAGAGCGGTCTGGGATGGATTGGAAGGATACTCTCTTGGAGGAAGCGCTGGTGGAATCTGAGTGACATGAAGACAGTATCCTTCTCTGATTGACAGCACCCAGAGGTCAGAAGTAATGGTCTCACATCGATGGTAAAAATGATGGAGACGACCTCCGATGGGAAGAGGAGAGGACAGAGGCAGAACGATGGAGGTTATGCTCTGTTTGAGACAGTCAGAAAGGCTGAGAAGCTTTTGGTGCAGCAGAAGGTTGAGGTTTCTGTTGCTTCTGCTGTTGTTGCTGCTTCTTGGGTGGAGCTCGAGTGTAAGGAGTTGGCCTCGGAGGATAATGCCTCTGATAGGATGGAAGAGGTCGAGAAGGCTTGGCAGGAGCTGGCTTAGGCTTTGGTCCGATGATGGAAGCAAAAGATTTCTCATGCTCAGACAACTTCTTGGTGGCGGCCTCTATAGATTCATCAAAGAGGTCATTGCCTTCACAAGGAATATTGACCAGATGATCCTGAATGTTGGGATCCATATCAATGGTGTGAAGCCAGGCAAGGCGGCGCATCGCTACTGAGAAAGCAATGACCCTAAAGGAAAGTTCAAAGGCCATCATAAGATGACTGAAGATGTAATCTGGGAACTCTAAAAGCTTGTGTTGACCAAGGTCTTTAGAAAAACCAGGAAGTATATCAATTAAATACTTGAAATAAATAGTAAAGATAAAATTATAATTTAAAACCCTGGAGGCCATCATCGAATTTTGATAAAGGTGACGGCCAAACTTGTCCATGGTCCTGCCCTTTCTGCCAGGAGGTACGTAGCATAGACCCTGGAAGGATGACTCCTCTTTAAGGAAGATTCCACAAGAAGGGACTGATGAGATGATTGGGAATTCTCAAAACCCTTGCAATGTACAGTTCTATACCTCGATTCCAACTTGCCTGGAGCAGCAGGAATGGCATAAGGAGTCTCCAGGTTTCGTTTGAAAGTCTGAGAAAGAAGCCTGTTAAGAGGAAGTTTGAGAGACTCCGCAGGAGGCCGAGGTATACTCATTTCCTTTAAATACTCCTTAGAGTACTTAAAACCAGAGTCCAATTTAAGATCCAAGTTCTCAGCCATTTGAAGAAGGAAGGAGGAAAAGGACAATTGATCCACAAGAAGATGGCCTCAAGAGGCACTCGATAACCTCAAGGCGCCTCGAGTGGAGAACGAAGGTGAGGCCTCTCTGGAGTATTGATATCCCAGTGAATAAATGGACTAGGCCAAGGCACTGGAAGAAGCGGAGCCCTCAGGTTCTACTATTGGTGTCCTGGATCGAAGAGTTGGAGGCCTTGAAGAGCTGGAAGGCTTCACCCTGGAATAGGACCTGCGCCTTGATGAAGGCCTCGACCGGCGATGAGCGTGCTGCCTGAAAACAGGTCTCGTGCGAGGTCGAGGAGACTTCACCCTATGCCTCGAAACGGGTAATGCCTTATGTGAGGATATAGGGCTGGAAGCTGTAGATCGAAGTTCCATAGACTGTGGTTTGAATTGAGGAATCTTGAAGCACTCACAAAGATTTGGCTCCTTGTATGGAGTGTGAGGATTCCAGATGAGACACTCGCAAAGACTCGACTCCTTGCATAGAGTATATAGATTCAGCTCAAGGCACAGGCAAGGACTCGACCTCTTGTGAGACTGCTGAGTGCCCAGGCTAGACTTCAGGAAGCAGAGTCGAGGCAGAACTGTATTTGGTCAGTAACTGAACAAATTCCTGCTCTATAATGGTCTGGAAGGTAGCCTGCAATTGTGGATCCGAGTCTGAAACTGGACCACTTGCTGAGGCTAAAGGCTCTGAGGTGGAAGAGGAAGAATGCTTCGACTTGGAGGAATGATGTTTAGGGAGCTTAAGGACCACCGCTGGAACTGTCTGCTGAGGTATCTGACCCGAGGGAAGCTCAGGAAAAGACTTGGCAGATTTACTCGAGGTCAAGGACATTCCAAACAAGGAAGGTCTGATGAGAGTCGAGGTCGAAGTCATGGAGGCAGGAGGACACGCCGTAGCAGGCCTGACTGAATTGGAGGTCAAGGGTGTAGTCGAGGTTTCCATACCAAAAATCTTCTCCACTTGAACTTGACGAAGTTTGAGGGCTTGAGGTTGAAAGGTAGCACAACGAACGCACGACTCCGGGCAATGGTCAGGCCCCAGACACTGAAGGCAGAAGCGGTGTGGGTCAGTGAGGGAGATCATATGCTGGCACTGGCTACACTTCTTGAAGCCCGAGACCGGCCGGAACATAGAAGGAAAGATAGCCGCCACAAAGTCGAAGCCCTCAGGCTGAGGGTGTGCGACAGGCTCTGCCAGTCACTCGACGAAAAAATTCAAGTTTTTTTTTAAACAATAACCGAAAGAAAAGCACAGCGACACAGTAATAAACAAATAAAACATGAGCCGTGGTGAGAGAAAGCATGAAGCGAACTAAGTTCAGCGCAAAGCGTCAATGATGGACTTCTCGGCTCTGCAGAAAACTGAGGAGACGCGCCCTGTGCTGGGCGGGAAAGCACTCGCGCATGTGCAGTGCGGTAAACTCAAAACTTCTGAGTTTCTTCAAGCAAGTCTGCTTGCGAAGCTGTCCGCATCCGGGCTCCATGGATGACATCACCCACATATGAGAATAGGCTGCCTGCTTGTCCTGGGATAAATATCCTTGCCTGACACATATTTTATTGGAAACCAATCAGTGTTGCCATGTTCTGTTCTCACTGCAGCTTCTTGATTTTCATAGAGGCTCTTTATCAGCTGAGTTATGTGTTTGGGTATTCCCATTTGTGCTAGAACACTGTTCTTCAACCGCTGGTCCGCAGAAAATTTCTGTCAGTCCGTGCAGGGCCGGCGAGATCAAGTCGGCAGTTAAATTTCCTGCCGACTGCGGTTCCTCCCAGCCTCAGGCGATAAAGACAGGCTGCCAACGTCGGGGCCTTCCCTTTGTGAGTCTCGCCTGTTAGGAAACAGGAAGTTGAAACAAAATAGGCGGGACTCAGAGAGTGAAGGTCCCAATGCCGGCAGCCTGTCTTGATCGCCACCCCTGCCGAGTTGCTGAAGAGGGCCGCGGGGAAATTGCATGTGGAATGGAGAGAGCTGCAGATACAGGTGCAGGTGGAGGGAGGGAGATGGTCAGCATGTGCGAGCAAGATCCTGGGGAGCCTTCACAGTGGCTGTTTCCCCTCCCACCAGCTCTCCTACTTGCCAGGGCAGTGATTTATGGGCAACTTCCTGCAGGCAAGTACTGAGAGCTGCTGGAAGGGGAGGAAGCCACTGTAGGAGGCTGGGAAGCTGCTGGATAAAGGGAGAGCTGTTACTGGACTTGGAGGGAGTTAAAAGGAGAGATGCTGCTGGGAGGGGAGGAGAGAAAGGGATGGGAAGAGAGTTAATGTTGGATAGAGGGAGGAGGGAAGGGAGAAGAAGGAGAGATGCTGCTGGGAGGGGAGGAGGGAAAGGGATGGGAAGAGAGTTAATGTTGGATAGAGGGAGGAGGGAAGGGAGAAGGAAAAAAGGAAGGAGGGAAGGGAGAAAGAAAAAAGGAAGGAAACAGCTGGCAGGGAGATTACAGGAGGGGAAGGGGGTCAGGGTGGAATGGAGAGATCAGATGAGGGAAAAGGGAGAGAGAGGAATGAGAAAGTAGAGAGACATTGATGCTGGAAAGGGGGCAGCAGAGAAATGAGAGAGGGATAAAGATGCTAGATCTGGTGTAGGAGATATAAAAATGAAGAAGGCAGTGAAGCTGGAATGAATGATGTAAAAAGGAGAGAAGAGGCACAGGCTGGATGGACAGGGGAGAGGGCCATAGAAGGAAGTCAGATACATATGGAAGGGGGAGAGGGCAAACATTGGATGGAACGCGCAGATGCTGGATTGAAGACAGGGCAGACGCTGGAAGGAAAAGAGTGAAAAGAAGATGAAAGCAGAAACCAGAGACAACAAAATGTAGAAAAACTAATTTTATTTCTATTTTGTCATTAGAATATATCAGATTTGAAATATATATCCTGCTAGAGACATAACTGGGGACTGCAGTATTCCATTAGCATGATATTTCTATGTAGCATTCTATAATAACTTGGCTTGTTCAGTTTTCTTGATAGTAGAGGGGATATATGTGAAGGGGAGGGGAGACAGGGGTTTTGTTGGTCCGTGCTCTGTATATTTGTATTTATAAAATCACAATTGTTCAGAATATTGTTTCTTTTTATCTTTAGTAAAATACGTTCAATATAAAATCATAACTGTGGCTTGTGCAGATGGGATCAGATGGTTTGCAGGGACTGAGCTAGCGGAGATGGGGCGTAAACGGGGGTTTTATATTTTAGTCCTAGTAGTTTGCCGGTCCACAAAATAATTCTTTTATTTCTGCCGATCCACGGGTGTAAAAAGGTTGAAAAACACTGTGCTAGTGTTCTCCATAGTTTATCGTGATCCACACAGTCAAAAACTTTGCTGTAGTTGATGAAGCAAGAGACTTTTGGTATTCTTTGCTCTTCTCCAATATCCATCTAACATTGGCAAAAATGTCTCTTGCTCCTCGACCTTTTCTGAAACCAGCCTAATTTCGGATAATTCTTGCTCAAAATATGATTGTAGCCTTTGTTGTAAGCAATATTTTGCTGGTGCGTGTGAATTAACAGTGATCTTCTCCAGTCGGTTAGCTATGTTTTTTCCTTCCAAATCTGTTGACATAGTCGAGTAAGGGCCATGAGAGCACCTTCTGAGCCTTTGATTAATTCAACTGAAATATCGTCGATACCAGGTGACTTGTTTTTTGATAAAGCTTTACTTGCTGGTATAATCAATTGATGTAAATTATTTAGTCAAGAAAATCTATTTAGATGGGAAATACGTATCAACAGAAATTATGAATGGTTGGCCAATGTTGAGACCTCCTTGTAATTTTCCCAACTATTCTTATTTATATATAGTATCTTTTAACAGACCCTCAGAAATGCCACCAGCCACTCAAATGCATATCATAGTGGTTGGATTTATACATTAATTCCTCACCGGATCAATCCAACTATTTTTTACATTTTTTATATTGATGATTTTCAAAAAGTGCATCAGTGCTTAGATAAAACTTTTTATAAATATAAAGCTAATACTTAGCTTAGCTTAGGTGGTCCATTCTAAGGGATCCTGTCACCGACATGTTTCACCCTGCTCGGGTTTCATCAGGGTTGTAATCCCTCAGTTAGAGTTGGTTTCTTGGGAGTGGTCGCGTTGTGGGAAACCAACTCTAACTGAGGGATTACAACCCTGATGAAATCCGAGCAGGGTGAAACATGTCGGTGACAGGATCCCTTAGAATGGACCACCTAAGCTAAGCTAAGTATTAGCTTTATATTTATAAAAAGTTTTATCTATGCACTGATGCACTTTTTGAAAATCATCAATATAAAAATTTTAAAAAATAGTTGGATTGACCCGGTGAGGAATTAATGTATAAATCCAACCACTATGATATGCATTTGAGTGGCTGGTGGCATTTCTGAGGGTCTGTTAAAAGATACTATATATAAATAAGAATAGTTGGGAAAATTACAAGGAGGTCTCAACATTGGCCAACCTTTCATAATTACTTGCTGGTATGACTTCTTTTAAAATATCTGGTTCTTATTCAGTGTCAGTTTTTAGTTCAATTTCGCCACTGTTATCCTCATTGCCTTTTTGCATAGATTTTCGGAATATTCTTTCTATCTCTTTTTAATGCTTTCTGGATTTTTCAATATCATTCCATTGTTGTCTTTAAGCATCCCCAATTGGGGCTGGAATTTCTGCCACAACCTTTTAACCTCCTGAAATGCTAATCTGGTTAATCCGAAAGAAGTTATCCTGCCATTGTATCGGGTGATGGTGCGTCCGCATCTGGAGTACTGCGTCCAATATTGGTCACCGTACCTTAAGAAGGACATGGCGTTACTCGAGAGGGTTCAGAGGAGAGTGATGCGTCTGATAAAGGGGATGGAAAACCTTTCATACGCTGAGAGATTGGAGAAACTGGGTCTCTTTTCCCTGGAGAAGAGGAGACTTAGAGGGGATATGATAGAGACTTACAAGATCATGAAGAGCATAGAGAGAGTAGAGAGGGACAGATTCTTCAAACTTTTGAATAATAAAAGAACAAGAGGGCATTCAGAAAAGTTGAAAGGGGACAGATTCAAAACGAATGCTAGGAAGTTCTTCTTTACCCAACGTGTGGTGGACACCTGGAATGCGCTTCCAGAGAGCATAATAGGGCAGAGTACAGTACTGGGGTTCAAGAAAGGATTGGACAATTTCCTGCTGGAAAAGGGGATAGAGGGGTATAGATAGAGGATTACTGCACAGGTCCTGGACCTGTTGGGCCGCCACGTGAGCGGACTGCTGGGCACGATGGACCTCAGGTCTGACCCAGCAGAGGTACTGCTTATGTTCTGATTCAATTTTCTGACAAATAGCCTTTAGACATCATTTTTTATGTTGCTGAACTTGACGTTGAAACACATGTAATATTGCATCATACCATATACTATGATTTTATCTTGTTCAGCAGACTGTTACTGAGATTTATTTACTGCCATTTTGAATAAAGTCACCCAAAGCAGTGCACAGCAAGAATAAGCTGGACATAGGCAACATAAAAATACAGCATTAGAGGTACCAGAGAGGGGATATCTTTAGTGATATTAGTCAGTATATTTGATTTTTTTTAAATCACTCTGGAGAGCTGAAGCCACTGGTAGAAAGATGAAGATTGGAGACCATATTTAGATAGAAGATCTGCAAAAGATAATAATTAAAAAGCTGGAATGCATACATCTCCAATATACCATATACCTAATTGAGCCCATTTAAGCCAGCAAACTGGAGAATTATCAGTTTTGATCTGAGAGTTATTCCAAAGAGGTATTTGCACTGATCTGAAAATAGAGGTCTCTAGAATTATTTTATCCAAATCAAGTAAATGAGATAGAATTAGAGATGACAGGTTTTTATATGGTATCTGTGTAAATTAATTCTAGTTTTTAGCATCTGGCTCGTTTCTACAATGTAGCACCCTTCTTTACTTTTTTTGCACTGAATGATATATACCGTACCACATTGGAAGATGAGCATGTGAAGGATTCCCTTATGGTGATTGTTTTTCCCATGTGAGAGATTATGGGGTCCTGTGAAATATGCTGGCAAAGTTTGCAGTTTGGTATAATGCAGGCATGTGTGCCATTCTCTTTGTGAATTTGGGTTGTAAGTTGTTTTCTTTAAATTCTATATATTATCTCAAAAAGTGGACTAACACGGCTACCACACCATTTCACTCAAGATGAAATTCATAAAAGAGCAGAAGAGGTAACACATATCTTACTGTCTATGCTAGGGGTGAATTCTATCTCCTTAGACCAAGCTGTTTCTTCTGTCCCATTTATCGCCCGCACACGAAATTCATATTTTCCTTCAAAGATAATTTTGGAGGATAAGTCACATTCAGAGGTGGTAACCTTCTCACATCCTGATACTGTATCCCAGCAATCCTTCTTTTTAAACTTCTTTTCAAAGGCCCTAGAAAAGATGCAGATAAGTGTTTATTAATAAAACTGCATTTGTGTTTTTATTAGCTCTTTTCAGTTTTACTTAAAAGTATCTGCTAGAAAGAGAAACCTGTAAATTTAAATAATGCCAAAATTGAAATGACATTTACAAATTCATTTATATATGGATGCAGCAAAGCATCTAGGTGAAGTATGATATAAGAACATAAGAAGTTGCCTTCGCTGAGGCAGACCAGAGGTCCATCTCGCCCAGCGGTCCGCTCCCGCGGCGGCCCATCAGGCCTATTGCCTGAGCAGTGGTCTCTGACTATTTCTATAACCTACCTCTACTCCTATCCCTATAACCTACCTCTACTCCTATCTGTACCCCTCAATCCCTTTGTCCTTTAGGAACCTATCCAAACCTTCTTTGAAGCCCTGTAACGTGCTCCTGCCTACCACAGCCTCTGGAAGCGCGTTCCATGTATCCACCACCCTCTGGGTGAAAAAGAACTTCCTAGCGTTTGTTCTAAACCTGTCCCCTTTCAATTTCTCCGAGTGCCCCCTTGTATTTGTGGTTCCACATAATTTGAAAAATCTGTCCCTGTCTACTTTTTCTATGCCCTTCAGGATCTTGAAGGTTTCTATCATGTCTCCTCTAAGTCTCCGCTTCTCCAGGGAGAACAGCCCCAACTTTTTACGTCTGTCAGTATATGAGAGATTTTCCATACCCTTTATCAGCTTAGTTGCTCTTCTCTGGACTCCCTCAAGTACTGCCATGTCCTTCTTGAGGTACGGCGACCAGTACGGGACACAGTATTCCAGATGCGGGCGCACCATTGCACGATACAGTGGCAGGATGACTTCCTTCGTCCTGGTCGTGATACCCTTTTTAATGATACCCAACATTTTGTTTGCTTTCCTTGAGGCTGTGGCGCACTGTGCCGACGCCTTCAATGTTATGTCTACCATCACTCTCAGGTCTCTTTCAAGGTTACTTACCCCTAGCAGTGATCCCCCCCATTTTGTAAGTGAACATCGGGTTCTTTTTCCCTACATGCATGACCTTGCATTTCCCTATGTTGAAGCTCATTTGCCACTTTTTGGCCCACTCTTCCAGTGTCGTCAGATCCTTTTGGAGATATTCGCAGTCTGCCGTGGTTTTAACCCTGCTGTATAGTTTGGTGTCATCCGCAAATTTAATGACCTCACATTTTGTTCCCGCCTCCAGGTCGTTAATGAATATATTGAACAGGAGCGGTCCCAGCACCGACCCCTGCGGAACTCCGCTCGTGACCCATTGCCAGTCTGAGTAATGGCCCTTTACTCCAACCCTCTGTTTCCTGTCTTTGCCAGTTTTTGATCCATCGGTGGACCTCCCCTTGCACCCCGTGGTTCCATAGCTTCTTAAGCAATCTTTCGTGTGGTACCTTGTCGAAGGCTTTTTGGAAGTCAAGGTAAATGATGTCTATGGATTCCCCTTTATCCACCTGGCTATTTACCCCCTCAAAGAAGTATAATAAGTTTGTGAGGCATGACCTACTCTTGCAGACTTTAGCTGTCCATTGCTTTCGATGTGTTCACAGATGCTGTCCTTAATCAGTGCTTCCATCATCTTTCCCGGGACCGAGGTCAAGCTCACCGGCCTGTAGTTTCCTGGGTCACCCCTTGAACCTTTCTTGAAGATGGGCGTGACATTTGCTATTTTCCAGTCCTCCAGTCCACAATTATCAAGGAGAGTAATGGATCCAAAGCATTTGATGATACCTTTGCATGAGTGATTCTGTTAGCAAGCATGGAGCCCTGGAGCACTCTCCATCCAAATTTATCCAATGTCCTGCCTTCTCTGACCGGAGGAGTACTTGTGTAAGTTCTGGTACTGTTTGCTCATTTTAAGGCAGACTGAATGACCAAAGACTGGTATTGTAACTGTGGTCTGTCAAAGCCTGGGCAAGATTAGATTCTATAAAGGGTATCCAATTTTTGTTGAGGCTCCCAGTTTTTAAATAAGGTTTCTTTCATAAGATTGTGGAGAGGAACCTTTATACAGTCTATAGGCCACTCCTTAAGTCAGAAACTTCTGTGAGTTCTGCTCGAGGTTCTGTTTCAGATTCCTTATTAATCAGAAGCACCTGACCCATCTGTCTGATAAATTTTGCAAATGACAGACTTTCTGGAGTTGACCTTCAACGAAGAGGTAGAGGAGATGGGTCAGAAGGAATATTGTAAGACTCATCTGTAGATAAGTCAGGATATTCACTGGAAGAGCAAGGTGACAGATCTGAGTCATACTTTTCAATATCAGCCCTTGTAGATGGTGATCATTGAGGTAAGCATTGAGGAGAATGTCGAGGTGATGAACTGTGCTCTCCAGAAGAAGATGGATGTCTCTTCAACTTGGATGTTCGACGTCTTGGTATCTGAGAATGATGCCTCAATGGAGTTTGAGGGCAGTGCATAGACTGGGCATCTCAATGCAGGAATTTGAACAGGGTGCAACTGCAACATCCCAGACAGTTCTATCTGCAACAGTGCTCAAAGCTGTTCTTGCAGAGATGGCTCCAGTACTGATATTAGCAAGGATGCACTGGGCACTGGCTGTGTTGGGTGTTATGGTGTTGGGGACCTTGATGTCGAGATGCCTCAGAAGAAACACCAACTGCAGAGATGGCAATCTGGCATTGGCAAGTCAACGCTTAGAGTATGTCGAGGATGATGACTTTTGAGATGATGCAGATGCATGCTTGGAGGAAGAGATATGTTTATGCTTCTTAACTTTCTAACAAGGCACCCTCAACAATGGTAGAACCAACGATGAAGAGGTGGAATGGATCATTAATGCCATCGTTGCTGGTGTTGAACATCAGCATCTCCAGCCATAGTCGATGTACCCAAAGTTAAACCGAAAGGTTTCTTGAATTACAGCTTCCTGGCTTTAAGAACATAAGAATTGCCACTGCTGAGTCAGACCAGTAATCCATTATGCCCAGCAGTCCGCTCACGTGGCGGCCCTCTGGTCTAAGACCAGCACCCTAACTGAAACTAGCCCTACCATCGCACGTTCTTGTTCAGCAGAAACTTGTCTAACTTTGTCTTGAATCCTTGGAGGGTGTTTTCCCCTATAACAGCCTCTGGAAGAGCGTTCCAGCTCTCTACCACTCTCTGGGTGAAGAAGAACTTCCTTACGTTTGTACGGAATCTATCCCCTTTCAACTTTAGAGAGTGTCCTCTTGTTCTCCCTACCTTGGAGAGGGTGAACAACCTGTCCTTATCTACTAAGTCTATCCCCTTCAGTACCTTGAATGTTTCGATCATGTCCCCTCTCAATCTCTTCTGTTCGAGAGAGAAGAGGCCCAGTTTCTCTAATCTTTCGCTGTACGGCAGCTCCTCCAGTCCCTTAACCATCTTAGTCGCTCTTCTCTGGATCCTTTCGAGTAGTACCGTGTCCTTCTTCATGTATGGTGACCAGTGCTGGACGCAGTACTCCAGGTGAGGGTGTACCATGGCCCGGTACAGCGGCATGATAACCTTCTCTGATCTGTTCATGATCCCCTTCTTTATCATTCCTAGCATTCTGTTTGCCCTTTTTGCTGCTGACACACATTGTGTGGACGGCTTCATCGACTTGTCGATCAGAACTCCCAAGTCCCTTTCCTGAGAGGTCTCTCCAAGTACCACCCCGGACATCCTGTATTCGTGCATGAGATTTTTGTTACCGATATGCATCACTTTACACTTATCCACGTTGAACCTCATTTGCCATGTCGATGCCCATTTCTCGAGCTTGATTATGTCACGTTACAGATCTTCGCAATCCCCCTGCGTCTTTACTACTCTGAATAACTTCTTATCATCTGCAAATTTAATCACCTCGCTCGTCGTACCTATGTCCAGATCATTTATAAAGATGTTAAAGAGCACGGGTCCAAGCACCGAGCCCTGCGGCACCCCACTGGTGACGCTCTTCCAGTCCGAGTATTGTCCATTTACCCCCACTCTCTGTTTCCTATGCTCCAGCCAGTTTTTAATCCATGTATTTCACCCTCAATTCCATGGCTTGCAATTTTCCGAAGTAGTCGTTCATGTGGAACCTTGTTGAACGCCTTCTGAAAATCCAGATATACAATGTCGACTGGATCGCCCTTGTCTATCTGTCTGTATACTCCCTCAAAGAAGTGCAGCAAGTTCGTCAAACACGATCTGCCTTTGCTAAAACCGTGCTGACTGGTCCTCATCAGCCCGTGCCCGTCAAGGTGATCAATGATGCTGTCCTTTATCAGTGACTCTACCATCTTTCCCGGTACCGAGGTCAGACTCACTGGATCTCCCCTCGAACCTTTCTTGAAGATCGGTGTAACATTTGCCACCTTCCAGTCTTCCGGAATCTTTCCCGATTTGATCGACAGATTGGCTATTAGTTGAAGCAGTTCAGCTATAGTCCCTTTCAGTTCCTTGATGACCCTCGGATGGATGCCATCCGGTCCCGGGGATTTATCGCTCTTAAGCCTATCAATCTGCCTACATACCTCGGCTGACCGTCAATCCTGTCAGCTTTCCGTCTTCGTTTCCAGCATATAGCCTGATGGGTTCCGGTATGCTGTGTACATCTTCTTCGGTAAATACAGATGCAAAAAATGTGTTCAGTTTGTCAGCGATTGCTTTGTCCTCCTTTAGTGCTCCCTTTAGTCCATGGACATCCAACGGTCCCACCACTTCCTTTGCGGGTCGTTTCCCCTTAATATATCGAAAGAATGGCTTGAAGTTCTTCGCCTCCTTGGCTATTTTTTCCTCGTAGTCTCTTTTGGCCCCTTTTACCGCCTTATGGCACCTGCGTTGATGTTGTTTGTGCTTGTTCCAGTTTTCATCCGTTTTTGACCTTTTCCATTCCTTAAATGAAGTTTTGTCTCCGATCGCTTCCTTCACCTCTACAGTGAGCCACGCCGGTTCTTTGTTCTTTTTCCTCTTGGATCCCTTGTTGATACGCGGTCAAAGGACTACCGAAAAAACATTGAAGTTCCCAGTCTTAAAACAGGCTGAAAAGAGTCCAAAGGCCTGAAAAACAAAATTAGTAAAAAAAAAATCCAAAAATTTTAAACCAAATGAAATAAAAATAAATGAAATATAAAAATATTACTAAAATAAGGGAAAAATGAAATGGGAAGGCATGAAAAATTCACAAGTTTGACAAGCTTAAGAGAGACTCTAAAAAACATCTTCTCAGCTCTGTGGAAAACTGAACTGATGGTCCTGTGAACCGACATTGGGTGGGAAGGCTCCAGCACGTGCATAATATGTCTTATCTGTGCGTTTACTAGATAAGTGATTTTCAACCCAGTTCTAAAGGACCAGTTGACCAATTGTGTTTTCAGGATATCCACAATGAATATGCACTTCCTCCATTGTATGCAAATATCTCATGCACATTCATTGTGGGTATCCTGTAAACCCAACTGGACATGTGATCTTTGGGGACTGGGTTGAAAACCACTGCACTAGATAACAAGCTTCAGAGAACAGCAACTGTTTTATTCATGAATCTGCACAAACTGTATATTTAGTAAAGAAAAAGAAATACATTTGCATTAATATTACATGATGAGGATAGTTTATCAGCATTAAAGCAGATAAAGACAGATTGTTCACCCTCTCCAAGGTAGGGAGAACGAGAGGACACTCTCTAAAGTTGAAAGGGGATAGATTCCGTACAAACGTAAGGAAGTTCTTCATCCAGAGAGTGGCAGAAAACGGGAACGCTCTTCCGGAGTCTGTTATAGGGGAAAACACCCTCCAAAGTTTCAAGACAAAGTTGGACAAGTTCCTGCTAAACTGGAATGTACACAGGCAAGGCTGGACTCATTTAGAACACTGGTCTTTGATCTGGGGACCGCCACATGAGCAGACTGCTGGGATCAAGTTTAAGTTTCTTTATTTTTGATATACTCTCTATCAAAACAAATGTGTAGACTGTGTACAATATAAAAAGGCACAATGGACCACTGGTCTGACTCAGCAGCAGCAATTCTTATGTTCTTATATACCGAAAAGAGCTAATACCATCTAGGTACCAGACCAAAACAATTAATTCAACAATTTTAATTAACGCAATAATCTAATATAATAAAGCCCTAAGCTGTAATGGATCCGATATTGGATAAAAAACCAAGTAAAGTTATGAAATCATTAGGCTTAGATAATTTGATACTATCTTGTGATTTAGTAGATATATGGCGAATTCTTCATTTTAATGATCAGGAATTTTCTTTTTGTTCTCAGGTCCATAAATCCTTTTCACGAATTGATTATATATTTGTTTCTAATAATATAGCGCAGCGTGTCTTAAAAGCAGTAATTGATCCCATTATAATTTCAGATCATGCTGGTGTGTGGATTAATCTTCAAAATTATGATGCTGAAAACTCTGATTTAATTTGGAGATTTAATAATGATTTATTAGCGGATTCAAAATTTCTTGAAGATTTCAAAATAAAAATGCAAGAATTCTTTCAATTTAATGAATCAGATGATATTAATGCTGAGATCTTATGGGATGCTTTTAAAGCAACTATGAGAGGAAATATTATTTCATATTCAACATTTATTAACAAACAAAAAAAAAAAACAATTTATTGAGATGGGAAAGCAAATTAAATTATTAGAAAATAAATTAATTGAGAAATGGGAAAATAATACATTACAAGAATTATTAAAATTAAAAGTTAAATACAATGAAATTTCTTCTCAAATTGTGAGGAAAGACATTTTCAACAAACAAGTACAATATTATGGAAATTCAAATAAAGCTGGTAAATTATTAGCAAACTTTCTAAAAGCAAAGAAAAGAAAATCTAAGATTATTGCAATTAAAGATACAAAAGGTAACACACATACCAACACAAAAGATATTATAACACAATTTCTTGATTTTTATAAAGAATTATATACTTCCAATTCTTATGAAAATAAAGAACAAGACGGATTAACTTTTTTAAATTCATATATTGGACCAAATATTCCAGATCATATAAAAGGAAGTTTAGAAGAACCTATATCTTTAAAAGAATTAGAAACAGCATTGAAGTCTCTTAGAGTTGGATCCGCTCCAGGTGGAGATGGGTATACTGTTGAATTTTATAAATTTTTTCAAAATATCATATTACCACATCTGTTAAATTTATATCAATATCAAATAAAGAATGGAAAAATTTCTGGTACTATGGCAGAATCAATAATTATAGTCTTACCAAAACCAAACAAAGATCCTACTCTGGTTTCAAATTACAGGCCTATTTCATTATTGAATGTGGATAACAAATTAATGGCTAAAGTATTAGCATTAAGATTGGCAAAAGCTCTCCCTTTCATTATTGATGTACATCAAACAGGATTTATTGCTAAAAGACATTCATCAAATAATACTAGATTAGCATTCCACTCATTAAATTTAGCAAAAAATATAAATGATCCAGCTTTTTTAATATCTTTAGATGCAGAAAAAGCTTTTGACAGAGTGGAATGGAATTTTATATACCAAGCTTTACAATGGTTTGGTATAGGATCCGGTTTTATTGAAATGATTCAGACATTGTATAGCTCTCCTGGAGCAAGATTATATATTAATAATAATTTATCAAATAGATTTAACTTGCACAGGGGAGTTAGACAAGGATGCCCTCTGTCTCCTTTACTTTTTGATATTGTCCTAGAACCTTTATTAATTGCAATAAACAAAACTAAGGAGATAGAGGGAATATCATTTAACAATTTTGAATTTAAAATATCTGCATATGCAGATGATATATTATTATATTTAAGAAAACCGGAAACTACTATTCCATGTATACTTAATTTAATAGAAACATATGGTACTTTTTCTGGATATAAAATTAATTGGAACAAATCTGAAATTCTCCCAATAAATGTTCATTGTACCAAAGGATTATTTGACCCATATTCATTTATTTGGAAAGATGATGGTATAAAATACTTAGGAATTATGATCAAAAATACAATTGAAGACACAGTCAAAGAGAATGAAAAACTTTTATTGAAAAAAATAACAGAAATGTGTGAGCAATGGAATCCATTACATCTTTCTTGGTGGGGAAGAATTCAAACAATTAAAATGATGATATTGCCTGTGGTTTGTTACCAAATGAGTATGATTCCAATATTTTTTCAGGGGTCATTTTATAAAAAACTTAACAATATTCTTACAAAATTTGTTTGGTGTGGGAAAAGATCAAGAATCGCTTTAGTATCATTACAAAGACCAATTATGGAAGGGGGGGTAAATTTTCCAAATTTTTATAGGTATCATCAAGCCTATATCTTAAGACAGGGTATGTATTGGATTCTCCCAGAGCTTCTAGAAAATGTACCAGATTGGCTATATTTAGAATGGCGGCTCCTGTTCCCTTTATATCCAGAACAGTTAATAACTATAACAATGCCTAAAAGATACAAAGACCACAGAATTTTATTTGACACTTGGAAAACATTGAGATATATTAGTAATTTATCACCTGAACCTATTGCTAAATCTCTAAATCAATCAATATGGATAAACTCCAGGATCAGAATTGGCGGATTTAAAATCGTCTGGAAACAATGGATAAATGCAGGAATAAGAACATTGAATGATATCATATCAGAAGGTTCACTGCTTAGTTTTTCACAATTGCAAAATAAATTTGGATTAAATAAATCACAATATTTTAAATGGATGCAATTGAAGCAGGCCATTCAGGTAGGGTTCCCTGAATGGAAAAATCTAAATAATCAATATAGTTTACAGGTTCTATGTTTCCAGACGGATTTGTTGGGTCACCAAGCCGCAAAATGGTACAAATTGATATATGGATTTTTAAATAAAAAAAAGAAAACAGGTCTTAGGGATATTTGGAGTATTGAGATAGGTCAGACAATTTCTGAATCTCAATGGCCACGATTTTGGTCCTGGAGATTAAGATCTACAAGGTCAGCATCTATGAATCAAACATGGTTATTTTTATTACATAGAGTATTCTGGACCCCAACGCGCCTGCAAAAAATAGATAGTACTAGATCTAATAGATGCTGGCATTGTAAATTGGAAATAGGGACGTTAGATCATTTAATCTTTTTTTGTCCCTTTGTAAACGCATTTTGGAATTTAATTTGGCCCCAAATTAATAAGTTACTAGAGAATCACGTAGGACTCTCGTATGACACCATATTATTTGGTACTGCAATGAGAACTAAGAGTCCGATTTCAGCAAACAATAATAAGCTATTACTAATACTAACAGGAGTCGCCATGCAACAAATTACTCAAAATTGGAAAGATTACACCAAATTAAATTATACGTTCTGGTGGAATTCTGTTTGTCATATTTATAAAATGGAAAAAATAATAGCGTTACAACAGGGAAATCATCTTAATTTTAATAAAATTTGGCAACCATTGACAAAATATTCTAATGATTAGTTCTTAGCACAATGATAAATAATTATATATGAATGGGGTGGGATTTGACTAATTAATGGAAATATACTATATAAAAAGGGGATGGGAATTATATTTTATATGCTAATGTATAATCTTTATCATATTATATTTTAAATACGATGTATTATTAATGATAATATTTTAAATATGTAAAAAAAACTTTATTGTATATTATATTACTCAAATATTGTAAGAATGGAAAACTTATAAATAAAAATTTAAAAAAAAAAAAAAAAAACATTTGAATACAAAATCTGCCTTTAATAAAAGCTTATACATACTAAAAAAAAAAAAAAAAAAAAAAAAAAAAATAAAGCCCTAAGCGCGCATGCGTACTCCCACCTGCGTGCTCCCGTTTTCCGTGAGCTGTAGGAGTGCGCATGCACGCAGTGGCGCGGAGCCTGTTGGCCACGGCGGCTCTTGCCATCTGAAGGAAGGAAGGAGGAAAGGGGACACGGAGAGAAGGCGATTCATCTCATAGAGCCGCAAGCCTTTGGTCCAAGAGAGATCATTACGGCGCTGAGGAGGAACTCAAAAATAAGGCAGCAGCGCCTGCGCAACAGCCGAGCGTTACCGTCACGCGACACCATGGCTGAAATCCACGTAGGTATCTCAGCGGCGCTCCCGTCAATGGTTAGCGTTGCTTTCTTTCAATCCCAGAATGTTACGATGAGGAGGAGGTAGGCTTCTCCCGAGTTGCCATTTTTGTCTCTTTCTCACCCAGTTAGGCTAGGTTTATGTGCGAGTTGCGGGAAAGTTCAAAAGCGCTGCGATTTTATGACCTCCCCCACCTTTTCACAGGGGAATTATAATGAATTAATAGGACTGGCAAAAACAACAATATATCAAAAATACCAGTCCATCATTTCATATTAACCTGTTTTTCTTTTAAACACCATTCAGCCTTAGAAGCGGCTTATTTTGTCGGGCAAAATTACTCGATAGGTATCTCAACAGCAGCAAGCTTCCTCATTGGCTCCACCAAAACCTCTCAATCTAATATAATAAAGCCCGGGGCCAGGGAGCAAATGTGCTTTGCTTTGGGGGGAGGGGTGTGCTGGAGGGCCAGGGAGGTTTGCTTTGCTTTGGGGAGGATAAAGAAGGGGGCCATAGAGAAAGACAAAGAAAGGCAGGCAGGCAAGGGGCCACAGAGAGATAGAAAGACAGCAGACAGGGAGAGAGACAGAAAGAAAGACAGACAAACAGGGGGCCAGAGGAAGAGAGACAGACAGAAAGAAAGACAGACAGTGGGAGGGAGAGAGATAGAAATAAAGAAAGAGACAGGGGCAGGGAGAAGCACAGACAGAAAGACATACATATATATATTCTAGCACCCGTTAATGTAACGGGCTTAAACACTAGTTTTCTGATAAAAGCTTCTCAATACCTGCAATGTGCCACAGTAAAGGTCATGTTTTTACCATATGTTTCATCCCAATCCCACTTTAGCACAAAGTTTCTGTTTAATGCGTTAACTCGCACATTCTTAGGGCGAGGCACTTTATTTGCATCTAGAAAAAAACAAAAGACAAAATGTTTGTTAAAATTACACAAAAATAAAATATTCCTTTTCTAATATTCTTTTTTTCTTTTAAATTGCCTTCAAGTTAAGAATGCATTAACTCTTTCAAAGTATTCTTCCTTCTATTATATCAAAGGTCACAACAAAATATGCTAATAGAAATGTGTTAGGATGAAATGAGATATCTGTTTAGAACGCGCCATAGACTTACTGCTCTGAATTTTTTAACATGCTACTTCAGTTATGGGCCCTTTTACTAAACTGCACTTAGGAATGGGCTTAGCACATGCAGGAAAGGTAAAGGAAGCACTAAGGATATTTTTACTGCAGCTGTCAAAAAAGGGTCTTTACATCTTGAGACCATGTGCTAATATTAGCATTACATGGTCATTAAAAAAAAAAAACCACACCCCAATGCAAGAGCATTTACTGACTCCTATTTAGGGGGTGCCAAAGGCTTATGGCAGGTTTGGAGGAGGCCTGCAACAGGTCCAGGAGGGGGGACATTTTTTGGCCCATAAATCTTGATTTATATTTAAGTATATATAGTAAGAATTTTCCCAAGTTCTTCATAAGAATGGTTTATGGACTTTTCTTTTAGGAAATTATCCAAACTTTTTTTAAACCCTGATAAGATAGCTTTCTTTTCAGAGGGAAAAAAAGCCTTAAGAGATCCTCAGGAGAGACATTGTGCTGCTGAATCAAACCTATAAGTTCTATGAACTGTGCAAAAAGTGCATATTTTCCTGTCAGCACAAATAATACTTTTGCAAGAGGACATCATCTTTGCCCTAGAAGATCACAATATGCAGAGCCAGAGCTATCATAAAATCAAATAACCTGGAACTAGTGGATGTAATGCCAATCTTAAGATTAGACAATGGTAATATAACAATGTCATATGATAATGAAACAGATATAGACAATACATTACATACAGTATGCTATACTTAAGACTAAACTAAACTAAACTAAATCTTGGGTTTATATACCGCATCATCTCCACAAAGTGGAGCTCGACACGGTTTACAGGGTTTGGGATAGAACGGAACTCCAATGGAATTATATAAGTACTAAGTAAGAAGAGAGGTTAGGGTTTAGAGTACCAGACAGGGGAAGAGGTTACATTATTGTGACAAATTAGTACAAAAGAAAATCATATGAGATAATGAGCCTACTGAGTTATTACAAGACCAACAAGTGTCAGGTGTTTTACGTGGAAGCTTAGCAAGTTTTGCAGGAGTCCAGTAAGCATTATGCAAAATGAAACAAGAACATTGTAACAAGGCTGCAGACAAAGAAGGACGAAGTGATTTGGACCAAAAAACTTCCCATTGTAATGTGGTCAAATGTAAATCTAGTTGTACATTCCATTTGCAGTTAACCTCAAACTGGGTCTTATTAGCCTGGAGAATTTTGTATACTTTAGATGCTGATTTTTGTAGATTGCAAAAGAAGAGCACAAATGGAAGTGATATGCGGACATTTAGGGTTGTTCATAGCAGAAGATTGAATAATATCCCCAAATTGAGCTAATAGAAACCAGATTGATTCATCTTTAACAGCCCAACTCTCCCCTCCCACAACTTATTGCACAGATATATTGTTTTACTGGTAACATAAAATATGTAAACCATATCCTGCACACTGACAAAATCTTTAAAAATGCATTAAATAAATATAGATAGATAGGTAAATGTTCAAGCCTTGGTGCATTTTTTCAACACCACAGCTACCCCTCCTCAACAGAAAATTTAGCAACCCAAGCAGCTACCAACTGTGAGATGCTCAGTTCTAGAACCATCAGTGGCTAAATGTAAAATTCTTTCTTGGAGAATATCAGATCAATTCAGCCAACAGATACACGGTCCCAAATCATGTAATACCTTCCCAAAGCTAAAGCCACTGCTGTAAAATGGATTCTCTTAATCACTGATAGTCAATGTAAATCAGCAAGTTTGGGAGAAATGTGTTCCCGGACTCCCACCTGCACAAAAACCATGTGGTTGCCTTCTGCACTAATTTGGTATTAGGGAGTGTGTGGCGCAATGGTTAAAGCTACAGTCTCAGCACCCTGAGGTTGTGGGTTCAAACCCACGATCCTCCTTGTGATCCTGAGCAAATCACTTAATCCCCCCATTGCCCCAGATACATTATTTAGATTGTGAGCCCACCAGACCAGACAGGGAAAAATGCTTGAGTACCTGAATAAATTCATGTAAACCATTCTGAGCTCCCTTGGGAGAATGGTATAGAAAATTGAATAAATGTAATGTAATGTAATTTATGAATAAATAAATAACAACCATCCAATTCTATCTCTTAGTGGCTTTTTCACTAAAGAGCACTAAGCAACTTGTTTGGATTTTACTGCACATTAAACGTAATAAATAGGCATTAAAACAGCCAGCGTGATAAAAACCTGCAATAGCTGTTTAATGTGGAAATAAGCGGAGTATGGGCATAACTGAGGCAGAATAGAAGAGTGACTTGCTGGGGACAGCTAGTGTGTAGGTCATTAATGCATGCTAGCTGTGGGGACTGTCAAAAGCAGATGAACTTATGGCCAGTTCAAGACAAAGTGGTATGTGAAGCCGTGCTATCAGCAGTCCAGTAGCATGGCTGGTTATCACTGATTCTTTCCCCCCTCCCACACCTGATGGTCTGATCTACCCCAAAGACCATTTTCTACTGTCTGATCCCATCCCTGTCCAAAAGTCCCACCCTCTTAGTGATTTTCTTCTTTTGCACCTACTGTTAAGACATTCTAGGTCTTTCTGTAACTCAACTGTAGTCCTATGCTGATTCCATGATCCAACTTTCCCTCTGTGTTCTTGTTTCCTAGAGTGCAGGGTTGCTAGGTCCAGTGTTATATACTGGGGCCTTAAAACCAGCCGGCAGATTGCATTTTCTTCAGGTTTTGGCAGGTTTGATACCCCTATGGTAGGAAGGCCAGAATAATTGCCCCTTTGCCTCTTTAACATCAATACTTAGCACTACACTAATTATGAGAAGGGGAACAGAAGCAAACTGACTACCTACCCCTAACTTACTTCTCCTTACCTTTATCCCTCTATCAGGGTCCCTTTTTCTGGAACTGGGAGGTGTGAAAGGAGGATCAATGCACTAAGGGAACAATTTTGCATCTCTTGGGTAGGAAGGGCCCATCCTGCAAGAACTGACAAGTCTGAGGGAAAAAGTGCGGCGGCTAAGGAGTATCCGGGAGGACAAGGCATTCATTGACGAAGGCCTTCAGGAACTGTCTCAAGTCTCCGAGCAAGTGCACGAAGACAAGTCCATCCTAGAGTCACCAGAACAGACCAGACATGAAGCATTCGAAGAGACAACTGGGGTACAAGAAGAGACTCGAGATGATGATACCTGGCAACTAGTCACCTCAGCAAGAAAACACAGAAGGCTGTCCTCCTCTTGGTTCTCTACAAGCAAGCACATCAACACCGCAGATCACCTTGAGCAACAGATTCTAGCCTCTACAGGAAAGAGCCAAAATCTGAACTGAGGAGGACATTCAGGAAGACATCTGGGAGACTCGACAGACGACCCCAACTCAAGAAGCAACAAATCAGCACCCCCCTAAGAAGCAAAGAGTGGGGACTCTATTCTACGGGGAACCGAAGGACCAGTTTGCAGACCAGATCTACAATCAAGAGAGGTTTGCTGTCTACCAGGAGCCAGGATCCGTGATGTGACTACCTGCAAAGGAAAAATAATCAAGCCCCAAAACCACTACCCAATGCTTCTCATCCACGTTGGGACAAACGACACTGCCAGGAACGCACCGGAGAAGATACCAGAAGACTTCAGAGCCCTCGGAGAGAAGCTGAAGCAGATGGATGTGCAAGTGGTCTTCTCCTCCATTCTACCAGTAAGAGACAAGAGGAGAGTAAGAGAAGAACTGATCCAGAGGACTAATGTATGGCTAAGAGGATGGTGCAAAGAAATGAACTTCGGCTTCCTGGACCACGGAGAAGCACTTCAGGGAATGCAGGGACCAGATGGACTACACCTAACTGGAAGAGGGAAGAATGTCCTGGGACGACACCTGGCAAACTTGTTCCGGAAGGCTTTAAACTAGGTGAGTTGGGGGAGGAGACGCACACTCACACTAGTAGAGTAAGTAAATCCATCTTGGAACAAGAGGTAAGTAGGGTAAGTAAATCCATCTTGGAACCAGAGGTAAGTATACACGCGTATACCAAAGGAGACAGAGACAATACCGGAGGGGATAAAGGCACAACCGAGGAAAGCAATTTACCTCGCGTCAATACAGAGGGAGACAAAGCGAGAGACAGAGATTTCACCTTGGGGTCTGAGGTGGCAAATCGTGCAAATACTAAAGGGGACATAGGATATCTTAAGGGCGACAAGGACAAGATTAAAGAGGACAAGCTGTCTCGGTTAGAAAACGATACATGTAAGCAAAAAGAATGGAAAGCCATGTATGCTAATGCCCGTAGCTTAGGCAATAAAATCCCTGGAACTGTAAACGGAAATGAGAAACGCAGACCTTGATGTGGTGGCAATATCAGAAACATGGTTCTCAGAATCCCACGTATGGGACATGGTTATACCAGGATACAACTTACTCCGTCGCAACAGGGAAGGTAAATCAGGAGGAGGAGTAGCTCCATACATAGAGAAGACATTAAGGTTACTAATAATCACAGACATCAAATACAAGGGAGAATCCCTCTGGGTGAACCTTGCCAGGGGCACTAATAAATGCCTGTATCTTGGTGTTGTATATAGACCACCAGGGCAAGGGGATGATGTAGACGACAGACTAATCGAAGACATTGAGAACATCACACTGCGTGGGGACACAGTGCTGTTGGGAGACATCAATATGCCTGATGTGGACTGGGACAAACCTAACACTACAACCAGCAGCAGCAAGAGGCTACTAGACTCCATGCGAGGAGCAAGCCTCAAGCAGATGGTAATAGAACCCACCAGGGATCGGGCAATCCTGGACCTGTTACTCACCAACGGAGACAGCGTCACAGAATTAGCGGTGGGAGAAACCTTAGGCTTCAGCAACCATAACATGGTGTGGTTTCACCTGAAAAAAGGAGCCACTAGATCAAATACATCGACTAAGGTCCTAAACTTTAAAAGAACCGATTTTCAGAGCATAGGAGACTATGTCCACAAAAAATGACAAACCCAAAACAAGACGGACAGTGTAGAGGTACTATGGTCGGACCTAAAATCAACCCTACAAGAAGCAATCAACATATATATAAAAACCGTGAGCAAGCGACGCAGCAAAATTAAACCACTGTGGTTCTCCAAGGAGATTTCAGAACTAGTAAAACAAAAGAAAAAAGCTTTCGTGACCTACAAACAGTCATAACTACCGGAAGCAAAAGAAACATATTTGACGAAATCTAGGAAAGTTAAAACGTCGGTCAGAGAGGCCAAACTCCAGATGGAAGAAAATATAGCTAGGCAGGTTAGAAAGGGGGATAAATCCTTTTTTAAGTACATCAACAACAGGAAGAAGAACACAAATGGTATTGGGCACATAAAGAAACCCGACGGTAACTTCGCAGACTTGGATGCAGACAAAGCAGAGCTGCTCAATAACTACTTCTGCTTAGTCTTCACTTGTGAAGCACCAGGATCTGGACCTCAGCTATAGACAAAGGAGAGCTTGGAGGATCCATTCCGGGAATTTGAATTTATCTCGAGCAGTGTCTACCAAGAACTGTCAAAACTAAAGGTTAACAAAGCTATGGGCTCGGATAATCTACACCCCAGAGTGCTTCAGGAATTGAGGGATGTCCTAGCGGAGCCATTAGCCAAGGTTTTCAATCTTTCCCTTAGCAAGGGAAGAGTTCCCTTGGACTGGAAAATTGCCAACGTTATTCCGCTTCACAAAAAGAGATGTAAGTCAGAGGCTGACATCAATAGCGTGTAAACTAATGGGAACGATGATAAAAAACAGATTAGACACGTTTCTGGATGAGAAAAATTAAGAGACCCCCACCAACATGGCTTCACGAAGGGTAAGTCCTGTCAATCCAACCTGATAAGGTTCTTTGACTGGGTAATAAAAAAACTGAACGGGGGGGGGGGGGGGAGTCTCTTGACATTGTGTACTTGGACTTCAGTAAAGCTTTTGATATTGTTCCACACTGCAGGTTATTGAATAAGATGACCGAGATGGGACTAGGAGAAATGCTGACTGCATGGGTAGAAGATTGGCTCAGCGGCAGACTTCAAAGGGTGATGGTAAACGGTACTCTCTCAGAAATGTCAAGAGTAATCAGTGGAGTACCGCAGGGCTCAGTCTTGGGACCGATGCTATTTAACATCTTTGTAAGAGATTTGACTCAAGGACTTCAAGACAAAATTACGTTATTTGCCGACGACGCTAAACTGTGTAACGCTGTTGGCCGGGCAACAGAACCTAACTTTACAACTGTGCAAAACACTATGGAGCAAGACCTACTTTTACTAGAACGATGGACCAGTACTTGGCAACTAAATTTCAATGCCAAAAAATGGAAGGTGATGCATCTTGGTAGCGGGAATCCTTGCACTACATACACCTTAAATGGAGAAAAATTAACAAGAACTGAAGCAGAAAGGGACTTGGGAGTAATCATCCGTGAAGACATGAAGGCTGCAAATCAGGTGGAGCAAGCCTCGGCAAAGGCTAGAAAAATGCTTGGCTGCATCAGAAGCTTTATCAGCCAAAAGCCCGAAGTTATAATGCCGTTATACAGATCCATGGTGAGACCGCACCTGGAATACTGCGTCTAGTTTTGGAGGCCACACTACCAAAAGGATGTGAAGAGAATTGAGTCGGTTCAGAGAACGGCCACAAGGATGGTCTCAGGACTCAAAAATCTTCCATATGAAGATTGTCTGAGCAGGCTGCGCTTATACTCGCTAGAGGAGCGCAGAGAAAGGGGGGACATGATAGAAACCTTCAAATACATAACGGGCCGCATCAAGGAGGAGGAGGAAGTCTTTATTCTTACGGGTCCCATGGTGACAAGAGGACATCCACTAAAACTTAGGGGAGGAAGATTTCATGGGGTCATCAAGGTATTTCTCATGCAGGCAAACTTGGGTCATCCCTCCCCTTTAAAATCACTGAGATCTGGAATAACCTTACCTCCCTGCTCCGATCATCAAGCTCCCTCCAACTTTTCCGTAAACACCTAAAAACCTGGCTATTCTCAAAACTGTAACATTTCCCCCCTCTTAGGCCTCTCCACCTTCCCCACCCTCTTACATCTAACTCTTAAACTCTCCACTGGAGTTCCTCTCTCATCCTAATTCCTGTAAACCGTGCCGAGCTCTGCATTTACTGAGATGGTGCGGTATATAAACCCAAGGTTTAGTTTAGTTTACCGAGAGGGTGATTGATAGATGGAATTGTCTACCACGTCAGGTAGTCAAGGCCAGTAGCACGCTAGACTTCAAGAGGCGATGGGACAAGCAGATGGGGTCGCTACAGAGGTATAATAGTTTCTCGAGGGTGGGAGGGATCTTGATTGAGCAGACTTGTTGGGCCGCTGGCCTTTTTCTGCCGTCATATTCTATGTTTCTATGTTTAACCTGCTCCTTTTCTGCAGCTCCTATGTAGAATAGTCCCAGTTCGCCAGCTCTCCCTGGGTTCTACATGGGATGATGACCCTAAATTGCATACTCTTATTAACCCAGCAGAGACTAAAAAACAAAGTGTTGGACTTAATGTCACCTGAACACGCTCATGGCCTCATCAAATAATTTTGTGATGCCATCTGAATTATGGCCAATAGTTTGGGAACCAGCAATCTATAAAATATTGATAATAATAACAGGGCTTACCTGCATTTTCAGTGTGCACACAGTGCACTGGGCTAAAAGCACTCTCTTTTTCTCCATTTAACAGGGCCTTGATCTTCAAGCAATAAGTAGTGTTTGGATCAAGATTATCAATTCTGTCATTGTAATGAACCAGTTTCTTTTGTTTCTATAAAACAATGAAAACAAAGGGGTATATTAATGAAGCACATCAACGGGTGCTGCTAGGCCTGCCATCTGAGCCAGCTAAATACCTCATAATGAAGCCAGAAAGTTGGGTGGTTATGGGTTGGGGGGATGGGAGAAGGGAGGACTCAGGAAGAGAGAGAAGTACTGGGAATATAGGGGAAGGAAGAGATGAATGTGAAAAACTGGAGGGGAGAAGATGAATAGATGGAGAACGTAAGAATAGCCTTATTGGATCAGACTAATGGTTCATCTAGCCCAGTGACCCATCTTCACTAGTACCTGGCAAAAACTCAGGAGAGTAGGAGAGAGTTGTGAAAGAAGAATAAAAGGACAGAGGTGAAGGGGAGGAAAGTAGTGGGGGAATGGAGGAGAAAGATGTGAAGGGAGGGAATTGGTAGCAAAGGGTTAGGAGAAGAAAGGCAAGGGAAGGACAGATAAGATGAGCAGGCAGGTAAAAGAGGAAAAAGATGAACAGTGTAAGATGGAAGGGAAAAAGGAAAAGGAGATGGGTGAATGAAAAAGCAAAGCTCCTATAACAATTCAAGAAAATGGAGACCAGGTGATTGGGTAGAAGGGAAATATTTAGTTGGCTAAATGGGAAGGAATAGTTGTTTCCTGCAGTCCGGCTGGTGGGGGAGTGAGATGTGGCTTGCAAGCTGGTAGGGACCAGGGACAAAGCTTGAAAGACTAGACAAAAGGTCAGGATATGGTATGGATCAGGACCACAGCATGGTTAGGAACATCTCCCTCCCTCCCCCAATCTGGATTTCCCCTTACTCATGAAATAGGCTGTACCTGTTCAGTGGAGTTGTTTTTCCAGAATTCTACCCAGTAGCTAAAATCTGATGCTTCCCACATTGGTGTTTTATCAGAGTTTCCAGGAGCAGAAATATTAATCCTTATTAATCCATCTACAGCTTCTACTTGAATGTCTGGGGGACCAATTTCAGCTAAAAAGCAAAAGGAAATCATTTCATTTAGTAATTTTGTTCACAGGTAAACCTTTAGTTTTCACAAAACTTTAATCAATATTTATTTATTAATTTGTTTTCTATCCCATTCTCCCCAATGAATTCAGAATGGGTTACAGCAGTGGTCTCAAACTCGCGGCCCGGGGGCCACATGTGGGCCGCCAGGTACTGTTTTGAGGCCCTCTGTATGTTTATCATAATCACAAAAGTAAAATAAAACAGTTTCTTGATCATATCTCTCTTTAGCTATAAATGACAATATTATTATTAAGACTTGGCCAAAAGGAAAGATTTATAAACTATGAAGAGTTTTACCTCATGCAAAATTGTCATTTCTTTAATAAGACATTAACTATTTTTTCTGCGGCCCTCCAAGTACCTACAAATCCAAAATGTGGCCCTGCAAAGGGTTTGAGTTTGAGACCACTGGGTTACAGGATAACTTACATAAAGATACAGTCAAACTTGGTTATATTTTGCCACATACACAATACAATGTGTTTAACATACATTTTGTCATATTTACGAGGGTCATTTCATAAATAATGCACACTATTTTTTAAATTTACGTTTTATTTTTTTCCAAGTATTTCTTTACAATTCTTCAATATAGTCTCCCTGCTTTGCAATGACCGAGTCCCAACGTCCGGGAAGCTTCATTATTCCATCCATGACACCATTTTAGTTCAGTTGCCGAATGGCTCAGGTACCGGCGGAAGAAAGCTCTTCCAGAGATGCAAAATGATGTCCACGTATAGGTTGTTTCAACTTTGGAAAAAGGTCAAAATCTGGTGGATTCATGCTGGACTGTAGGGAGCATGAGGTAATACCTCCCAGCCATACTTGCGTAGTTTTTCAATGACGACATTCCCTATGTGCGGGTGAGTATTGTCGTGAAGAATGAGTGGCCCAGCCATGAGCAAATGAGGTCGGGTTTTATGCATTTTTCTGCACATTTTTTTGCAAAAAAATCGCAATAATACATTGCTGTGATACTTCTTCCACATGGAACTTTGTCTGTGATGATGATGCCTTCATGATCATAAGCAAAAATCATCATTTGTTTGACTTTTGATTGAGCTCGTTGAAACCTTTTTGGCCATGGGGAAGATGGAGCTCTCCACTCATTGAAAAACTACACAAATATGGCTGGGAGGTGTTACCTCATGCTCCCTACAGTCCAGACATGAGTCCACCAGACTTCAACCTTTTCCAAAGTTGAAACAACCTATGTGTGGACATTATTTTGCATCTCTGGAAGAGCTTTTTTCCGCTGGTACCCGAGCCATTTGGCAACTGAACAAAAACAGTGTCTTAGATGGAATAATGAAGCTTCCCGGACATTGGGACTCGGTTATTCCAAAGCAGGGAGACTATATTGAAGGACTGTAAAGAAATACTTGAATAAATTAAAACATGTAAAATTTTTAAAATAGTGTGCATTATTTATGAAATGACCCTCGTACAATACAATCTGTTTATCCTAACTAATCTGCACAAAGAATCTTGTTCCAGTAGGCAAAAGGTGATCAGGTGAAGAGGTAAGATTTTATTGCTTTCATAAAGTTCAGAACCATGTTTTAAACATGGTTTTAAACAGGGTTCTTTATTTTGTAAAATTGATGATGATTATTTATCATTTGTTTTGTTTTGTTTTTTTTGTAATTCTTTATTCATTTTTGTATGTTACAACAAGTGTATCAAATTAACTCATATAAAACTTAAAGATACACACTTGATTAACTCACATATTAGCATCAAATTTAACATTTCATTAGAAAATTAGTATTTGTTAATTAGGTTTGTTAATACTCTGTTTCTTGTTAGATTCTCTATTGTTCAGTTGACCGATTTTTGTATTGTATGCTTTCAACCATCATCAATAAAATAGTTTAAATCTAATATACATGGCTTTCCAGTCTAACAGAAAGCCTATACAGAAGAAGGGAGCAGGGCCTCAGACTCTTGGACTTATCTGGACATATGTCATAATGGGGGTCCAACATAGGGTTACCATATGGCTCCAGAAAAGAGAGCACAGCTTGAGACATCTGAGTTTTACTGCCATTGCTTTCAATGGAAGTAAAACCTAGATGTCTCAATCCGTGTTCCTTTTTCTGGACCCTAGTCCAATAGAAAGCTACATAGTAACATAGTAACATAGTAGATGACGGCAGATAAAGACCCGAATGGTCCATCTAGTCTGCCCAACCTGATTCAATCTAAAAATTTGTTGGTATTTTTTTTTTTTTCTTCTTCTCCTTAGCTATTTCTGGGCATGAAACCAAAGCTCTGCCCGGTACTGTTCTTAGGTTCCAACTACTGAAGTTTCTGTCAAAGCTCACTCCAGTCCATCTTCACCCTTCCAGCACATCCTCTTCCAAATGGCCATATACAGACAGACAGAGACGGTGCAAGTCTGCCCAGTACTGGCCTTAGCTGCTCTGTTTGTGACCCCATCACTGATGTGACTCCATATGGGTTCTCAACTCACACTTTAAAACCATTGCTCTTGAAAGTCTCTGAGCTAGGATAGTGAGTAGAGTGCAAATAGTGGATAGAAACCAACTGAAGAGGCAACCTGTGGATCAGCAGGTATTTACTTCAGAAACAATCTATATAAGAAAAGAGGATAGTAAAGGATGGGTGGTATGCTAAATAATGAACAGCATTAACAGTTTAAAGAGCCATTACCTTCTCTGAAATCAAAGTTAGAAATATGGCAATTAAAATAGTGCTGGATTTAGAAAAATCTACTTATCCATATGGAGTTGTGTCTTCCTACCAAGTTTATTTAAAATGTGATACACTGCCTATTCAGAAGACTTTCTAAATAGGTGACAAAATCTAAGAACAAAATAAAATTAAAGGAATTCCCATTGTAAACAGGACAGAGAGAGAGAGAGAAACCCCAACACCGTCTGCTTGCAGGAGGGTAAGTATGGTAATGTTACTTACCTGTAGTATGTGGTATTCAAGGACATCTGGGTGTCATCCTGACATCTGGGTGGTCATCCTGACAGAGCTCAGTGCAGATGTTACCCAGCATTCTAAATCTTTAAGATGCTTTTGGTAGTGATCCCATATTCCCAAGTGCCTTCCTGCCTAACATACAAGTGCGGGACCCTCAGTAACATAGAGTAGCTAGAAAATAATTCAACTCATAGGAGAGGAGGAAGAATTATAAGGATACCTCTCCTGCTGTCCTCAGAGAACACCTGCTACAGGTATGTAACTTTCCTTTCTCTGAGGACAATAGTATCCTTATATCTGGGAATCTCTAGCTACCAGGCTCACCAAAAACAAAAACAGTAGTACAAAAGAATCAACCTCAAACAAATAGAAACTGGCTGTGGAAGTGCAACCTGGAACTGGATAAAATGGACCCTATGATGATGGGGTTGGATTCTAGACACCACACAAATTCTGCAGGACTGTGATCAAACTGACTGTCGCATCGGGTATTCTGTCTAAGCAGTAATGAGATGTGAATGTGTGAACTGAAAACCATGTTGCAGCCTTGCAGATCTCCTCAATGGAAGGCTGACCTTAAGTGGACTACTGACACAATTATGGCTCTAACATTATGAGAGGGACCCTCTAGTCAGGCCAGACTGGGCATAAGAAAAGGAGAATCTGCTAGCCAACTGAATAAAATGCATTTTCCAAAGAAATAAAAAGCTGGGTGGGCTGTCCATGGGCTTTAGACCGCGTCAGATAGAAGGCTAAGGCTTGCTTGCAGTCTAAGGTATACAGTGCACTTTCGCCAGGATGGGAATGTGGTTTTGGGGAAAATGCTGGTAGAATGATTGACTGATTAAGATGGAACTCCGATACCACCTTAGGAAGGCACTTAGGGTAGTTCTCAGCATATATCCTATTATGATGTAATCTAGTATAAGGTGGATTTGCTTCTAGAGTAGGGGTCAGGAACCTTTTAAAAGCAAAGAGCCATCTTATCCTAAAATGCTTGACTCAATAATTATAAAGAGCCGCAATGGGTAGAGAAGGAGATATGAGATATGATTTTTCTTTTAAAAATCTTTATTCATTTTTACAACTTACAACAAGTGCGTTAGAAATTAACATTTGAACTTATTTGATATCACTTGATTTTCTATCATAACCAATTTAATTTAGTAATATTTGAACCCTCCCTCCCATCCCTTCTATTTCATATTTACTTACATATATCTCTGAATACATTATATACAATCATTTCCATTAATCTAATTATTTAATACAATATTTAAAACCCTCCCTCCCACCCTCAATATACAATTATACCAATAAGGGAAAAATGTTATTTATTCATTACTATATTCTTTTAATGGTCCCCACACCTCCTGAAATTTATTAAAATTTCCTTTCTGTATAGCTAATCTTATATGTATGACACAGAGAATTCCACCAAAAACTATAATTTAATCTACTCCAGTTTTTCCAATTAAATGTAATCTGTTGAATGGCAACTCCTGTCATAATAAGTAAGAGTTTATTATTTTTTGATAAAATTTGACTTTTCTTCCTCATTGACATTCCAAAAATATAGTATCATATGATAAAGCCACAGGATTTTCCAATAAACAATTTATTTGGCTCCATATCGATTTCCAAAAAGCCAAAATGAATGGACAATAGAATAATAAATGATCTAAAGTCCCTACTTCGAGATGACAATGCCAGCATCTATTAGACTTAGAGCTATCTAACTTTTGTAATCTAACTGGGGTCCAAAATTCTCTATGTAAAAGAAAAAACCAAGTTTGTCTCATAGATGCGGACACCGTAGATCTCATTCTCCAAGACCAAATTTGTGGCCATTGAGACACAGTAATTTGATGCTTTATCTCAATGCTCCAAATGTCCCTAAGTCCATTTCTAGGTTTTTTATTTACAAATCCGTTTATCAATTTATACCACTGTGCGGCCTGGTGACCCAAGAAGTCCACCTGAAAGCATAAAAACTCCAGACTATACTGATTATTGAGATTTTTCCATTCAGGGAACCCCTGCTGAATAGCCTGCTTCAGTTGACTTTGTGATTTATTAAGACCATATTTATGTTGCAACTGTGAAAAGTCAAGCAGCTTACCATTTGAAATAACATCTCCCAAAATTCGTATATCTGCAATCATCCAATGCTTCCAGATGACCTTAAATCTGCCAATTTGAATCTTGGAGTTTAACCATATAGTTTGATTTGTTCATTTATAGATTGGAATAGGCGTTAAATTACTAACATATCGGAGAGTTTTCCATGTATCCATAAATATTCTGTTTTCTTTATATAATCTAGGCATTTTAATACTAAGAACATGACATAATCGTAAAGGGAACATGAGTTGCCACTCCAACCATAACCAATCTGGGGTATTATCAATGAGCTCTGGGAGGATCCAATACATACCCTGTCGTAAAATATAGGCTTGATGATACCTATAGAAATTGGGAAAATTTACCCCACCCTCCGCAATTGATTTTTATAACGATACTAAAGCAATTCTAGGAATTTTGCCCAACCAAACAAATTTTGTAAGAATACTGTTTAACTTTTTGTAAAAGGACCCCTTAAAAAAAACTGGTAACATTCCCATCTGATAACAAACCACAGGCAATATCATCATTTTAATAGTTTGATCTCTCCCCCTCCAAGACAGATGTAATGGATTCCATTGCTCACACATTTCTGTTACCTTCTGCAATAAAGATTTTTCATTCTCTTTCATTGTGTCTTCCAGCGTGTTTTTTATCCAAATTCCCAAATATTTTAATCCATCTTCCTTCCATACAAAGAAAATGAATCAAATAATCCTTTTGTGCAATACACATTTAGTGGAAGAACTTCAGATTTACTCCAATTTATCTTATACCCTAAAAATTTTCAAAATTTCTCAATCAATTCTAGTAAGCATGGAATAGTTTTTCAGGATTTCTCAAATGAAGCATAATATCATTGGCATATGCAGAGACTTTGTATTCCCGGTCTGAATAAGGAATATCCTGTATCTCCTTTACTTGCTGAATAGCTAATAACAAGGGTTCCAAAACAATATAAAAAAGCAAAGGAGATAGGGGACAACCCTGTCTAACCCCCTCTGCAAATTAAAGCGTTCTGAAAAATTATTATTAATATATAGTTTTGCAACAGGGGAGCTATACAATGTATAAATCTTGAACCTATTCCAAACCATTCCATAGCTTGATACATGAAGTTCCATTCTACCCGATCAAAGGCTTTTTCTGCATCTAAGGACACAGAAAATGCCGGATCTTTCATGTCTTTTGTTAAATTTAGCATATGAAAAGCCAATCTAGTGTTATTAGATGAATGTCTCCCAGCAATGAATCCAGTTTGGTGCATATCAATTATAAAAGGGAGAGCCTTGGCCAAGCGTAAAGCCAATGTCTTAGCCAAAAGTTTTCCATCTACATTAATTAAGGATATAGGCCTGTAATTTGAAACCAATGTAGGATCTTTGTTTGGCTTTGGCAAAGCTATAGTCAATGATTCTGCCATAGTACCTGTAATGCAACCCTTATTTAGTTGAGTCTGATATAATTTAAATAAATGAGGTAATAGGGTAATTTGAAATGATTTATAAAATTCTACCGTGAAACGGATCCAACTCTAAGAGACTTAAACGCTGTTTCTAATTCTTTTAATGATATAGGCTCCTCTAAACTTTTTTTAATACGCTCAGGAATTTTCGGTCCCTCAATCAGATTCAAAAATTCTATACCATCTTTTTCTCTATTTTCATATGGCTCAGAAGAATATAGGTCTTTATAAAAATTTAGAAATTGATTCAAAATGCTTCCAATTTGAGTATGTGTCTCACTTTACTCATCCTTTATAGCAATAATTTTTGTTCTTCTTTTCTTCGTTTAAGATAATTTGCCAATAATCTTCCCGCCTTATTTGAATTTCCATAATACAAAGTTTATTGGGAAAACAAATCTTTCCTTACAAATTTTGACGATATCTCATATTTACCCTTTGCTTTTATAAAGCCTGCAAGGTATTTTGCTCCCACTTATCAGCTAATTTATTTTCCAAATGTTTAATTTCTTTTTCCAAATCAGAAAATTGTTTTTTAAGTTGTTTTCTAATATATGCCGAATATGAGATAATATTACCTCTCATGGTAGCCTTAAATGCATCCCATAATATTTCCATGGTAATTTCTTCCGAGATGTTAATTTGAAAAAATTCAATCATTTTTAATTTAAATTCTTCAAGGAAATTTGAATCCACAATGTATTATTGAATCTCCAAACAGATCTACTACACTCTTGTTCCTCAAACTTAAACTCAATCCACACACCTCCATGATCAGACAGTATGATAGGGTCTATGGATGCTTTTGTCACTTGTACTAATTGATTTGAAACAAAAATATAATCTATTCTTGAAAAAGATTTATGAACTTGTGAACAAAAAGAAAATTCCTGCTCATTAAAATGAAGTATCCGCCATATATCTTTCAAATCACAAGATTGTATCAAATTATCTAACCCTAAAGACTTTATAATTTTACTTGTTTTTTTTATCCATTAATGGATCTATAACAGCATTGAAATCTCCAGCCACCACTAAATTAGAAGCAGCCAGTGGGAGTAATAATTGTTGTAATTTCTTAAAAAAAATTCACTTTGATTCGTATTTGGGGGCATATACATTAACCAGATCCAGGGTATTACTTCCCATACTCATTCTTACATGTACCCACCTTCCCAAGGGATCAGAATCAATCAATTGAAAATTAGCTGTGAACGTGAACTCGCAGGCCTTGAGCATGCTCAGATGCTCAAGGCCCAGAAGAGGAGAAGGCCGATTTTCAAGAGTGCCCAGATGAGGGTAAGAAGCGGCAGCGTGGGGGGGGGGGGGTGCCCAATTGTGTCGGGGGGGGGGGGGTCGGATCGTGGCGGGGGGGTGCCCAATCGTGGCGGGGGGGGGGGGCACATTATGGCAGGGGGTGCCGGTTCGAGGCAGGGGGGGTGCCGGATTGCAGGGGGGGTGCCGGTTTGCGGGGGTGGGGGGGAGTGCTCATAAATCGAGCCATGCTCGGTTTCCGAGGCACCGATTTTGCAAATGTTTTGCTCGTCTTGCAAAACACTCGCAAACCGGTGCACTCGTAAACCGAGGTACCACTGTATAATAGTATAATTAAGATCCATTTTTTCCCCTCCTTTCTCAAAATCCATTGACAGGAATTATGTAGACATTGGCCGTTCCTGCTGCTGTATAAAACTTTGTAACTTCTCTGGATCGTCAAAAGCGATTGTTTTATTGTCAAAAGTTATCTTCATAAGAGCAGGATATAGTAATCCATATTTAGCTCCCATCGCTTTCAGCTGGGGTCTAAGATCCAAAAAACTTTTTCTTTTGTTTGCTGTGTTTCTGGTAAAGTCGGGAACTAGATGTATACGAGCGTCTTGATATTTCAAATTTTTATTTTGCTTTGCTAGCTGAAAGATCTCCATGACCTGCTGATGTCTTAGTAACTTAAAAATTAATGGCCGGGGACCCCTTTGCTTATTGGATCTCCTCACAGGAATCCTGTGTGCCCTCTCGATTTCTAGAGGGAACTTTGACTTTATCGGCAGTATTTTGGGTAGTATATTTTCCAGGAAGGAGATCGCATTTCCTTTCTCCACCCCTTCTGGTAGCCCTAAAAGTCTTAAATCAGTCCTCCAGCTCACGGATGAGTAACTCAATTTTTCTCTGATCTGTTTTATTATGAAATAATTCTGTTTCCACTATATCTAATCTTTTTTCCATATTGTTTGACTTAATTTCTATCAGTTCCATTCTCTTGTTCAATGTGGAAACTTCCTCTGTCAAATCGTTAACTTTCATGGCAGTGCCCGACACAATCTCTTTAATCTCTCTCAATTCCTTCATAACCTCATTATCGCCACTTTTTGATGTCGACTCCGGCTCTGCTCTCTTAACACTTCCGGAGGTTACAAACGATGACTCATTCTTATTTTGCTTCCCCGAAGCCATTACACACCTTTATCTTCCGTTTAAACCACAAAGTTAATATATTTCGTGCAACTTATAATACTTTCAAAATCTGCCGATACGGAGCTCACTCGCTACCCAACCTTCTTCATGTGCGACCAAGCCACGCCCCCGAGCTATCTAATTTTTGTAAACGAACAGGGGTCCAGAATGCTCTATGCAACAGAAAAAAAAACAAGTTTGTCTCATAGATGCTGATATTGTACATTTCATCCTCCAAGTCCAAATTCGTGGCCATTGAGACGCAGTAATTTGATGCTTAATTTCAATGCTCCAAATGTCCCGAAGACCAGTTTTGGTATGATTTTTAATGCGATATGAGTATATATCAATTTAACACAAAAACAAATCTTCAAGTGCTTACAGAAAAGAAAGAAAAACAATTTAATGAGACTTTTGATACTGTATTTCCTCAAAGAGTTGTTTCATCCACTTCTTCCTCTCTCCCCATGCACCTTCTCTCTCTCTCCTCCACCCCAATATCCACATCTCCCTCTCTCCCCATGCACCATCTCTCTTTCCCCTCCACCCTTATGTCCATTTCTCCCTCTCTCACCTCTCATCCCTCCTGCAACATATTTCCTTTCCCCTCAATCCCAACCCCACTCACAAATATTATGCTCTTCTCTTGCTTCAACGGGTCAGCGGCGATTCTTATAGCTGCCTGCCACTAATCTGGAAGACTCTCTTCTGTTGTGTCCTGCCCGAGCAGGGTAAGCATCAGGTTCCGAATTTCCTGAAATGCTGGATGTTGATCTAAAAGGTTTCCATTGCACCTTTCCATTGCAAATGCAAGCAGTGTCTCACTTCCGGTTCACCACACAATTGTTTCCCATGTACTCACCTTTATAGGACCCCCAGGGACCCCTAAAGAAGACTTTTTGTCGGGACACAGACCGTGTTGGGTCCTGTGTCCCTGGCGGACTGGGTCCTTTGGGGCTCTTGTGTGGATGGTTTACTTTTGTGTGGATGGAGTTGTTTTGTGTGCCTTTGGAACTTTGATACTTTCAAGTGGGGTCCATTTGGGAACATCATCACTCCACAGAGTTTTTTTGGTTTGATCTAAAAGGTTTATCACACTGGATTTATTGGGTTTTCAGTGACCTCTTTTGCATACAGAGGTCACAATGAATACCTCATTAGTCAGGACCCAGACATGAACACAACAATAATGGGGTCACAGCCTGAAATGGTTCAAATACAGTGAATATATTTCTTGAAGTTGCTCAGCAGTCAACAATCTCAGACGTGGAGGAAAAAAATGGCCAACGCGAAGGCAAAAAGCTCAATGACCCAGGAATATCGAGTGAAAGGTATAGCGAGAAACTTTGATTCTCCCTGGGAAAAATAAACAAAGGCCAAAAAAACAACAAAATTGACCAATCAGAATCAAACTCAAGGGAACAGAGAAAAACAGAAAAAGTGAAGAATTATTTTTTAAAATGATAAAAACTAAAATCAGAAAGGCACAAAAAACGACTTGATGCGCTGAGGAGAAATTGAAGTCACAGCTTCTTGGTTCTGCAGAAAACTAAGAACTGATGGTCCTGCAAGCCAGTAGGTGGAATGGCATTGGCACGCCTGCAGTATGGGCACTGCCTAAAGACTTCAAGAAACAGTTTACAGTGTTCCCCCGGTCGTTCGTGGTCGGTGGTTTGTGGTATTTTCCGACCGCGAACTGCCAACAAGGAGAGGACAGCTGGAGAGGCAGGAGAAAGCAGCCGGAGCACTGGCGAGTGCAGGAAATAACTCGCTGTATGCTCCGACCGCCTCTGCACTATGTCAGGCCTTATCCAATCAGGAGCTGCTTTCACACGCAGCTTCTGATTGGTAAGTTTATATACCGCATCATCTCCACGGATGTGGAGCTCGGCACGGTTTACAAGAACTTAAAATATAGGAAGAGAAGGAAAAAAAAAAGGTTTACATGAACTTATATATTGAAGAGAAGAGTAAGGGGGGATAGAATTACATTTCCTGCACTCGCCAGCGCTCTGGCTGCTCTCTCCTGCTGCCCTCTCTAGTCTCCCCCATGAAAAACCGTATTCGCGGTTTTTCAAGATTCATGGGGGTTCCTGGAACGGAACCTCCACGAATATTGGGGGAGTACTGTACTTGGTAAAGTCTTTATTGGGTTCCATAGATGATGTCATCCATATGTGAGAATATTACACCTGCTATGTACACATGAAGCTTGCCTGCTTACTTTGGGGAAGTAAAGAAGTCACACTTCCAGTGGGGGAAGGGAAGGAGTCCAATTCAGCATTAGCATCCACAACATTTGTGAGAGAAATGGTTGCTGCATCCCCATGCCAAGCCCAAATCATGGCTTTGCTGTACCATTTTAAACATCTACAACTATATTTAATAACATTGGGTACAAGGACTGTAATATACACATCTGCAATTCCAAGACACACATAATGGTGATATTTAGCCCTACAACAATGATCAAAGCTGGCAAAGCTGTAAAGATGTTCAAAAATCAAACTAAAACTCTCTCTTACCAATCTCATATGGCACAAACTTGATAGCACTGGACCACTCAGAGTTTTTCTCTCCCTCTTCAGCTTTTATACGCAGTCTATATTTTTTCAAAAAATCCAGCTTTGACGAAGAGAAATCACATATGGTAGCAGACACACGGAGGCATCCAGACAGTTTTTGCCAACCTCTTGAAAGCTTTCTCTTGACCCTTGACCAAAAAACAATTTATAGGACAATAAGAGATCTTATAAACAGCTGTTTTAGAAGTTTACTATTTACAGGTATAAAGATACTACTCAGAAATAATTAGTTTTAAAATATAGGGGCTCCTTTTACAAAGCTGCGGTAGAGGTTTCTACTGTGAGCCGGAGATGTAAATGCTCCACCATTCACAGGAATTATATGAGCGTCGGAGCATTTACATCGCCAGCCCACAGTAGAAGCCTCTATTGCAGCTTTGTAAAAGCCAGCGTAAATATTTAGCAGTATGGAAAAGTGCATAATGCACAGTTCTAAATGTTTTATCATTCATCTTTGCAATTTTTCCCCCCTTTTATTAAGCCGCGATAGAGGTTTGTACTGTTGCCCGGAGTGCTAAATGCTCCAGGCGGCAGCAGAAACCTCTATCGCGGCTTAGTAAAATAGGGCCTTTAATTGGAAAAGTACACTTCTTCCTCAGTATTCGCGGGGGTTAGGGGCAGAGCCGGCCCGCGAATGCTGAAAATTCACAAATAACTTTTTGTCCGGCTCTAACCCACCTCCGCCCTTCCCCCGACATCTTGGACCTTACCTGGTGGTCTAGCGAGCTTTCGGGACTATGACGGGAGCTCACGGCAGCCATTTCCTACGAGTGATCTGCACGGGGTAGGAGCGTAAGAAGATCGCTCCTGCCCCAAAAGCCCGCTAGACCAACAGGTAAGGTCTGGGATGCCGGGGAGAAGGCGGGAAGGTCCGGAATGCAGATTTAAAAAAATAAATAAATTTAAAAAATTGTGAATAACTGAATCCGCGGATACTGAAACTGTGGATTTGGAGGGAGAAGTGTATATTTTACCCCGAGGCACATGCCCTTGGTTCTTGAAGTTGGCTAGTAATATAATTTGGTGTCCAAACCTTCCCAGATTTTCTGTTCAGGGAAATGTGAAAAGGGTGAGTACTTGGATACGTAAGCCCATAACTGACAATGCAACCCCCTCTACCACTTTTTTTTGTTGTTGTAGTGACCAGCAATGCACTCAACCAGAAATTTTACATTTAGCCGTTATTTTAAATTTTGCCTTAAAATAGGTTGAGGAAAATAGCTTCTAATATGCATTTTGTTTAATTGCATATCACAGCATAAAGATATCTGAGCTATAAGTGCCTTGATTATACAACTCGACCTGAGCAGTGCTTTCGACCTGGTTGACCACACCATTCTACTAGAATGCCTGGCTCACATCGGCATCTCCGACCAGGTCCTCAATTGGTTCCAGGGATTCCTTAGAAACAGATCTTACAAGGTTCTTAAGAGCAACTCCTTCTCATACAGCTGGGACAACACCTGCGGGGTCCCTCAGGGCTCCCCCCTATCACCCACTCTGTTCAATATCTACCTGGCCTCCCTAGGTAACCTCCGACATAACCTCAAGCTCAAATTTTTTATATACGCAGACGACATCACAATAACTATCCCCCTAACCAATTTCTCACAAGAACTACTTGACTACATTACAAACATTCTCAACCAAATTGAACTCTGGATGCTATCCTTCAGACTGAAACTTAATCCCGACAAATCTAAATTCTTCCTAGCCACCCCCAATGACAAAATCAAGGACACTACTATTCAACTGAAAGGAACAACTTACCCCATCGAACCCACCCTAAAAATTCTGGGAGTCACACTCGACAAAAACTTATCCTTAGATAAACACACTGACCTCACGGTCAGGAAAAGCTTCTCCGTACTCTGGAAGCTACGCACCATAAAAAAATACTTTGACGACACTTCTTTCCGCCTTCTTGTACAATCTTCCATCCTCAGCATTCTTGACTACTGCAACATCATATACCTTAACGCCACGAAGAAAACCACCAGGAGACTAAAAATAATCCAAAATACCGCTGTGCGTCTCATTTTCGGCCTAAAGAAATGGGAACACGTCACCCCCTTTTACCACCAACTTCACTGGCTGCCATTTGAATCTAGAGTTATTTTTAAATTTGCTTGCTTCTGCTACAAATCGGTAAATGGTTCTTCTCCAAGTTACATCAATCCTCATTTTAACCGGTACTACACAAACAAGAAATCCCGTAGAATTCAGCTGTTTGCCTTCCCCTCGCTAAAACTTTGTCACCTCAAAAGATTCCTAGACAAAACCTTCGCCTTCCAAGCCGCCAAGCTGAACTCATGGCTTGCCCAAATGATTCTTGAGGCCCCTACTTACCTCGGCTTCAGAAAATCACTTAAAACTTACCTTTTTAGTGAACATGACCCCTAAGGAACCCCCAATCTTCATTACTTTTCGCCCCCCCTCAATTTGCCCCTTGCTCTTACCCTCCTCCACGATAGCTGCTCCTTTCCCGACCTCCCCCAATCTCCCTCCCTCCTCTATCAAGTTCGGTTAAAATTGTCATTTAGCTGATAAATTGCTGTAAATCTGCTGTCCACGCGGATCCTAACATAATTGATGTAAACCGCCTAGAACTTGCTGGGTATGGCGGTATATAAGAATAAAATTATTATTATTATTATAAAGTACTCAGGATCACAGGAGTGCAATAAAGATGAAGTTGTGAGTAGCTGTTTGGTAAGTGACCTAGTACAGCAATTGCAGTTTCTCTGGTAAGCCACAGAGCCAAGAGCTGTGTTCAGCCATGCTAGACACCTCTGTCTGCCATCCTTTTCCTGTCTCCACCAGTCTCTCTCTCTGTCTGTTCCTCCTCTCTCTCCTCAAGCCAGTTCTCTCCAGTTTGTTTCTCTCATTAGCTAGCTCCTACAAGTTTCTCTGTCTCCTGTCAATAATGGCCTAAGGACTTCTCTTCTAGGAAACTATCCAAACCTTTTTTAAACTCCGCTAAGCTAACTAATTTCATCACATTCTCCGGCAATTAATTACAGAATTTAATTACATATTGTGTGAAGAAATATTTTATCTGGTTTGTTTTAAATATACTACTTTCACATGCCCCCTAGTCCTAGTATTTTTGGAAAGAGTGAACAAGCGATTCACATCTACCCTTTTCATTCCACTCAGTATTTTATAGATCTCTATTATATCACCCCCTGAGCCGTCTCTTCTCCAAGCTGAAGAGCCCTAGCCACTTTAGCTTTTCCTTATAGGAAAGTCATCCCATCTCTTATCATTTTCGTCGACCTTCTCTGTACTTTTTCTAATTCCGCTATATCTATTTTGAGATACTGAGATCAGAAGTGCACACAGTATTTCAGGTGTGTCCGTACCATAGAGCAATACAAGGGCATTATAACATTTTCACTTTTGTTTTCCATTCCTTTCCTGATAATTCCTAACATTCTAATTGCTTTCTTAGCCGCTGCTGCTCATTGAGCTGAGGGTTTCAATTTATCCTCAGCAATGACACCTAGATCCTTTTCCTGGGCAGTAACTCCTACACGTAGCTATAGTTCAGGTTCCTCTTTCCCACATGCATTACTTTGTATTTGCTCACATTAAACGCCATCTGCCATTTTGATGCAAAGTCTCCCAAGGTCTTCTTGCAATTTTTCACAATCCTCTTGCGATTTAACAACTTTGAACATATAATCCACCCCTAATACTAAAAGCTGAGGCAAAGGCTCGCCCTGCTCCAGGATAAGCACACACAACCTGGAATAATAATAATAATAATAACTTTATTTTTCTATACCGCCAGTCAGACGACTTCTAGGCGGTTCACATCAAATGAAGGCTGGACATTCAGCAAATTACAAATGTGAGAGGGGAATGTAGCAGAAGAAAAAGGGGGGAGGGAATGTAAGTGGGGTTGAGAGGGGAGAGGATGTGAGAGGGGGTTGGGATCCCTGAGAGATTGTTTTGGGTATGTAGGGGGAAAAATGCATAGAGCGAAGGTCAGTCTGTTTAGGTGATGAATTTGTCAAACACAGTGGTTTTGATTGATTTTCGGAATGCATTGTAGGTCTGTTTGGTTTTATTTATGTAGTTTCATAGCCAGGATTGTTGTCTGTTAGCTTGGAACAAGAAGGTTCTGTCAAGAAAGGATTTGTATTTGCAGCCAGTGATTTTAGGATAGGTGAAGATGTTTTTGTTTCTGGTTGCTCATATGGAGTTGTGTAGAGTGAAGTGTGTTTGCAGGTAGGAAGGTGCTAGGCCCTAGATTTGTTTGAAGCAGATGCATGCAAATTTGAACTGTATTCGCGCTTCCATTGGTAGCCAGTGCAGTTTTTGTAGTATGGGCTAAAGTGGTCTTTTTTTCTCAGTCTGAAGATTAAGCGAACTGCAGTGTTTTGCACTAATCTCAGTTTCATTATTGTTTTTGTGGGATACCCAGGTAGACGATGTTGCAGTAGTCCAGGGTGGATAGGATCGGCGATTGTCACAAAAGAGGCTGCTGCAGCCGTTTTAATTCCCAAGGCCAGTGCTTCGAACTGCCTTTTAAGGATAACATTCACTCTGTGATCCTGTATATCCTTTAATACCATGCCTCCCTCACTTGGCAGGGAAGTGCATTTAGTTACTTGTGCAACTTAGGCTGAAGTAACATCTGTTGACAGAAAATAAATAAATATTGACAAATTCAGGAGAGAATGCTGTACTAGGCAGATCAGAGTCCCCTCTAGGAAACTCCATCCTGTGTCTCTTGGGCTCCGCGGCTTCCACGCTCTTATGTTTAGGTAAGCTGGTGATGGAAGAGATTTTCTCCTGGCAGACAGGCCCTCCAATGTTTGGAGACTCTAGAGACCCAAGGAGAGGCTAAGCCTGAAGTTCTCGCACCCTCCCCTCTTTCAGGCACTACACGGCATGTGGCACAAGGGCGCTCTTCTGGCATCCATCTAGCGTAAATTTGGCATGAATCAGGGATAAAAGAGCCAGTTTTGAGGCAAATGAGGTGATTTGAAAGTTCTGGAGACCTTTGAAAAAAAATTGGGAAATCTAAGATGGCCACCACTGCAGTGTTTTGGTGCAAAAAAACAACAACCACCCTAAAACAGCTTAGCAGAAAATAAAAAAACAACGAAAATAGGATTTTTGAGATGGGGGACCCTATAAGAAGTGCAGCCTGCCTGAGCTCTTTTTAAAGTAGCTGGATCTAGAGAAGAAATCACTGCCTCACTGGAACAATTCTCCAACACTGAAATCTTCGGGCTGCCAGTCAGACCAAAGTCTGACTGATCTTCAACCCCACACGTGAAAAGGGAGTTGCAAAATGTAGCCGGCACCCTGAAGAGCCCTGCTGAGCCCCCTGTGGGTGCTTAACAGCCTGCACTTAAACCCCTGTCACCCAGTAGGCATGCAAAGCTTCTTGGAGTCTGGACCCCAAGTTCCACAACAGTTTCTGCAGGCTGGCCAACAGGTACCACAGAGGGATTGGCCTGTCAGCTGCAGATCTCAATCTGTTTCTTCTCCATGCAGGCAGAGCATTGACATGAGGAGCTCTGAAGCACTGAAAACTGCCATCATCATCAAAAGACAACAAAAATAATAATAATAATAAAAAAATATACAGAGGAAATCAGAAAGCCTCTTTCCAGCTCATATGCAGAAGGAAAAACTGGAGAAGGCAGTAGAGCTCTCTGGTGAAAGAGGAGGAATCAAAAACCTGGAGTAAATTCCTTCTGCACGGCTCTCAAGAATGGGGAGAATACTCTAGCGTCCAGAATGACACATCTATTGCACTAGAAATTAAATTAATGATACCGAAATTCTAAATAAACCACTTAAAGAAGATAACAAATCACATACATTAAGTTTCATTTCAATTAATTTCATACCATTTTGTTTTATCATGAAAGGATGATAAACTTACAAGCGATAATAAGCAGAAAAAGTCACATTGCAGTCTTTCATATTACATTTACCGTCCCAGTCCCATTTTAAAGTAAAGTTTGAATTCATTACATCGACTTGGGCATTCTTAGGTTTCGCCAGGTTCCCCCGATCTGAAAAACAAACAGGAGTAACGTATGGTGGGGGTGGAGAGTAGGGAAGAAGACAAGGAGGGAAAAGCAAGTTAGTAAAATATTGGGAAAGTGTAAGAAAAAAAAAAAAAAGATACTGTAAAATTGTAAATGAAAAGAGGACATACACCAGTATTTACATATGTTATCTAACATACTAAGGGCTCCTTTTACGAAGCCGCGTTAGCAGCTTTATCGCACACGACTTTTTATCACGCGCTAACCCCTGTGCTAGCCGAAAAACTATCTCCTGCTCAAGAGGAGGCGGTAGTGGCTAGCATGGCCGGCAGTTTAGCGCACGCTATTACGCACGTTAAACCGCTAACGCGGCTTCATAAAAGGAGCCCTAAGTCTTTTACTAAGCTGCACTGCCATTCAATGCACAATAAGGGCCTAATTCTATAAACAGCGTCAGGACACACTTTAAAAAAAACCCAACAAAAAAACACGCCGGCAGGACGCTTATACTGTGCTTTCATAAGCCTAGGGAAATGCATAGGGTTGCTTAAAGCTCACCCAAGGCTAGATGTGGGGTTGCCCAGAAGTGGCCTTAGGCGAGCTTAGGTGGCCATAGGCATCTCTCTCTAGGGCCACAATAGGTGCCTGAAATATAGGCCAGCAAAATGCTCCTGCCGGAACCCCCCTTCACGAATGTCAGCAGCAGGAAGAGTGCCCAATCCCTCCTGCCGCAATGGCAAACCCTCCTGACACAGTCTGCAGCAGGAGGGATACCTACTCCCTCCTGCTGCTAGCCCCATCATCCACCAAACTCCCCCTAAACATTCCCCAACTCCACTCCTGACACTCCCAGACACCCAACATCCTCCTGATACTCCCCAACTCCATCTGGACAACTCCCAGACACCCCAACATCCCCCTGACTCCACCAAGATCCCCCCGACTCCACCCGGACAACTCTCTGTCATCCCCAAGATCCCCCTGCCATCCCCGAATGGCCCCCATACTTTTATCTGATGGCCGGCAAGAGGGATGCCTATTCCCTCCTGCCGGCAGGCCAGCCACGGCAAAATATAGAAACAGAGTATGACAGCAGATAAGAACTGGCGGCCCAACAAGTCTGCCCACTCAAGAACCCTCCCTCAACAAATCTGCCCACTCTAGAATCCCCTCTCCCATGAGAATCCATCTTTTAAGCATAACTCTGTAGCAACCCCATGTGTTTGTCCCATCGTCTCTTGAAGTCGAGCACGTTGCTGGCCTCAACCACTTGGCGTGGAAGACCATTCCATCGATCAATCACTCTTTCGGTGAAGAAGTATTTCCTAGTGTCACCATGAAATCTCCCCCCTTTAAGTTTTAGTGGATGCCCTCTTGTTGCCATGGGACTCTTGAGAAAAAATATTTCTTCCTCCACTTCAATGCGGCCTGTGATGTATTTGAATGTTTCTATCATGTTCCCCCTTTCTCTGCGCTATTCGAGAGAATATAAGCGCAGTCTGGCCAGACGTTCCTCATAAGGGAGATCTTTAAGTCCTGAGATCATCCTAGTGGCCATTCTCTGGATCGACTCCATTCTCTTCACATCCTTTTGATAATGTGGCCTCCAGAACTGGACACAGTACTCCAGGTGAGGTCTCAATTAGGATCTGTACAATGGTAGTATGACTTCAGGCTTTCGGCTGATGAAACGCCTTCTGATGCAACCCAGCATTTGTCTAGCTTTTGCTGAGGTTTTCTCCACTTGATTTGCAGCTTTCATATCGTCCCGGATGAGTACTCCCAAGTCCCTTTCTGCAGTAGTTCTTGTTAAGTTTTCACTGTTCAAGGCGTATGTTCTGCATGGATTACTGTTTCCAAGATGGATTACTTTACATTTTTTGGCATAAAAAGTTTAGTTGCCAAGTACTGGACCATTTTTCCAGCAGAAGTAGGTCCTGCTCCATATTGTTGGGCCTGGTTGCGCTGTCAGGTTCCTTTGCCCGCCCACAATGTTGCACAGTTTAGCGTCATTGATAAATAATGTAATTTTGCCACGAAGTCCCTGAGTCAGATCCCTTACAAAGATATTAAACAGCATTGGGCCCAAGACCGAGCCCTGTGGCACTCCACTGGTCACTCTTGACGTTTTTGAGGGTATACCATTTACCATTACCCTTTGAAGTTTGCCGCTAAGCCAATCTTTTACTCATGCTGTCGGTGTTTCTCCTAGTCCTAGCATCTTCATCTTATTCAATAACCTATGGTGTGGGACACTATCAAAAGCCTTGCTGGTCTAAATATACGATGTCCAGGGACTCACCCCCATCCAGTTTTTTGATACCCAGTCAAAGAAGCTTATCAGATTGGATTGACAAGACCTTCCCTTCATAAAGTCATGCTGGTGGGGATCCCTTAACCTTTCATTATCCAGAATCGCGTCCAATCTGTTTTTAATCAACGTTTCCATGAGTTTACTCACTATTGATGTGAGACTCTCCGGTCTATAATTTTCAGCCTCTGACCTGCATCCCTTTTTTGTGGAGTGGGATAACGTTGGCAGTTTTCCAGTCCAGGGGCACTTTTCCCTTGCTTAGGGAAAGATTGAAGAGCTCGGCTAACGGTTCTGCCAGGACATCTCTCAATTCTCAAAGTATTCTGGGGTGCAGATTATCCGGGCCCATAGCTTTGTTCACTTTTAGTTTTGATAGCTCATGGTAGACGTCGCTCGCGGTAAATTCCATGTCCCGGAATGGGTCCTCCGAGCTCCCCTTTGTCTGTAGCTGAGGACCAGATCCTGGTGCTTCGCAGGTGAAGACTGAGCAGAAGTAGTTATTGAGTAGTTCTGCTTTGTCCGCGTCCAAATCTGTAAAGTTGCCGTCAGGTTTCTTCAGGTGCCCAATACCGCTTGTGTTCTTCTTCCTGTCGCTAATGTATTTATAAAAAGATTTCTCCCTTTCCTTTACCTGCCTAGCTATGTTTTCTTCCATCCGGAGTTTGGCCTCTCTGACTGTCGTTTTAACTTTTCTAGATCTTGTCAGATAGGTTTCTTTAGCTTCTGGTTGTTGTGATTGTTTGTAGATAGCGAAAGCTCTTTTCTTTTGCTTTACTAGTTCTGAGATCTCCGCGGAGAACCACTGTGGTCTATTTTTTCTACGTCGTTTACTCACGGTTTTTATGTATATATTGGTTGCTTTTTGCAGGGTAGATTTCAGAGCCGACCACAGTACTTCTACATTGTCCGTCGTGTTTTGATTTTGCAGCACCTCATATAACATAGTCCCCCATGCCCTGAAAGTTAGTTCCTTTAAAATTTAGGACCTTAGTCAATGTGTTTGACCTAGTGGTTCCTTTCTTGAGGTGGAACCACACCATATTGTGGTCGTTGGAGGCCAAGGCTTCTTCCACCGATATCTCTGTGACACTGTCACTGTTGGTATCAGGTCCAGAATTGCCTGATCCCTGGTGGGTTCTAATACCAACTGCTTGAGGCATGCTCTTCGCATGAAGGCCAGTAGCCTCTTGCTTCCGCTGGTTGCAGCGGAAGGTTTGTTCCAGTCCACATCGGGCAGGCCTTCTCCTTCCCGGTGGGAGGGGCTTTATGTATCTAACCAACTGGAGTCTTAGGCCACTCCCAGTGCATCCCAGGATGCACTGGGAAGGAGGCCAAAGTCTCCAGTTGGCCCAGATGCCTAAGGCCCCTTAGGCATCTGAGCCAATCAAGGCACCGGGAAGGGGAAGGCTTGCCAGCAGGAGGGAATGGGTATCCCTCTTGCTGGCCATCAGATAAAGGTATGGGGGCATTTGAGGGGGTGTCAGGGGGATCTTGGGGTTGTCAGGGTAGAGTCGGGGAGTGTCATGGTGATGTTGGGGTGCCTACACCATTCACAGTTTTTAATGGCATACAATTAACATACATGATTTAAAAAGAAAAAAATGCCAGAAATGGATTCATAAGAACATCCTTGAATGGTCCATCTAGCCCAGTATCACATCTTCACAGTGGTCAATCCAGGTCACAAGTACCTGGCAAAAACCCATATAGTAGCAACATAAGATTATATACGATTCTTATGCTATCCTTAGTTTTTAAGATTTTATCACTGCATGTTTTAATATGTACATAAAGTGAGATGATTTCCCTTATTAAATAATTGGGATGTATCAGCTATTTATAATTTCCATCACCACATGGCTCTCACCGCATTGTGTTTTCATGACAAAGAAGACATACAAAACAAACTTTGGAATTCTTTGCTGTAATCTTAGTATGCTGAATTCTTTTCATGAAAGGGAAGCAGAAGAAATTATAGATGAGGCTGAGAAACAGAATGACTTTACATCCAATTTTATTGTATGGACTTTTAATAAATCATCATACAATATCTGAAGACCTCAATGGCCTCACTCCCAATGTGGCACTTCAGGATATCCAATTTAAAATTTTACATACGGTCTATATAACTAGACTAAAGGACAGGAAAATGGTATTATGGGAGGAAGATCTATTGGCACCCTCCTGCACGCCTTCCTGGAATGCCCCTCCCTGAGTGATCTGTGGGGAAACTGTAATAGAGTTCCTTGAAAACACTGTCCAATAGTCCTTAGAACGGTCGTACACAGTTCTATTGTTGGGAAGTAAGGTGTCATTACGAAAGGCAGGCCTTATATAAGCCCAATGCCAATGCCTTATATAAGCCCAATGTATTTGTATTGATATGCTGTTGAGTGCTGTAAGATATGGCTAATATGAAGGAACTGCTGTAATTGTTTGTGTCATATGTGCTGTATGTTTCTTATTGTTTATGATTGGTTTTTTGTAAAACTGCCTAGTTATAGGCAGTTAAGAAATCTTTTAAATAAATAAATAAAATGAATAAATTCATTTTACTAGCCACTGTCTTGATCAAGAAGTGTGTTCTGCAATTCTGGACAGTTCCAACTGTCCCATCTTTAGCAAACTGGCATAATTTAATTACTGTAATATTAGAGTGGGTCCCTTTACACCTGAAAGCCACTAAGTAGCTTTGTGGCAGAGATACTTGATGATTCATGTAACCCAACACTCTGACAACCAGTTTGGGTAGTAAGGGTGGGTGGGAGTAGGAAGTTATATTGGCGAGTTCTGTTGTTTTTTTCTTATACTTGAAAAACTGAAAGGTCAAACCTTATTGCTATGATTCTTCTGGATGATTATGCCAAGCCTATAAATGAAGGCGATTGACATTACAGAATTTTGAAACATGTATCAACCTGTTTTTTTTGGGAGGTGGCTTGAGTAGATTTGTTTAATTCATTTTTCCTTCAAATTATATTTCTTTTAATTTTATTTATTTGTTCATTTTTATAGCCCGTCCTCCCCAGGAGCCCAGAACGGGTTACAATAAAATAGAATTAGGTACTTGGAACTTCCCTAACTGTCCCGAAGGCTCACAATCTAGCTAAAGTACCTGAGAAAAAATTAAATAGTAAAGATAACACAATTGAAATAATAAAATTTTTTATTTTAGTTAACACTTCTCCTGAGGAAGCCATTTTCTGGTGAAACTTGGGTCTAAGTAGGGGAGCAGCTCATTTTATGTGCACTTACGGAGCACAAGTCACTGCAAGAGAAAAAAAAAAAAAAAGATACAAGTCTGCTGGGCTGCTTTGGTCATTTCAACTAACAATGAAGATCATTTTACTTCTAACAACAAGCAAAGATAAGTGCTACTAAGTTTTAATTATACTGTTACAATATTAGTAGTTGTAATTTAGTAACAGCTGAAAACACACTTATAACTAAGGAAGTGAAAAGCACAATAGGGACAAGAAAAGTGATATGATGGTCCCAACATTGTTTTTTCCTAGTGGTTCGTGTTTACAGAAGACAAGGTACTTAACATTTTTCACAAAACAATTTAAAAGATATAGATTTATTATTTATCATTAAAACATATGCTTCATTTTGTTTGAGTTCCTATATGGTCTACTGAAAACCCTCATAGGTAAGCTATTCCGCTTTCACAATATATCTCCGAGCTCAGCCATACAGCGTGTCAATCTTTAGAATATCACTCTTCCAAAAGAGATTTATTTTCCTTCATTGCACTCTACTTTCCTGAGCAGCATTCTATTAGTCTGATTTAAAGAGGGATCTGACTTATTCTTAGACTCTCAACAATTCAGCCCAAAAAGTTGTGGGACCTATATAGGAACAGATGGGAAAGCCTCACTAATGTGACTGCAGAAAAGCAAGCTATCCTTTTATGCCTTCTCAGACCTTGCATTATGTGTGCTTCTGCATTTAAAATGGAAGGGACCTAGCAAAGCTTAAAGAATGGTCCAGTATTTGACAACTAAAATTTAATGTTAAAAAACAAAGGTCATGCATTTGAGCTGCAAAACCCCAAGGGAGTAATGCAGTTTTGAGAGTGAAGAACTTTTGTGCATAAAAGAGGAGTGGGAGTCAGACTTGGGAATTATTGGATATGACAATCTTAAGGTGGCCAAACAGGCAGAAAAAAAAGGGATGGCAAAAGCAAGAATGCTTGAGTGCAAGGGAAAGGAATAGTCAGTATAAAACTCTGATGAGACCTCTAAAACATTATGATTGTATTGTTTCTTTCTTACAATATAGAATGTACCACTACCCTTACACCCCAAACACTGTGAATGTATTACTCTGACCCGTTCTGAGCTCCTGGGTAGGATGGGATATAAAACTGAAATAAATAAAAACAAAATAAATAAATTTAGAATAGTGTATAATTATGGAGACCACACCTTCAAAAGATATAAATAGGTGGGAGTCAGTCCACACAGTGGCTACTAAAGTAGTCAGTGTCCTTTGTCTTATACAGTAGTATATTGGAACAGACTTAAAAGATTTCATTATGGCTTGTTTTGTGCGGGGGGGGGGGGGGGGGGGGTTAAATTATTTATGTGTTTTTTGGTTCAAAAAGATAGATGACCATTTTCAAAAAACACAAGACAGATGTTTTGCAGTTTTCAAAATGGGCATTTATGTTACTGGATTTCTGTGTGTCTTCTGCAAAACATCCAAACTCGGATTTGGATGTCATATCAAAAATGGTCCTCCTCATTGTCAGCCCTAGCATTGCTAGCAATCAGCATTTTCGGTTAGCCTAACCAATGTCAGCAAAGGCCTATGGGACATTATATCAATCTGACTCTGGAATGTTGATGCAGATAGACCCTAAGTGCTCCTGTACAGAATTCACATACATTAAGCATCCAGCCAGACTGGATTGTTTATCAAGAAGATAGGCTACTCAAATGGGACAAAGAAGCCAGAGACTAATCCCATCTACCATGCCTGCAAGTATCACACCTTCCTTATCAATTAAACTAACCATTGTTTCAAACAGTTTACAAATTATAAATAGAAAGATACTGGGAAATACAATAGTTTCTATATTCAGAATAAGATTCCAAGCTATAAAAGCCTCCTCTTTGCAACACACCTCTCTCTCTATCTCTGGAACCCAAAGCTTAGCCCATCACTCCCCCCATCCCCCTTTCTCTCTCTCTGCCTCTCCCTGGAACTTCATGCTTCTCTCTTGACTCTGCAAGCAGGGAAACTGCTTTGCTCTCTTCTTAATTGTAATGCTTAATTGTAATGCTTATGAATATTGCTTTTCTGTAAGCCTATTTCTATATTATATTCTTTATGCAATCACATCTGGCTGTGCTTATTTGATTCTATCCCTAATAAAACTTCTGTGAAGGTATTGAACCCAGGACCGCGGATTGTAAGGCCGCTCCAACCATAACTCCTCCAACCTTACCTTGTGGGGGCGCTAACATCCTTACATTTATCTCCCAGAGAGGGAAGAGGGAAAGGCTTCAGCATCTTCATGACAAAGCTAAGGCTTCCTGCAGCTTCACTTCTCACGGGGCTGCCGCTTCTGGTAGTGTGGCCTGACCTTTCCTCCACTTTTAAGGCCCCTTATTCCTTCTCTATACATTTTGTTAACTTTAGCCTGCTGTGTGGCTCTGGTTTATCAAACCAGTTATGAATTTTAGAAGAGGGAGTTCAGCATTTTATTTATACTAAAGCAAGCTTGAATATTTATTGACTATGAAACAAACAATACTTTGCATTATTGATGTCAAAAAATGCTTACATTGCCTCTTCAGTTAAAACCTAAATTGCGTTCTATTGGTGCTACATTTTTCTTAATGGCCTTTGTGTATTTCATGTTTCATAATACAGTACATTGGTCATGCACACTTGAGAGAATATTACTGAGCAACAAGCTTAAATTTTCTTTCTGCTGTTAATTATCAATTATCTTTTTATATATCGATTAGTGTTTTAGCCCGTTACATTTGTTACAGTTAACAGGTGCTAGAATAGCCCCACCTATAACCTGACCCCACCCATGCCCCTCCATCTGGCCTCCTGGACCCCCATTACTTACCCGAGGCAGCAGCAGCGGTCCTGATGTACCAACCCCTCCTCCCTCAGTGCCCCAAAGCAGCAGCAGTCCTACCATTTCCATCTCTCCCTTTCCCCCCCTCTACCATCTCTCTCTGACCTTATTTCACCCCTTTAGCCATCTTTCTGTCCCCTCCGTCCTTCCCCAAGGCCATCTCTCTCTCTCCTGCCCCCTCCTTCCTCCCTAGTTTATCTCTCCCTATCCCCTACCATCTCTCCCTGTCCCCCTTGTAGCCCCCCCTCTGTCCTTCTCATCCATCTCCCAAATCTGACATACCTCCCTCCCTCCCTTACACCATCCCTGAGTCTCTCTCTCCTTACCTCACTTGACTCCAACATCTCTCCCTTCTCCCTCCCCCCGAATCCAGCACCTCCTGCCTCTACGGAGCTCTCCTCCTTTTACCATCTTTCCCTTTCCTGTCCCCTCCGTTGAGGGGGCGAGATTTTGCTTCTGGCCCTATCTGCTGCTCCCCTTCCCGACATATAATGCTATTACTTTCACATCCTCGGGCCACCTCAGCGGATGCTTCCCTGCTCGGCGGTTACTTTTACACCCTTGAGTCACCTCAATGGACTCTTCCCTGCTGGGCGATTACTAGCTGCATCTTTTCTCCACTGCACCCCCGCTTCCCTGCTGGGCGGTTCTACTGTATTGCGCATGCGGCGGCAGTTTTATTATAGCGGATAACATATATGAGGGTTAATAACTAGATACAGTTTATTTATCTTGATCTGTAGTATAGGCATGTTATAAGGAAGAGGTTTTTTCAGATTATACTTCAATTATCTTCTGCAGCTCATTTGATTCACACTTTGACCAGAAATTGGTATTTTCTCCTATTATTTTATTTAGTATAGAATAATTGCTTTATAAAACTCTGGTTTTGACAATTGTACTGAAATTCCTAATAAAAGAAAAATGTTTTTTACCTCCAATTCAGAGAATCAAGTTTAAAGGTGATGTTCAAATATGGTCCTGATTATAAATTACAGTGGTACCTCGGAATCTGAACACTCCAGAACTCAAACGTTTTGGAATCCAAACTTTTTTTGTAGTAAATTTTGCCCCAGAATCCGAACTATGCTTTGGAATCCGAACACCCTGCACATTGTATGTGTGTGTTTCTGCCCCTAAAATCCAGTGTATTTACTGTTAAAATTTGAGTTTGTGGGACTGAGGAACGGATTAATCCGGATTCCATTATGTTCAATGGGAAAAATTGTCTTGGAACTCGAATGGGGTTCTGGAACGGATTAAGTTCGGATTCCAAGGCATCACTGTATTAGTACATACAAAAGACAGTGGCCTGCATAAAGTTTCCAAGTTTATTTTAAATTTGTTATTCCAAAATGCCCTGTGAGTCCTGCTACTACCCTGGGTCATATGTTTTGGGCTTGCCCTCTGATATGGGCTTTTTGGCTACGAGTATGGGCCTTTTTGTCCTCCTTATATCCATCGTTGCCTGCCTGTACCCCTACTATTGTCCTTTTTTATGATGGAGCAACTCTTTCCCGCTGCTCTGTTGGGCAGAGGCTGTTGGTGTTCAAGGCTCTCCTCTTGGCTAAGAAGGCCATTTTGGTTTCCTGGCGGGCTCCGCATGCTCCCTCCTTTTCTCAGTGGCATTTGTCACTCTATGACTTAGCGCGTGTGGAGCGCAGGGCAGTAGTGACACATGATGAGGGCCGGTGGAACAAATTTCAGGATGTGTGGGAGGGGTATTGGCATGTGCTGAAAAACGGGCACCGACAGCATCGAGGGCATGTCGGACGCCGCAGTGCACTCCACCGAGGGCAACCTCGACACTGAGTATTCCTGCGTGGTGGAGGCACGCCCCGAAGGCTTGGAGGGCTTAGCCGGGGCCATGGGCAAGGCACTCCCACCCTGCCCGGCCGGGGTCCCCGAGGATGGCTTCTTTGCTGGTGTCGAACCTGAGGAAGGAAGAGGGGACTTACCCGGAGCAGAGGGCTTCGAGGCCGAGGTCTTCGAGGCCGAGGACAGCCGAGGTCAAGGCCGGGGCTGGAACCGAAGCCAACGTCAAGGCCGAGGGCTGCTCTACTGCAAACAGGTCCGCCATACGTGCCCGACGGCGGCGCAGAGCACGGTGTTGAAAAGTAGCGCATCGAAGGCAGGAATCAGGATGATCAGCCCCCAGGCACAAAATGCACTACCGATGGGGATCGGTGATCGACAGCAGTCGAACACACTTGGTGCACTTCTTAAACCCGGACAAGGGCCGGGACATAAGAGAAGGAAAGGCCGCAGCCAACGAGGCCATGACAACCTGGGAGCCCCCGAGAGTCGAAAAACCCGCAAAACTTCGTAACAAAAGCAGGAACAAGATGAAATACACGCGCACAGCGACTCACTGCAAAAAACAATAAAGCTGCTATGCTAGAAGGCACTTTCGGGCGGAGAGACCAAAACCAGGACTTTCTGGCTCCGCGGAAACGAAAGAACTGGAGACCACGAGGAGGGGATGCGCCATCTAGTGGAGCAGGAAGGCACATATGCGTGGTGCAGCACAGCAAACTTGAATCTTCAATCAAGTTTGCTTGAAAAGCTGTCTGCGTCGGTGCTCCATAGATGACGTCACCCACATGTTAGAATATGCTGCCTGCTTGTCCTGGGATAACTTAATTTCTTTAATATACTGTATATCTATGTGGGTTTTGAGTGGGGGTTTTCATAAACACAAAGAGACATACAGAAAGAAGGAGAGAGAGGCAAAAACATCCAGTGGCCAAGGAGAGAGAGAAAAAGAAAGAATGACAGACAGCCAGCATCCAAGGAGAGAGAAAGAGACCCCCCCCCCCCCCCCCCGATAGAAAGACAGCTACCAAAGAGAAAGAGATAAAGAAAACAGACAGCGTCCAAGGAAAGAGAGAGAAAAAAAAGAAAAAAAAAAAACCCAGACAGCGGCCAAGGAGAGAGAGAGACAGACAGAAAGAAAGACATACAGACATCTATTCTAGCACCCGTTAATGTAATGGGCTTAAAAACTAGTTTTTGCATAATATTCTCATATGTTCTATTTGGACTCAAGCTCCACCACAATTTATGTAATAAAGATACAGAAATAGGAACATCATTACATTGATTAAAAAAATGTAAAATCCTTTTGTGTATACCCAATGAAAAAACCCCTCTTATGATTTGGCTCACATAATGTTGTACTTGCATATATCCATACAATGACCCTGGACCACTTCCAACAATTAAGGAAAGTTCTGGAAATCTACGTAATCTCCCAGACTCATCTAAAAGCTGAGCAATAAATTTAACCCCTTTATTTGCCCAATGTGTAAAAGTAACATTAGTCATACCTGAAGAAAAACCACTATTTCCTTGAATAGGCAAAAAATCTGTAACAAATTGATGAAATTCCCATAATTTCAATAATTTATTCCATACCAATCTTAATGGAATCAAAATAGAATTACCTTTTAAATAATCTGGTAATCTTGAACTTGGCACTTAAATCAAAAATAATAAATGGTAAGGGTGAAAAAATGCTTTTTCATACGACAAAGTGGTAAATGAATCATCCTCTAAAACCCAATCCCTTATATGTCGTAATAAACAAGCCCAATTATAAATACGAATATCTGGAAACCCTAAACCTCCTTTTATACCCGGACCCAGTAAAAAATCAAAAGACAATTTAGATTTTTTAGCAGCCCAACAAAATTTTATAATTAAAGTTTGCAACTTTCGCCAATCACCATTATTTAATACCAAAGGGATCATCTGGAAAACATATACGTGTAGCCATTTTGGAAAAATTATCATTTTAAATGGTAAAACTGTGACGTTTCTAAACTCCCGAGTTGCTTTGTTAGTCTTGCCCATTTCAACATTTGCACAGCTTGTGACATTTTTAACTTCATGCTTTGCCACAGAGTTTGAATCAGAAGGGAAGGAGGATTTGGTATATTGCCTGGGAGGTGGCATATATACTATGGCCAAAACCTTTTCTATAAATAATTCTGATTATGAGATTGATGAATTCTTAAATGCTTCATGACTTATTTCTGGATCTGGGTTAGCCACAACACTGACTATATTAAAATTCATCAATCCTCCTTAAAAAAGAAACATGATTAAAATAGATTAAAGTCTTCACTCACTCTCAGAGTCATTCATGCACAGCCCCAGGGGCCAATGTTTTAAAAGGATTAGGGGTACCAAACAATAACAAGTTACCCCTCCCTGGACACAGTGAAGGAGCTTACCCAATATTAGGGGTCCGAGCACCACAGAACTGGCTTCTACATGAACAGCATCTCAGAACAGTTACTTTCTGCCAAATTTTCTTTACAATAAACGTGTTGGATCATAGTCCTTATAAACTGTGATCATTATGTCTGTCTCTCTCTTTTGGTGACTTAACATAATAAAATGATGACAGATGACCAACAAGGCCTATACAGTTTGCCTAGAAAGAGAGCCAAGGTCGTTGTATCTCATCAAGTTATTCTCTCCCCTTGGTTTTAGGGTTGCAACAGAGACCTGTGCTATCAACCCCATTATGTCGTCCTCCCTCTTTTGTTTTTATTATTTAATATGTTAGTTAAGTTTTACTAATGAAAAAACTCTTATACCATTCTTATAGCCCTGTTTATTCCATGACGTTTTGAATTGTCACTGTTTTCAACCCCACAACCTAACAAGCTGACAGCAGACAAAGACTAAATGGCCCATCCAGTCTGACCATCTGCAGCATCCACTATCTGCTAAGAGACCCCACGTGCTTACCATGCTTTCTTAGATTCATAGTCTTTGACAAACAACCAGCCTCTGGCATTTCAGGAATCACTTGACTATTGTTGACCTTGATTTCAAAAAGGTACAATTACAGCATATTTCATGGCTCTATGATAATAATAATAATTTATTTATTATATACCGCCAAAGCCATAGTAGTTTGAGGAGGTTTACAATGATGCTTCAAAAACATCTAAAGTGCTGTAGTTCATGTAAAATTTTAGTTGGGGAATGAGTGGGTCATAAGATGAAGGTGAATAAGATCCTAAGGAACTATATCTTAATTGAAAGGGTAATGAATTCATGGAATAGCCTCTGGAGAGATTCGATAGAGCCAAAGCTGTAACTGAATTTTTTTTTATTTTTATAAATCAAGCTAAGGACAGGTACATCGGATCTCTAAAGGAGAGGATAAAGGCATGGGTGGACAGACTGCCGTACAGTCTTTATACGACTCCATTTTTCTCACCTTCCGGTTTTTGTAAGGCAAGCACTTAATTCTACCTAAATTTATAAACATCCCCTTGTTTTAAAAACAAAAAGGCCAAATTCGAAAAGGGTCCAGAACAAAATTGGAACATAACAGCTTATATCGCTGGCCTTTTGAACATCTATGCATATGTTATGTATGTATAAAAATTCAAAAATATAACTCTAAAACAAAAGCACCACACAAGCCAAGAATGCTAGATTACTTAAGTGAAAGAAAAGCCTCAAACGGAGAGGTGTACCCAAGCATCATAGGCAAAACAAAATTTCGCACAAGTTTAAAGTTAGCAGGTGGGAGAAAAAAAAAAAAAAAAGCAGCCCAGAATGATTTATGGTAAAAAAAAACAAACAAAAAAAAAACACAAAAAAAACCCCAACAACAAACACTGAACACAAATAGGCCAGGCTGATGAATCGTTTCATGGCCAGTAACCACTGCTTCAGGGCTTTAGCGCCAAATCCATGCTATCCTATAACACAAAACACAAACCCAAAAGTGATATTTTTGTCTCCCACTTCCCTCCATTCCTCCCTGTTTTTTATGGTATGTATGTAGACATATTTGAGAAACACTTCCAGCTGAACACGCACTGACTGTAGCTGCTGAAAGACATGTTTCTTAAGATACAGCGCCCCAATTTCTTAAAAGAACTCTCCTCCAAAAAGAAAACCAGCATAACTTTTAGTTTTACGTCCTGCTGCACTGTGGTCTTTGTGCTGCTACTACTATTAATTATTTCTATAGCGCCAGCAGACGTACCTTGCAGCGCTGTACAGGCTCACAAAGAAGCAGCAAACGCTCTCTGTTCGAAAGAACATATCTTCTTCTACTTGTCATCGGATGTCGCGAAAAGGAACTATAGATGATGTCACAACAGAGCCCCGAAATCCCAGGTCCCTCGACAGTACCGATACTCTCGCTGACAAACGGAAAACGGCGAGGAGTCTTCTCACCTGTCAAGCAGCGTCCACTCAGGCTAAGAAACAGGAGCGCCAGCAGCAGGGAAAGGCAGGCCCCGCTCCCGCCTGCAGCGGCTGCCATTCTCTCGCGCGCTCCCCCCACCCAGCTGCTACTAGCAACGTTCAGGCGTCTCTTGCGTAACCATCCTCGGAGCTCGCGGCTTTGCCCGCGTGCTCCCCCCTCCAGATGCTACTAGCAACGTTCGGGCGTCTCGTGCGTAACCGTCCTCGGAGCTCGCGCCTGTGGCCGCCCCTTTCCAGGAAAACGGACCTAAAGCCCCGGCTGTAAACAACGTCGCCCAACACCACTCATGCGCCAACGTCGGCGGCCTTGTGCGCTAAAGATTCCTCCCCCCCCCCCCCCCCCTCCAGGATTTATTTCCGACTGCACGGAGAGTGGAAAGATTAGACGAGACGGATGTAGGCGCTAAACATTTTTTTTTCCATCTACGCAAAATTGGAAATACCCTTATGTTGAAAGAGTCACTACGGTTTGGCATCACTGTAGGAAAAACGTAACCTGGTTATTTAGGATTTATTTATTATCTTTTTTGAAGATATTCACCTAAAGTGGTGTACATCAAGAGTAAGAATAGAGGCAATAGATAATTATAGCTGTAAAAAAATAATTAAAATAACATTACATATCATGGCATAACTTGGGAGGGGCAACTGAAAAGTTCGAAGACCAGCCCAAAAAAGAATGATCTGGAGCCATGAAATTTACAAGTTATTGCACACTTTTCTTGACATATTTCGTTTCAATGAGGCAAATGCATCTAGTAAATGGGCACAAGTATAGGGAAACCAAGTCATTGTGACATCAGCTACTGAGGTTGGCTCTTAAGACATTGGTGGAATGAGGCATTATGACATCACAATACTAGGCAACACTGAAAAGTTCTCAGCCCAACCAGGAAGAGAATGATGTAGAGCCATGAAATTTACAAGTTATTGCACACTTTTCTTGACATATTTCGTTTCAATGAGGCAAATGCATCTAGTAAATGGGCACAAGTATAGGGAAACCAAGTCATTGTGACATCAGCTACTGAGGTTGGCTCTTAAGACATTGGTGGAATGAGGCATTATGACATCACAATACTAGGCAACACTGAAAAGTTCTCAGCCCAACCAGGAAGAGAATGATGTGGAGCCATGAAACTTACAAGTTATATTGCACACTTTTCTTGACAGTTTTTGTTTCAATGATATGATATGAAACAAAAAGTGTGACATAACTTTTGGTTTCATAGCTTCACATCATTCGCTTCTTGGTTGGGTTGAGATTTTTTCAGCTGCCTCTCGTACAACATCAGTAGACTACACAATAAAACTTTTTAATACACAGCATAGGGTTTAAGCAAAGGTGGAACACACAGATTAAGATGGAATAATAGGAGTTAGAAAATAAGGGTTAGTTTGAAGAAAGTTGCACTTAAAGGGCTAGATTCACTAAAGTCCACAAATCGATCCGATTTGTGTCCTATCCGTTTCCGAGTCATTCTGGCCGATCGATTCAGTAAAGCTTGTCCATGCAAATGATAAGATCGTAAGCATGCCCCCATTCGCGCACACATATCGCTGTAACATCGATCGACACACGTGCACACAGTATCCTTGTTGGTTTTGAAGCACATAACGCATGCGCTAGCTCTTAGGACTTCACTGCATAGAAATGGGGCGGGGTTTAATTGCGCACATTATTGGCAGGGTCCGAATGCGCCGACTGCAAAGCATTGATGTCGTAAAAAAATGCAAAATAAAGAACTGTAGTTTTTAGCAACTCTTCTTAAGTGCTGTTGCAAGCTATATAAGTTGTGACTAGCTTTTTGAAAAATTTGAAGTTCGAGGTTTAAGGAGAAATCGCATCGGAGGTTTGTGAGTGAGCTGTTTAAGCTGTAACTGGAGCGGCTTGTAGTTTTAGTTCGTCCTTTTTTTACGGAGTGATCTCGAAGTTTATTGCGCGCTTCTAACCAGTTTAACAACTCTCCATTTTTTTTTCTCTTCTGTTGTTTGCGGATCGGGGGCAGGGTGTGAGGAGACGCATAGGTTTCAGGGATACTGTATTTCCCTTAGGTAGGGGGGTGGGTCGGTTATTCGTTGTAAGGCACTCTTCTTTTTTCTCTTCATTCGTCCCGTTTGTTAGCCGATCATGGTGTAGGGTGTGAGGAGACCCGTCTGTTAAGTTGATACTGTGCTGATTGTTCCCTCAGATCAAGGTCCGTTGTAACCTGGCAGTCCATGTAAATTCCAGGACATATGGTCATTTTTTTGTATCTTAAAGATTGTAGGGTATGGCGATATGAGAGTACTCTTTTTTTTCAAGGGGGGGGGGGGGGTCGTTATTCTAACCTGGCCGTTACTTTCAATTGCAGGCGATATGGAGGCAGAGGGAGTGTTTTAACACTAAGGTCAGAGCACGCAGATTCACAGATGAAGAGCTTGCTGTTCTTGTGGATAGTGTGGTGGCAAAGTTTAAGGATCTATTCCAGAACACAAAGCTTTCCTCTGGGATGAAACTGGCTATTTGGTCGAAAAGAGCTTCAGATATTAGTGTCCTATGTGTTTGTAAACGCAGTGTCCAGTAATGTAAGCACCGTTGGCAGGACATCCGTGGTGTGGTAAAGGCCAAGTCCAGCAAGATTTGCAGACATGCCAAGGGTACCAGCGGTGGCCCTCCATGTGCTGTACAGCTCACTAACCTGGAGCGTTGTGTTCTTTAGACCCTGCAGTCTGAACAGATAGTGGGTGTCCCTGGTAGTGTGGACACATCAGTGCCAGCGAGCGATGATGAAAACGGTGAGTTTAGTGTCCTTTTTTGGTGTTAGTTCACATTTCTATGTCCCATGTTTTATGCTGTTTTTTTGTTCCAACTGATTTGTGTTTTTATCTTACAGCGCAAACACTTTCTCTTGTGTCTGATGGCCAGGCAGGGGCTGAAGGCGCCCTAGACCCTTCAGCGTTTCCCAGGGGAAGAGGACAAAACACAGAAACGACAAAAGTCTTCTTGGCAAGCCCCAATGACAAAATAACCAGAACATCGTTAAAAATAAACGACCATGAATACCCAATTTCCAAAACCATAAAAATACTGGGTATCACACTAGATACACACTTAACCATGGCTGACCACACAAACTTACTGGTGAAGAAATGCTTTTACACGCTGTGGAAACTAAGGACTATTAAAATATATTTCGACACAACATCCTTTAGATTACTGGTGCAAACACTGATCCTATCTATCCTGGACTACTGCAACATCGTCTACCTGGGTATCCCCAAAAAAACAGTACAAAAATTAAGAATAGGGCAAAACAACTACAGTCCACTTGATTTTCGGACTGAGGAAAAAAGACCATGTCAGCCCCTACTACAAAAAATTACACTGGTTACCAATAGAGGCGCAAATACTATTCAAGTTTGCTTGTATCTGTTTCAAACAGGTCTGGGGACTAGCACCTTCCTACCTGCTACCTCACCACGCTACACAACCCCACATGAACAACCTGAAACCGAAACATCTTTACACACCCAAAGATCACAGGCTGCAAATACAAATCCTTTCTGGACAGAACCTTCATGTTCCAAGCAAGCAGACAGCAATCCTGGCTGGGAAACCACATAAATAGAGCCAGACAGACCTACAGCGCATACCAAAAATCAATTAAAACCGTTCTATTTGACAAATTCATAGCCTAAACAGATGACCTCTCTCACTATGATATTTCTTCTTTTCAAACTTGATGTAATTTCTCATGAAACTCCTAATTCCTATGCAACATTTCTCCTCTTGCTTTCTGTAATTCGCCGATTGTCCAGCCTTCTTTCGATGTGAACCACCTAGAAGTCATTTGACTATGGCGGTATAGAAAAATTAAGTTATTATTATTAATATAAAAAAAGAAGATCGTGTACTGCTGAACCGGTTGCCTCTACGACGTCTAGGAATGCAGAGGAAAGTGAGCATGGATCTAGGGAGGATGGCATGTTTTATTGTACATTACATATATATGTCTCATCTGAAATACCTTTCTCTATCTTCCTTCAGAGGAGCCACAGGTGGGGAAATTGGGTGTTGGAAGAGGACAGAAATGGAGATTTACAGCAGTTGACCAAGTTTCTGCCAAGCAGATTATGAATCTTGAAGATGGTAAGTTGTGATTTCTGGAGGTTGTGATGTATTCTTGTACAGTACTTATTTATGTCTATTCTATTATCAAAAATTAATGTTTTGTTTCTGTCTTCAGAGCATACACAGGAGGGGAACATCGTGGGACCATCGTCTTGTGTGTCACCGGACCTCTATGCAGACGAAGGTGAGTTGTTTGCCTGCTGTTTGCAAGGTATGAGTGTTGGGTGCTATTTCGTAGTATTTTTATTTTAATCTTGGTTTTTTTTTCTTTTTAGAACATTCTCAATTGACCAACCTTGGAGATCTAGTTCCACCCACCATGCAAGATGTGGAAGATGAGACAGTGGACCAAACAGTGTTGACCCAGAAATCATGCCCTTTGTCTCCTCAACCTGCCCTGCCCGGTGTTCCCTGGCTGCATGACGCTCTCCTTTACATTTTCTCCTTCAGCCATTGTGGGCCCAGTCATCCGCAGGATTGCGACTCATCTGGGCCTCGTGGTCCTAGTGGCTCCGGCCAGGCCTTGCAAGCCTTGGTGTGCAGACCTAGTACATCTTCAGCAGGATAGGAGCCTCAAGCTGCCTCTTCATCACAGGCTTCTTAGTCAGGGGCCAGTCCCCACGGGGAACCCTTGGTGCATTTGTTACGGCATGGCTCTTGACATGGTCATTACCACTCTGCTCTGATGTAAAAAGCCATCTATTTTGGCAGCCTATGCAAAAGCTTGAGAAGCTTTTCTGCAGTGGTGTGTACGGGATTGAGTGCAGCCACTTCAAGGTCCCATTTCGATTATCCTTGCTTTCCTTCAGGCAAGACTGGACAAAGGCTTTACTGTGGCTTCCCTCAAGGTGCAGGTGGCAGGCCTTTTTTGCTTCCCGACTCAAAATTGCAAGGCTTCACCGACGGAAGTGACGACAGAGAAAGTGCCGAAGCCAATGCGAGCAAGTTTGTCATTGTTTTGCGCCAAAGTTAAAAAGTTATGGGGAAGAGGCGCAGCAGGGGGAGGAGTGGGAAGGGGGCAGAGAGGAGGGATGCTGGTGCCCCGAGAAAGAGTGCACCCAAGGCAGACCGCCCCCCTTACTACGCCACTGTGTACCACGTTTCTGTTTGTGCAAATGGCTGCCCCTAAAGTTAGATGTGGCTCCTGGCCATAAGTGCTATTCTATAAATCATGCCTAACTTTAGACACTACTTATAGAACAACACATATGCATTTTTTCAGTGTAGATTTATATTTTTAGCCAATACAGATAGATACATTTAAATATAAGACAAATTGAATCTGATGTTTGTCCTGTAATCTCTGCTTTTTTACATAACATAGTAAGTGACAGCAAATAAAGGCCTGAACAGTCCATCCAATCTGCCTAATAGTTGCACTCATTATAAATTCATGATTAAATTGCCTTTTTTTCTTTCGATATATTTCCGAGCCATAGGACTATGGAAGTCTGCCCAGTACTGTCCTTAGGTTTCAACTACTTGGAGTTGCTGTTGAAGCTCCCTCCAACTTATCCAAACCATCTTGTCATTTGCGGGATACAGACCATAAAAGTCTGCCTGGCACTGTCCTCCTGTTCCAAATTGCCGGAGTTCCTGTTGAAGCCCTCCCCAGCCCATCCTAAAGTGAATTGCCATACATGGCAAACAGATTGTGCAAGTCTGCCCAATACCAGCCGTAGTCCTTTAATTTATACCATTCATTTTCTAATTAAAGAACCTTTGTGTTCATCCCACAATTTTTTAAAATTCTGCCACTTTTTATCGTCGCTATCTCTCTCAGGAGGGCATTGCAAGCATCAACCACCCTATCTGTGAAAAAAGAAATTTCTTACCACCCTGCAACTTCAATTTATGCCTTCTAGTTTTACCATTTTCCCTTCCCTGGAAAATATTTAATTCTATATTAATACCTTTAAAGCAGGGGTGCCCACACTTTTTTGACTCGCGAGCTACTTTTAAAATGACCAAGTCAAAATGATCTACCAACAATAAAATTTTTAAAAAAACACAACGCACACTGTACACATAGAATTGTTAATTATCATTCCTATTCTGGGTTTTTTTTCAAAGAGGTCAAAGCAGATGACTCTATGCACTGTCACCTCAGTAACAACCATACAAAAATAGACAAATACCCACCCCCTCCCTTTTTACTAAACCACAATAGCAGTTTGTAGCGCAGAGAGCTGCGCTGAATGCCCAGCACTGCTCTCGACGCTCATAGGCTCCCTGCGCTAAAAACCACTATTGCGGTTTAGTAAAAGGGGACCATATTGTAAAATATAGACAGCAGATATAAATTCTGACACATTTTGATAACTAAATTTAAAATAAAATCATTTTTCCTACCTTGTCTGATGATTTCATGAGTCTCTGGTTACACTTTCTTCTTCTGACTGTGCATCCAATCTTTCTTTCAGCCTGTATGCTTCCTCTCCTCCACACCTCATTCCCTCCCCCAACTTTTTCTTCCTCTCTCCCTGACCTTTCCTTCTTTCTCTCTTCATGCCCCCTTTCTTTTTTTCTGTTTCTCTTCTTTCCTTCTGTTTCCCTGCCTGCCCCCTTTCTTTCTTTCTCCCTGCCCTTCCTCAAGCCACTGCCACTGCCATCGGGGAACAGGACCCAAACGCCATCAATGGATAACAGGTCCCAAAGCTGACGCCACCGACGCCCCATGATCTCCCTGCTTCAGGCCGATCAGTCTTCCTCTCCCCGACGTCAATTCTGCCGTCGGAGAGGAAGTTCCGCCCAGCCAGGCAGCGATTGGCTGGCACGAACTTTCTCTCCGACGGCAGAATTGACATCGGGGAGAGGAAGACTGATCGGCCCGATAGATTGCCAATGCAAAGTGAGTCCTGGATGATTGACTCACTTTGCCTTGGCGAGCTACTGGTCGATCGCGATCGACCTATTGGGCACCCCTGCTTTAAAGTATATTTTGTGAATTGCAGTAAATATAAAAATAAGACAACTCCAAAAGGCGTTTACCTGTTTTAATAAAAACTCTTGTTTTACATGCCTTATCAAAGATATCTACTATAATAAAACCCTAAGCGTGCATGCGCACTCCTACCTGCATGTTCCATGATCCGTATGTCTGTGGAGGCAGGAATGCGTAGGTGTGCTTAGGGTTCTATTACCTTGGGAGAAAAAATGGCACCCCAATGGCACGTGGAACCCCAAGGATGTTCTGAGCGAAGTCATTTTTAAGTTCTAAGCCTCGGTGGCGGCTCCTCTCACGAGCACCACCTGAGTCAGAGAAGTCTTCTGTCGCAGGCGGGGATTGTGAAATGAGCCGCCGCGGCAGCTCAGCGGACTAACAATTTTTTTCACCCCCAGTACCTTTTTAAATCATCCCCCGTACCCTCCCCAGTACTTTTAAATCATTCCCCCTTACCCTCCAATACTTTTTGATTGTCTTTATTATACATCCAAGCATAGACCCGGTGATTGATGTATTCTAAGTGACATCAAAGAATGGACAGCCAACGACAAGCATTATCAATCAAATTTAAATATAAAAGAAAAAGAAGCTTTAGATAATATCAAAAATGACATGTCCATTATTATTAAGAAAGCTGATAAAGGAGGAGCCATTGTAGTAATGAATAAGACGGACTATGTAGAAGAAATTCATCGTCAGTTGAACGTAGAAGAGGTCTATGAAAAATTATCTTTAAATCCCACAAAACGCCTGCAAAGAAAAATAATGACTGCAACCAATAAAGGCAGAATGGAAGGTTTTTTGACATATAAGGACCACAAATTTCTGAATAACAAATCACCAATAGTCCCGGTGTTGTATGTGTTACCAAAAATACACAAAAGTTTGGTAGCCCCTCCGGGTAGACCCATTATGTCATCTCGAGGGTCTCTTTTGGAACCTCTGTCCATTTTTATTGACCATTTTTTGAAGGGAGAAATTACGAAAATGGATTCTTATATCAAAGATTCAAAAGGTCAAACTCAGTGATATTCCAGCAAATGAATTTCCTTTTGTTCTGGTTTCTTTAGACGTATCGTCGTTGTATACTTCTATCCCCCAAGACGAAGCATTAAGTATCCTTAAAAACGTGTTCGAATCTCGGACACGTCCACACACCATTCCTACTGAATTCCTCTGTTTCTTGTCTAGATTAGCAATGAAGGAGAATTTCTTTATTTTTGACGGTAAATTCTACAAACAAAATAAAGGGGTGGCCATGGGGGCAACGTTTGCCCCGTCGGTAGCCAACCTATTCATGGATCATTTTGAAAAGACGTGGATAGTGAATTCCCCTTTTGAAGAAAACATCTTCAAATGGTTCCGATATATAGATGATGTTCTTTTACTTTGGACTGGAACCGAAAAAGAACTCCTGAACTTCAAAATTTGGCTTAATAGTTGTGATCCAAACATTCAATTCTCCATGGAATATGCAGTCAACACTTTGACTTTTTTGGATTTAATTATTATACAACACAGCGACCATTTTGAATTTGATACACATATCAAAACCACTGATAGAAACACCTTTTTAGATTTCAAGAGTTGCCACCCTTTGAGTCTAAGACGTAATTTGCCTTTTTCACAATTCCTCCGATTAAGACGTAATTGTTCTTCTTTGACCACCTTTAAAAAACAAGCTAAGAAACTAAAAACAAAACTACAACAAAGAGGATACCCCGATAACATTTTGAAATAAGCACTGAAAAGAGCTCGATATTATAATCGTGACCACTTATTGCACTCTCCTGTAAAATCAATGGATGAAAAAGATGAAGATGTTTTAACTTGTGTATTAAGATATACTACACAGGGAAATTGTCCAGCAAGGATCATCAAAGACAATTGGAAGATCATACAGGCACACCCACTTTTTGCAAAAACTGACATCAGAATTGCCTTTTCCAGAGAAAGAAACCTGAAAGATTATCTCAGTCCAGCAATGATAAAACATCAGCAACCGAGTGACAGCTCTTTGCTTCCAAAAGGGTTTTTCAAATGTGGCAAATGCAGTAGCTGTGAGGTTACCTTACCTACAAAAAATTTTATCAATCCAGCTACTGGAAAAAGTTACAGCATTAGACATTTTTTAACTTGCAACTCAGATCATATCATCTATGTAATCAGCTGTCCCTGTTCAAAATTGTACGTCGGAATGTCAACACGACCATTCAGAACGAGATTAACAGAACATAAATCAAATTTAAAGAACAGGAAAATGACGGCCCCCCTGGTTGAACATTGCGTTCAAGTCAACCACAAGTTCACCGACTTGAAATGCTTCTGCATTGATAAAGTTGAGAGTCACGTCAGAGGCGGAAATAGACAAAGACTGTTACATCAAAAAGAATGCCGGTGGATATTTAATCTTAACACAGTAAAACCAGCAGGGCTAAATAATGCAATAGATTGGTATGCCTTTTTCTAATCTGTAGGTCTCTCAGGTTGTTTATAAGTGTGTTTTGGCACAATTCTTTTTAAATGCAAATGACGTCATCATGCATACGATATATAACGTAGCAATTTACATCCGGCTGTTTGCCGGCGCCATTTTCTTTAGACCTGTCACATTTTCTTTAATTTTTCAATTTGAATTGTTTTGTTCAATTTGATATATTAAGTTGGTGGAATCTGTTTTCTTTTTCTTTCTCTGTATTTCATGGAACAAGATTATGCTTGTGAATTGTTGTTTTGAAAAAATTTAAATAAAAAAAAAAAAAGACCTGTCACACACAGGCGTAGCTGTGCACAGTGAGTAACTTCGCAGAATCTTATTTTAGTACTTGACTATTTCCTTTAATGTTCGGGTATGCAATAATTAATGTTACACATTTCTTTTTTCATAGCCAGAACACCAGACCCTTGACAAAGCCTTATTGGCGAAACAGGTCCCGTCAGGCTCTACTTGCACCGGCAGCGCGTATCTGAAACACAAGCGGCAACAAAAAGATAAGTGCCGCCAGTTTTCATTTATTGAGTCACAGATAAAATATAGACTTAAGTACGCCTAAAGATAAGTTTTTAATGCATAATTTAAAAATACAAAAAGAAAAACTATGAACACCCAATGAAAGAGAACTGCCCACCTGCCATCAGCTGTTATAGTAATTGTACTGAGCAGCGCAGGAATCTGAGGGGTTCATAGTAATTCAATACTCGACTTGGAAAGTTGTTTAGCCAAGTCCCACAAGTTCGTTGGTTTTTGTGATTACTTCTAGTAGGAACTTGAGACCATTTTCGCTGTAGTAGTCTTTCTATAAAGACAGACAGTATAGGGCAGTGGTTCTCAACCCTGTCCTGGAAGACCACCAGACCAATTGGGTTTTCAGGTTAGCCCTAATGAATATGCATGGAGCAGATTTGCATGCCTCTCACTTCCATTATATGCAAATCTCTCTCATGCATATTCATTAGGGCTAGCCTGAAAACCCGATTGGCCTGGTGGTCCTCCAGGACATGGTTGGGAACCACTGGTATCGGACACCTTTTCCATCTCCCAGCCTAGGTACCCTCAAAATAGACATATGTTGCCAAGCATTAGTTGTCAACAAGAGCAACTAGCATGACTAATGCCCATCCATGTTAAACCCCCCAAACAGAAAAAAATCTCTCTTCTGGCTGTATCGGTGTTTTAGACTTGTGCAAAATTTGGGTAAATGCTTCACGTTGGCTGCTAACTCTTTTAGTGTTGAAACATTTTATTAAATTGTCAATGCACGAACATGACACAACAAAGAACAACATCCCCCCGCCCCACTTCTACCCACTCTCCCCAACTACCACTCACCCAGAGGATGCATCCCAGCACCAGCAAGCCTGCCACAAGAAGGCTCGGTGATCTGTGTTCTGATAATCCCCGAACCATTACTCCACAACAACACAAAGGGACCCAGGAACATACCCCTCCTCCCATATTACACCCTCAAGGTCAGTAGCAATATCCCATCCCAGAAGAGCTATAATATTATCTCCCTTGCATCCACCAAAGACCCACCCCAAGCCCAACCCTCTGTGATCAAAACTCACCAGTCACAGACCACAACACTCACAGGGTATTCAAAATGAGACTATGGCTCTTAGGATTTAACTTAACTCTTAATTAAAAGCACAGTATTCAATAATATATTTTAAATATATACATTAAGGTACCAAGTAACATAAATCTTGAAAGTTGAAACATTTTCACAGGAAAATATAAAATTAAAATAAGTGCAGTGCATTTAGGAAAAATATATATGTCCTCTTGAACATTCTTTGTTTAGGTATTTGCTCATTTTTATTTGTTTAAGAATTCTGTTATGCAACTCTTTTTACGCCTCCTTTCCAGTAGCATTTCCACTACTGTTGTTCAGATCATGGAATAAAGAATATTCTTTGTCTTCGTGCAAATTTTCTTCTCCAGATAGATGTCTTTGGGAGCTCTGAAGCAGCTCTGCTGTATTGTCACTTAATTCTGCATGGTCCTGGCCGCAGGTTTCAGTTTCCTCTATAACCACAATACATGTATTGCAACATTCATCTGTTTCTTCCTGCTTTCCCAGTGAAAGAAAGGGCGGGTTATAGAAGGGCTTGCTCAGATACTGTGAAGGAAGAGAAACAAGAATTTGTTGTCTTGCTCAAACTTGTATGACTGTTGGAAAGCTAGTTCATCATGCTACAGACTGATAAGGAAAACCAACACAAAACTTTCTCCTTAACCCGTACACATGCCTTCAGGAGACAGGAAAGAAGTCACTTGAACCACACATCTACTGGGAGATCTGGACTAACCACAAAGCAGGGAAGAACAGCCAGGCTAGGAGTCTTAATCTCTGAGAAAATAGATATGAAAACCTCTCCTCAAATCTCCAAACTCTCATTACTTTGGGGTCTTTTTGGTACTTTTTCACATTTTTGATAACGTTGAAATATGGGGCCTAAAACTGGACATCATACTCTGACCTAGCAAGGGCTATCAATATTGAAAATATTACTGTATTACTTTCCTCATTTAATATGTGTTAATCTGCCTGTATTACGTTGTAATCATTATGAAGGAGGCTGCTACTTTATTTAACTTACCATGTTTCCCCAAAAATAAGACACTGTCTTATATTAATTTTGGGCCCAAAAAAGGCACTAGGTCTTATTTTTGGGTAGGTCTTAATTTTTCATGTACAGTGATCATCTCTCCCTTCCTCTCCTCCACATGTGTAGCATCTTTCCTCCCCTCTCATCCATCCCCTTGTACAGTATCTTTCTAACCCTCCCTCCCATCCCCCTGTCAGCAGAACCTTTGCAGCTTCTATCCCTCCCCTTGTGCACCCCCCCTGCTGACCCTTTCATCTCTCCCTCCCCATGCGAACCCCGAAATACCTGGAAACAAACGGCAGTGTTGGCAGCACAGGCTGGATCATGGCCTACTCTTCTCGCATCTGGGCATTCCTATGCTGCATCAATGATGATGTCATCAGCAACACAGAACGGCTGGACGTCAGAAGGGCAGGCCGCAATCCAGCCTGTGCTGCCGACACTTCCGTTTGTTTCCAGGCATTTTGGCTCGTGGTCGGGGTTCGCATGGGAGGAAGAGATGGAAGGGTCGGCGGAGGGGGTGGGGGAAGCGCTGCTGCCAGCGACTAGGGCTTATTTTCAGGGGGTAGGGCTTATATTAAGACCTATCCCTTTCGGGGTATTGCTCTTCTATTTTGGTGATCATTGACAAATAGTCTTTGCTTTCCACTGCTGTATCCAGATGTAGTTTTCTGCATTTATCCACATCCTCCCCCCCCCCGATTCTATATATGGCGACTAAAGTTGTGCGCAGAAACTTAACTGCATGGCCAAATTGCATAACTTAATTGTTTTAATAAGTCAACTTGTGCAAATAATTGGCCACTAACAAAGCAATTATCAGCATTAATTAGAATTTACACGCACAACATTCTAAGCACGTAAATTCTAACGCACGGATCTGAAACGGATTGGCCATGAGAGGGCTGGAGGCATTCCTATAAATTATCCATACTGTTATAGAATATGCTCAATCTGTGCAGAATTTAGGTACAGGAATTTACCCCAGGTTTTAGTTGGCGTAAATGGTCATAGCTAAATTTTAGTCGCAGGGACAGTCCCTAGGCATATTCTATAAACCATGCCTAGCTTTAAGCATGGTTTATATAATAGCATAAATGAGAAAATTCTATAACTGGCACTGAAACTTAGGCGCTGGCAGCCACCATACCGGTGCCTAAGTTAATCGACAAACGCCGTTAGAAACAGTGAAAACTCCCGATGTTCAAGCGCCTAACAGCACTTAAATAAAAGGTGCTGTAATCACGCCTAACACCACTATGGCCATGGCTAACGCCAGAAGTGGTGTTAGGCGCCGGAAAGCACCTACGTAGGCATGATTTAAGGCACAGACAAACGCCAGAAATGTAGGCCTGGGAAACCCTGATCTTCATTTCTGGTGCCTATTTTGCCCAAAGGCACAATTCTATATATGGTGCCATTGTATGACTGACATGTGATCGGCCGCTTTTTTAGGCAGCTACCAGTAGTGGTACCGTAAACAGAATCCGGCCTTAAGTGCCTTTGTTTCTGCACCAATTTTTCCAGCACCATATATAGAATCTAGTGATTAGTCCATTATACCTAATCTTCCGGTTATCTGCATGGTTTCCCAAGGTGACTTATTTCCAATGCATATTTAAGAACATAAGAATAGCCTAACTGGGTCAGACCAATGGTCTATCAAGCCCAGTAGCCTGTTCTCATGGTGGCCAATCCAGGTCACTAATACCTGGCCAAAACCCAAGGAGTAGCAACATTCCATTCAGAATCCTAAAGAATATCAAGGTTCTGGAATCCCAAAGTAACAAAAGATTCCGGAACCCCAAAGAGTAGCAACATTCCATGCTACTGATCCAGGGCAAGCAGTGGCTTCCCCCAGGTCTTTCTCAATAACAGACTATGGACTTTTCCTCCAGGAACTTGTTCAAACCTTTCTTAAAACCAGCTACAATGTCTGCTCTTACCACAACCTCTGGCAACACGTTCCAGAGCTTAACTATTCTCTGGGTGAAAAAAAATTTCCTCTTATTGGTTTTAAAAGTATTTCCATGTAATTTCGAGTGTCCCCCTAGTCTTTCTGCTATATTTTCCCCTTCAAATGCTTTATTCTAATTCTCATCTCCAAATCATCTATAAATAGGCTGAAAATGGACAAAGTGCTGAATTTTGCTATTTTATGCCACAATCAAAGATGCAGCCATTAACCTAGAATGATCTTTTAGTCAATTCTCAAGTAGCTCTGTACCAAATACCTTGAAAAGTCAAAATTAATGGTATTGACTCTGTTATGTTTCCAATTTTAAATTTTTATTTATGTATTGGAAAAGGCTGATCACACTATTTTAAGATCTAGCTCCTTTAAAGCCCTGAGCACACTTGATCTTCTACTATTCTCTAGAAACTTTCCTGGAACAGATGTTGACATGTATTGCATTTGCATTAGATTCATATCTCTTACCATTTTGCTCAGTTTAAATCTACTCGAAAGGGTCCAGAGAAGAGTGACTAAAATGGTTAAGGGGCTGGAGGAGTTGCCTTACAATGAGAGACTGGAGAAACTGGGCTTCTTCTCCCTTGAAAAGAGGAGATAGAGGGGACATTATTGAAACATTCAAAATAATGAAGGGAATAGACTTTAGCAAATAAAGCCAGAGTGTTCACCCTCTCCAAGGTAGAGAGAATGAGAGGGCACTCTAAAGTTGAAAGGGGATAGATTTCGTACAAATGTAAGGAAGCCACCCCATTTCTGAATCTGAGGCAAGTACTCACATTGCAGACAAAACTGTAGAGGGCAAACTAACTCAAACGGGAAAATTCCCATGGAGACCGGGCAAACTCAGTGTATGGAGGGCTATGTACGTCAATGCCCACAGTTTAGGTAATAAAATCCTGGAATTAGAAAGGGAAATAAGGAATGCCGACCTAGATATAGTGGCAATATCTGAAACCTGGTTCACGGATTCCCTTGGGTGGGATATGGCTATACCAGGATATAACTTGCTCCATCGAGACAGAGAAGGCAAAACTGGAGGAGGGGTAGCACTACACATCCAAGAGGACATCAAAGTTACCAAACTCACAGGGATCACAGAATCCCTCTGGGTGAACCTGGCCAGGGGAAATGACAAATGCCTGTATCTTGGTGTGGTATACAGACCCCCAAGACAACAGGATGACATAGACAAAAAAAATTGATCGAAGACATCGAGACCATGACTCTGCGTGGAGACACTGTACTGTTGGGAGACTTCAATATGACTGATGTAGACTGGAACAAACTTTCCGCTATGAACAGCGGCAGCAGAAGGCTACTAACCTCCATAAGGGGAGCATGACTCAAACAGATGGTATTGGAGCCTACTAGGGATCAGGCGATACTGGACCTGGTGTTCACCAACGAAGACTGTCACAGAGGTTTCGGTGGGCGATGCGTTGGCATTCAGTGACCACAACATAGTGTGGTTTCACCTCAGAAAGGGTTTCACTAAGTCAAACACATCCACAAAGATCCTTAACTTTAAGAGCACTAACTTTAAGAGCATGGGAGATTTTGTCTATGAGGCACTGCAAAAACAGGACACAACAGATAGTGTGGAGGTACTGTGGTCAGCTCTGAAATCTACCCTACAGGAAGCAACCAACCTCTATATTAAGACAGTGAGCAAACGACGGAGAAATAATAAACCCCAATTGTTCTCCGCGGATATCTTGGAACTCGTAAAACAGAAGAAGAGAGCATTTGTAGCCTGCAAACAATCACAACGACTGGAAGCTAAAGAAGCTTATCTGGTGAAATCTAGAACTTTTAAAACAGCAGTCAGAGATGCCAAATTCCGGATAGAAGAAAATCTAGCTAAGAATATTAAAAAAGAGGATAAATCCTTTTTCAGGTATGTTAGTGACAGAAAAAGGAACACAGATGGGATAGTGCACCTAAGGGAACCCAATGGTAACTATGTAGAATTGGACTCCGATAAAGCTGAACTACTCAATAAATACTTCTGCTCAGTCTTTACCTGTGAGGCGCTGGGATCCGGTCCACAGCTGCAGACAAGGGAGAGCTCAGAAGACCCGTTCCTGAACTTTGAATTTACCGCCGGCAGCGTCTACCAAGAACTATCAAAGCTCAAAGTGAACAAAGCCATGGGACCAGATAAACTGCACCCCAAAGTACTTAAGGAATTGAGAGATGTCTTGGCGGAGCCATTAGCTGCGCTCTTCAATCTTTCCCTAAGCACGGGAAGAGTCCCATTGGACTGGAAAACAGCTAACGTCATTCCGCTCCACAAAAAGGGATGCAAGTCGGAGACTGCAAATTACAGACCGGTAAGTCTCACATCAATAGTGTGTAAACTTATGGAAACGTTGATTAATCACAAATTAGTTACGATCCTGATCGACGAGAGGCTGAGGGATCCCCTCCAGCATGGATTTACAAAGGGAAGGTCTTGCCAATCCAATCTAATCAGCTTCTTTGGGTAACAAAAAAAGCTAGATATGGGAGAGTCCCTGGATGTCGTGTATTTGGACTTCAATAAGGCTTTTGATAGTGTCCCACACTGCAGGTTATTGAACAAGATGAGTTCATTGGGACTAGGAGAAACATTGACTGCATGGGTTAAAGACTGGCTCAGTGGCAGACTCCGGAGGATGGTGGTCAATGGTACTCCCTCCGAAACATCGGAAGTGATCAGTGGAGTGCCACAGGGCTCAGTCTTGGGTCCAATCCTATTTAACATCTTTATACGGGACCTGCCACAGGGACTTCGAGGTAAAATTGCATTATTTGCCGATGACGATAAATTGTGCAACATAGTGGGCAAAAGCACTGTGCCAGACACTATGACGCAGGACCTACACTTACTAGAACAATGGTCCGCAACTTGGCAACTGAGTTTTAATGCCAAAAAGTGTAAGGTTATGCACCTTGGCAGCGGAAATCCACGCAGAACTTACACCCTGAATGGTGAGACCTTAGCAAGAACTGTTGCAGAACGGGACCTTGGAGTAATCATCAGTGAAGATATGAAGACTGCCAATCAAATAGAGAAAGCATCATCCAAGGCTAGACAAATGCTGGGTTGTATCCGTAGAAGTTTTGTCAGCCGGAAGCCCGAAGTTATAATGCCATTGTACAGGTCCATGGTAAGACCTCATCTGGAATATTGTGTTCAGTTTTGGAGGCCACATTATCAAAAGGATGTGCTGAGAATGGAGTCGATTCAGCAAATGGCCACTAGGATGGTCTCAGGCCTCAAGGATCTCCCATATGAAGAACGTCTAGGTATATTCTCTCGAGGAACGCAGAGAGAGGGGAGACATGATAGAGACGTTCAAATATGTTACTGGCCGTATTGAGGTAGAAAAGACATCTTTTTCCTTACAGGATCTACGGCAACAAGAGGGCATCCGTTAAAAATCAAGGGTGGGAGATTTCATGGTGACACTATGAAGTATTTCTTTACCGAAAGGGTGGTTGATTTTTGGAATAATCTTCCACTTTAGGTAATTGAGGCCAGCAACGTGCTCGATTTTAAGAAAAAATGGGATTAGCATGTGGGTTCACTTCGAGGAAGTGCTTAGTGGGGAGGGTTCTTAGAGTGGGCAGACTTGTTGGACTGATGGCCCTTTTCTGCCGTCATATTCTATGTTTCTATGTTCTTCTTCACCCAGAGTGTTAGAAAACTTGAATGCTCATCCGGAGTCTGTTATAGGGGAAAACACCCTCCAGGAATTCAAGACAAAGTTGAACAAGTTCCTGCTAAACTGGAATGTACGCAAGTGAGGCTGGACTCATTTAAAGCACTAGTCTTTGACCTGGGGGCCGCCGCGTGAGCGGACTGTTGGGCACGATGGACCATTGGTCTGACCCAGCAGTGGCAATTCTTATGTTCTTACCCTGACCAATCCTTTAGTATCACATGCATCTTGTTAAGGAAAAACTATGTGCAAGTCATTGTGATCCACTCTTGGGTAATTAGGTGTGCTGATAGTAAATTAGCATTTTGGTAATACT